>NC_053023.1:608326883-608950977 GCF_003073215.2 Triticum urartu
CCCACATCGCCGCCACTCCCGCCGAGGCCCGCGAGGGCCCAAGGCCGGCCCTCTCCCGTCGCCGCCTGGGCCAGAGGCGCCCGCGCCGGCCGCCTCTTCTCCTACCTCGCCCCGCCGCCGCACGCCGTTCACCGCCCGAGCTCCGGCGAGCTCAAGCGCCGCGTCGCCGCGCCGCTTCCGGCGCCGCCCCGCCGCCACGGCTCCGGCCACCACCGCCCGGACGTCGACCGCCTCCTCCTCCCTCACCGGCACACCTCCTCGCCTCCTCCGAAGAGCATCTCCGGCGAGCTTCAAGTCCATCTCAGGCGAACCTCGTAAACCATGCATCCAGTTCTGGATCCGGATCCCGTCTCGGTTGACTTTTACCCCCGAAACCCTAATTATTTGCTCATGTTCATCATGTCGTAACTCCGCATCCGTAGCTCCGTTTTGGGCATATAGCATATCAAAATGTTCTCCTCGAAGAGCACATCATTTCATCTCATTGCATCATTTTCATTTGAGTTCATCTCGATGCCCGAAATGCTCTTAGAAGAATGCTATTTGAGATGATTATCAGATCTGCTGCTCTAATTAGATATTTGTCATTTTTGCCATGATTATTGTGTGCATGATATGCCCCGGAGCTCTACATGAGTTTTGTTATATGTTTTGCCATCTATCCAGAGGTGCAATCCATGTATTTTTGTGATGTGTGTGGTGACTAGCACAAGCTTGCAAAGTGGTGCATTCGTTAATGCTGATTTCAGGGACTTAGCATTTCCACTAAGTCCTTGATCTGTTTATCTCAATATGCCATATGTTCCTGTTGTTTCCTAGTGATCCGTGCCTCTTTTGAGGATGATCAGTAAGGATGTTTTGTTAATCTTGTAGTGCTCTATCCATCCATGTCTTTGTTTGCAATTATGGAGCACCCTAGTTTGAGTCAATCGAACTCTACTTTTGTCATTTCGTGAATCTGGGCAGATTGTCTACTTGTTAGCAATTTTGCCGAGGATGTTGTAGTTGATCCGTGCATGCCATGTTATTGTTCTTGCCATGTCTAGCTTGTATTTTGTGTATTCTTGATGGTTGCATTCTTATATTGTCATGACTTGCTCTGTAGTGAGTGCATCAAGCTCGTAAACATGCCTACTTGATATCTGTTTTAGCCATGTTCAGGTCACATGCTTGCAAATGTATTTTCTGATCCCTTTTGGCTCAAGGTCATTAGGGACTTTTGTTAAGATCTTTGAGTAGTTCCATTCCATGCTTTGTTTTTCCATGTTCAGGTCCTGTAGCATATTGTTTTCATGCTCCAAAGTGTGCCATCTGATCTGAAATTCCAGACAAGTGTTAGTTTCACTAAGTCTGAAATCTGTTTACCAAATGCATTTTTGCCATGCTTGTTTTAACCTATTAATTGATGAATTGGACGTAGCTCAGTGCTAGTCTTTTGTTAAGCATCATGAGAGGATCCCTGCCATGTATTTTGTTGCCATGTTTGGGTGCTGTAGCATGTTGATCTTGTTGCATTTAGATGGCTACTTGCTGTAAATCACATAACGTGGTCATAATTGAATTCCTTGCCATTTCCAAACCGTAACTCCGATTCCGGTGATCTTTATATTTTTTTCAAGAGATTTCATCTCACCTTTCCAGTGGCACACTTGGATTTACATGTTGAGGCCAGGTTCATGCATTCCTTGTCAAATCTTGCATATGCATCACATATTGCATCCCGCTTAGCATACCATGTTTGCATCATATTGTTTGAGCCTTGCACGTGGTTGATTGTGTCCTTGTTGCTTGTTTGTCTTGTTTGGGTAGAGCCGGGAGACGAGTTCGCTAACGAGGAGCCCGCTGAGTTTGCTTTCGAGGATCCAGTCAACTCTGACAACTTTGCAGGCAAGATGATCATACCCTCGAAATCACTACTATCTTTGCTTTGCTAGATGCTCGCTCTTTTGCCACGCCTATGCCACGATGCCTACCACCTGCTTATCATGCCTCCCAAATTGCCATGTCAAACCTCTAACCCATCATGTCCTAGCAAAACGTTGATTGGCTATGTTACCGCTTTGCTCAGCCCCTCTTATAGCCTTGCTAGTTGCAGGTGAAGATTGGAGACCGTTCCTTGTTGGAACATTATTTTACTTGTTGGGATATCATTATATTGCCATGTTATCTTAATGCATCCATATACTTGGTAAAGGGTGGAAGGCTCGGCCTCTCGCCAAGTGTTCTCTTCCACTCTTGCCGCCCTAGTTTCCGTCATATCGGTGTTATGTTCCTGGATTTTGCGTTCCTTACGCGGTTGGGTGATAATGGGAACCCCTTGATAGTTCGTCTTGATTAAAGATTTTCCAGCAATGCCCAACCTTGGTTTTACCATTTGCCACCTAGTCTCTTTTCCCTTCGGTTTCCGGAGCCCGAGGGTCATCTTATTTAAACCCCCCCGGGCCAGTGCTCCTCTGAGTGTTGGTCCGAACCAGGCAGCCTGCGGGGCCACCTCGGGGAAACTCGAGGGCTGGTTTTACTTATAGCTTGACCTATCTGAGTGTGCCCTAAGAACAAGATATGTGCAGCTCCTATCGGGATTTGTCGGCACATTCGGGCAGTGTTGCTGGATTTGTTTTAACTTGTCGAAGTGTCTTGTAGAACCGGGATACCGAGTCTGATCGGAATGTCTCGAGAGAAGTTCTATTCCTTCGTTGACCGTGAGAGCTTGTCATGGGCTAAGTTGGGACTCCCCTATAGGGATTTGAACTTTCGAAAGCCGTGCCTGTGGTTATGGGCAGATGGGAATTTGTTAATGTCCGGTTGTTGACAACTTGAACCATAACTTAATTAAAATGAATCAACCGTGTGAGTTACCGTGATGGTCTCTTCTCGGCGGAGTCCGGGAAGTGAACACGGTGTTGGAGTAATGCTTGCCGCAGGATGTCCTCTAGTTACACGTTCGCGCTTTGCCTCCTCTTCTCGCTCTTTTTTGCGAACAGGATAGCCACCATATATGCTAGTCGCTTGCTGCAGGTCCACTTAATTACCTTGCCTTACCTATAAGCTTAAATAGTCTTGATCGCGAGGGTGCGAGATTGCTGAGTCCCTGTGGCTCACAGATTACTTCCAAACTAGATGCAGGGCCTGATGATTCCGCTCCAGATGACGCGCTTGAGCTCAAGTGGGAGTTCGACGAGGACTCACGCTGTTACTACGTGTCTTTCCCTAATGATCAGTAGTGGTGCCCAGTTGGGGTGATCGGGACCATGTCGCATGTTGGGTTATCTTTTATTTTGGCGCCGTAGTCAGGCCATGAGTGTTTGAATGTTGTAATGCTATGTATGTACTTGATTGACGTGGCGAGTGTAAGTCAACTATGTATCTCCCCTTTTATTATCTATATTACATGGGATGTTGCGAAGATTGCCTAACTTGCGACATTGCTTTCGATGCAGTTATGCCTCTAAGTCGTGCCACGACACGTGGGAGCTATAGCCGCATCGAGGGCGTTACAATTACCCTTTTCACTTCTCTTGTAAGTATTTTTCTCCTCCCTTCTCTCACCTTGTAACTTCTAATACTTTGATATTGTGGTTCAATAAAGGACTGTGAGGCTGTTCCCTTGCAGTATATAGTCAAAAAAAAGATAAGCCAATCATACATAAAAGAATTTAGAGAAGATTCAAGTATTGTTCATAGATAAACTTGATCATAAACCCACAATTCATGGATCTCGTCAAACACACCGCAAAAAGAGTTACATCGAATAGATCTCCAAGAAGATCGAGGAGAACTTTGTATTGAGATCCAAATAGAGAGAAGAAGCCATCTAGCTACTAGCTATGGACTCGAAGGTCTGAAGTAAACTACTCACACATCATCAGAGGGGCCATGGAGTTGATGTAGAGGCCCTCCGTGATCAATGCCCCCTCCGGCGGAGCTCTAGAAAAGGCCCCAAGATGGGATCTCTTGGGTACAGAAGGTTGCGGTGGTGGAAATAGGGTTTCGTTCTGCTCTTGGATGTTTGTGGGGTACGTAGATATATATATATATATATAGGAGGAAGAAGTAGGTCGGTGGAGCAACAAGGGGACCACGAGGGTGGAGGGCGCGCCCAGGGGGGTGGGCGCCCCCTGCCTCGTGGCCTCCTTGATTGTTTCTTGACGTCCACACCAAGTCTCCTGGATCACGTTTGTTCCAAAAGTAACGCTCCCGAAGGTTTCATTCCGTTTAGACTCCGTTTGATATTCCTTTTTGGTGAAACACTAAAATAGGCAAAAAAAACAACAATTTGGGCTGAGCCTCCAGTTAATAGGTTAGTCCCAAAAATAATATAGAAGTGTAAAATAAAGCCCATTAACATCCAAAACAGATAATATAATAGCATGGAACAATAAAATATTCTATATACGTTGGAGACGTATCAAACATCCCCAAGCTTAATTCCTGCTCGTCCTCTAGTAGGTAAATGATAAAAACATAATTTTTGATGTGGAATGTTTCCTAACATATTTCTCAATGTAATTTTTCTTTATTGTGGCATGAATGTTCAGATCCGAAAGATTCAAGATAAAAGTTTAATATTGACATAGAAATAATAATACTTCAAGCATACTAACTAAGCAATCATGTCTTCTCAAAATAACATGGCCAAAGAAAGTTATCCCTACAAAATCATATAGTGTGGCTATGCTCTATCTTCATCACACAAAATATTAAATCATGCACAACCCTGATGACAAGCCAAGCAATTGTTTCATACTTTTGATGTTCTCAAACTTTTTCAATCTTCACGCAATATATGAGCGCGAGCCATGGATATAGCACTATGGTGGAATAGAATGGTGGTTGTGGAGAAGACAAAAAGGAGAAGATAGTCGGTGTACCAACGGGCTATGGAGATGCCCATTAATAGATATCAATGTCAGTGAGTAGGGATTGCGATGCAACGGATGCACTAGAGCTACAGGTGTATGAAAGCTCAACAAAAGAAACTAAGTGGGTGTGCATCCAACTTGCTTGCTCACGAAGACCTAGGGCAATTTGAGGAAACCCATCATTGGAATATACAAGCCAAGTTCTATAATGTAAAATTGCCACTAGTTCATGAAAGTGACAACATAGGATACTCTCTATCATGAAGATCATGGTGCTACTTTGAAGCACGAGTGTGGAAAAAGGATAGTAACATTGTCCCTTCTCTCTTTTTCTCTCATTTTTTATTTGGACCTTCTTTCATTTTTTTTCTTTTGGCCTCTTTTCTCTTTTTTTATTTTTTTATTTTTCGTCCAGAGTCTCATCCCGACTTGTGGGGGAATCATAGTCTCCACCATCCTTTCCTCACTGGGACAATGCCCTAATAATGATGATCATCACACTTCTTTTTACTTACAACTCAAGAATTACAACTCAATACTTAGAACAAAATATGACTTTATGTGAATGCCTCCGGCGGTGTACCGGGATATGCAATGAATCAAGAGTGACATGTATGAAAGAATTATGAACGATGGCTTTGCCACAAATACGATGTCAACTACATGATCATGCAAAGCAATATGACAATGATGAAGCGTGTCATAACAAATGGAATGGTGGAAAGTTGCATGGCAATATATCTCGGAATGGCTATGGAAATGCCATAATAGGTAGGTATGGTGGTTGTTTTGAGGAAGGTATATGGTGGGTTTATGGTATTGGCGAAAGTTGCGCGGTACTAGAGAGGCTAGTAATGGTGGAAGGGTGAGGGTGCTTATAATCCATGGACTCAACATTAGTCATAAAGAACTCACATACTTATTGCAAAAATCTATTAGTTATCGAAACAAAGTACTACGCGCATGCTCCTAGGGGGATAGATTGGTAGGAAAAGACCATCGCTTGTCCCCGACCCCCACTCATAAGGAAGGAAATCAATGAATAAAGCATGCTCCGACTTCATCACATAACGGTTCACCATACGTGCATGCTACGGGAATCACAAACTTCAACACAAGTATTTCTGAAATTCACAAGTACTCAACTAGCATGACTCTAATATCACCATCTCCATATCTCAAAACAACCATCAAGTATCAAACTTCTCTTAGTATTCAATGCACTTATATGAAAGTTTTTATAATGCCTAAAAGCAAATTGCCATGTCGGTCTAAAGGACTCTCAAAATAATATAAGTGAAGCATGAGAGTTCAATTATTTCTATAAAATAAAACCACCGTCGTGCTCTAAAAGATATAACTGAAGCACTAGAGCGAAAAATATAGCTCAAAAGATATAAGTGAAGCACATAGAGTATTCTAATAAATTCCTATTCATGTGTGTCTCTCTCAAAAGGTGTGTACAACAAGGATGATTGTGGTAAACTAAAAGCAAAGACTCAAATCATACAAGACACTCCAAGCAAAACACATATCATGTGGCGAATAAAAATATAGCTCCAAGTAAAGTTACCGATGAAGGAAGACAACAGAGGGGATGCCTTCCGGGGTGAGGGAGTCCTGGATTAGGGGGTCTCCGGACTGCCGGACTATGTCCATTGGCCGGACTGTTAGACTATGAAGATACAAGATTGAAGATTTCGTCTCGTGTCCGGATGGGACTCTACTTGGCGTGGAAGGCAAGCTAGGCAATACAAATATGGATATCTCCTCCATTGTAACCGACCTTGTGTAACCCTAACCCTCTCCGGTGTCTATATAAACTGAAGGGTTTTAGTCCGTAGGACAACAATCACAATATACAATCATACCATAGGCTAGCTTCTAGGGTTTAGCCTCTCTGATCTTGTGGTAGATCTACTCTTGTACTACCCATATCATTAATATTAATCAAGCAGGACGTAGGGTTTTACCTCCATTGGTGCTTTCATTGAGAGTTCCGCTGTGTCGTCACCATCAGGAAGGATGTCTCGTCCCGTCTTTAAAGATAGTGCTGTTGCTGAGGGAGCTTTTGCTATCGGCCAAACTCTCCGGCTAGGTGGTTTTCTTATGACCGCCTGTTCGGCCGTTGCGCCGACGATGACTTCTCAGGTCATCGAAAGCAATCTTCACGTCAACTCGGAACTCGCCGAGCAGTTAGATCCAATGGAGCTCTCTTCCATGAACGAGCTCTTGGATCGCATCGCCGCCCTGGGAGTCGCTACAGACTACGATCAGATTGGGCCTAAACCCGATCTGAGAGAGAGATCAACTCTCCCCAGGTCACCCATCACGTTGCAGTGGTGGAGGAACAATGCGGCAACCCTTCATCTATATTAAGGACTAGCTATGTTCGGATTCCCGATCCCTATAAGCCGGCTATCCGCGGAGGGGAGGACGTCACTCAAGGCCTGAACCTAGAATCAGGCAGCAGGCTAGATTTATCGGGAAACATCCAAGAATCCAAACTTCCGTGTTCGGAAACTCCTTGGCCCCTGAGTCTCAGATTGGGTGTGTATTCGGATTCAATTCCACCCACCCACCCAAAGATACGCGATCTATCCCAAATTAGGCAAGAGCCCGAAGAAACAGTACACCATTACTGGGCCAGTTTCCTCCTGGTCATGAACAGGATAAAGGACTGACGCGAGGAAGACACAATTGCATTCTTCTGCAATAATTGCACGGACAAGGGAATCCACAACGCCATAAGTCGCCGCGAAATTACACGCTTTGCTGACTTGGTGTCCATAGTACGAAAGTATTGTGCGATGGAAAGCGCCTGGAAAACCGAAATAAAATTTTGGGATAATCCGGCCCTGAATACAAACCCAGTCCGAAATAAAAGGGTGCATTATCACAATACACCTGGGTTAACTACCAAAAAGCAAAAGCTCTCTACGGGGCAAGGAACCGTACAGGAGGGATGGCTCAACGGACCCTGCAAAATTCATAGTATAGCGGATGCAATACCAACGCACAGCCTTAGAGCATATTGGATACTCCAGCAGGTGGCCAAAAGTGGTGATGATCTACTCCTCCCAAATACCACAGAGTACCATCCCGTGGACAACAATACGGTGTTAACGGTCTTTGAGACCTTCGCGTCAAATAATAGACGCAAGCGAACACTCGGCGGCATGGCCGAAATCTGCCACATAGCAGAAATAAATCCTTGGAGTGACACGGCTATTACCTTCAATGCCAGTGAAGAACCTAAATTCCGAACAGCCCAAGCACCAGCCCCACGGGTCCTCAGTCCAATCATGGACAACTTTCGGCTCACCAAGGTACTCATGGACGGCGGGAGCGGATTAAACCTCATCTATGAGGAAACTCTTCAAAAGATGGAAATAGACTGGAGCCGCATTAAGCAAAGTAGCACAACCTTTAGAGAAATCATCCCCAGTCGGGAAGCACGCCGTGCTGGGAAAATCACACTAGACGTGGTATTTGGCACGCCAGATAATTACAGGTCCGAAGAAATTACATTCCAAGTGGCCCCGTTCAGCAGCGGATACCACGCTCTATTAGGGCGGGAGGCATTTACAATCTTCCAAGCCATACCCCATTACGGGTACATGAAGCTCAAAATGCCCGGGCCCAATGGAATCATCACTCTTGCTAGTGATCCGGACATAGCACTCCACACCGAAAATAAGACAACCGCACTGGCCCTTGAGGCACTATCCGAAGCCCTAGCGGCCGAGGAACTAACTGCGCTGCGCTCCACGGTGAACAGGGACGACGTGATACTCGATAAAAGATCCAAGTCCACCTCCTTTAAACCGACGGATGAAATAGTCAAATTCCACGTCCATCCAACGGACCCTACAAAAACAGCTTCCATCGGGGCACAATTAAACCCTGATGTCGACGCCGCACTGCGAGAGTTCCTACGCGAGAACTGGGACATTTTTGCCTGGCACCCTTCAGACATGCCAGGAATCCCACGCAGGCTGGCTGAGCACAGCCTAAATATCCTAAAAGGATTCAAGCCAGTCAAGCAAGCTCTTCAACGTTTCTCTGAACCTAAGAGACAAGCCATGGGAGAGGAACTAGCCAAGCTATTGGAGGCCGGATTCATCAGAGACATAAAACATCCAGACTGGCAAGCAAACCTGGTGATGGTACCAAAGAAGGACAAATCTTGGTGCTTGTGCGTCGATTTTAAGGACCTTAACAAGGCCTGCCCAAAGGATCCCTTCCCCCTCCCCCGCATCGATCAAATCATTGATGCTACCGCAGGACACGATTCATTGTGTTTCCTCGACGCATACTCCGGCTACTATCAAATTAAAATGGCAGAGCCAGACCAAGCCGCAACGGCATTCATCACACAATACGGCCCATTCTGCTTCAACACAATGCCCTTCGGGCTCAAAAACGCCGGCGAAACATATCAGCGCATGATTCAGACATGTCTGGCAAACCAGATCGGCAAAACAGTGGAGGCATACGTAGATGATGTGGTCGTTAAAACCAAGCATGTAGAAACTCTAGTAGACGACTTGAGGCTCACATTCGACAACCTCCGAACATATGACATCGAGCTCAATCCGGAAAAATGCGTTTTTGGCGTACCAGCCGGAAAGCTCCTGGGATTAATTGTCTCCAATAGAGGTATTGAAGCTAATCCGGCCAAAATCCGAGCATTGTCACAGTTGGCTGCCCCAACAGACCTCAAACATATACAAAAATTGACTGGATGTGTGGCGGCTCTAAGTCGCTTTATCTCCCGCTTGGGAGAAAAGGCATTACCCCTTTATCGCCTCCTCCGGCGCACCGAACACTTTGAGTGGACGGATGCCACCACGGCCAGACTCAACGAAATAAAAGCCATATTGTCAACAAACCCAGTCCTGGCTGCGCCAAACATTGGCGAACCAATGCTACTATACATTGTGGCAACTCATCAAGTAGTAAGCGCAGTGCTTGTCGTCGAGCGAGAAGTGGACGGACACAAATTACCCCTTCAAAAGCTGGTTTACTATGTGTCCACTGTCCTTACTCCATGTAAATCACGGTACCCGCATTATCAAAAGATAGCGTACGCAGTATTTATGGCATCCCGAAAGCTGCGACACTACTTTCAAGAGTGTTCGATAACGGTAGCCTCGGAAGTACCACTTAACGATATTATAAACAACCGTGACGCGATAGGCCGGATTGCCAAATGGGCCATTGAGCTCCTCCCGTTCGACGTAACTTACAAGCCACGGCGAGCTATTAAGTCGCAAGTTTTGGCTGACTTCATCGTTGAGTGGATGGAAGCCAAACTCCCTAAAGAGTACGGCACATATTCAAACTGGATCATGCACTTCGACGGCTCCAAAATGTTGGCTGGTCTAGGGGCTGGCGTCGTTTTGACGTCCCCAACAGGAGATACCGTTCAATACGTACTACAGATAATGTATACGGACTCCAACAACGCAGCCAAATATGAGGCCCTTCTACATGGTCTCCGGATGGCAGTATCCATGGGCATTCAACGCCTAGAGGTGCGCGGGGATTCGAACCTCGCGATATCCCAAATAAATGGGGACTTTGATGCCAAGGATCCGAAAATGGCAGCTTATCGCAATGTCTCCTTAAAAATGTCAGCTCGGTTCGAGGGGCTCGAATTTCACCATGTGGCTCGGGAAAACAATCAAGCGGCGGATATCCTCGCCCGCATCGGCGCAAAACGCGACGCGGTCCCTCCCAACATATTTCTGGAAAGGCTCTTCAAGCCAAACGTAGCATGCGAAGGGGACACCGGTAACAACAGTCCGGACCCGGCCAAAATACCCGATATCGAACTCTCTGACACAATCGGAGGCTCCGCCACCGAAATAACACATTCAGCCCACGAAATAATGGCCATTATTGCCCCGTGGACAGAACCATTCCTGGCCTACCTAACTAGATAGGAACTTCCGGAGGACCAAAATGAGGCACGCCGCATAGTGCGGCGATCCAAGGCCTACAGGGTCCATGAGGGAGAATTGTACAAAAAAAGCGCTATCGGAGTCCTTCAAAGGTGCATCTCCGAAGAGGAAGGGCGGAACCTTTTGGCAGAAATTCACGCCGGACTCGGCGGTCATCACGCCGCAGCCCAAGCTCTTGTAAGCAAGGCCTTCTGTACAGGATTCTATTAGCCAACGGCCCGGGCAGATGCACAGGACTTGGTCCAACGTTGTGCCGGTTGCCAGCTCTTTGCAAATCAAAGCCACATGCCACCCACCGCCCTCCAAACAATCCCCATTACATGGCCCTTCGCGGTCTGGGGGCTTGACATGGTTGGACCCCTGAAAGGGGGAACCCATAAGAAAAAAATACTTATTGGTCATGGTGGATAAATTCACCAAATGGATAGAGGCTAAACCGGATAAAACAGTTGAATCCCGACCGGTGATAGATTTCATATCCAGGGTTGTACACCGTTACGGCGTCCCCCACAACATCATCACTGATAATGGCACGAACTTCACGGCCGACGAGGTAAAACTCTGGTGCAGCAAAATGGGCATCAAGCTCAATTATGCTTCAGTCTATCACCCACAAACAAACGATCAAGTCGAACGAGCAAATGGTCTTATAATGAGCGGCATTAAACCCAGATTAGTGCGCTCCTTAACGGAGTCTGACACGCACTGGGTAGAGGAGCTCGACTCCGTACTCTGGGGGCTGCGGACCACGCCGAATCGTAGTACCAGATATACACCATTTTTTATGGTGTACGGCGCAGAGGCAGTCCTGCCCTGTTGACATAATTCATGACTCACCTCGAGTGCGCATGTACGAATAAAGAGAAGCCGAGCTCGATCGGCGGGACAGTCTGGACACCTTGGAGGAAGAGCGCGACATAGCCAAAGCCCGTTCCGCATTTTACCAGCAACAGGCTTGCAGATACCAAAGCAGAGAAGTACGGGCCAAAACTTATAATGTTGGCGAACTAGTTCTACGACTGCCGGATAAGAAAAAGAACAAGCTCGCGCCCAAATGGGAAGGTCCCTTCATTATTGACCAAGTTCTGACCGGTGGAGCATACCGACTGTGGGATGCATCGACTAGTCGACTCAAGCCGAACCCATGGAACCCAGCCAGGCTTCAAAGATTCTACGCCTAGCACCGGACTCTATGTTAGTCCCCTCCCTTTGTCCATTTTCTGCATATGCATCATCTGTCTTGTTTCCCTTTCTTTATTTTATTTCTCTAGGCCTTCAAGGGTCACCTTGTGCCTGACTCATACATTACAGATGTGCTAGCCGCACTCTTCATACCTGGGGGCTTCTTTCACAGAAGCTTAAATTATTTACCTAGGCCTCATGCCCAACACATGTGTTATACTTCCGCATGTACCTTTTTTCACCATTATATGCATCGATATGACTTAAGTTTTGGCCAAGCTGGGTTGCCTGGCTCTTGCATTTATGCCCTATGTTCCCGTTAATTCGGCTAGGGCATAAGGGGAGCACCTCTGCGATTGTTACCGCCGCGTCAGCCGGACGTGTACCTCAGACTGGGTGAAGCCGAAATCTAGCGTTCTTAAGGGAATATTCGGTCGGTGAACAAAAGATGACTTTTATTTATTATCCATATCTACCCCCAGATGCTTTTTCTGCGCTTCTTGTCGCAGTCCGGACATGCACTTTAGGGCATGCTTACCCAGGGAAAGGAACCCTTAATGGAACTATTCTCCCTGGAAGATGTTTCTTACTACCCATGTAATATAACATAACTAGTTGGGCACTTGTCTGATAAAGCACTAATGACCCCTATGCCTGGTCTCCACGCATGCCCCGGTTCTTACATAACCGAGAGGGTATTCGGATACACTCCGGACCGTTGGGTCCCGAGGTCGAAGCGAAAAGGTCCGCCACGACAAACGATCTACAATCCGGCTAGAAGGCATTATACATGTCACTTTAAAATTACATAGTCAATTTGACTGGTTGAATTCCTCTTCAATACCATCCAAAAGGCTATCTAGTCTACAGTCCTGTTGGAATACTTTGCGGCCAGTTCTACTTGACCGTACACTAAGCTCATAGGGATCTCCTTCCCATCGGGCCCCACAGGTCTGACTTCGGCCATGTGGTTCGGGTCAGCCTTCGTGTATCGTGTCTTCACCATTGCCCAGGCTTCCCTGACGCCCTGATGGCAGGCTGATATCTTCCATAATCGGAAGCGCCGCCGCGCTCACTTTAGCTTTTCTGCAAGCTCTCCAAGGCCTTCGGGTACGGAGACGGATGGCCACAAGGCCTGGGCGACGCCTTGCATCACCTGCCGAACTCGTTCGTGCAGCTGTGAGAGCTCAGGAAGAAGGTCACCCATTGAACCGGGCATTTCCTCGGTAGGTCGACCTGTTAGCATACCTACAGACATAACTCTGTCAGCCAGCTTCCTCGCCGAACTCTTTTTCAAAGTTCGTTCAAGCACTTACTAAATATGCCGCATCGAAGCCGCCGATTTTCCTTAACAGAGTCCGACAGTTGGGCGCGAACATCTTGTAGTTCCACACCCAGCTTGGTGTTGGCATCTTGGAGATCATTTTTCTCCTGCCTCACCCTCGTAAGCACGTTCTCACCGGCCTTCAGATGGCGTTAGAGCTGTTTCTTATCCGGATTTACTCCAGTGTCATCTGCAATTTTATCGTCAGATCTGCATACACGTCGCATTCTATATGATACTTATCATTTGAAGGATATGTTACCAGAAGGGGTCTCTTTGGGCTACCCTACTGCGGCTAGTGAGGCCTGAAGTTGGGCTTTGCACTCTTCCAGCTCCTGGGACAGTTGAGTATTCTTTTCTGTAAGAACCTGCATAACAAATGATCCTCAAATCAGTTATCCTAACTGTTTCAAGTCTCAGGGGCTACTGATATATATAATCACCAAACTTTCTCACCCGTATGTCTTTTACATACTGCTCCGTGGCTCTGGCTAGACCATTTTGAGTGGCACGGAGGTGCGCGTCTCCCGAGTTGAAGGCATCCAATGCCTCTTGGGAGAAACAAGCGTCACGAAGAACAGTCCAGCGACGCCTGTGGTTCATGGCACTTTCCACCTCGGAATGGGTGGCGGACAATTTATCCGCATCCTCTATCGGAGGAGCACCTGGCGCACGCCTCGTATTCGTTCCTGCCTCCGAATCCGGCCTTGGAGCCTGGCTTGTGGAGGCGCGATTGGTAGCCTCTCCAGGTATAGTCCGACAAGCGCTCTTTTTCCTAAAAAGAAGGCATGGGCGTTAATATGCCTCTAAGAATAATGTCTTGCAATAAAGACGGCGCACCATACCGCTGCGCTGGTGTCTCAATCCGGACTACGGGTCCTTTCAGCCTGCCTGGCCTCGCGGCCCCTTGTTGGCCAGTCGCCGCAGGCTCGGCCTTCTACCTCGAGGACCTCCCCTGCAAAACACGGCTGTTATACGGCGATCAAAAACACGCAAGGACGGATCCCTTTTTGAAGTGCTAGGACTTCGGTCTCAGTCACCTGTGAGGCTGGAACTAGCCCAGGGTAATCGGCCGTAATGGCCACCAAAGCATTATCATTACTCGATTGGCAAAACACCCCATCGATCAGCTCCACAGATATGTCTGGATCCTCTTGGGAGGCCAGGTTGAGGGATCGTCCAGGGTCCTTGGGTTGTGGAGGGGGTTTGTTTATCTCCCTTACAGCCTGGCGCAGTTCCTGCGTAGAAATCGCTAGACTGAGTGTTTAACTTTGGAAATATGAAACGGATGGGCGAGAAAAAGTCTCCGCTTACCCAGCTCGGAGGATTGTACATAGAAAATCCGCCCTGCGGGTTGACACGAAGGAATTCCTCCTCTTCTCCCTTGTACAAAGTGGATAAGATCTTTATTAGATCAGCAACCGATCCCGGCCCTTTACATCCGTAGCGGGTGGCGTCATCCTCCCCATTGAAATCCCACATGGGGTGGCCTCTATACTGAAGCGGCTGCACCCCCCGCATGATACATATGGCCATGACCTCGATCATGGTCAAACCGGATCGAGCTAAAAAACTTATCCGGCTCATCAGGTAAAGAACGTCCCTGTCGTCTTCCTCCAGGGAGCTCCGTGGACGCTAGCTCCGGCACTTCTTCAAAGGGGCGTTGTCGAACTCAGGAAGACCGATCCGAATAGGATCCGGGAGGGGGGCGTCTTCTATATAAAACCATTCTAAAGGCCAGTCTTCGGACGTCTTCTTTGGGGTTCCGGACAGGTATCCGGTCCCGGCAATACGCCACACTTCAGCTCCGCCCACTTGATATATTGACCCCTTCTGAGAGCGGGGCACAAGGCAGAACAACATCTTCCACAGAGCGAAATGAGCCTCACGGCCCAAGAACAACTCACAAAGGGCTACGAATCCCGCGATATGCAGCATGGAGGTAGGCGTAAGGTTGTGCAACTGGAGGCCGTAGAACTCCAGGAGCCCCCGGATAAAGGGATGAATTGGGAATCCGAGCCCTCTTACCAAATAAGGGACAAGGCATACTCGCTCTCCCTTGGAGGGATCGGGAAGGCTCTCCGCTTGCTCTCCGCCATTATAGGTGGCGAGCCCGGCTCGAACCGGGACCATGTACGCTGGGGGAAGAAATCCCTTGGTCTGAAGCATCACTAATTTGCTATGCAGGACGAAACATCTCTCCCAATCTCCAGGCTTGGAGCTAGGGGAGCGAGAGGAGGAGCTGCGTCGACCGGCCATGATGGAATGGATCTCTGTCAGGTGCGCTCCGATGAAGGCTCGCCAAGGGAGGATGGTGTGATTTGGATCTGAATCCTCGTATTTTTGATATGCGGCTCATTCACACAGCTAGGGGGGTAAATGTGAAAACACCCTGGCTCTTCACATTCGCTCGACACGTGGAAAGTGGCCATTATTGGGCGTGGAAGCCAAGGAGTGCAACATTGACAAGAGACCGGACACTATTTCGACAAGTACATAGAATTTGGAGAGGAACCCGCCTTGCAATGCAGAAGACAATACTGCGTGCCGGACTCATCATCATTGAAGCCTGGTTCGGGGGCTACTGAGGGAGTCCTGGATTAGGGGGTCTCCGGACTGCCGGACTATGTCCATTGGCCGGACTGTTAGACTATGAAGATACAAGATTGAAGATTTCATCTCGTGTTCGGATGGGACTCTACTTGGCGTGGAAGGCAAGCTAGGAAATACAAATATGGATATCTCCTCCTTTGTAACCGACCTTGTGTAACCCTAACCCTCTCCGGTGTCTATATAAACCAAAGGGTTTTAGTCCGTAGGACAACAATCACAATATACAATCATACCATAGGCTAGCTTCTAGGGTTTAGCCTCTCTGATCTCGTGGTAGATCTACTCTTGTACTACCCATATCATCAATATTAATCAAGAAGGACCTAGGGTTTTACCTCCATCAAGAGGGCCCGAACCTGGGTAAAACATCGTGTCCCCTGCCTCATGTTACCATCCGGCCTAGACGCACAGTTCGGGACCCCCTACACGAGATCCGCCGGTTTTGACACCGACACGGGGCATCCCCAAGCTTAGGCTTTTTGGTGTCCTTGGATTTACCTGGGGGTTCCATGGGCATCCCCAAGCTTAGGGTCTTGCCACTCCTTGTTCCATAATCCATCAAATCTTTACCCGAAACTTGAAAACTTCACAAACAAAACTTAAAAGAAAATCTTCATGAGCTCCGTTAGCAAAAGAAAACAAAACACCACTTCAAGGTACTGTAATGAACTCATTCTTTGTTTATATTGGTGTTAAACCTACTGTATTCCAACTTCCTATGGTTGTTAAACTCTTTTACTAGCCATAGATTCATCAAAATAAGCAAACAACACACGAAAAACAGAATCTTTCAAAAACAGAACAGTCTGTAGTAATCTGTAACTAACGCAAACTTTTGGAACCCCAAAAATTCTAAAATAAATTTCTGTACATGAGGAATTTATCTATTAATCATCTGCAAAAATAATTAACTAAATATCACTCTCCATTAAAAAGTTGTAGCTAATCTCGTGAGCGCTAAAGTTTCTGTTTTTTTACAGCAAGATCAAAAAGACTTTCCCCAAGTTTTCCCAACGGTTCTAGTTGGCACAAACACTAATTAAACACAAAAAATACAATGAAAACAGAGGCTAGATAAATTATTTATTACTAAACAGGAACAAAAATCAAGGAATAAGAATAAAATTGGGTTGCCTCCCAACAAGCGCTATCGTTTAACGCCCCTAGCTAGGCATCTAGATTTCAATGATGCTCACATGAAAGACAAGAATTGAAGCACAAAGAGAGCATCATAAAACACGTGAAAAACACATATAAGTATAACATACTTCCTATGCATAGGCATCTTATAGGTAAACAAATTATCAAGGCAAGCAAAAACTAGCATATGCAAGGAAGCGGAATGAAAAAATAGCAATCTCAACATAACGAGAGGTAATTTAGTAACATGAAAATTTCTACAACCATATTTTCTTCTCTGATAATAATTACATGTAGGATCATAAGAAAATTCAACAATATAGATATCACAAAACATATTCTTAACACGATCCACATGTATGCAAAGTTGACACTCTTCCAAAATAGTGGGATTAAAATTAAATAAAGTCATGACCTCTCCAAACCCACTTTTATCAAAAATTTCATAAGATTGAACATTCTCAAAATATGTGGGATCTAAAGTTGACACTATTCCAAACCCACTTTCAATAATATTTCAAACATTATTATCAATCTCATATTCATCATGGGGATTAAATAATTTTTCAAGATCAAAAAAAAGAATCACCCCAATCATGATCATTGCAACAAATAGTAGTCATAGCAAAACTAGCATCCCCAAGCTTGAGGTTTTGAATATCATTAACACAATTGACATTAAGAGAATTTATAATAACATCATTGCAATCATGCTTTTCATCGAAGGAACTATCAAGTGTGGGTGCAATAACAACGATCGCATGTTTAACAAAAGGAACTATAGCAAATTCATCTTCATAAATATTGGCATCATGGCCACAAGAATAGCAAGCATCATGTTCATCAAGGGATATTTCAATCAAATCATCAGAATCACAATTATCTATAGATTCATGCATATCATCATTTTCTTCCGAAGCAACGGTCATTCTTTCAATAAATTCTTTGACATAGACATTATGAGCATAGTTTTCATAGCAATATTTAAGTATGTCAAAATTTTCAGATTCATAGAGTGTAATATCATACTTTTCAATCAAAGAAGAAACTTCATAAGCACCCTTAAAAGCAACAAATTCTTCAATTTGCTCGATATTGTAGTAACTATAAACACCCTTTGCATAAGAAGATAAGATTTCATTATCATTAAACTCACATAGGTAGGGGAGGTGTTTTTTAGGGTTCTTAGAGCAACAAGTAAGATCACAAATTTCACAAAGATTCCAAGCATAACATAGCAATCTGTTTATTTGATCCCATAAGAGTCTCCCCTTTTCAGACAAATGGTGACGCACAAAATGAGCATGCTCATCTAAAGATTTCCCATCAACTAGGCTAGTTGGGGTTTCAGCACGAGCGCATAAGGATCGAATAGAACACTTTAAGTGGATCCATATCAATAGATTTTTAGCAAGAAAATATGCAAGCAAATGGAACGCACATGGAAACACAAACAAAGATACATACGGGAAGAAGGCGAACGGAAAAGAGGGCGAATAAAACGGCAAGGGTGAAGTGGGGGAGAGAAAAACAAGAGGCAAATGAGAAATAATGTAATGCAAGGGATAAAGTTTGTGATGGGTACTTGGTATGTCTTGTCTTGGCGTAGATCTCCCCGGCAACGACGCCAAAAATCCTTCTTGCTACCTCTTGAGCACTGCGTTGGTTTTCCCTTGAAGACGAATGGGTGATGCAACAAAGTAGCATAAGTATTTCCCTCGGTTTTTGAGAACCAATGTATCAATCCAGTAGGAGAACACGCGCGAGTCACCTCGTACCTACACAAACAAATAAGAACCTCACAACCAACGCGATAAAGGGGTTGTCAATCCCTTCACGGCCACTTGCAAGAGTGAGATCTGATAGAGATGATAATGATAAGATAAATATTTTTGGTATTTTTATGGTATAGATTGAAAGTAAATATTGCAAAATAAAATAGAGTGGAAACTTGTATGATGGAAAATAGACCCGGTGGCCATAGGTTTCACTAGTGGCTTCTCTCAAGATAGCATAAGTATTACGGTGGGTGAACAAATTACTGTCAAGCAATTGATAGAAAAGCAAATAATTATGAGAATATCTAGGCATGATCATGTATATAGGCATCACGTCCGTGACAAGTAGATCGACTCCTGCGTGCATCTACTACTATTACTCCACACATCGACCGCTATCCAGCATGCATCTAGAGTATTGAGTTCATAAGAACAGAGTAACGCCTTAAGCAAGATGACATGATGTAGAGGGATAAACTCATGCAATATGATATAAACCCATCTTTTTATCCTCGATGGCAACAATACAATACGTGTCGTTACCCTTTCTGTCACTGGGATCGAGCATCGCAAGATTGAACCCAAAGCTAAGCACTTCTCCCATTGTAAGAAAGATCAATTTAGTAGGCCAAACCAAACTGATAATTCGGAGAGACTTGCAAAGATAAACAAATCATACATAAAATAATTCAAATAAGATTCAAATATTGTTCATAGATAAACTTGATCATAAACCCACAATTCATCGGATCTCGACAAACACACCACAAAAAGAGTTACATCGAATAGATCTCCAAGAAGATCGAGGAGAACTTTGTATTGAGATCCAAAGAGAGAGAAGAAGCCATCTAGCTACTAGTTATGGACCCGAAGGTCTGAAGCAAACTACTCACACATCACCGGAGGGGCCATGGAGTTGATGTAGAGGCCCTCCATGATAAATGCCACCACCGGCGGAGCTCCGGAAAAGGCCCCAAGATGGGATCTCTTGGGTACGGAAGGTTCCGGCAGTGGAAATAGGGTTTTATGGTGCTTCTGGATGTTTGCGGGGTACGTAGATATATATATATATAGGAGAAAGAAGTAGGTCGGTGGAGCAACGAGCGGCCCGTCGGTGTCAAAACTGGCATATCTCGGGTAGGGGTCCCGAACTGTGCGTCTAAGGATCGATGGTAACAGGAGACAGGGGACATGATGTTTACCTAGGTTCGGGCCCTCTTGATGGAGGTAATACCCTACTTCCTGATTGATTGACTGATGCAGAGCATCCTACGGACATCACCATGTCAAGAGTCCATTCGGCAAGTGACACGTGCGAGATCTACTTCACATACACAAAGGTGAATCATCTCCTTTACACATGCTCACTTGACCCCTTCGAGGATGGTATACTACGTGACACTCCACTCGTGTGCATGCATAGGTATTGTCGGAATGGTACGAACGACGAGGAGGAGTGCGAGTGCAAGTGGACAACTACACCATCTGCGAGGGAAGCCTGGAAGAGAAGACGGAAGAAGGAGCTGCAAATTCTACAGCGACCAGACGAACGGAAGCCGCCAGACGTCCGACCCTCTACAGCCGTCGGACGACCGACAAACACCAGACGTCCGACAAGTCCCAGGCACCAGATGTCTGACGCTCACTGGAAATCCGGTGCCACCCATCCCGAAGCAAAACGACGAACGTCTGACGCCTCCGGACGACAGGACCCCCGCGAGTGACCGGACGTCCGACCCTGCCTGTGCGCAGCCGGGCCTTTGGCCTTGTATCTCTCTCCCACTTACCCCTTTGTTGCTTAGACTATAAATAGACCTTCCCCTCATCCTTTCTAGGGTTAGCAAAGTGATAGCTCATTTGTATGTGAGCTTTGCTCCTACCTACCTCTACTTTTGAGAGAGAGAGAGAGGCTACTCCATTGGAGGCCAAGACATCCATCTAGGAGAAGATCTCGAGGGATTCAAGACCTCCTCACGGAGAAGATCCACCTTGGATTGAAGACCCCCTGTGGGAAGATCCTTCTAGGATTCAAGCCCCCATCTCCTTTGGATTTGGGATGAACTCTACCATCAAGACCTCCTCATGGAGATGAATCTTACCTTGTATCTTTCCCTTTGTTGTTCATGTACCTTGTGGATCTTGTGTGTTTGATTGTCTAGTGGATGTGTGATTGGACTTGTTCTTGAGTGTTCCCCTTGTGATTTCTCTCAGTTCTTCCCCGTGTTCTTCGTGTTCTTATTTGGGATCCGCTCCTTTCGTGAAAGATCAGCCATATAGGGTTCCACCCTACATCATTGACTTTGATGGGTATAGGGGTTACAAGAGTTGATCTACCTCGAGATCGTATGTTGTGGTCTAAACCCTACAAGTATGATGAGTAATGTCATAATAATCTACTGACTAGCCTGGCCTCGGCTTATATAATGTATCAGAGGCCTAGGATAATAAGAGTCCTAGTCGAATACGCCGGTGGAGAGGAGTCCTTGTCTTGGTCACCAAGTCTTGTGGAATCGTCCTCGTGTATACATCGGCTGTCTGAACTGGCCCATGAGCATACGGTCATGGGGGTCCTCGGCCCAATCCAACTGATTGGGAGACGACATGGTGAGTACCCCCTAGTCCAGGACACCGTTAGTAGCCCCCTGAACCGGCCTTCAAGTTGGGGACGCTCCTCGATTCTTCCAAACTGTTCTTCATCTTCGGTCGTCGGTCATGAAAACTGGTTCAACAAATCTTCCCATCTTCGATCTTGAGGATCACCAAAGTAAATCCGAAGAGTTTACACGTAGGGTACCCGAGGAGCCCCTTAAAGTTCTCGGCCTTTATCAGTGCCTTGTTATTTTATGCCACACCTCGGGTTTGAAGTTGTTCCCGGGCGACAGCATCGTCTTGCGTCCGAGCTCCCACGCCGGACTGCATTCGAGGTATCTTTTGCAGCCGAGCACCAATGACGAACCGCTTCCGAGCTCCAACGCCGGAATGTATCCGAGCTCCAACGCCGGACTATGTCCAAGCTCCAACGTCGGACTGTATCCGATCTCCAACGCCGGACTATATCAGAGGTGTCATAAATCACCTTGGTTCAAAAAAGTTGAAGGAGTTTAGCCGAGCTTAATGCCGGAAATGCCCTCTATGGAGATAGCCACTAGCGCCCGAGCTTTATGCTGGACTGCTTCCGAGGTGGTGCACCACCCCGACTGCAGGCCAATTTTTTGTCAATATTTTTTATTGGTGCAATTTATTCTCTGCCAAGATATATAGCCAGTACCCCTCAAGGTGTGCATCGGTCTAAAACCCGAGATGCACCTGAAGGATGACATAAGACCGCTGATCCCATTAGCCCCTAAGACTCAGGTTGATTCACAAAATCGGCCTAAGGATCAACTCCTAGCTTGGCGGTATACTTCGGGACACAAAAAGCGGTGTGCAAATTCCTTGAGACTCAGGTTGGGTGCGGCCGACCAACCTGAGGATCATAATCTCCTCGAAAGCTATATTGCACTTTAAATTTCCTGCATTGGATTGCCAATGCAGTAGCCCCCGAGACACCGGTCGGGTGGCAACACCAGATCAGGGGATCGATACGCCCCTTTCAATATTAGTGAATGATAAGCCCGAAGCCCAATAGCCCCCGAGCCTTAATGTGGGCACGGGTGGCCGAATTAAGGATCAATATCTAGAGTAAAACCACAAATTATGTGTAATGATTCTATGTATCCAAGTACTTTACATCATTAATGCTCGGATCTGCATTGTACAAAACTTTGTTGACTGACCATCGGCTTCAGCCTCCTCGGCCAGAAGCCGGGGAGTGTTTGTCCTACTTTATAAAGCTATTATAAGGACAAAGATTTATGGAAAACAAGGCAATCTGGCCATATGATTTTATAAACAAAGGTACGCGGAGAGATATGTTATAATACTTAATGTAAGAAACATCTTCTAAGGAAAATAGTCCTGCTATCGGTTCCTTTATTTGGGTCGTCATGCTTATCATGATCATGAAACCTCACCTCCGATCAATGTGGGAGGAAAATATTGAGGATTTAGTTCGGGGAAAGTTCCCGAACTCTGTGGTATTAATGAACCAAAATTTTTACTTCCGTCAATGCCGACCAATGTGATCCTTTAAGATCTCTACCTTTCGGCTTCACCCAGTCTGAGGTACTAACTCGGATGACCCAGTAGTAACACTCACAGAGGTGCTCCCTTTACCGCCTAGCCGAACAATCGGGAACGTAGGGGTAAGCATAGGAGCTAGGTGATATGTCTCCAACGTATCTATAATTTTTGATTGCTCCATGCCATATTGTCTACTGTTTTGGTCATTATTGGGCTTTATTATCCACTTTTATATTATTTTTGGGACTAACCTATTAACCCGAGGCCCAACCCAGAATTGCTGTTTTTTTCCTATTTCAGGGTTTCGAAGAAAAGGAATATCAAACGGAATGAAACCTTCGGGAACGTGATTTTCTCAATGAACAAGACCCAGGAGACTTGGACCCTACGTAAAGACACAAAAGAGGAGGCCACGAGGTAGGGGGGCGCGCCTACCCCCGCCCCCCCAGGCGCGCCCTCCACCCTCGTGGGCCCCATGTTGCTCCACCGACGTACTCCTTCCTCCTATATATACCTACGTACCCCCAAAACGATCAAATACGGAGCCAAAACCCTAATTCCACTACTGCAACTTTCTGTATCCACGAGATCCCATCTTGGGGCCTATTTCGGAGCTCCGCCGGAGGGGGTATCCATCATGGAGGGCTTCTACATCAACACCATAGCCCCTCCGATGAAGTGTGAGTAGTTTACCTTAGACCTACGGGTCCATAGTTAGTAGCTAGATGGCTTCTTCTCTCTTTTTGGATCTCAATACAATGTTCTCCCCCTCTCTTGTGGAGATCTATTCGATGGAATCTTCTTTTTGCAGTGTGTTTGTTGAGACCGATGAATTGTGGGTTTATGATCAAGTCTATCTATGAACAATATTTGAATCTTCTCTGAATTCTTTTATGTATGATTGGTTATCTTTGCAAGTGTCTTCGAATTATTAGTTTGGTTTGGCCTACTAGATTGATCTTTCTTGCAATGGGAGAAGTGCTTAGCTTTGGGTTCAATCTTGCGGTGTCCTTTCCCAGTGACACTAGGGGCAGCAAGGCACGTATTGTATTGTTGCCATCGAGGATAACAAGATGGGGTTTTCATCATATTGCATGAGTTTATCCCTCTACATCATGTCATCTTGCTTAAGGCGTTACTCTGTTTTCATTAACTTAATACTCTAGATGCATGCTGGATAGCGGTCGATGAGTGGAGTAATAGTAGTAGATGCAGGCAGGAGTCGGTCTACTTGTCTCGGACGTGATGCCTATATACATGATCATACCTAGATATTCTCATAACTAGGCTCAATTCTGTCAATTCCTCAACAATAATTTGTTCACCCACCGTAGAATACTTATGCTCTCGAGAGGAGCCACTAGTGAAATCTATGGCCCCGGGGTCTATCTTCATCATATTAATATACCAATAATTATTTCCTTTTGCTTTTACTTTGCTTTGCATCTTTATCATAAAAATACCAAAAATATTATCTTATCATATCTATCAGATCTCACTCTCGTAAGTGGCCGTGTAGGGATTGATAACCCCTTATCGCGTTGGTTGCGAGGATTTATTTGTTTTGTGCAGGTACGAGGGACTCACGCGTAGCCTCCTACTGGATTGATACCTTGGTTCTCAAAAACTGAGGGAAATACTTACGCTACTTTGCTGCATCATCCCTTCCTCTTCGGGGAAAACCAACGCAGTGCTCAAGAGGTAGCACTAGGCAACCCAGCTTGGCAAAAATCTTAAGTCAAATTGATGCATATTTATGGCTTTCTAATGATGGTTACGGAAGGCAGCCCTTTTATATTAAATACAAACGACGATGATATGTTTATTTTGACTCCGTTGCGACCGTTTATCAGTTGAAAGCGCCCCATCGTCGGCTTTTGCCCCTTTGTAGATACTATGCAGGGTGTCTCCGCAATAACAAGACAACCCTTAGACGACGACTCCGTGCCCGAAGGCGGTTGTGTTAGCGGAAACGAGGCAATCAGATATGCGGGATTTATAACTTTCACTTAGTAATAGGAGCTTTAAACTGGGGAAGCTAGCTATGAGCTCCCGGTTAGTGTTCGCCGACATCTGAGGTCAAGCCGTAAACACTTCGGCCAATGTTATGAACGGTCCGTCATTTAACACAGTCATCTGATCGCTGACCAGTTTACGCTTATTGTGATAGTCAGTTTTCGGCTTTCTCCACTGAGGTGCTTAACCATGTGAGCTGCAAGTACAATCGCAGTGGTTCTCCCTTTGCACACCTAGCCGAACAAAGTGGAACGTAGGAGGCAAGCGCAGGAGCAGGGCAACCCAACTATTGACCGAAGACACAATTCGAAACCGATGCATATTTAGCAATATCCGAGAATGTTTTTGTCGAATCTCTAAAGGTGTCCGGCGTTGCACTGCGAGACTTGTGCTGAAAACACGCAAATAGTTTAAAAGTGCCATAAGCTTGGAAAACCAAAAAACATCAGTAAAAACTTGACATCCGAACAAGATCAAGTGTTCGATGCCAATCCGAAAATTGGAAAAAAGAAAAAAAATGTGCTTCTGTTGTGCTTTAACATGACACACACGATCTCAACACTTCAAGCAGGCTAGCCTACGGCTTCGAGCTCCTCATCCCAAAGGAGGAGTACTTCTTCGAGACCAGTTTAGCGAACTAAACTCGAGCGACTTTTTAGAGAGAAGACAGGCTATCCGGCTATTGACCATACACTCGAGTCGAAAAAGGAGAGGAAGAAAAAGACTTTGCAACGACCAAGAAGAAAACACATTTACTATAAAACAACTCGTATAAATTTTAAGAGCCCCCAAGTGACTTGGGTAAAAGAGTTTTATGTATAATGATTGTATGTACCGATGTACTTATATCATATGTGTGTTCGCCCGAACTTTAAACGCGTCTTAACCGACCGTCGGCTTCTCCCTCATCGGTCAAGGACCGAAAAGTGTCATGTACTCCACCTATCGAAAGCATTGACGGTGTTTCTGATAACTAGGCAATCAGGCCATAAGGCTGTAATAGACAAAGCGCGCTCAGGGAACTTATGCTATATTACTGACGAGGTGTAAGAAGCATCTTCGAAGAAAATAGTACCTCCACTGATACCTTTCTTCGGTTGCTCATTTTTACTATGAGACTTGTGCAATAGATTTTTTGTACTCATGAGTTCCGTTGTGTGCCGACCATTATTGAAAACAATAAGAGCGCTAGCTTTCGGCTTCACCCAGTCTGAGGTACTAACTTGGATGACCCGGTAGTAACAATCGTAGAGGTGCTCCCTTTACCGCCTAGCCGAACAATCGGGAACGTAGGGGTAAGCACAGGAGCCAGGCAACCCAGCTTGCGAAACACTTAAGTCAACATGGTGCATATTGTGGCGTAATACACGAACAAGGAACCAAGTCGTACAAGTATAATCATATGCAAGAGGAAAGGCTTCATAAAGGAAGACCCCAAGTAAACGAGGTATTTGAATTTGCTTGCAACAAACAAGGTTTTAACAAAGAAAGTTTTTCACAAATGACTTTTTGTCAAAAAAGCATAATGCTTGGTCAAACCGAACGAAATTTTAAACTGAAGGTATTTAAGCATGGAAGTGACTTAGCTGGTTAATGTGCTCGGTGTCGATGCATGGCCTGAGCTTACGGTGGGACGAGGTCCCAGCCCCCAAGCCGGTCCCGAGGTGGCGGAGCGAAGAGCTCGGCACTCCAAAGTGGCGACATAGCACATCCAATGCAGGTCGGCAGTGTGATGTTGAAGTCCTCGGCGTGGCTTAATGAAGTAATGACGAAGCCCTTGGTCCAGCCGAGGTGACGTGGTACGTCGGTACGCCAAGGTGACAGCGCTGCCCGACCCGGATCCTTTACATGTGCATAGAAAATAGTGCAAGCCGAAGATAATAGGAGTAATAATAATAAAACAAAATTGTTGCATAATTAAGAATTTACGCAAAGTGAGTAATAAAAGAAATATGGCCCGTGTGCCGAACACTCGACCCGGATCTCTGAATTCTTTTATGTATGATTGGTTATCTTTGCAAGTCTCTTCGAATTATCAGTTTGGTTTGGCCTACTAGATTGATCTTTCTTGCAATGGGAGAAGTGCTTAGCTTTGGGTTCAATCTTGTGGTGTCCTTTCCCAGTGACAGTAGGGGCAGCAAGACACGTATTGTATTGTTGCCATCGAGGATAACAAGATGGGGTTTTCATCATATTGCATGAGTTTATCCCTCTACATCATGTCATCTTGCTTAAGGCGTTACTCTGTTTTCATTAACTTAATACTCTAGATGCATGCTGGATAGCGGTCGATGAGTGGAGTAATAGTAGTAGATGTAGGCAGGAGTCGGTCTACTTGTCTCGGACGTGATGCCTATATACATGATCATACCTAGATATTCTCATAACTATGCTCAATTCTGTCAATTGCTCAACAGTAATTTGTTCACCCACCGTAGAATACTTATGCTCTCGAGAGAAGCCACTAGTGAAACCTATGGCCCCCTGGTCTATCTTCGTCATATTAATCTACCAATACTTAGTTATTTACTTTTGCTTTTACTTTGCTTTGCATCTTTATCATAAAAATACCAAAAATATTATCTTATCATATCTATCAGATCTCACTCTCGTAAGTGGCCGTGTAGGGATTGACAACCCCTTATCGCATTGGTTGCGAGGATTTATTTGTTTTGTGCAGGTACGAGGGACTAGCGCGTAGCCTCCTACTGGATTGATACATTGGTTCTCAAAAACTGAGGGAAATATTTATGCTACTTTGCTGCATCATCCCTTCCTCTTCGGGAAAAGCCAACGCAGTGCTCAAGAGGTAGCAAGAAGGATTTCTGGTGCCGTTGCCAGGGAGGTCTACGCAAAAGTCAATATACCAAGTACCCATCACATACCCTTATCTCCCGCATTACATTATTTGCCATTTGCCTCTCGTTTTCCTCTCCCCCACTTCACCCTTGTCGTTTTATTCGCCCTCTCTCTCTCTATCCTCCTTCTCTTTCTCATTTTCCTCTTTTTGCCCGCTTGCTTTTTGTTTGCTTGTGTGTTAGTTTGCTTGCTTGTCACGATGGCTCAAGATAACACTAAATTGTGTGACTTCACCAATACCAACAACAATGATTTTATTAGCACTCTGATTGCTCCTCTTACCAATGCTGAATCTTGTGAAATTAATACTGCTTTGCTGAATCTTGTCATGAAAGATCCGTTTTCCGGCCTTCCTAGTGAAGATCCCGCTACCCATCTTAATAGCTTCGTTGATTTGTGTGATATGCAAAAGAAGAAAGATGTGGATAATGATATTGTTAAATTAAAGCTATTTCCTTTTTCGCTTAGAGATCGTGCTAAAGCTTGGTTTTCGTCTTTGCCTAAAAATAGTATTGATCCATGGAATAAGTGCAAAGATGCTTTTATCTCTAAGTATTTTCCTCCCACTAAGATCATCTCTCTTAGAAACGATATTATGAATTTTAAGCAACTTGATCATGAACATGTTGCACAAGCTTGGGAGAGAATGAAATTAATGATACGTAATTTCCCTACTCATGGTTTGAATTTGTGGATGATTATACAAAAAATTTATGCCGGATTGAATTTTGCTTCTAGAAATCTTTTAGATTCGGCCGCGGGAGGCACTTTTATGGAAATCATTTTAGGAGAAGCTACTAAACTCCTAGATAATATTATGGTTAATTATTCTCAATGGCATACTGAAAGATCTACTAATAAAAAGGTGCATGCGATAGAAGAAATTAATGTTTTGAGTGGAAAGATGGATGGACTTATGAAATTATTTGCTAGTAAGAGTGTTCCTTCTGATCCAAATGATATGCCCTTGTCTACCTTGATTGAGAATAATAATGAATCTATCGATGTGAATATTGTTGGTAGGAACAATTTTGGTAACAACGCGTATAGAGGAAATTTCAATCCTAGGCCTTATCCTAGTAATCCCTCTAATAATTATGGTAATTCCTACAACAATTCTTATGGAAATTATAATAAAATGCCCTCTGATTTTGAATTTAATATTAAAGAATTTATTACTTCGCAAAAGAATTTCAATGCTATGATTGAAGAAAAATTGCTTAAGATTGATGAGTTGGCTAGGAACGTTGATAGGATTTCTCTTGATGTTGATTCGTTGAAAATTAGATCTATTCCACATAAGCATGATATCAGTGAGTCTCTCAAAGCCATGAGAATTTCTATTGATGAGTGCAAAGAAAGAACCGCTAGGATGCGTGCTAGGAAAGATGCCTTTATAAGAGCGTGTTCTTCTAGTTGCTATGAAAATAAAGATGAAGATCTAAAAGTTATTGATGTGTCCCCTATTAAATCTTTGTTTTGAAATATGCATCTTGATAATGATGGGACTGAATATGATCCACCTTCACCTAGAAGGCGTTCCAAGAATTCGGAGTTTTTAGATCTTGATGCTAAAATTGATGAAAGTGGGATTGAAGAAATTAAAACCCTAGATGTTGCTAAACCCACTATTTTGGATTTCAAGGAATTTAATTATGAAAGTTGCTCTTTGATTGATTGTATTTCCTTGTTGCAATCCATGCTAAATTCTCCTCACGCTTATAGTCAAAATAAAGCGTTCACTAAACATATCGTTGATGCCTTGATGCAATCTTATGAAGAAAAACTTGAATTGGAAGTTTCAATCCCTAGAAAACTTTATGATGAGTGGGAACCAACTATTAAAATTAAAATTAAAGTTCATTAATGCTATGCTTTATGTGATTTGGGTGCTAGTGTTTCCACGATTCCAAAGACTTTGTGTGATTTGTCAGGTTTCCCTGATTTTGATGATTGCTCCCTAAACTTGCACCTTGCGGATTCCACTATTAAGAAACCTATGGGAAGAATTAATGATGTTCTTATTGTTGCAAATAGGAATTATTTTCCCATAGATTTTATTGTTCTTGACATAGATTGCAATCCTTCATGTCCTATTATTCTTGGTAGACCTTTCCTTAGAACGATTGGTGCAATTATTGATATGAAGCAAGGAAATATTAGATTCCAATTTCCGTTAAGGAAAGGCATGGAACACTTTCCTAGAAATTAAATTAAATTACCTTATGAATCTATTATGAGAGCAACTTATGGAATGCCTACCAAAGATGGCAATACCTAGATCTATCCTTGCTTGTTATGCCAAGCTAGGGGCGTTAAACGATAGCGCTTGTTGGGAGGCAACCCAATTTTATTTTTATTCCTTGATTTTTGATCCTGTTTAGTAATAAATAATTTATCTAGCCTCTGTTTTGGTTGTGTTTTTTGTGTTTAATTGGTGTTTGTGCCAAGTAGAACCATTGGGAAGACTTGGGGAAAGTCTTGTTAAACTTGTTGTCAAAAACAGAAACTTTAGCGCTCACGAGAACTGCTGTCATTTTTATTTGGAAAGTGCTATTTAGTTAATTATTTTTGCATATTATTAATAGATAAATTCCGCACGTCCATCAATTTATTTTAGAATATTTGGGGTTTCAGATGTTGCGCTATCTACAGATTAATACAGACTGTTCTGTTTTTGACAGATTCTGTTTTTCGTGTGTTGTTTGCTTATTTTGATGAATCTATGGCTAGTAAAATAGTTTATAAACCATAGAGAAGTTGGAATACAGTAGGGTTAAAACCAATATAAATAAATAATGAGGTCATTACAGTACCTTGAAGTGGTCTTTTGTTTTCTTTCGCTAACGGAGATCACGAGATTTTCTACTTTGAGTTTTGCGTTGTGAAGTTTTGAAGTTTTGGGTAAAGATTTGATGGATTATGGAACAAGGAGTGGCAAGAGCCTAAGCTTGTGGATTCCCATGGCACCCCCAAGATAATCTAAGGACACCTAAAAGCCAAAGCTTGGGGATGCCCCGGAAGGCATCCCCTCTTTCGTCTACTTCTATCGGTAACTTTACTTGGAGCTATATTTTTATTCACCACATGATATGTGTTTTGCTTGGAGCGTCTTGTATGATTTGAGTCTTTGCTTTTTAGTTTAACACAATCATCCTTGTTGTACACACCAGTTGAGAGAGCCATACATGATTTGGAATTTGTTAGAGTACTCTATGTGCTTCGCTTATATCTTTTGAGTTATATAGTTTTGCTCTAGTACTTCACTTATATCTTTTAGAGCACGGTGGTGGATTTGTTTTATAGAAACTATTGATCTCTCATGCTTCACTTAGATTATTTTGAGAGTCTTAAATAGCATGGTAATTTGCTTAAAATCCTAATATGCTAGGTATTCAAGATTAGTAAAATTTTCTTATGAGTGTTTTGAATACTAAGAGAAGTTGGATGCTTGATGATTGTTTTGAGATATGGAGGTAATAATATCAAAGTCGTGCTAGTTGAGAAGTTGTGAAATTGAGAAATACTTGTGTTGAAGTTTGCAAGTCCCGTAGCATGCACGTATGGTAAATGTTATGTAACAAATTTGAAACATGAGGTGTTATTTGATTGTCTTCCTTATGAGTGGCGGTCGGGGACGAGCAATGGTCTTTTCCTACCAATCTATCACCCTAGGAGCATGCGCGTAGTGCCGAGGTTTTTGATGACTTGTAGATTTTTGCAATAAGTATGTGATTTCTTTATGACTAATGTTGAGTCCATGGATTATACGCACTCTCACCCTTCCATCCTTGCTAGCCTCTTCGGTACCGTGCATTGCCCTTTCTCACATTGAGAGTTGGCGCAAACTTCGCCGGTACATCCAAACCCCGTGATATGATACGCTCTTTCACACATAAACCTCCATATATCTTCCTCAAAACAGCCACCATACCTACCTATTATGGCATTTCCATAGCCATTCCGAGATATATTGCCATGCAACTTTCCACCATTCCGTTTATCATGACACATTCGTCATTGTCATATTGCTTAGCATGATCATGTAGTTGACATAGTATTTGTGGCAAAGCCACCATTCATAATTCTTTCATACATGTCACTCTTGGTCTATTGCATATCCCGGTACACCGCCGGAGGCATTTATATAGAGTCATCTTTTGTTCTAGTATCGAGTTGTAACAATCGCAGAGGTGCTCCCTTTACCGCCTAGCCGAACAATCGGGAACGTAGGGGTAAGCACAGGAGCCAGGCAACCCAGCTTGCGAAACACTTAAGTCAACATGGTGCATATTGTGGCGTAATACACGAACAAGGAACGAAGTCGTACAAGTATAATCATATGCAAGAGGAAAGGCTTCATAAAGGAAGACCCCAAGTAAACGAGGTATTTGAATTTGCTTGCAACAAACAAGGTTTTAACAAAGAAAGTTTTTCGCAAATGACTTTTTGTCAAAAAGGCATAATGCTTGGTCAAACCGAACGAAATTTTAAACTAAAGGTATTTAAGCATGGAAGTGACTTAGCTGGTTAATGTGCTTGGTATCGATGCATGGCCCGAGATTACGGCGGGACGAGGTCCCAGCCCCCAAGCCGGTCCCGAGGTGGCGGAGCGAAGAGCTCGGCACTCCGAAGTGGCGACATAGCACATCCAATGCAGGTCGGCAGTGTGATGCTGAAGTCCTCGGCGTGGCTTAATGAAGTAATGATGAAGCCCTTGGTCCAGCCGAGGTGACGTGGTACGTCGGTACGCCGAGGTGACAGCGCTGCCCGACCCGGATCCTTTACATGTGCATAGAAAATAGTGCAAGCCGGAGATAATAGGAGTAATAATAATAAAACAAAATTGTTGCATAATTAACAATTTACGCAAAGTGAGTAATAAAAGAAATATGGCCCGTGTGCCGAACACTCGATGAGGTAGAGATCTCTCAGCGATTCCGAAGTCCCAGAGGCAACCGAACATGTCGGTATGGCGATTCGACCAACAAGTTGATCATGCGAGCCGATTGGGACAACAACGTCGGCTTGCCAAAGTGACCGCGTGACACAGTCGAAGTCAATCACCTACACACATAAAATAGTGCGATCCAAAAAGGATAATTGCTTTTCGTAAAAATAATTTATTGAAAGAGATGTGGCCTGGCGCCGAAGTCATGTCGATGCAGGGCGTCGGCGTGACGCGGTGAAGGCGTGGACAAGCCTGAATTCGCAGGCCGGTCTGAGTTCCGGGTGTGGCATTCGCCGAACTGTATACGGAAACTGGCCGAACCACCACGTGACCGTTGTTAATGCGGCGACCATTTGATAGACATGTGTATAGATGATGAAACAAACCAGAGTAACAATTCCTTGGGAAAAATAAATCCAAGCAAGAAAAAAATACTAGGATTAATAGCACCTGGTTTATCTGTTGTAGCAATCTGAAGAAGGGTTACTCCCAAAATTGGGACTCGATCCGCACACCCATTGTCTTCGATGGCATGGCGATGCTGGCAAAGGTGGGCTCCCTGAGGCAAAGCCCCCAGTCGAGCTAACGTGACGAAGCTGGTCGGCTGGTGACGCCGAAGTCACCGGAGTATGTTGATGAAGAAGTAGCGAAGTCCCCGGTCTAGCCGAGATGACAGAGCGGGTCAGTAAGGAGACGTTGTAGCTGCCATGTCAGCCGAGGTATTGAAGAAATTCGGCGTGATGGACATCGGCTTGAAAAAGCAACAGTGCGGCCATGCCGACGCTGGTCATAATTTGTGACGTGGTCAATGCCGGATTGATGAACTGACCGAGCGGCGATGTCGGCGCGCCTGACCCGTGCAATCCATGGGTGATAGTGTTGGTGATGATTTATCCTTCGTGATGCCAAACTCTTGTTCGGCTTGCCAAGCTGATGATCCCATAAGGCTAGGCTTGGCTCGATGAAGCGACGATCTGTCTAGCGCAGGTCGGCGAATGTGAAGCAATGTTACCGGACTGGTGTGACACCAGCGCGATGGTGAAGAGTGCCTCAAAGAAGGCTTAAAATTTTATGGGAACGTGTTAAAAATAACGCACAATACCATAGAAGAAAATTCTTTAAAAAGGTTGTCCAATATCACGTTCATAAAGAAACATGAATTCTGGTCGGATCTGTATTCACGCAAAACACAGATCCAAAAAGTAATGCACTAATCGGAAGGTTCCTAGAGTTTGGACGGTCGGATCGAGCTGCAATTTTGAGGGGTGGTAGATATAGGAAGTCCGCAGCCGATCAACGGTTGGATCTTCCAAAGGACGTCCGAGCTAGGTGCTAGAGACCACGCCCTAAACTCATCCAGATTCCCGTCCAGATTTGACAGGGCTCCAGTGCATCGTAGATTGCCGGAGATTCCTCCATCGGAACTCGACAAAATTTTGCATGGTTGTTGTAGACTCAATTCCTCACAATTCCACCAAACGAATCGTCAAAGCGATGCTCGAGGAGGTGGTGCCAGCGGATACAAGTTCACATTTCGGGAAAACAGCACGGTCGCTCGAGGGCAATGTTGACATTGAGCCCCCGAGCTCCATGAATGATTCCTCCATGATCTTGATAGAGATCGGAGTTGATGTTGATGAAGGCTCCCGTCCGAACTTGATGACCGGAGATGGAACGTGGTCCTCGATCAAGCTAAGTTCACCAGTCGAGCCGGTGACGAAGATGCCGGCGTCACAATTGATCTGCGAGCGAGCCATTGATTCTTCGCTGATCACATAGCGGAACTCTCAATGAAAGCACCATTGTCGGTGTCAAAACCGGCGGATATCGGGTAGGGGGTCCTGAATTGTGCGTCTAAGGATCGATGGTAACAGGAGACAGGGGACATGATGTTTATCCAGGTTCGGGCCCTCTTGATGGAGGTAATACCCTACTTCCTGCTTCATTGACTTTGATGGATATAATGGTTACAAGAGTTGATCTACCTCGAGATCGTATGTTGTGGTCTAAACACTACAGGTATGATGAGTAATGTCGTAATAATCTACCGACTAGCCTTGCCTCAGCTCATATAATGTACCAGAGGCCTAGGGTAACAAGGGTCCTAGTCGAATACGCCGGTGGAGAGGAGTCCTTGTCTTGGTCACCAAGTCTTGTGGAATCTTCCTCGTGTATATATCGGCTGTACGAACTGGGCCATGAGCATACGGCGATGAGGGTCCTCGGCCCAATCCAACTGATTGGGAGACGACGTGGTGAGTACCCCCTAGTCCAGGACACCGTCAGGGCCCACAAGGGAGGAGGACGCGCCCAGGGGGGTGGGCGCGCCCCCTGCCTCGTGTCCTCCTCAATTGTTTCTTGACGTCCACCCCAAGTCTCCTGGATCACGTTTGTTACAAAAATAACGCTCCCAAGGTTTCATTCCGTTTGGACTCCGTTTGATATTTTTTTCGGCGAAACACTAAAATAGGCAAAAAACAACAATTTGGGTTGGGCCTCCGGTTAATAGGTTAGTCCCAAATATAATATAAAAGTGTAAAATAAAGTCCATTAACATCCAAAACAGATAATATAATAGCATGGAACAATCAAAAATTATAGATACGTTGAAGACGTATCACCCAGCCCCTTTCCCTTTACCAAAAGCCACATTACCCCTATTTCCGCCTTCCTTTCCAAGTTGAAACCTTCACTCCTTGCTTGCAGCGCCGCCTCCTCGCCGACGACCCTCCTTCACGCTGCTCGGCCTCGCCTATCCAGGCAGGTAGTCCACACCGACCCCCATCCTCTTCCTCCTTTCACATCCCACATGCCCCGACCGCCGGCGCGACACCTTCCGCCCAAATCACTAAGCCCTTCACCAAATAAGCGCAGCCCTAAGCCAAGGTGCACCCAGTATAGCCAGGATCTCAAGGAGCATTTGGTAGCGGAGAAGCAAATCGCGGCCGCGCATGAGGATGAGGTCGCGATGGCTGCCATTCGTGATGACTCCCAGATCTTGGAGGAGCACCTCGCCGTCGAGGCCACCGTCGACGCCTCGCACGGCGACACAGTTGGCTGCTTTGAACAACAGTTCATGGTGTTTTCTAGAGGCCATCGTCGGTGCCTTCGACGAAGACAACGAGGTGTTTTCTCAACATGCACGTGCCTACCTCATCTCGAGAGCCAGCAGGTTGGTACCCGAAGCGGCATAGGAAACTCACCACTACGACGAGGGCACCCACAATGCGGAGGCCTCTCCCTCTTCCTTGTCCAAGGAGCCAATCGTCATCGATATCTCTGACAATGAGGAGTAGCTTGTCTTATAGCTTTATTGGGGAACGTAGTATTTCAAAAAAATTGCCTACGATCACACAAGATCTATCTAGGAGAAGCATAGCAACGAGCGGGGAGAGTGTGTCTACGTACCCTCGTAGACCGAAAGCGGAAGCGTTTAGTAACGCGGTTGATGTAGTCGAACATCTTCGCGATCCAACCGATCCAAGTACCGAATGTATGGCACCTCCGCGATCTGCACACGTTCAGCTTGGTGACGTCCCTCGAACTCTTGATCCAGTTGAGGCCGAGGGAGAGTTCCATCAGCACGACGGCATGGTGACGGTGATGATGAAGTTACCGGTGCAGGGCTTCGCCTAAGCACTACGACGATATGACGGAGGTGTGTAACTGTGGAGGGGGCACCGCACATGGCTAAAGATCAACTTGTGTGTCTATGGGGTGCCCCTCCCCCGTATATAAAGGAGGGGGGAGGAGGCGTCCGGCCTAGGGGGCGCGCCATAGAGGGGAGTCCAACTAGGACTCCCAATCCTAGTTGGACTCCCTTTCCTTTTCTGGGGAGGGGGAAAGAGGAAATGGAGAGGAGGAGGAGCAGAAGGAAAGGGGGGCCCTCCCTATTCCAATTCGGACTCCCTATAGGGAAGGGGCGCGGCTGCCCCTTGTGGGCTGCCTTCCCTCTTCCCTATGGCCCATGTAGGCCCAATCCTCCCCCGGGGGCTTTCGGTAACCTCCCGGTACTCCAAAAAAATGCCCGAATCACTCGGAACCATTCCGATGTTTGAATGCAACCTTCCAATATATGAATCTTTACCTCTCGACCATTTCGAGACCCTTCTTCATGTCCATGATCTCAACCAAGACTTTGAACAAACTTCGGTCATCAAATCACATAACTCATCATACAAATCGTCACCGAACGTTAACGTGCGGATCCTACGGGTTCGAGAACTATGTAGACATGACTGAGACACATCTCCGGTCAATAACCAATAACGGAACCTGGATGCTCGTACTGGCTCCTACAAATTATACGAAGATTTTTATCAGTCATACCACATAACAACATACGTTGTTCCTTTTGTCACCGGTATGATACATGCTCGAGATTCGATCGTCGGTATCATCATACCTAGTTCAATCTCGTTATCGGCAAGTCTCTTTACTCGTTCCGTAATTCATCATCTCGTAACTAACTCATTAGTCACATTGCTTGCAAGGCTTATAGGGATGTGCATTACCGAAAGGGCTCAGAGATACCTCTCCGAAACACGGAGTGACAAATCCTAATCTTGATCTATGCCAACTCAACAAACACCATTGGAGACACCTGTAGAGCATCTTTATAATCACCCAGTTACGTTGTGACGTTTGATAGCATACTAAGTGTTCCTACGGTATTCGGGAGTTGCACAATCTCATAGTCATAGGAACATGTAAAAGTCATGAAGAAAGTAATAGCAATAAACTAAATGATCATAGTGCTAAGCTAACGGATGGGTCTTGTCCATCACATCATTCTCTAATGATGTGATCCCGCTCATCAAATGACAACACATGTCTATGGCTAGGAAACTTAACCATCTTTGATTAACGAGCTAGTCAAGTAGAGGCATACTAGGGACACTCTATTTTGTCTATGTATTCACACATGTACTAAGTTTCCAGTTAATACAATTCTAGCATGAATAATAAACATTTATCATGATATAAGGAAATATAAATAACAACTTTATTATTGCCTCTAGGGCATATTTCCTTCAGTCTCCCACTTGCGCTAGAGTCAATAATCTAGTTCACATCGCCATGTGATTTAACACTAATAGTTCACATTTTATGTGATTAATACCCATAGTTCACATCGCCATGTGATCAACACTCAAAGGGTTTACTAGAGTCAATAATCTAGTTCACATCGCTATGTGATTAACACCCAAGAGTAATAAGGTGTGATCATGTTTTGCTTGTGAGAAAAATTTAGTCAACGGGTCTGCCACATTCAGAGCCGTATGTATTTTGCAAAATTTTCTATGTCTACAATGCTCTCCAGGAGCTACGCTAGCTAATTGCTCCCACTTTCAATATGTATCTAGATCGAGACTCAGAGTCATCCAGATCAGTGTCAAAGCTTGCATCGCGTAACTCTTTACGACAAACTCTTTATCACCTCCATAACCGAGAAATATCTCCTTAGTCTTCTAAGGAAAATTTTGACTGCTGTCATGTGATCCACTCCTGGAAAAATATCGTACCTGTCATGGAATTATCACGGAAGATGTCCTAGTGAGAGGACTTAATCATGGAGCCATCGCAACTAGGAAGCTTAAAGGGGTTAAACGGGACAAAGAACACGAGAGGTTTATACTGGTTCGGCCCCTTGCGGTGAAGGTAAAGGCCTAGTCCAGTTGAGATGGTATTGCTAGGTTTTGATGACCAAGGAGCGAATATGCTTAACCTGGCTCTCGATCTCTTGTTTCTTGCCCTAAGCCGCCGCTAGGTCATCCCCTTATATACACGTTGATGCCCTGCAGCCTACAGAGTCCCAGCCGGCTCATACAACGTGTCCGGCTCGGTGACGTATCTTACATGCCTTACATTACAAGTCTATTCATACATGGCGGTTTATACTTACGGGCCTTAAGCCGCCTCTGGGCTTGGGCCTATTATAAGCCTAACTGTGGTCACTCATCTTGTATACTCTTGGGCTTCATTTAGGTAAACCTCCATTGTAGTTGACCCGGCCCCTCCTGGGCGGGTCATATCTGGTAGTCATATCCCCAACATTAGGCCCAGGTTGATTTGAAATTTGTTCATGTCAATCTTCAACACTTAGAAAAAATCCATCTACCACTGCTGTGAAAGCCTTGTAACCCGCCATGACGTCATCTCCAAGAATTTTGGAAACCAGCCACGAAGTCACCTTAACGGATCTTTATCTTAAATGTCGTCTGAAAATCGAGGCATCCAATTAGCTGGATAATCATCATTTTGGCCTCCTCGTCTTTCGCGCCTGCCTATTGCCCCTTTACTTATAAATAGGATCCGAAAACCATCTCACATTTTCTCCTTCTTCCTTCTCTCGCAACCCTTCTGCTGCTCGAGCTCCACCGCCGCCGCAGAGCACTTCGTCTTCCTCAACTTGAGTCGATCCAGATAACGGCAACGACCCTCCACAGCAGATCTGCAGCTGTAAGTTTCTGCTTTTTCGTTCCTTAGATCCGCACAAGGTTTGCGAGCTTCTTCGTGTTCTTCGTAGTTCGTCGGAGTTCATCGTAGTTCACCCTCCAGGCTATACCACGAGCCTCTTTGATCTGAGAACGGCGTTAAACTGATGCGATAGCTGTTTTAGTCCCACTTTCAGTATTAGTAGATTCCCTTTCTTGGAAGAAAAATCTTGTACAAGCTCATGAACTCATCTGTACTGACTTTTAGGTCTAGATTTATTTTTCTTTTCTGAACAATTGTTGATCCAAAGTAATATCTGCAGTCTGTGCAACTTGTTTACCTCGGTACTTAACCAATTTTTTGTTGCTAGCAACTTTTGAATATCCTTAGTCATGGCAGCTTACCATGCCGGCTTATTTTTCCTTCATATACCATTAGCCCTTATTTTAGCCGCCATTACACATCTGTATTGCAATAATTAACCTGTAATTCCACCAATTAACTTGAACCGGCAAATTACTTCCTTTTTAGCTTGTCTTTTCGCCATGCCGCCAAAGACGATGACAGTTTGCAACTAGGTCCCTTCCACAGTCTCTAAGGACACTCTGAAGGATTTTGTCACCGCTGGGTATTTACCAGAGAAGAGCGTCATGTCCTACCGCACCCCTGACCCGACCAAAGAAAAGCCTCAACCAAAAGATGGTGAAATCATCGTCTTTACTGATCATATGAACCGGGGTTTTTCACCGCCCGGCTCAAAATTCTTCAGAGAGGTCCTGCATTTTTCAAGCTTCATCCACAGGACATTGGACCCAATTCCATATCAAACATCTGTAATTTCCAAGTTCTCTGTGAGGTTTATCTTCAAGAAGATCCTACTATTGACTCTTCAAAGAGTATTTCTATTTAAACCGCCAGAATGAATACACCAACGGCCCCAGCTTGGAACTTGGTGGGATTTCGACTCAGCGTAGACGGGATGATGTCTTTCCTTTATTAGTCTTGCCAAGCCATTCCAAGGACTGGAACCAAACTTGGTTCTATTGCAAAGACACATCGCCAGCTGATGAAAAACCAATGTCGGGTTATCACGCTGAGCGTCTTGACGCTATGTATTCACTCCCTGATAAGCTTTCTGCCGCTGAACGTAAGAAACTCATCCCAACCATCAAAAGGGTTCAAGCCTTGCTAGGAAATGGCTTAACTGGAGTTGACTTTATCTGCTGTTGGATCACATGGCGGATCATCCCTCTGAGCCGCCGATCTGACTTGATGTACAACTACACTGGAGGAGCAGACGGTTCGTTACGCTATAGCTCCCTACGTCTGACTGAAGAAGCCGTTGTTGAAATGTCAACCACCCTCGTCAACAGCAAATATGAAGACTGCAGCAAAGTAGGATTGAATCCTTTCTGCAAACTTAACCCGGCACCAGAGATAAATCCCCTTGCCTCCTTTTTCTTCAGCAGTTAAGTATTTGCATGAGTTTTAACCTATTATTTTCCTACAGGCTAAATCTGACTTTTGGAAGGCCAAATATGATCATGAGGCTGCCAAAAAAGCTAGAGCCGCCGCAATAGCCGCCAAGAAGATGGCCAGAAAATCTAAGAAGAAACCAACTGCTTCTGACATGTTCAAGTTGGATGACATCTCTGAGTCCGAGTGAGGGAGTCCTGGATTAGGGGGTGTTCGGATAGCCGGAATATACCTTCAGCCGGACAGATGGGCTATGAAGATACAAGATTGAAGACTTCGTCCCGTGTCCGGAAGGGACTTTCCTTGGCGTGGAAGGCAAGCTAGGCGATACGGATATGTAGATCTCCTACCATTGTAACCGACTCTATGTAACCCTAACCCTATCCGGTGTCTATATAAGCCGGAGGGTTTTAGTCCGTAGGACAACATACACATCAACAATCATACCATAGGCTAGCTTCTAGGGTTTAGCCTCTTCGATCTCGTGGTAGATCTACTCTTGTACTACCCATATCATCAATATTAATCAAGCAGGACGTAGGGTTTTACCTCCATCGAGAGGGCCAGAACCTGGGTAAAACTTCGTGTCCCTTGCCTCCTGTTACCATCCAGCCTAGACGCACAGTTCGGGACCCCCTACCCGAGATCCGCCGGTTTTGACACCGACATTGGTGCTTTCATTGAGAGTTCCTCTATGTCATCGCTGTCAGGCTCGATGGCTCCTACGATCATCAATAGCGATGCAGTCCAGGGTGAGACCTTCCTCCCCGGACAGATCTTCGTCTTCGGCGGCTTCGCACTGCGGGCCAATTCGCTTGGCCGTCTGGAGCAGATCAAAAGCTACGCCCCTGGCCGTCAGGTCAGATTTGGAAGTTTAAACTACACGGCTGACATCCGCGGGGACTTGATCTTCGACGGATTCGAGCCACTACCGAGCGCGCCGCACTGTCACAACGAGCATGATTTAGCTCTGCCGCCGAACAGTGCCCTGGAGGCCGCACCCGCGTCAGCTCCGACCGTTAATTCGGAGCCAACTGCGCCGATCGAGGATGGGCGGTTGGACGCCACCTCGGGGGCTGCGATCCCAACGGCGATTGAGCCGAACACCAGCCCCGTACTCTGCGAGACTCGTGACTCCAAGGAGCCGGACTCCTCTCCGGACTCCGAACCTTCCGCGCCCCTGCCGATCGAATCCGATTGGGCGCCGATTATGGAGTATACTGCCGCGGACATCTTTCAGCACTCGCCTTTCGGCGACATTCTGAAGACACTGAAGTCTCTCTCTTTATCAGGAGAGCCCTGGCCTGACTACGGTCAGCAAGGCTGGAATTCGGACGATGAAGAAATTCAAAGCCCACCCACCACCCACTTTGTAGCCACTGTCGACGATTTAACCGACATGCTCGACTTCGACTCCGAAGACATCGACGGTATGGACGGTGATGAAGGAGACGATGAAGAACCAGCGCCTATTGGGCCCTGGAACGCCACCTCGTCATATGACGTATACATGGTGGACGCACCAAAAGATGACGATGAGGAGCGGAAGGACGCACCGAAAGCTTGTTCCCTCAAAAAGCAGTCAAAGCGGCGACGCAAGCGCCGCCCCAAATCCCGCCTCGATAGAATTAGCGATCATACAGACCCAGCGCTGGAGCAGGGCGAACCGCTGTCGGACAACGGAAATCCGGATAATCAAACCGAACAAACAAATCCTATCAAGGCTAATGGTCCGGACGACATAACACCGGACAGGCACCCGGAGCAGCAAACTGCCTGTAAAAGGCTTGTTGCCACCGCGAGGAGTCTGAAAAAGCAGAAGCAAAGGCTCAAAGCCGCGCAAGACACACTCCAAATCAGATGGAGTAAAATACTCAACACTGCAGCAAGGTACGGCGACAATCGCCCCTCCAAGAGCTACCCAAAGCGGAAGCTGCTACCCGAATTCGATGAGGAGGCCTCAGAACCCCCACAAACAAATATCAAAGCAGCCACCTGGTCGGATAGACGACCCCTCTACCAACACAGATCGGCATACAACGCCGCTCACAATACAATACGCGACCCATGCGAGGGCTCGCACCCAAAGGATGATGCAACAAGATCCATCTATGGACCACGCAAGTGCGCCCCAGCATACAATGCAACACAACAAGCATCCGAATAACACGGTACACCCAGCTACAGGGGTGCCGCACACCCCCTATGGTTCACCGACGAGGTGCTGGACCACGAATTTCCAGAAGGATTCAAGCCCGTAAACATAGAGGCATATGACGAAACAACAGACCCTGGGGTCTGGATTGAGGACTACATCCTTCATATCCATATGGCTCGAGGAGATGATCTCCACGCCATCAAGTACCTACCCCTCAAGCTCAAAGGGCCAGCTCGTCACTGGCTCAAAGGCCTACCCGAAAGCTCCATTGGAAGTTGGGAAGAGCTCGAAGATGCCTTTCGGGCAAATTTTCAAGGGACTTATGTCCGACCTCCAGATGCGGACGATTTGAGTCATATAACTCAACAGCCCGGAGAGTCAGCCCGAAAGCTTTGGAACAGGTTTCTTACTAAAAAGAACCAGATTGTCGACTGTCCGGACACCGAAGCCTTGGCAGCTTTCAAGCATAGCGTCCGTGACAAATGGCTCGCCAGACACCTCGGCCAAAATAAGCTGAGAACGATGGCCGCACTAACAAACCTCATGACCCGCTTTTGCGCGGGTGAGGATAGCTGGCTAGCCAGATGCAGCACCAGCGACCCCAGAACATCTGAAGTTAGAGATGGAAACGGGAAATCACGGCGCAACAGCAATAACAAACGCCGGAATAAAGAAGACAGCACGAAGAGCACGGCAGTAAATGCCGGATTCAAAAGCTCTCGGCTAGGTCAAAAGCCGCCCCCTAAATGCACCAGGGATGAATTGTCCAGCCTCAACAAAATTCTGGACCAAGTATGTTAGATTCATAGTACCCCTGGCAAACCTGCTAATCATACCCACAGAGAATGTTGGGTCTTCAAGCAGTCCGGCAAGCTCAACGCCGTACACAAGGGGGACGATACACCAAGTGAAGACGAGGACGAGCCCCCCAAGCAAGACACGGGGGAGCAAAAGAAATTTCCACCATAAGTCAAAACGATAAACGTGTTACACGTAATCAAGGGAAAAAACAACGCGGCACTCCCAGGAAAATATACCCAAGTGCCTGTCACCATGAAGTCCTGCCACTGGTCATCTCAACCGATCACTTTCGACCATCGTGATTACTCAGCAAGTATCCGACACGCAGGATGGGCTGCCCTGGTATTAGACCCAGTAATTGGCGGATATCACTTCACAAGAGTCTTGATGGACGGCGGCAGTAGCCTAAACCCAATATATCAGGATACAATCCGCGGGATGGGGTTAGACCCAACACAAATTCTCCATAGCAATACTACCTTTAAAGGAGTAACGCCAGGCCCAGGGGCTCGTTGTACGGGCTCCCTCCTACTACAAGTTATATCCGGCTCCCCCGATAACTTCCTCGCGACCATTTAACTTTCCACATCGCTCCGTTTCAAAGTGGCTATCAAGCACTGCTCGGACGCGAAGCTTTCGCTCGCTTTAATGCAATACCACACTATGCCTCCCTCACACTAAAGATGCCCGGTCCACGTGGCATCATTACAGTGCATGGAAATATCAAGCGATCTCTGCGTGCCGAAAAGAGTGAGGCTGCCTTGGCAGCCGCACACTAAAGGCGCCCGGACAAGCGAAAGCATCCAATAGGTCGTCACGACCTCAGATACAACTAATCAAGTCCGGCGCCACTATTTATACGAAATAAGTGGTCACACCCCCCATTTGTCAATACAAGGGGCTCAACGCGCGCAGACAAGTGGCAAGTTCTTATCATCTTGAAATATACATGGTTTCATTAGAAACTATCTTTTTGCATGACAACTTTTTCACTTAACTTCCTCTCTTTTATAGACGATCATCGTGCCACACCCGTCCAGGATACGGCACAATGGAGACACAGGCGCAGACGTGCAGCAGGGACCCGCTCCAAGGATTCTTTTTAGATTAAGACCCTGCGTAAACCTTTTTTATTGTCTCTTGTTGATACATATCCACCGTTGAAAAGGATGCTGGCGTCTTGGCATGTGGCCACGCCAGAACAATGCGCGTACCTGGACACAAGGGGCTTCTTACAAAGGCCACTATTTAGGCCCGGTTTATACCACAAAGACCGAATACCTTAGGGAGTGTTCGGCGTCGCAAGTTTGGCCCTATATGCATCAGCTCCGAATCATTGTCTTTGGTCAAATGTTGGGTTTGCCCGGCTCCTGTGTTTTACTGCCTTACGTTCCGCCTTGCCGGCTAAGGTAGCAGCAGGAGAACTACTGCGATTGTGCCCTGGTTCATCTGGACGAGCACCTCAGTAGAGAAAACCGAAAACTGACTGTCATGATATAGCGTGAGACTGGTCAACCACTCGATGACCTGTGGGAATGTTAGAATTCCTCCACCTTAACGAAGGGCCGTTTTCCGGCCAGGCATGTACGCACCCCGGAATCGGGAGAGTGCGGAGCCACCAGGGGCTATCTAGTAGCCCCACTGTCAAACTCCTATGGCTAAGTGAAAGTGCTAAAGCATTATAGTCCGGTTGCCTCGCTCGCTCCGCTATCACCTCCTTAATAGGACCAAGACGTTGGGTTAAGTGTGAACGTGTGATTTTGCGAGCACCTCCGCATTATATGCGTGGGGGTTGAAGCCGACGACTGCAATCTTTCAGGTTATACGCATGTATACATAAACGGCCGCCAGGATGCATCATATTACTTTCAGGCAAAAGTATAAAAATAGCCTTATAAAAATTAATAAAAGCATTTCGCTTACAATGAGATTACATATCACTCAAACATAATATTTTTTGAGCACTGGGTCTCTATCAAACGGGCACCCTCAAGAACTTCTTCAAAGTAGTGCTCAGCAGCCTTTCGACCTATAGCCGAATCCTGCGCTGCAACATTGGTAGCATCCATCTCCGCCCAGTATGCCTTAACACGGGCAAAGGCCATCCGTGCGCCCTCTATGCATGCCGACCTCCTCATCGCATCAATGCGTGGCACCACGTCAAGGACCTGCTGCACCAAGCCGAAATAGCTGCTCGGTTTTGACCTTTCCGGCCACAGCTAATCCACAACAGACCTCATGGAGAGTCCGGACAACCTATTTAGTTCGGCCCATTCGGCTAATTGGTCAGTCAATGAAAGTGCACGCTCGGGAGAATGGAATTGTCTCCAAAACAGCTGGTCTACTTCACGGTCCGTCTGACCCTGGAAATACTTGGCCGCATCGGCAGCGCTCGCGCCAAATCCATATACACATCCTCCGAACTCCACAGCCGATCCAGAGGGGCATACCGTGGATCTCCGAATTTCCTCCGCAACATAAAGGATTTCCCAGCTACAATATCCCCGGCTTCCCGTAGCTCCTCCTTCTTTGCCCTCATAGCAGAGCGGAGATCCTTTTTCGTCGCAGCAGCCTTCTCAAGGTCCGATGCCTTCGCTTGGTTTTCCTTTTCAAGAACCCGACAACGGTCGGCGGCGGCTTTTAATTCGATAGCCATCTTGGCCATCTTGTCTCGGGTCTCGCCATGCGTGGCCTTCTCGGCTTGCAACTCTTCGGCCGCCTTCATAGCAGCCGCATTACTCAACCTCGCTTGTTCCTTGGCTCGGGGAAGTTCTGCCCGTAAGGCTTCAACAGTGGCAGCTCCATCTGCAGTCACAACATATTAAAGATATTGGCATCATGTTGCTCTTCCTATGTGACGTTTACCAGATAATGACACTTACCCTGTGCCTCATCAAGCCTTTTGTTAACAAGCTCGATGTCAGCGTCTACCGCATCCAACTACTGTTCTAAATGGGAAAACTCGCTAGTCCGGCTAGCCACCGGAGCTTCCATCACCTGCACATAGAGGCAATATGGTTATTACCTGGGAATATGATCCTCTGTTCGTCGTCATTTCCGACGACAACCAAAGTCTTAGGGGTACTATCTACACAGGGCACACCTAGCATGTGCAGGACAATCATATATTCTTTTACGTACCTCAAAGCCTGTCAGTAGACTCATAAAAGCTTCATGCAATCCGCTTTTGGCGGACGATATTCTCTCCATCACCGTGTTCATCAGCACATGGTGTTCATCTGAGATGGCCGCTCGCCCCACCAAATCCCTCAGAACATCCGATCGCACACCAGACGGTGCCGGACTCTTTTGTCTGCTCTCTTCGGGAGCCGGACACTAGGAGCTTCGGAGGTCAATGGGATTATCTTCTGGCCTCAACGGACTCAGAGAGGCCCTCCGCGACGACACTTCAGGGTCGCCCGCTTCTGGAGCGGAGGAATCCGGAGGAGGCGTTTCGCTCTCCATCATCTCTGGAAGAAGATCCCCCGAAGACGAGCTCATTTGAGAGGGGCTAAGGCCCGAACTGCAAAAATATATGCGGTGGTTATTTTCTCAGAAGAAAAATATGGCATATCTGTACTATTAAAAGTATTTCGGGTCACTTACGACTCGTGGGAGAATTGATCCCCCCGCGGACTTTGTGCAGCAACGACGCCCCCCGAGGTAGGACCCTCTGTGGGAGACTTCTTCTCCCGTTTGGAAGCTTCGTCTTCCGAATCCCCGGGTGCAGTCCTTTTCCTCTTCTGGTCATCTTCCTTCATGGAGACGCTCGCTCCCTCAGCTAGAATGGGCAGCATTGGGGGCCCGCGTCCGCCCGCATTATCCTCCACAGTGTCTTCCTTCAAGGGCTCCGGGAAAGGTGCGGTCTGGAGCATCTTTTCCAATACCGGATTTTCCAAACCCTCAGGGAGGGGGGCCGAACACCGAATCAACTTCGCCTTTGTTAGCCAGCCCTGGTCAAAAAGCGAACTTTCAGAAATAACTTCGTAACAAAGAGAGATAGTGTAAGTGCATCTAGTGCCACCCCTAGTTGGTTTTGGAGTATTGACGACAAACCTAGTTGAGGGACTAATGTGTTCATGAGAATTGCAGGATAACACAGGTAGAAGTCCCTCATTGATTCGGTTTTACTACCAGAGATGACCCCCAAAAATGTATGAAGACATTGAAGTCAAAGGTGGTATATGAAGATATTCACTTTGAAGACTATGACAAAAGAAGACACGCTATGAAGCCTATGGAGCTCGAAGACTTAGATCTTTCGTAGTTCTTCTTCTCTTGTGTTGAGTCATAGGAACCACCGTGCTGTTAAGTGGGGTCCAGGAGAACCAGTCAGAATGACTGAAGTGATGCTCAAAACCAAAAACCTATGTCTTCGAGTCAAGACAATGAGAGCGAATCTTGTCCAGAGCCGGACAAGTCAACTTTGCTTGTAGCCCAGTATGTCGAGCCCCCAGACCGAGAAGGGCCGGGAGAGAGGAATGGTTTGAAGGGCTTGAGCTGGCTGATGAAGCTTCTTTGAATGGAACTACCACGCTTCACACCTGGTGACTAGTGTCGTCGCATCCTGGAGGGCGGTGGGCCAGAAAAAGCCTTGCCGAAATGCCTTGCCGGTAAGGGCCCTTGACCTGATGTGGGATCCACATATGCCTCCGTGTATCTCCACCAACAGCTCCAGTCCTTCCTCCCGAGGGATACACTTCAATTTCACACCGTTCAGCCTCTTTCTGTACAGGACGTCATCGACGAACTGGTACATGGTAGAGCGACGGGCTACTTTTCCGCTTCTTCCTACTCTTCAGGAAGTTCCCCTATTTGGAGGAATCGGACGGTATGCTGTGCCCACGCTGGAGCCTGGGGCTCGACGGTGAGGACTAAAGGCATTTCCTTCGCTATAGGAGCAGCTATCTCGACGGCAAGAGCTTGACGCTCCGCCGGAGCTAGCCGTCCCGTGGCGGGCTCAGTGTCCCCGGCAACATCCTTGCCGGCAGCTCCGGGGATCTCGACGGGAAAATACTTGTCGGGTCCTGATTTCCTCCTCTTGTTCTGCTCTGTTGATGGATCAACGGATGGCTGAGTTAGCTGGAGCACAAAGGTACCTAGTTCCACAGGTAGCTTGAGGGCAACGCGTTTTGACAGGTAATCGGCAATATCGTTCTCTGCTTGGGGAATGTATTCAACCTGTATACCGTTGAAATGCTCTTCCAGCTTTCTCACTTCATCGATGTAGGCCTTCATCAACGGGCTCTAGTAGTCCTTGTTGACTTGCTTGACGATGAGCTGCGAGTCGCCCCTGACGATGAGCTTCTTGATTCCGAGGTCCGCCGCGATCCTAAGACCGGCAAGCAGCCCTTCGTACTCTGTCATATTGTTTGTTGACACCTCCCTGGGGAAGTGCATCTAGATCACGTACTTGAGGTGCTCTCCGGTGGAAGCGACAAGTAGTATGCCAGCCCCGGCACCGTGTAAGGAGAAAGCTCCATCAAAGTACATGATCCAACTGCAATTTGCCTCCTTGCTGGGGAGAGCAGTCTCTTGGGCTTCTTCGTCAGGCGTTGCGGTCCATTCTGCAATGCACTCCGCCAGGACTCGGCTCTGAATCGTCGAAGTACTTTCAAACTTGAGGCCAAAGCTGGACAGCTCCAGTACCCATTCCACAATTCTTCCCGTTGCATCTGGATTGTGCAATATCCGTTGCAGAGGGAGGCGAGTGACGACAGTGATCTCGTGTGCCTGGAAGTAGTGACGCAGCTTCCTCGAGGCCATAAGAAGGCCGAAGAGCAGTTTCTGCACGCCGGAGTACCTTGATCTAGCTCCCTGCAGGAGGGAACTAACAAAGTAGACCTGGTGCTGCATCATTTTCTTCTTCAGCGGCACTTCAACTGGCCGTGTCGTCTCTGCATTGGTGGTGTTGGGCTCTGTCGCTGCCATTACCTCGTCGTCTACCTCTCTCTGCGCCACTAGTGCGGCGCTGACCACCTGGTTTGTTGCCGCTAGGTATAGCAGCAACGGCTCCTGTGGCCTAGGCGCAACTAGTATTGGCGCGGAGCAGAGGTACTTCTTCAAATCTTGTAATGCTGCTTCGGCTTCTGGCGTCCACTCCATCGGGCCCGCCTTTTTCAGGATCTTGAAAAAGGGAAGGGCGCGCTCGGCAGACTTGGAAATGAATCTGCCCATGGCGGCGACGCAACCAGCAAGCCGACGCACATCCTTGATTCGCTTGGGTGCTTCAATCTTCTCTATAGCTTTGATCTTGTCCGAATTGGCCTCTATCCCACGCTGTGACACAAAGAACCCGAGGAGCTTGCCGGACGGGACGCCAAAGATGCACTTCTCAGGGTTCATCTTGAGATTGATCTTGCGCAGGTTTGCAAATGTTTCTTGCAAATCTGGTATGAGGGTTGCCCTGTCCTTGGTTTTGACCACTATGTCATTCATATAAGCTTCCATATTTCTATGGAGCTGGGGTTCAAAACCAATCTGGACCGCCCTTGCAAACGTCGAACCAGCACTCTTCAGCCCGAAAGGCATCCGCATGAAACAATACGTACCACATGGGGTGATGAATGTTGTTTTCTCTTCGTCTTCTCTTGTCATGAAGATCTGGTGGTAGCCGGAGTAGGCATCGAGGAATGACAACAGATCACACCCAGCGGTGTTGTCAACAATCTGGTCGATGCGTGGCAAAGGGAAGGGGTCCTTAGGACAAGCCTTATTGATATCTGTGTAATCAATACACAGCCTCCACTTCCCATTAGCCTTGCGCACTACGACCGGATTGGCCAACCACGTTGGATGGAGCACTCCTCTTACCAAAACCGCTGCTTCCAGTTTCCGGATCTCCTCTGTGATGAACTCTTGTCGTTCCAAAGCTTGCTTTCTGACCTTCTACTTGACAGGCTGCGCATGAGGACAGACAGCAAGGTAGTTCCCAATCACCTCCCTGGGAACGCCGGGGATGTCGGAAGCTTGCCATGCAAACACACCGACATTCGCCCGCAGGAAGGTGACGAGCGCGTCTTCCTATTTGTCGTCAAGGGTGGAGCTCATGGTGAAAGCCCCTCCCGTGTCGTCCTCATTGACGGAAACCTTCTTGGTTCCCAGCGGTATGGCCCTGGGTTTCTTGTTTCCACCGGTGGAGCTCTCTGGCACGTCCTCGATGGGAGCGCTACACTCTGGAGAGGTGCGCTTGCTGGAGTGGGTGTCCGAGGTCTCACCGGTCTTCTTCTTCTTCTTCCCTCCGGGGTCCCAGCGGCAGGAGCAAGTGCCCTAGTGGCGGCAGCTACTGCAACTGCTTGCTGGTATAGTTGGTCAGCGCAAATCAGCGCATCTTTCTTATCGGAGGGTATGGTGATGATCGTCACAGGTCCTGGCATCTTCAGGGTGTTGTAGGCGTAGTGTGACGCTGCCATGAACTTGGCCAGCGCTGGGCGGCCAAGGATCCCGTTGTAGGGCAAGGGGATCTTGGCAACATCAAACACGATCCTCTCTGACCTTTCCCTTAGGTTGGCTTCTTCCCGGGTTGACCCCCTGAAACGTGCCCGTCTCTTCGAGGTCTCCATCAGGAATCTATAGTTTCTCGATCACGGCAGGCGAGATCAAGTTTAGACCGGCCCCGCCATCGACTAGCCTCTTTTTCACTTTGAAACCAACAATGGCAGGCACCCAACCATAGTAGTGCGATCAGGGTGATCCTCAGTGTCAAAAATGATAGGTGTGCTGGACCACTTCAGCGGCCTTTGGGCATCAAACGACGGCTCTTCCGCTGTAATCTCTCGCGCCCACTGTTTAAGCTGGCGATGAGAAGTATGCAGCGAGGCGCCGCCGTCGATGCACATGGCCTCTGTAGCTTTCTGAAACTCTTGGTCGTCGGATTCGTCGTCCTCTTTGTGATCGTCATCTTCTGGTTTTTTGTCACGGCCCCGGGCGGGCCTCTCCTGTTGTTTATCCTTGCCGCGACGGCCCGCCTGGCCGTCACGCTTCTTGTCGGACCCCTTAGCACCGTCTTGGCCCTTCTCCTTGTCCCGCCTCTCATATTCAGCCCTCCGCTTCTCAGCGAGGAACTCAACCTGTCGGCAGTCTTGCAGAGCATGGCCTTTGGTGCGATGGATCTTGCAGTATCGCTTTTCGGAGTTTCTTGGCTTCTCGGCAACCGCCAAGGCCCGGCAGGCAACACATCCGGCAATTTCCTTGCCGGGGTCATCTGCCTTGGTTTTCTTGGTGGAGCCGTGTCATCAGATCCCTCGACGGCAAGCATGGCTTTACCTTTGTGCTTCCTGTTGCAGCGCCGGACCTTCTTCGTCGGGGCGGCAGTATCTTCATCTGAGGAGTCGGTTTCCATGCCGGCGTCTTCGTTGGGGTACTTCCTTCCCTCTTCAGCCCGGGCACATCTGTCAGCAAGAACATAGAGTTCTGCTACATCTTTCACCTTGTTCATTGCCAGCTCTTCGCGCATCTTGCGGTTACGCACGTTCCGATGGAACGCGCTGATGATGGCGGCAGGGTGAACATTAGGGATATTGTACTGTATCCGGCTGAACCTCTGTATATAATTGCGGAGACTCTCGCCTCCCTTCTGGGGAATGACATGCAGGTCGCTCGCTTGGCCATGGGCTTGGTGGCCTCCAGTAAGGGCGCCCACAAACTCATGGCACAAATCCGACCAGGAGGAAATAGGGTCTACCGACAAGTGCATCAACCATGACATGGCGTTGGGTTTAAGAGCCAACGGAAAGTAATTCGCAAGCACCTTATCGTCGCGGGCTCTGGCAGCTTGCATCGCAATGGTGTAGATGCTGAGGAACTCGGACGGGTGGGTCTTACCGCTGTACTTTTTGCCCACGTCAGGTTTGAAGGTGCGGTGAGTGGGCCTCTGGAACTGCCGCAGCTCACGGGTAAAAGCCGGACAGCCTACCTCATAAGGTAGGCCTCCAGGGCTCTCCGGTGCCGGGTGGTTCACAGCAGGCCTTGCTCGCCTGTTTGACTGGTGGCGCGCTCTGCGCCGGCGCTCGATAGTGGTTCGAGCGTCTTCATGTTCTCGTTCCCGAAGGACTTGGCGCTGGTCACAGTGGGTCCGTGGGTCGGACGACGCTATGGAGATTTCGTCGCCCGTAACGTCGCGACGGGTTGGCGTCCGTGGTACCGGGCGAGGAGGAGGCGAGTGCACTATGGTCGCGGCGCCGCCGGCTTTCCTGCCACTGGTGCGTGGGACTCCGTCGGAGCGTCGACCCGGGGGCTCCACCGGACTCGGTTCGTCTTTGTTGGCCACCGCAACAAGGTTTCGGATAGTGGCTCTCCATTCATCGAGTTTCCCTGTAGTGGGAGGAAAATCGAGGAGCAACTGCGCGCGCGCCAGGGCTTCTGCTGGCGTTGGTGGCAGCGAAACCTGCACGGATCGCGACGGGCTTCGACTTCTGACCATGTCAGAAGGAGCTCTATCACGACCACGCGGTCGCATGCCATCTTCTCCAGCGCCTCGGCGAGCGGGCAGGTCTTCTACCTCCCGGGAGTGGCGCTCGGGGCTCTTCCCGCGGCGACGCCCGGGGTCTTCAGCGTGATTACGCCGTTCGTCGCGCGCCGCTTGAGAGGAGCGCGCCGTCGGCGCCGGCGTGGGAGTCTTGGAGGCCCTCGCATCGCCTTCGGGCGGGGTGGCAGCGATCTTGGAAGGCCCCGCGCCACCCGTGGAGGGCCTGGCTCCGTCTTTGGATTTGGCGGCATGCAGCCCGTTACCAGGCGCACGAACATCGCCGCCTCCCAAACTCTGGCTGCTGGGACAGTGTTGGTGTTCGCGAACGGCGCCCCGGGTCCTTTCTGCGACCGGTCCGCTGCTCGCCCGCATCGGGACGGGATGTCCGGCCTCCGATGGGCCAACCGCCACCGTCGTCTTCTTCTTGGGCGCCATGATGATGAAGAAGCGTCGAACTAACTGCTAAAGCCGATTCTCACAACTGCGCCCCCTACCTGGCGCGCCAAAGATGTCGGTGGGAACGACACCTATGGGATCACAAGAATCCCTACTACGGTTGCGGGGTGCGGGGTCGTGAGAAGAGCGGATCAAACAGATAGCACACAGCTCGATTATCCAGGTTTGGGCCGCGAGGATGTGTAAAACCCTACTCCTGCTTTGGTGGATTGTATATCTGTGTTCTTGAGATAGCTATGGGGCGTGAGAAGCTCCAAAAAGCCGAATCCTCCTCCTGGTCGCCTCGGGCCTCCTTTTATAGGAAAGGGATTGCCATAGTGGCACATAGGAGGTGGAAAGGGTAAAGTGATGTGAGGTTATCCCTCGCATTACATGACAAGGCGCATTTAATGCGTCTTGCCCAGGTGTCCTTGCTTTATCGGGGACGGGGGAGAGTCCTGTCTCGTCAGTCGCCACTCCCTCTCGTGTCGACACGCGCCCTGGACCAGAATGAAAATGAGGTTGATTCACTCAAATTTTTCAAAGAACAACACTAGGTTTTTGCATAATGTTGAATCATATGCTACTACCATCATCCCATAAGTTTGGTGGGGGCCAGAAAGAAATATTTAAATGGGCTGTAGTGCAAAATTGCACTCTGGACCAGAGAAGAAAAATTGATGCAGAGCTCAAAATATTACATGAATAAAAGATATTTTTGTATAAAAGTGATTTAGAAACATCACATGGCATCTCCAAATTTTGGTTGGATTTTTGAATAAATTTTTAAAGGGGTTGTAGTTCAAATATGGCCACATGACCTGAAAAAAAAACCATTTTTCAATAAAATGAAGATCAGGCAAATTAATTAGGTAATTAGTTCTACTAATGAAAGAAAAGTTTTTCTTGAGAGGTTTAAACAAGTCCAAAAACATATTTGAAAAGTTTTCATTTTGGGGAAAAACTCCATAATAGCAAGGGAGATAATGGTTCAAAAATAAAAAGGGAGCCCAGAAAATAAAAGTTTTAATTTCCTGGCAAAAATTTTAATTAATAAAACAAGGTCAAAAATTTGGGGTGTCACAACACTACCCCCCTTAAGAAAAATCTCATCCTCGAGATTTGATAAGGGTTGTTTTTTTTTTGAAAATATCTTCCCTGTTAGTTGGAATCAAAAAGCTTACTCATAGCACAAACTTTGTGTGGCCGGGGTTGGTTTTTGGTACGCTCGGAGTAAAATGCAACCGTTCACCGTCGTACTCAAGCATGGTTATAATTAAAAAAATCGGGGTGCTCAAGCAAATAGCATTCAATCATGGCGACACACCATTACAGGGCGTGGCCGTACTAAGGCTCGGTACTAATCGAGTAAATTAGTCTACCTCGTTCATATCCAAGCAGGCGTGCCTTGTGGATGTCGAGGCTTCTCTTCGGGTCTCACTGTCGGGATTAGCTGGAGTGGGTTGAGGGGCTACAGGCTCGGGGTAGCGATGATGACCATCTCGGGGATCGTTGGCCACAACCCCGTTGGAGTGTGCTCCCAAGAGGCGACGAAGCACTTCTGGGGTCATCGAAGCACCTTGGCCGACGGCTGGGGCAGATCTCAGGGACTCGATCGGGTATCCAAACGGCACGACTGGGTTGTCAGCGTTGGGCTCGTTCTCTTCTCTCACCGGGGCTCGACGAACCAGCTCTCCACGAGCTGCGATTAGATCAATGGTGATTTGATCGAACAGTTCCTCTAATGCACCTACATAGCGCACTAGATGCAACAATGCAGGATCTGTCTCGTGATCTCCGTTGGCAACTTGGGGTGGCCTACCATACCCTTCACGTCTGGGGTAGTAGTGGAACGAGCGACAGTTAACTCTGGGCGACAAGTGCCGGAGATGAACTATAGCCTCTCGAGCAGCTAGTTGGATGGCTTGAGGCTCAAAGGAAGTTGTCCTTCCGGTGAACCTGTAGGGGCGCTCGGGCGCTAGACCCCTACCGTAGATGTGTACAGTGGCCCAGAATTGTCGGCTCTCACTGCTCATGGGTCCTTGGTACACAACATATTCTGGGGGCTCTTCTAACGCATAGGCACGACGGGTGAGGTTTGCGAGTATGGTCACAAAGCCTCCAAGGTTGGTTGTTGTGGTTTCATTGTGGACGATGGGTCCTGGCATTCTAGCTCGATTTGGGTGGCGGTTGTGCTGTGTTGGGTTGAGGCTTGCGTGCCCTTTTATAGAAAAGGGGACGGAGTCTTCCCTCGCACGCTTGCGAGATGGACTATTCGGGATTCGGTCGCTGGCGCATGAGCGACAGGTTAGGTTGATAGGTTGGGCACCGACTGCCAAAAGGTGTTGGGTTACTATGTGGCTATCTTGCAAGGGAAGCTTGGCTGGGGTTTGGTTATGGTTTGGTGGGTTGGTTTGCCTAAGTTTTTTCGACCCGGCTAGATAGGATTAGCCAATGGTCAGCCTGGCTCTGATACCAAGTCTGTCACGACCGGTTTTCCGGGTATTAATTTCCAGAAAATGGCCGTTGTGCTCACCAGCCCCAGGATTACTGTTAGCTGATGAGGCACCAACTTGATACAGAAATTCCAAGCAAAAATACAAAAAAATATGTAGTACAAGACCATTCTGGCCTGTGAGTACAACAATTGGGTTTCTAGTGGTTGATGGCGGAAGCGGTTTGTGACTCATCAGTGTCTATGGGACTCCATTTCCCACAGGAACAGCTGACCAGGTTAACTCCTATCTTCGCGAGGCTGCTATCACCGTTGCTTAGGTCCCGAGGCTGTCATCGCCACGCTCCTCTCCAAGCAAGCAATCTGGCCAAGACAATAGCCAGGGACAAGCCAGTGAGTACTTTGAATGTACTCGCAAACATTAAGGACACAGGTATAATATAATTGATAATCATGCACTGAAAAATTCCATGATCACATCGTCAGTCATAAATAAAACATCCTTTATGCATGCAAGCAGGTTATTTTCATGCAACATGAATAAGCAGTAATAGAGTGGAAATAAAATGCCGCAGTCGGGCGTCTAAGCGACACTACAAAAAGGGCTTTAAAAGAAATGCCACAGTCAGGCGTCTGAGCGACACCACATAAAGGGCTTTAAAAGAAATGCCACAGTCGGGCGTCTGAGCGACACCACATAAAGGGCTTATAAAAGAAATGCCACAGTCAGGCGTCTGAGTGACACCACATAAAGTGCTTTGAAAGAAATGCCACAGTCGGGCGTCTGAGCGACACCACATAAAGGACTTATAAAAGAAATGCCACAGTCGGGCGTCTGAGCGACACCACATAAAGGGCTTATAAAAGAAATGCCACAGTCGGGCGTCTGAGCGACACCACATAAAGGGCTTATAAAAGAAATGCCACAGTCGGGCGTCTGAGCGACACCACATAAAGGGCTTATAAAAGAAATGCCACAGTCGGGCGTCTGAGCGACACCACATAAAGGGCTTATAAAAGAAATGCCACAGTCGGGCGTCTGAGCGACACCACATAAAGGGCTTATAAAAGAAATGCCACAGTCGGGCGTCTGAGCGACACCACATAAAGGGCTTATAAAAGAAATGCCACAGTCGGGCGTCTGAGCGACACCACATAAAGGGATCATAAAATAAATGATCACAATGAATATCCAGGAGGTAGAACCATCCCAGGGATACAAATAATGCAACGGGTTAGTCCATCACAAAATAATAATCATAACCATCATATATCACAAGTCATAATCAATATACGGGTTAGTAGTTTCTCCTCCGAAGGCCGACACTAAGACCGACACTTGACCCATCCCAGACTGTAGTCCTTAACCATGGACACGGCTATTCGAATAGGTTTAATATCTCTGCAGAGAGTGTACTCTTTACCCACGAGTAACGGATTCCTTTAGTCCATCGGACTAATTCTGTCTACGGTCTTTTAATTGAAACACACCTGACTTACACACACCAGCTTTTACTCGTGTCTGGAATCACCCATGACACCTGTTAAGCAAAACTCTAAGTGGGGAGGCTACAACCTCGCGTAGCATGGGATCAAATTTCTATCGCACGCTCTAAGGGGTGCCCCCCTCTCGGTCCCAACCGGATACACCCATGCCCCCGGACCAGGTGGCATGCCTACCGGCTACAACCGGTATCTTCCACCATGTCCTCTCTGTATGGTGTGTGCCAAGACAAGGGTTAACAACTTACTGAACCATACCCCACCTACGGTAGGGACCAGTGGCAGTACGAAACAAGTATGGGGGTTACCGGAACAAGACTCGATCTATGGCCGACTCAGGAGGCTTATGAGTTCCCTGCATGACATGTATAACAAATATATTTCAACCAACAGAATCACCACCCATTATACCTTACTATGCCATACCGGACATAACCGTCCCGACGGAGACCGGCGACAAGCTCACGCCTACCCAAGGCAGAGGCTTTCCCGGGTTCCTTTACGGCATGCATGCAAGGCACATGAGGATGATTACCATCACATGTATATATTATTTCCAACAGCAAGGAAATCACTAGTATGCATCCATGCAAATGACCATCACATGAAATAACAAGTTCTCCGAAATAAGGTGGTGTTATAAACGTGTCAACTAACACACCAAAAATATTATGCCGGGGTTCAGAATGCTTGCCTTCATGGTGTGGAAAGGCAGGGTGCACTCCAAATCTTTTGAAAGCTTTCTTCTCTTCGAAAATCCTATTTTCAAAAATATGCAAATAACACATATTTCAAAAACAGTGCAAAAAAGTTGTTTGGAAAATTTTCAAATAAATCTTAAAATAAACTAGACAGAATTTGAGAGATGTAGGAAAAAGAATTAATTCATTTGGAGTTATATTTAAAAAGATATAACCAGTCAAAATCTGTTTTTTTAATAAAACAAAAAAGAAAACGTTTCAGCCACGAGTACGCTTTCTAAGTAGGGGTTACGTACTTGGGGTTTTACGCTTTCACTTAACACGCGTGGCGGCGGGGTGGGTCACTGACAGTGGGTCTAGGGGGCCCACTGGTCAGGTTTGACTAGTCCTCTCCCTCCTCTTCCTCTGTTCCGAGCGGAGGCGGAACTCCGGCGACGCTCGCCGGCGAACGGCGGCATCGTTCGAGACACCGAGGGTGGGGATGGATCCACGGTTCAAGGGCGGTCCTTTCGGTAGTCGTAGGGTCGGCGGGGACGGGGTGAGCTGCCGGCGGCGAGCTTCGCGGCGGAGGATGTTTCGGGGGCGAAGTGAACTTTCGCCCGCGGCTAGTCCCGAGCAAAATTGAGTGGGGTTTTGGACTCATGAGAGGGAGAGGGAGTTCCTGGTGAAGAGAGTGGAGAGGGGGAGGTCCTAATGACGCCGGAACGGCCGGGGCAGTGGCGGCGGCAGAAGTTGCCGGAGAGGAAGAAGATGACTCCTCGGGTCGACCCATTGCAACGGGAGGGTCAGTGAGGGAGTGAGAGAGGTTGCCTGAGGCCTGGACGAGCTCGGGGGTACTATATATAGCGCGTCCATGGCGGTTCCATGGTCGAGGATAAGGTCGCCGGTGAACCGATGTTCTGTAGCTTGCAGGGCGACGTGCCGGTGGCTGGTCGGCTCCAGGAGCTACCGACGAACGCTCCACTGTCCATGGAGGCGAGCTGGCGCGCTGTGGTGGTCGGGTCGGTGCTGCCCATGGCGGTGGCGGATGCGGCCGCGGGCATGCCGCCAAGCGAGCTCTTGTGGCGGCGCTGTAGGGCGCCAGGGGGCTGTCGGGGCCTTTGGCGTGACGCGGCGAGAGGGAGAGTATCAGGATGAGCTCGGGGAAGCTTATCCAGGGGCGTGCTGGCTCGGGCGCGAGCACGTGCAAAACGCGTGCTCTGCTCGCGCTCCGGGCGTGCACGGCATTCGTTTGACGAAATGCCAGGGCGACCAAAACTGCTAGATGGCTAATGCAAATCCACAGGCCTAGGTTAGAGACCGTTAGTAAGCCACTAGACAACTTGGTTAGGACAGGTGGGAAAGTTCACAACACAAACTTACAAACATGCCAAATCTGTTCATGCCCACAGGGTGTTTGTCAAAATGCCAGAGGCATCTAGGCAGGTCTTGGAGTGGCCAAAAACTCCAGATGGTGGTCTCTTTAGATGAATAAGAGGGTGGTGAGGTTAGTTTGTGAAAAGCACAAAGTTGTTAGTGCAAGTTTTGCAAAACTACAATTCTGGACAGGAGATAAATGGCATTATTTCATGAACCAAAATTGATCCAATGGGTGCGTGCTCCTAGACTTAGGGGTTTGGTAGGGCTGTCTACAAGTAGGAGAAGGCACAAGGTTACTAGAGCAAAAATAAATAGGGTTGCAGTAGAAATCACAAGGCTGGACCAGAATGAAAATGAGGTTGATTCACTCAAATTTTTCAAAGAACAACACTAGGTTTTTGCATAATGTTGAATCATATGCTACTACCATCATCCCATAAGTTTGGTGGGGGCCAGAAAGAAATATTTAAATGGGCTGTAGTGCAAAATTGCACTCTGGACCAGAGAAGAAAAATTGATGCAGAGCTCAAAATATTACATGAATAAAAGATATTTTTGTATAAAAGTGATTTAGAAACATCACATGGCATCTCCAAATTTTGGTGGGATTTTTGAATAAATTTTTAAAGGGGTTGTAGTTCAAATATGGCCACATGACCTGAAAAAAAACCATTTTTCAATAAAATGAAGATCAGGCAAATTAATTAGGTAATTAGTTCTACTAATGAAAGAAAAGTTTTTCTTGAGAGGTTTAAACAAGTCCAAAAACATATTTGAAAAGTTTTCATTTTGGGGAAAAACTCCATAATAGCAAGGGACATAATGGTTCAAAAATAAAAAGGGAGCCCAGAAAATAAAAGTTTTAATTTCCTGGCAAAAATTTTAATTAATAAAACAAGGTCAAAAATTTGGGGTGTCACAGTTTATCATCTGCTATGAGAGTTTAAAAACAGCATTATCCTTTTGGGCTCCAAGTGCCTTGTAATAGGCTAGCTGAAAACTTCATGTTCTGCTTATGCCATCATGCATATTGTGTTGCGTACAACACTTTTATCCGTCATGTGAAGATATGCCTTACATCCTTTACAATATGAGTAGTGTTTGAATCTGTTCCTGCATGTAAAATATGAAAATTGTCCTGGCGGTTTATCGCCGGACAGGTCAAAACGCCCAGTACACAACCATGGAAACCAACATAATTGTATAATTAAGGCTAGATGTAAGGATAACTAAGGCTGGAAAACCTCTGATTGAAGAGACATGGAAAAGCATGTTATGAATTTTAACTTTGAAACACAACAGCAATATCATACCTGTGATCTTGAATCTAAACTGCCGGCTTATGTGACTCGAACAGTAAGGGTGATGACCCAATCTTTAGAAGCCAACACTTCCATATGTATGATGACTGTCATACACTGGCTATTTATCGTCAAAAAACCAAGCTGGGTTAAATTGAAACCATACTTATACTTAGATCGAGACGAAAAGCCACAGAATAAAAAACAAAGATTGTCTTTCAAAAAGCGTAAGTCAAACACAGAAAAAATTTGGAGGCTTCTGATTTGAATACGATCAGTAAACCACACTAGAGGGGATAAGCTAGGATTCGAATACGATCATGTAGCCCCCAGTGGCTTTGGCGTTGCGCCGATCAAGAGGGTACCGACAGCTATGTTCTCTTTCGTTCGAATAGGACCTATGTTTGAACATGAAGCCCCCAAATGACCTTGAGAATTTTTAACAACTCTGATTCGAATACGATCAAAGTCAGACCCAAAAGGGGTTAAGCTATGATTCGAATATGATAAAGAAGCCCCCTAGTGAGTTTGGCATTGCTCCGGTCAAGAGGGTACTGACAGCTATGCTCTCTTTGGTTCGAATGCGACCTATGTTTGAACAGGAAGCCCCCTAGTGATCATAAGGTTTAACGGCTAGATTCGAATACGATCATGAGCCGGACCAAAGGGTTAAGCTAGATTTGAACACCATCAGCCCCTAATTGGTCATTTTGAAAGTGTAATGATAAGGATATGTGATTATTGAGAATGAAAAGGACAGAGGCCCTACTTTATTACTTATCATAATATATACAATGTCAAAGTATGTACATCATGAGAACCGGTGGCTCAAGTATAGTAAGGCCGAAGATGAGCGATATTCCACAGCCGGCGGTCTCTTCCTCTGACTTATGTGAGTCTTTGTGCTCTCGAACATCGATGATGTAGTATGACCCATTGTTCAAGTTCTTGCTGACCACAAAGGTTCCTTCCAAGGTGGCGATAATTTGTGTGCATCAGTTTGGTCCTGGATGAGCTGGAGCACCAAGTCACCTTCCTAAAAGGTTCTAGACTTAACCCGGTGGCTGTGATAACGGCGTAGGTCCTGTTGGTAAATTGCCGAGCGGGCTGCTACTAAGTCACGCTCTTCATCTAATAGGTCAAGTGCATCCTGACGGGCTTGTTCGTTATTAGCTTCAACGTAAGCCGCCACGCGGGGAAAGTCATGACGGATGTCACTAGGAAGGACTACCTCTGCTCCATTAACCATGAAGAAAGGGGTATAACCCGTAGACCTGTTAGGGGTAGTATTGATGCTCCATATCACAGAGGGTAACTCCTCCACCCAACAACCCGACATTCGTTGTAAAGGAACCATAAGACGGGGCATGAGACCTTTCAAGATTTCCTGATTGGCTCTTTCAGCTTGACCATTAGATTGGGGGTGAGCTACTGATGAAACATCAAGCCGGATATGCTCACGTTGGCAGAATTCCTTCATAGCACCTTTGGACAGATTAGTACCATTGTCAGTTATAATGCTGTGTGGAAAGACAAAACGAAAGATCGCCCTTTTCATGAATTGAACTGCCGTGGCTGCATCACACTTACTAACCGGCTCTGCCTCAACCCACTTTGTGAATTTGTCAACTGCCACCAAAAGGTGTGTCTTTTTATCTTTGGATCTTTTGAAAGGTCCAACCATATCGAGCCCCCAGAGTGCAAACGGCCAAGTAATTGGAATCATCCACAATTCTTGAGCCGGCACGTGCACCCGTCGTGCGAATTTCAGACAACCATCACACCTACTGACCAAATCCTCCGCGTCAGCGTGAGCCGTCAGCCAGTAAAAACCATGATGGAAAGCTTTGGCCACAAGAAACTTTGAACTAGCATGATGGCCAAAATCTCCTTCATGGATCTCACGAAGAATTTCTTGACCTTCCTCAGGAGAGACACAGCGTTGAAACGCCCCGATGACACTGCGATGATGCAACTCACCGTTGGCAATTGTCATTGATTTAGACCACCGAGTTATCTGTCTAGCCAAGGTCTCATCCTCAGGCAACTCACCCCGGGTCATATAAGCCAAATATGGCACTGTCCGATCTGGGATGACGTGAAGAGCCGCCACCAATTGTGCTTCCGGGTCTGGAATAGCCAAGTCTTCCTCTGTAGGCAACTTGATAGAAGGATTATGCGGAACATCTAAGAAAGTGTTAGGTGGCACCGGCTTACGCTGAGACCCCAACCGGCTTAAAGCATCAGCCGCTTCATTCTTTCTGCGATCAATGTGTTCCACTTGGTAACCCTTGAAGTGTCCAATGATGGCATCAACTTCGCGGCGATAAGCCACCATGAGAGGATCCTTGGAATCCCACTTGCCTGATACTTGTTGAGCCACCAAATCTGAGTCGCCAAAGCACCTTACCCGGCTCAAGCTCATCTCCTTAGCCATCCGAAGACCATGGAGAAAGGCCTCATACTCAGCTGCGTTGTTAGTATAGGGAAACATCAACCATAGCACATAACAAAATTTGTCACCTCGAGGGGAAGCTAAAACAACTCCAGCCCCCGAGTCCTCTAATTTCCTAGACCCATCAAAGTGAATAGTCCAATATGTTTTGTCCGGCTTCTCTTCAGGCATCTGTAGCTCTGTCCAATCATTGATGAAGTCCACTAGTGCTTGAGATTTGATGGCAGTGCGTGGCACATACTTTAAACCATGAGGCCCAAGCTCAATGGCCCACTTGGCAACTCGTCACGTGGCTTCTCTATTTTGAATTATATCTCCTAAAGGAGCAGAGCTAACCACAGTGATGGGATGACCCTGAAAATAATTCTTAAGCTTACGGCTCACCATGAACACCCCATAAACAAGTTTCTGCCAATGTGGATATCTCTGTTTGGACTCAATGAGCACCTCACTGACATAGTAAACCGGCCATTGAACCGGATATTCCTTGCCAGCCTCCTTGCGCTCTACCACAATGGCCACACTGACAGCGCGTGTGTTAGCAACCACATATAACAATAGTGGCTCCTTATCAATGGGAGCAGCGAGAACCCGCGGTTCAACAAGTTGTCTCTTCAAATCTTCAAAGGCAGTGTTAGCAGCATCACTCCAAACAAAATCATCTGTTTTCTTCATCATTTGATACAGCGGTATGGCCCTCTCACCTAACAGGCTTATGAAACAGCTTAAAGCAGCAACATGACCTGCCACGTCATTGATGCACGCCGGTTTAGCCAAAGATGTAATTGCTTTGATTTTCTCCGGGTTAGCCTCGATGCCTCTGTTAGAAACCAAAAAAACCCAAAAGCTTGCCCGCTGGCACTCCAAAAACGCACTTGGCTGAGTTAAGCATCATCTTGTAGACCCGGAGGTTATCAAAGGTTTCCTTCAGATCATCTATCAAGGTCTCCTTCTCTCAGGACTTCACCACAATATCGTCCACATAAGCATGAACATTGCGCCCAATCTGATTGTGAAGACAGTTCTGCACACATCGCTGGCAAGTCGCCTGGGCACTCTTAAACCCAAAAGGCATAGACACATAGCAGAAGGCTCCAAATGGAGTAATAAAAGCCGTCTTCTCCTGGTCCTTAACTGCCATATTGATCTGATGATAACCAGAATAAGCATCCAAAAAGCTCAAACCCTCACAACCCGCCATAGCATCAATGATTTGATCAATACGAGGGAGAGCAAAAGGGTCAGCTGGACAAGCCTTGTTTAAGTCCGTATAATCCACACACATACGCCAGGTGCCATTCTTTTTAAGCACGAGCACCGGGTTAGCCAACCACTCTGGATGAAAAACTTCAATAATGAACCCGGCCGCCAAGAGCCAGGCCACTTCTTCACCAATGGCCTTGCACCTCTCCTCATTGAACCGCCGAAGAAACTGCTTGACCGACTTAAATTTTGGATCAATATTGAGAGTGTTCTGAGCGAGTTCTCTTGGTACACCCAGCATGTCAGAAGGTTCCCATGCAAAGATGTCCCGGTTCTCATGGATGAACTCGATGAGCGCGCTTTCCTATTTGGGATCCAGATTAGCACTGATACTAAACTTCTTAGATGAGTCACCTAGAATAAAATCAACGAGCTTAGTGTCATCAGCCGACTTAAACTTCAGCAACAGCTCATGATCTGTAGTTGGATTTTTCAAAGACATCATGTCCGCCGGGTTGACATTATCCTTATAGAACTTTAACTCCTCTTTTGCACAAATAGATTCAGTATAAGCAGCGTCGCCTTCCTCACATTCCAAGGCTATCTTCCAACTCCCATGCACTGTGATAGTGCCCTTATGACCCGGCATTTTGAGCTATAAATAAACATAACATGGTCGTGCCATGAACTTGGCATAAGCCAGACGTCCAAACAGGGTGTGATACGGGCTCTTGATTTTGACCACCTCAAAAGTTAGTTTTTCGGCCCTGGAATCATGCTCATCTCCAAAGGCTACCTCCAGCTCAATCTTACCCACTGGGTATGCCGACTTACCAGGCACCACTCCATGAAAAACAGTGTTCGACATCTTAAGACTTTTGTTAGTCAATCCCATGCGACGGAAAGTCTCATAATAGAGGATGTCGATGCTACTGCCTCTGTCCATGAGTACTTTAGTGAATTTATATCCACCAACCTGAGGTGCCACCACCAAAGCTAGGTGACCCAGATTGTCAACCCGGATTGTCAACCCGGGGAGGGTGATCCTCCCTACTCCATAGAATAGGCTACTCAGACCATCTCAAATAATGAGGGACTGTCGGCTCAACAGCATTCACAACCCTCTTATGAAGCTTCTAGTCCTGTCTGCACAAACTGGTGGTGAACACATGATACTGTCCACTATTCAACTGCTTTGGATTGCTCTGGTATCCAGATTGCTGTTGCTGCTGACCTCCTTGGCCAGATTGCTGACTATAACCACCTTGATTTCCTTGAGAGCCTTGAAAATTGGAATTTGAACCGCCGCCCGGACCATGAAAACCGCCGCCCGGACCATGAAAACCGCCGCCACCTGAGCCACCGCCCAGCCCATGATTGCTATTGAACATGTTAGAGTTCTTGAAAGCCTTCATGATCGTACAGTTCTTCCATAGGTGAGTGGACGGTTTCTGCTGAGTACCGTGCCTCGGAAAAGGCTCATTTAACAACTGCTCAAGAGTAGGACCTGACCCGCCGGACCAAGGAGGTAGCCTCCCCTTACATCGCTAATTGTTGCCCTGTGCATTGGTGTTAGCCACAAACTCCAAGATACTGTCAGCCTTACGTTTATTATTGCCTCCCTGATTTGTCGGGTTATGCTGATGACCCTTGCCGTTCTTCTTCCCCTTCCCTGTCTTCTCCTCGTCAGACTCGGGATCCTTGGTACTATCAGAGTCGGCATACTTGACTAGAGCCGCCATCAGTTGGCCCATGTCATTACAATCGTGTTTGAGCCGCCCCAGCTTCTGTTTCAGAGGCATAAAACGACAATTTTTCCCCAACATTAAGACTGCAGAGCCGGCATCCATCTTATCAGATGAATGTATTATGGCTTTGACCCGGCGCACCCAATGGGTCGTGGACTCTCCTTCCTCTTGTTTACAATTACTCAAATCCACAATTGACATGGGCTGCTTGCAAGTGTCTTTAAAATTCTGAATAAATCGGGCTTTTAATTCTGCCCATGAGCCGATGGAATTGGGTGGCAGCCCCTTCAACCAAGTACGAGTTGTTCCATCTAACATCATGGTGAAGTACTTGGCCATTGCCGTGTCACTGACCTCCAGTAGCTCCATGGACATCTCATAGCTTTCAATCCATGCCCCTGGCTTTAAATCGGCCGTGTAATTTGGCACCTTTCGAGGCCCCTTAAAATCCTTTGGCAAACGCTCATTACACAGAGTTAGCACCAAGCAAGGGATACCTCCTATCCTTGTGGCCACGCCTGCCTCAACAGAGGCCGTCGGATAAACCGGAAAAGCCTGGTGAGCCGCCTGCTCAGCTGCCTGTTGAGCCGCCCGCTCAGCCTCTTGGCGGATCCTATCCTGGTCAACCAAGTTAAGAGCTCCATCACGTGATGGGTCGCGCCCACATGGTTGGTCACGACGCCGGGCGTTGCTTGAAACGACTGCTGAATCTATGTGCCTGCTATAACTCAGGCTCCAGCTTGGGCGAGGGGTCGAATGAATCATGTCTTGACTATAAGAATATGCCTCCTGCTGCGCTGGAGCCGTCTGAAGAAGTTCTCTGACCCTTTGGGTTTCAATCGCCGTCGGAGAGTCACCATCCGCTGGGAGAGACGCCAATCGCGCCGCCGCAGTGATCATGTTCTCCAAAGGGTTAGAATAATGACCCGGTGGTGTTGGTACATAAGGAGGTGGAGCAGTATTCATCCGAGGAGGTTCCATCACCCGTGGCTGAACCGGCGCCCCAGCACCGGGTGTTGCCACCTGGTTCACCTCTGGCTGGTTACTGGGGCCTACACCGGGTGTGCGAAAGAGGTTTCTAGGATCGTAAGTCAGAGGCAGACGTGATTGAGCCTTCTGGTGTCTTCTCCTCATGACCTCGTTTGATGCGTTTAGATCCATCGTGAGCTGAAAAGCCTCTAATTGAATCTCTTGAGCTCGAGCATACAAAACCCACCTGCTCCGCAGCCATCCTGACATCCTCCGCTGCTAGGTTTTCCTTGGATTGCACTACCTCCTCACGTAACCGTGTCACTTCTGCATCATGGTGAGCTTGATCGGCTGGGTTAACCACGACAGTTAACAGGGCTATCATCCTGTCCATGAGGTCCATCAGTACCTGAGTCGGCAGGCGCGCAGGGCCTCCTGCCCCGGCCACTGCAAACCCGGGGGTTATCGTTGCCGCAGCCGTAGAGTTTTGAACGGGCTGCGTGCCAGTCATGAAGATCCCTGCCCTGCTCGGCGGCTCAAAGGGGTCCGGAATACTACTGCCATCGGAACAACCCCCAAGCCCACCATCTTGCAATTGATACAATGAATCCGTCTCACTTGTGGACGATCCACCGTCAGAGCAGATGGTCGTCTCATCGGCAGACACCGATCCTTCAGAGAACTCTCCTCCATGGATGCATCCCACAAAGGCACGCTTCATGGCGGGCTGAGTCCGGGCGGGTCTCGCACGCTGAGCCATCTCAATGATGTCGGTGCAGATGTCCAACTCAGGGCCCGGCTCGCCGATCTAGCTGATGGAGACGTGCATTCCGCCGAAGGGGACCCGATACCCGTACCTAATTGAGCCAGTGTCGGGGCCCCAGCAGGCGTCGTCGATGTAGAGCTTGCCACGATGACTCTTGGTCATCCGGCCCACAACGTATCCCTTGAGCCCTGCAAAGTTTCCCTTCAAGAACTCAAATCCACTGTGCGCATGCCCCACGGTGGGCGCCAACTATCATGGAATTGTCACGGTAGATGTCCTAGTGAAAGGACTTAATCCTGGAGCCATCGCAACTAGGAAGCTTAAAGGGGTTAAACGGGACAAAGGACACGAGAGGTTTATACTGGTTCGGCCCCTTGCGGTGAAGGTAAAGGCCTAGTCCAGTTGAGATGGTATTGCTAGGTATCAATGACCAAGGAGTGAATACACTTAACCTGGCTCTTGATCTGTTGTTTCTTTCCCTAAGCCGCCGTCGGGTCGTCCCCTTATATACATGGGTTGACGCCCTATGGCCTACAGAGTCCCGGCCATCTCATACAACGTGTACGGCTCGGTGACATATCTTACATGCCTTACATTACAAGTCTATTCATACATGGCGGTTTATACTTACGGGCCTTAAGCCGCCTCTGGGCTTGGGCCTATTATAAGCCTAACTATGAACCGCCATCTTGTATACTCTTGGGCTTCATTTAGGTAAACCGCCATTGTGGTTGACCCCGGCCCCTCCTGGGCGGGTCATATCTGGTAGTCATATCCCCAACAGTACCCCCTTGCCAAACTCATGCCAAGGTACACAATAGGTTTGGTACATAGCATATCATACTTTATAGAACCTATGGCTGAGGCATAGGGAATGACTTTCATTCTCTTTCTATTTTCTGCCGTGGTCATGTTTTGAGTCTTACTCAACTTTACACCTTGCAATACAGGCAGGAACTCCTTCTTTGACTGTTCCATTTTGAACTACTTCAAAAACTTGTCAAGGTATGTACTCATTGAAAAATCTTATCAAGCGTCTTGATCTATCTCTATAGATCTTGATGCCCAATATGTAAGCAGCTTCACCGAGGTCTTTCTTTGAAAAACTCCTTTCAAACACTCCTTTATGCTTTCCAGAAAATTCTACATCATTTCCGATCAACAATATGTCATTCACATATATACTTATCATAAATGTTGTAGTGCTCCCACTCACTTTCTTGTAAATATAGGCTTCACCGCAAGTCTGTATAAAACCATATGCTTTGTTCACTTTATCAAAGCGTATATTCCAACTCCGAGATGATTGCACCAGTCCATAGATGGATCGCTGGAGCTTGCACACTTTGTTAGCACCTTTAGGATTGACAAAACCTTCTTGTTGCATCATATATAACTCTTCTTTAAGAAATCCATTAAGGAATGCATTTTTGACATCCATTTTCCAGATTTCATAAAATGTGGCAATTGCTAACATGATTCGGACAGACTTAAGCATCTCTACGAGTGAGAAAATCTCATCGTAGTCAACACCTTGAACTTGTCGAAAACTTTTTGTGACAATTCGAGCTTTGTAGATAGTAACACTACTATCATCGTCCGTCTTCCTCTTGAAGATCCATTTATTCTCAACGGCTCGCCGATCATCGAGCAAGTCAATCAAAGTCCATACTTTGTTCTCATACATGGATCCCATCTCAGATTTCATGGCATCAAGCCATTTCACGAAATCTGGGCTCATCATCGCTTCCTCATAGTTCGTAGGTTGGTCATGGTCTAGTAACATGACTTCTAGAACAGGATTACCGTACCACTCTGGTGCGACCGTACTCTGGTTGACCTACGAGGTTCAGTAGTAGCTTGATCTGAAGTTTTATGATCATCATCATTAGCTTCCTGACTAATTGGTGTAGGAATCACTGGAATTGATTTCTGTGATGAACTACTTTCCAATTTGGGAGGAGGTACAATTACCTCATCAAGTCCTACTTTCCTCCCACTCACTTCTTTCGAGAGAAACTCCTTCTCTAGAAAAGATCCATTCTTAGCAACAAAGATCTTGCCTTCGGATCTGTGATAGAAGGTGTACCCAACAATTTCTTTTGGGTATCCTATGAAGATGCACTTCTCTGATTTGGGTTCTAGCTTATTAGGCTGAAACTTTTCCACATAAGCATCGCAACCCCAAACTATAAGAAACGACAGCTTAGGTTTCTTGCCAAACCACAGTTCATACGGTGTCGTCTCAACGGATTTAGATGGTGCCCTATTTAACGTGAATGTAGCTGTCTCTAATGCATAACCCCAAATCGATAGTGGTAAATCAGTAAGAGACATCATAGATCGTACCATATATAATAAAGTACGGTTATGACATTTGGACACACCATTATGCTATGGTGTTCCAGGTGGCATGAGTTTGTGAAACTATTCCACATTGTTTTAATTTAAGGCCAAACTCGTAACTCAAATATTTACCTCCACGATCAGATCGTAGAAACCTTATTTTCTTGTTACGATGATTTTCCACTTCACTCTGAAATTCTTTGAACTTTTCAAATGTTTCATACTTATGTTTCATTAAGTAGATATAACCATATCTGCTCAAATCATCTGTGAAGATCAGAAAATAATGATGCCCACCGCGAGCCTCAACTCCCATTGGACCGCATACATCGGTATGTATTATTTCCAATAAGTTAGTGGCTCGCTCCATTTTTCTGGAGAATGGAGTCTTAGTCATCTTGCCCACGAGGCATGGTTCGCAAGCATCAAGTGATTCATAATCAAGTGATTCCAAAAGCCCATCAGCTTGGAGTTTCTTCATGCGCTTTACACCAATATGACCTAAACGGCAGTGCCACAAGTATGTTGCACTATCATTATCAACTTTGCATCTTTTGGCATCAATATTATGAATATGTGTATCACTATGATCGAGATTCAATAAACCATTTATATTAAGTGTATGACCATAGAAGGTTTTATTCATGTAAACAAAACAACAATTATTCTTTCACTTAAATGAATAACCGTATTGCAATAAACATGATCCAATCATATTCATGCTCAACGCAAACACCAAATAACATTTATTTTAGGTTCAACACTAATCCCGAAGGTAAAAGGAGTGTGCGATGGTGATCTTATCAACCTTGGAATCATTTCCAATACACATCGTCACCTCGTCCTTAACTAGTCTCTATTTATCTTGCAGCTTCTATTTTCGAGTTACTACTCTTCGCAACTTAACCAGTATCAAATACCGAGGGGTTGCTATAAACACTAGTAAAGTACACATCAATAACATGTATATCAAATATACCTTTGTTCACTTTTGCCATCCTCTTTATCCGCCAAGTATCTAGGGTAGTTCCACTTCTAGTGACCATTCCCTTTGTAGTAGAAGCACTCAGTTCCAGGCTTCGGTCTAGCTTTGGGCTTCTTCACGGGAACAGCAACTTGCTTGTTATTCTTCTTGCAGTTCCCTTTCTTTCCCTTGCCCCTTTTCTTGAAACTAGTGGTCTTGTTAACCATCAACACTTGATGCTTTTCTTGATTTCTACCTTCGCCGATTTTAGCATCGCGAAGAGCTTGAGGAATCGTTTTCGTCATCCCTTGTATATTATAATTCATCACGAAGTACCAGTAACTTAGTGGTAGTGACTAGAGAACTCTGTTAATCACTATTAATCTGGAAGATTAACTCCCACTTGATTCAAGCGATTGTAGTACTCAGACATTCTGAGCACATGCTCACTGGTTGAGCAATTATCCTCCATCTTGTAGGCAAAATACTTGCCAGAGGTCTCATACCTCTCGACTCGGGCATGAGTCTGAAATACCAATTTCAGCTCTGGGAACATCTTATATGCTCCTTGGCATTCAAAATGTTTTTGAAGTCCCGGTCTTAAGCCGTAAATCATGGCGCACTAAACTATCAAGTAGTCATCATACCAAGCTTTGCAAAACGTTCATAACGTCTGCATCTGCTCCTGCAATAGGTCTGTCACCTAGCGGTGCATCAAGGATATAATTCTTCTGTGTAGCAATGAGGGTAATCCTCAGATTATGGACCCAGTCTGCATCATTGCTACTATCATCTTTCAACTTATTTTTCTCTAGGAACATATCAAAATAAAACAGGGGAGCTATACGCGAGCTATTGATCCTCAACATAGATATGCAAAAACTATCAGGACTAAGTTCATGATAAATTAAAGTTCAATTAATCATATTACTTAAGAACTCCCACTTAGATAGACATCCCTCTAGTCATCTAAATGATCACGTGATCCATATCAACTAAACCATGTCCGACCATCATGTGAGATGGAGTAGCTTTCAATGGTGAACATCATTATGTTGATTATATCTACTATATGATTCACGTTCGACCTTTCGGTCTCAGTGTTCCGAGGCCATATCTGCATATGCTAGACTTGTTAAGTTTAACCCAAATATTCCGCATGTGCAAAACTGGCTTGCACCCATTGTATGTAAACATAGAGCTTATCACACCCGATCATTACATGGTGTCTTGGCACGATGAACTCTAGCAATGGTGCATACTCAGGGAGAACACTTATACCTTGAAATTTAGTGAGGGGTCATCTTATAATGCTACCTTCGTACTAAGAAAAATAAGATGCATAAAAGGTAAACATCACATGCAATCAAAATATGTGACATGATATGGCCATTATCATCTTGTGCCTTTGATCTACATCTCCAAAGTACCGTCATGACCTCCATCGTCACCGGCATGACACCATGATGTCCATCATCTTGATCTCTATCAACGGGTCGTCACATGGTCATCTCGCCAACTGTTGCTTTTGCAACTATTGCTATTGCATAGTGATAAAGTAAAGTAATTATATGGCGCTTGCATCTTATCCAATAAAGAGAGAACCATAAGGCTCCTGCCAGTTGCCGATAACTGTTACAAAACATGATCATCTAATACAACAATTTATATATCATCACGTCTTGACCATATCACACCACAACATGCCTCGCAAAAATAAATTAGACGTCCTCTACTTTGTTGTTACAAGTTTTACATGGCTGCTACGGGCTTCTAGCAAGAACCGTTCCTACCTACGCATCAAAACCACAACGATTTTTTGTCAAGTGTGTTGTTTTAACCTTCAACAAGGACCGGGCATAGTTAACCTCGATTCAACTAAAGCTGGAGAAACAGGCACCCACTAGCCACCTATGTGCGAAGCATGTCGGTAGAACCAGTCTCATGAACACGGTCACGTAATGTCGGTCTGGGCCGCTTCATCCAACAATACTGCCGAATCAAAGTAAGACATGCTGGTAAGTAGTATGACTATTATCGCCCACAACTCATTGTGTTCTACTCGTGCATATAACATCTACGCATAGACCTGGCTCGGATACAACTATCTAGGAGAAGCATAGCAACGAGCAGGGAGAGTGTGTCTATGTACACTCGTAGACCGAAAGCAGAAGCGTTTAGTAATGTGGTTGATGTAGTCGAGCGTCTTCGCGATCCAACCGATCCAAGTACGGAAGGTACGGCACCTTGATACGTCCATTTTGCATCATGCTTTTATATCGATATTTATTGCATTATGGGCTGTTATTACACATTATGTCACAATACTTATGCCTATTCTCTCTTATTTTACAAGGTTTACATGAAGAGGGAGAATGCCGGCAGCTGGAATTCTGGGTTGGAAAAGGAGCAAATATTAGAGACCTATTCTGCACAACTCCAAAAGTCCTGAAACTTCACGGGAGCGCGTTTTGGAATATATAAAAAATATTGGGCGAAGGAAGTACCAGAGGGGGGCCACCCATCATCCACGAGGGTGGGGGCGCGCCCTACCCCCTGGGTGCGCCCCCTACCTTGTGGGCCCCCTGGCAGGCCTCCGGTGCCCATCTTCTGCTATATGAGGTCTTTCACCCTGGAAAAAAATCATAAGCGAGCTCATAGGACGAAACTCCGGCGCCACGAGGCGGAACCTTGGCGGGACCAATCTAGGGCTCCGGCAGAGCTGTTATGCCGGGGAAACTTCCCTCCGGGAGGGGGAAATCATCACCATCGTCATCACCATCGATCCTCTCGTTGGGAGGGTGTAAATCTCCATCAACATCTTCACCAGCACCATCTCCTCTCAAACCCTAGTTCATCTCTTGTATCCAATCTTTGTCTCAAAACCTCAAATTGGTACGTGTGGGTTACTAGTAGTGTTGATTACTCCTTGTAGTTGATGCTAGTTGGTTTATTCGGTGGAAGATCATATGTTCAGATCCTTTATGCATATTAATACCCCTCTGATTATGAACATAAATATGATTTGTGAGTAGTTATGTTTGTTCCTGAGGACATGGGAGAAGTCTTGCTATAAGTAGTCATGTGAATTTGGTATTTGTTCGATATTTTGATGAGATGTATGTTGTCTCTCCTCTATTGGTGTCATGTGAACATCGACTACATGACACTTCACCATTGTTTGGGCCTATAGGAAGGCATTGGGAAGTAATAAGTAGATGATGGGTTGCTAGAGTGACAGAAGCTTAAACCCTAGTTTATGAGTTGCTTCGTAAGGGGCTGATTTGGATCCATAGGTTTCATGCTATGGTTAGGTTTACCTTAATACTTCCTTTGTAGTTGCGGATGCTGGCAAGAGGGGTTAATCATAAGTGGGATGCTTGTCCAAGGAAGGGTAGTACCCAAGCACCGGTCCACCCACATATCAAATTATCAAAGTACCGAACGTGAATCATATGAACGTGATGAAAACTAGCTTGACGATAATTCCCATGTGTCCTCGGGAGCGCTTTCCCTAATATAAGAGTTTGTCCAGGCTTGTCCTTTGCTACAAAAAGGATTGGACCATCTTGCTACGCCTTATTTACTTTTATTACTTGTTACCTGTTACAAATTACCTTATCACAAAACTATCTGTTACCGATAATTTCAGTGCTTGCAGAGAATACCTTACTCAAAACTGCTTATCATTTCCTTCTGCTCCTCGTTGTGTTCGACACTATTACTTATCGAAAGTACTACGATAGATCCCCTATACTTGTGGGTTATCAAGACTCTTTTCTGGCACCGTTGCCGGGGAGTGAAGCGCCTTTGGTAAGTGGAATTTGGTAAGGAAAAATTTATATAGTGTGCTGAAATTTACTATCACTTGTTACTATGGAACATAATCCTTTGAGGGGCTTGCTCGGGGTATCTTCACCCCGACCGGTAGAGCAAAGAGTGCTCCTCAACCTACTGAAAATGTTTACTTTGAAATTCCTTCGGGTATGATCGAGAAACTGCTAGCTAATCCTTTTACGGGAGATGGAACATTGCATCCCGATTTGCACCTAATCTATGTGGATGAAGTTTGTGGATTATTTAAGCTTGCAGGTATGCCCGAGGATGTTATCAAGAACAAGGTCTTCCCTTTATCTTTGAATGGATAGGCATTGACATGGTTTAGGCTATGTGATGATATGGATCATGGAACTACAACCAATTGGAATTGGAATTTCATTAGAAGTTTTATCCTATGCATCTTGTTCATCGTGATCGTAATTATATATATAATTTTTGTCCTCATGAAGGAGAAAGCATCACTCAAGCTTGGGGGAGGCTTAAGTTAATGTTATACTCATTCCCAATCATGAGCTCTCAAGAGAAATTATTATTCAAAATATTTATGCTCGGCTTTCTCTCAATAATATCTCCATGCTCGATACTTTTTGTACTGGTTCTTTTATGATGAAGACTATTGAATTCAAATGGGGTTTATTGGAGAGAATTAAACGCAACTCCGAAGATTGGGATCTCGACGAAGGTAAGGAGTCAGGTATAACCCCAAATTTTGATTGTGTTAAATCTTTTATGGATACTGATGCCTTTCGTGAATTTAGCACTAAATATGGACTTGACTCTGAGATAGTAGCTTCTTTCTGTGAATCCTTTGCTACTCATGTTGATCTCCCTAAGGAGAAGTGGTTTAAATATAATCCTCCCATTGAAGTAAAAGTAGTTGCACCTATTAAAGTTGAAGAAAAGACTATCACTTATAATATTTTGTTGTTCCTACTGCTTATATTGAGAAACCACCTTTCCCTGTTAGAATAAAGGATCATGCTAAAGCTTCAAGTGTGGTTCGTAAGAGTAATACTAGATCACCTACACCCTCTGAGAAAATTAAATTTGAACCTAGTGTTGCTATGGTTAAAGATCTCTTGTCCGATAATATTGATGGGCATGTTATTTACTTTTTGTGACGAAGCTGCTAGAATTGCTAGACCCGATACTAAAAATAAACATAGACCTGTTGTAGGCATGCCTGTTATTTCTGTTAAAATAGGAGATCATTGCTATCATGGCTTATGTGATATGGGTGCTAGTGCAAGTGCAATACCTCATTCCTTATATAAAGAAATTATGCATGATATTGCACCTGCTGAGATAGAGGAAATAGATGTTACAATTAAGCTTGCCAATAGAGACACTATTTCACCAGTGGGGATTGTTAGAGATGTTGAAGTCTTGTGTGGGAAAGTTAAATATCATGATGATTTTCTTGTTCTTGGTTCCCCAGAAGATAACTTTTGTCCCATTATATTTGGTAGACCCTTCTTGAATACTATTAATGCTAGGATAGATTGCAAAAAGGATGTTGTTACTATTGGTTTGGGGGATATGTCTCATGAGTTTAATTTTGCTAAATTTCGTAGACAACCGCATGATAAAGAATTGCCTACTAAAGAAGAGATTATTGGTCTTGCTTATATTGTCGTGCCTCCTAATGATTCTTTAGAACAATATTTGCTTGACCATGAAAATGATATGTTTATGGATGAAAGAAGGGAAATAGATGAAGTATTCTTTAAACAAGGACCTATTTTGAAACACAACTTGCCTGTTGAAATCCTAGGGGATCCTCCTGTTGGGGAACGTAGTAATTTCAAAAAAATTCCTACGCACATGCAAGATCATGGTGATGCATAGCAACGAGAGGGGAGAGTGTTGTCTACATACCCTCGTAGACCGGAAGCGAAAGCGTTAGCACAACGCGGTTGATGTAGTCGTACGTCTTCAGGCCCCGACCGATCAAGCACCGAAACTACGGCACCTTCGAGTTCTAGCACACGTTCAGCTTGATGACGATCCCCGGACTCTGATCCAGCAGAATCTCGGGGGAGAGTTCCGTCAGCACGATGGCGTGGTGACGATCTTTATGTTCTACCGTCACAGGGCTTCGCCTAAGCACCGCTATAATATTATCGAGGATTATGGTGGAGGAGGGCACCGCACACGGCTAATAGATCTCAAGGATCAATTTTTGTGTCTAGAGGTGCCCCCTGCCCCCGTATATAAAGGAGCAAGGGGGAGGGGCGGCCGGCCAGGAGGAGGCGCGCCAGGGAGGAGTAGGACTCCCTCCTTTCCTTGTCCAACTAGGAGAGGGGGAAGGAAGGGAGAGAGGAGAAACAGGAAAGGGGGCGCGCCGCCCTCCCTCCTTGTCACTAGAGGGGGAGGGGGCGCGTAGCCTGCCCTGGCCACCCCTCCTCTGCTCCACTTTAGGCCCATGAGGCCCATTAACCCCCGGGGGGGTTCTGGTAACCCCCGGTACTCCGTTTTATATCCGATAACTCCCGGAACCATTCCTGTGTCCGAATATAGTCGTCCAATATATTAATCTTTATGTCTCGACTATTTTGAGACTCCTCGTGATGTCCGTGATCACATCCAGGACTCCGAACAACCTTCGGTACATCAAAATATATAAACTCATAATGAAACTGTCATCGTAACGTTAAGCGTGCGGACCCTATGGGTTCAAGAACAATGTAGACATGACCGAGACACGTCTCCGGTCAATAACGAATAGAGGAACCTGGATGCTCATATTGGCTCCTACATATTCTACGAAGATCTTTTATCGGTCAGACCGCATAACAACATATGTTGTTCCCTTTGTCATCGGTATGTTACTTGCCCGAGATTTGATCGTCGGTATCTCAATACCTAGTTCAATCTCGTTACTAGCAAGTCTCTTTACTCGTTCCGTAATACATCATCCCGCAACTAACGTATTAGTTGCAATTCTTGCAAGGCTTATGTGATGTGCATTACCGAGAGGGCCCAGAGATACCTCTCCGACAATCGGAGTGACAAATCCTAATCTCGGAATACGCCAACCCAACAAGTACCTTCGGAGACACCTGTAGAGCACCTTTATAATCACCCAGTTACGTTGTGACGTTTGGTAGCACACAAAGTGTTCCTCCGGTAAACGGGAGTTGCATAATCTCATAGTCATAGGAACATGTATAAGTCATGAAGAAAGCAATAGCAACAAACTAAATGATCAAGTGCTAAGCTAACGAAATGGGTCAAGTCAATCACATCATTCTCCTAATGATGTGATCCCATTAATCAAATGACAACTCATGTCTATGGTTAGGAAACATAACCATCTTTGATCAACGAGCTAGTCAAGTAGAGGCATACTAGTGACACTATGTTTGTCTATGTATTCACACATGTATTATGTTTCCGGTTAATACAATTCTAGCATGAATAATAAACATTTATCATGATATAAGGAAATAAATAATAACTTTATTATTGCCTCTAGGGCATATTTCCTTAACCTCCTCCACCCAAGGGTGATCCCGTGTTTGAGCTTAAACCGTTACCTGATACTCTTAAATATGCTTATCTTGATGAAAATAAGATATATCATGTTATTATTAGTGCTAACCTTTCAGAGCATGAAGAAAAGAAATTATTGAAAACTCTGAAGAAACATCGTGCTGCTATTGGATATACTCTTGATGATCTTAAGGGCATTAGTCCCACTCTATGCCAGCACAAAATAAACTTAGAGAAATACGCTAAACCAGTTATTGATCACCAACGATGGCTGAATCCTAAGATGAAAGAAGTGGTAAGAAAAGAAATACTAAAGCTTCTGGAGGTAGGTACAATTTATCCCGTTGCTGATAGTCAGTGGGTAAGTCATGTCCATTGTGTCCCTAAGAAGGGAGGTATTATTGTTGTTCCTAATGATAAAGATGAATTGATCCCACAAGAATTGTTACAGGTTATAGAATGGTAATTGATTTCCACAAATTAAATAAAGCTACTGAAAAGGATCATTACCCTTTACCTTTTATTGATCAAATGCTAGAAAGACTATCCAAAGATACACATTTTTGCTTTCTAGATGGTTATTCTGGTTTCTCTCAAATACCTGTGTCAAAAGAGGATCAAGAAAAGACAACTTTTACTTGCCCTTTTGGTAACTTTGCTTATAGATGTATGCCTTTTGATTTATGCGATGCACCTGCTACCTTTCAAAGATGTATGACTGCTATATTCTCTGACTTTTGTGATGATTTCTTCGTTTATGGAACTGCTTTTGATGATTGCTTAAGCAACCTTGATCGAGTTTTGCAGAGATGTGAAGAGACTAATCTTATCTTGAATTAGGAGAAGTGCCACTTTATGGTTAATGAAGGTATTGTCTTGGGGCATAAAATTTCTGAAAGAGGTATTGAAGTCGATAAAGCTAAATTTGATGCTATTGAAAAGATGCCGTGTCCTAAGGACATTAAAGGTATAAGAAGTTTCCTTGGTCATGCCAGTTTTTATAGGAGGTTCATTAAGGACTTCTCTAAAATTTCTAGGCCTCTGACTAATCTCTTACAAAAAGATGTTCCATTTGTGTTTGATGATGATTGTGTAGAAGCATTTGAAATACTTAAGAAAGCCTTGATTTCTGCACCTATTGTTCAGCCACCTGATTGGAATTTACCCTTTGAAATTATGTGTGATGCTAGTGATTATGCTGTAGGGGATGTTCTAGGACAAAGAGTTGATAAGAAATTAAATGTCATCCAATATGCTAGTAAGACTCTGGACAGTGTCCAGAGAAATTATGCTACTACTAAAAAGGATTTTTTTAGCAGTTGTATTTGCTTATGATAAGTTCAGACCTTATATTGTTGCTTCTAAAGTAACTGTTCACACTGATCATGCTGCTATTAAATATCTTATGGAAAAGAAAGATGATAAACCTAAACTTATTAGATGGGTCCTCTTACTACAAGAATTTGATTTGCATATTATTGATAGAAAGGGAGCGGAGAACCCCGTTGCAGACAACTTATATAAGCTAGAGAATATTCTTGATGACCCACTACCTATTGATGATAGCTTTCCTGATGAACAACTAGCTGTCATAAATGCTTCTCGTACTACTCCATGGTATGTTGATTATGCTAATTATATTGTTGCTAAATTTATACCACCTAGTTTCACATACCCACAAAAGAAAAGGTTTTTCTATGATTTAAGACATTACTTCTGGGATGACCCACACCTTTATAAAGGAGTAGATGGTATTATTAGACATTGTGTACCTGAGCATGAACAGGAACAGATCCTATGCAAGTGTCATTCCGAGACTTATGGAGGACACCTTGCTGGAGACATAACTACACATAAGGTATTGCAATCTGGTTTTTATTGGCCTACTCTCTTTAAGGATCCCTGTAAGTTTGTCTTGTCTTGTGATGAATGTCAAAAATTGGTAATATTAGTAGAAGTCAAGAAATGCCTATGAATTATTCACTTGTTATTGAACCATTTGATGTTTGGGGCTTTGATTATATGGGACCGTTTCCTTCCTCTAATGGGTATACACATATTTTAGTTGTTGTTGATTACGTTACTAAGTGGGTAGAAGCTATTCCAACTAGTAGTGCTGATCATAACACCTCTATCAAGATGCTTAAAGAAGTTATTTTTCCGAGGTTTGGAGTCCCTAGATACTTAATGACTGATGGTGGTTCACATTTTATTCATGGTGCTTTTCGTAAGATGCTTGCTAAGTCTAATGTTAATCATAGAATTGCATCTCCATATCATCCACAGTCTAGTGGTCAAGTAGAACTGAGTAATGGAGAGCTTAAATTAATTTTGCAAAAGACTGTTAATAGATCTAGATAGAATTGGTCAAAGAAACTTGATGATGCATTATGGGCATGTAGAGCTGCATACAAAAATCCTATGGGTATGTCTCCATATAAAATGGTCTACGGAAAATCATGTTACTTACCTCTCGAACTAGAACATAAGGCATATTGGGCCATTAAAGAGCTCAATTATGATTTCAAACTTGCCGGTGAGAAGAGGCCTTTTGACATTAGCTCACTTGATGAATGGAGAACCCAGGCCTATGAGAATGTCAAACTGTTTAAGGAAAATTTTAAAAGATGGCATGACAAAAGGATACAAAAACGTGAGTTTAATGTTGGTGATTATGTATTGTTATACAACTCTTGTTTAAGATTTTTTGCAGGCAAACTCCGCTCTAAATGGGAAGGTCCTTACGTCATCGAGGAGGTCTATCGTTCCGGTGCCATAAAAATCAACAACTTCGAAGGCACAAATCCGAGGGTGGTGAACGGTCAAAGAATCAAACATTATATCTCAGGTAATCCTATAAATGTTGAAACTAATGTTATTGAAACTGTAACCCCAGAGGAATACATAAGGGACACTTTCTAGAACGTTTCAGCCTCCGAAAAGGAATAGGTATGTGGTACGGTAAGTAAACTGACTCCAAAACAGTTCTTATAGCAATTTTCTCAGTTTTGGAATATTTAAGAAAATAGGAAAAGAAGAAGTAGTCCGGAAAGGACACGAGGCGTCCACGAGGGTGGAGGGCGCGCCCTACCCCCTGGACGCGCCCCCTGCCTCGTGGGCACCTCGTGTGCTCTCAGGACTCCGTTTTCTTGCATGATACTTCTTTTGGTCTGTAAAAATTCATTATATGTTCTCCCGAAGGTTTTGACCACCGTATCACACGAATATCTCCTGTTTTTGTTTTGAGCTATTTTCTGCCAGGGTTGTCAAGGCCCGGCATCATGTCGTCTCCTTCCTCCAACAATGAGGGCAACGATGCTTGTCTAATGAGATAGAGCTGAAGAGAGAAGAACCGGAGGAGATCAACAAGGATGATGGGATCAACAAGGCCATGGGAGATCAAGTTCCGGCAGTAGAAGACGAAGACATCCATCAACCTTATCACAATCTCCTTACCCGAACGGAGATTGAAGCTTTCAAGATGATTGAGTTAGCTCGCATTCAAAACAAGTATCTCCCAAGTGAAAATATTTTGTTGAAGGAGCATATCATTGCACTCAAGGGCATCATCCACAAATTGGAGGATCTCCTACGCTCGATGTGCGACTATCCATCATCACCATCATCTTCTTCACCAACAAAGAAGAAATGAGTATCTGGTATGGGCACTCCCCTTGGCAACTGCCAAGCTTGGGGGAGTGCCCCGGTATCGTATCACCATCATACTTTTATCTTTACCTTTTTCTTAGTTCGATCCTTTTGGTAATATCTTGATCTAGTAGAATAAAGTTTTAGTATGATCTAGTTTTGAGTTTTGCTTTATGATCCTTCTATGTAATCAACTCCGTGAGCTATATATAATAAAGATTAGTGTTGAGTCAAGGGCTTTACCATCTTGCTATGATCTTGAGGGTATAAAAATAAAAGAGAAGAGAAAGAATAAAAAGAATTAAAGAGATCATATGGATCTTATGGAGAGTAATGACTTCACATATAGAAGTATGATGAATAAAAGTTGTTGAGAGTTGACAAACATAGTATTGGCCATCGTTGCAATTAACAGGAAGTAATAAAGTAAGAGAGGTCTTCACACATAAATATACTATCTTGGACATCTTTTATGATTGTGAGCACTCATTAAAATATGACATGCTAAAGAGTTGATGTTGGACAAGGAAGACAACGTAATGGGTTATGTTTTCTTACATCCGAAATAAATTATATTGTTATGGATCATCCAACATGTTGATCTTGCCTTTCCCTCTCATGATAGCCAAATTCTTTGCACCAAGTAGAGATACTACTTGTGCTTTCAAATATCCTTAAACCCAGTTTTGCCATGAGAGTCCACCATATCTACCTATGGATTGAGTAAGATCCTTCAAGTAAGTTGTCATTGTTGCAAGCAATAAAAATTGCTCTCTAAATATGTATGATTTATTAGTGTGGAGAAAATAAGCTTTATACGATCTTGTGATGTGGAAGAATAAAAGCGACTGACTACATAATAAAGGTCCATATCACAAGTGGCAATATAAAGTGATGTTCCTTTGGCAAGCACAATGTGTTGGAAAGATCCTGATATATATAGCTAATTGGATGTGAATTTTCGTAAACTATTATTGTTGACATTATCCTTGAGGTAAAAGGTTGGGAGACAAAACTATAAGCCCCTATCTTTCTCTGTGTCCGACTAAAACTTCATACCCATAAGTATTGCGTGAGTGTTAGCAATTGTGAAAGACTAAATGATAGTTGAGTATGTGGACTTGCTGAAAAGCGCTTATATTAACTGTGGGATTTCGGGTTCCGACAAAACCCTCAAGGTTCGAACACTGGGGTGCGCACGAAGATCTCCCCCTACCGATCCACGTCCTAACTTCGCTAAGATCTCAAGGACTAACTCGACGAACTCGCAACACAAGGGACACAAGATTTATACTGGTTCGGGTCACCGTTGTGGTGTAATACCCTACTCCAGTGTGGTGGTGGTGGATTGCCTCTTGGGCTGAGGATAAACAGTACAAGGGGAAGAACCGCCTCCTGAGGAGAGGTGTTCTTGTGCTCGGTGAACTTGTGGTTGTCCGGATCGATCTGCCCCACTAATGTGGTGGCTTAGTTCTATTTATAGAGGCTCTGGTCCTCTCCCCAAATATTGAGCGGGAAGGGAGCCAACAACGGTCAATTCGAAAGGGGACAACTAGTACAGCTTATCCTGACAAAAGTACATCGCCACTCTCGTATGGATGCACTTCTTTTAGTTGAACTTTGAACCTTGGATGTTGTCTGACGTTGATGCGGTATAAAGCAGGCAAACCTTTTTTGTCATTTTTTTATGAGGCCCACTAGCAGTAGCTTGCGTTGGGAAGGAAAAATCAGAATAGATGCATCAAGTCACTTTTTCTCATAGGGCATCTATATTTATATACCCTTCAAAAAAACTGTATTCATATGTCATCATTGTACATCCCTTGAGCAACGATGGTGAGGACCAAGATGCTGGTAATAACTGACAAAATCTCTAACCACTTTTTAACGTCATGCTGCTGCTCTTTTTTTTTTGTGAAACATGCTGCTCCTCATTGTTCGTTGAGTTGTCCACTTGTCCAGAGTGGACCGGACAAGGTATACTGTATGTTTATGTTCAACACCGCACTACCTTTTGCTGATACTTATAAAACTACAAACAACTTGTTTATGTTTCTACCATCAATTCATCGACCAGAGGTTCCATAAGAATGTATTTTAGAAGAAAACTTTGCCAACGTCTTCAGCTGTTTCTACTTGGAGTTTCTGAAAGCAGTTTTCCAGAGTACTGATACTCTTTTATTTGAAATGACAGTGCCTTGGATCAAATCCTGGGTCCTCACTGTACACACCTGCGGTTTTTGAGCCATCCAACGTTTGGAATCTTATAGTGCAGCAAGCATGAGCTGTCTGGCCTCTGCGGCATTTCTTCAAGAGCTGCAGACTGTCAGTAACAGTTCTACTGCAGAATGAAGCCACAAGCTGTCATTGCAGCAGAAGCTTACTCAGCTACGCGTGTTGCTGTACGGATCAGTAACTCATACAGGTAAATGTTATTGAGGTTTTCACGAGTTTCATTTTCGTTATGTGCTATCCTTCGCTATAGTCCTACTTATACATTCGATCAACATCCAAAGCTTAGTACAGAATTTCAGTGCTTTTCTGACAAGGGTTTTGTAACCCATCCACTGACATGCCGTGGGCTGCTTAGCTGAATACCAGACAAACCAACTGTGGTGAAGTTGTACTCTCCAAAAAGGTAAGATCCATACGTACACAGAAAGATGGCAAAAATATCAGTGTTTCTCTTCTGCAGATTACATGGTGATGTTTAACTTATGCACACAGGAGTATCAATGATCTGATCTGTAGCGGTGAAACAGCACCAAAAATTCCAATTCTTTCGAGATAGTAGCAGCACTTCCACACTTAGTAGTGTGCAGTAGCCCTGGGCCGATTGAATGGGGGGAATTCCCTCTTGGAACTTAAGTACAAGTCCAATCAAGTCGAAGATGGGGACTGCTTCCTCATTCAAGGGTTGGCATCTTCCAGTACAGCACCATTAATCAACCGAGCCTTAACTTAGCACAGCCAGTTTCAGTGTCACTTAGCTGGGAGCTTTTACTAGTCAGGATGAATGCCTGCACAAGACAGCATTAATGTGGCGCTTATGAGCCCAATTTCTGTAGTATTTCGCCTATGTTTGGTGTGGTGTGTGAGCTGCAAACTCTTAGCTGGCCGGTATCTTTCATCGAATCAAAAGTGGCCTCCCTGACCTCCCCCATTCATGTCCTGCCCACAAGATAAAACAGTGCTTCATTTATGCCCGTTATTTATGTTTGCTTAGCTGCATTGCCCTTCTCCATTCATACGCCCCATAAATTCTTTGCAAGGAAATATTGATTGTGGTTGCAGCATTTCATTATCTTCAGTGTGTGCCTTTATGTTCTTTGGATGCTCACAGGAATCCCTCTCTTCTTCCTTGTGCCTGCCTCTGTGGATCGCGCGAACTAGAAAATGTAGCAAGAGAAACTAGAAAATGTAGGAATACAGAAAACGTGTGGATCAGATGTCATGCAGTATGGATTTCTATATATGGTCTCAAAACAGATGAGTAATAGATTTTGCCCTAGATGGTTCAAATAAAAGAAACACATTATTTTTGGAGAAACAAAGAGAGAGATAGCGAGTGAGTGTTTATTAAATTTCCCCTTGGAAATAAAATGATGTTTGAGCTTATGTTTGTTTCTGTATGGAATTGTGGGCATGTGTAGGTGATGGCGGCGGTGATGGTGTTCCCTCTTGGTCGTGTGGGTGGCAAGAGGTGAAGCGATGGGTGGCTCGGACGCGCTTTCTGCCACCGGCAATGGCACCGCCTTGATCCGGATCTAGAGTTCTGATATCATCGCACTTGTCCTGGAGACCTCGTGGTGACTCGGTTAGTGGCCGAGCGAAAGCTCTACGCTTTGTCGCCGATGACGGCGACGCTGGTGGGGGTCATTATCTTCCTGATGACGTGCTCCTTTCCGTGTCTGAGTTCTGGGTGAAAATCTTTGTTCATTGTGGACTCGACAGCGGCGATGCTTAGTGCTTTTCTCCCTCCTGAAGTGTTGTCGTGGAGCTTAGGTATTATAGGGCGTAGTGTGGCGTTGTATTTAGTTTCTCATGTGCTCTCTCCTGGTAGCATAGTCGCGTGCACCTCGTGTGATCCGGTTATTCTGGGATTGACATTGTATGAGGGCTATCTCATCACCTTATATCATTCGGCCGTATACTTTGTTTGGTTGTTGCTTTATATATAAAGCGGGACAAAAGCCTGTTTGGAGAATTGTGGGCATGGGAATGCTAAGCTACTCCCTCTGTCAACTAATATAAAATCTTTTAGATCACTAGAGTATTTGACTACCCCAATCCACTGATCCTATGGAGTTGGGACCTTTATAGGAAACATGTGTATGGACTATGGACTGAAATTCTCTAAAATTCCAGTGAGAATCCTACAATAGAGACCCTAAAAACATTTTTCGAAAATGAGTAGTTTTGCATAGAAGCCTCTGCCTTGTGTCTATCAAGGTGGATAGGTCAGATCCAGTTTCATGAACTTTTTAGAAGACGTTGCATCTAACTGAAACCTACGGGTGGAAGAGGGATGGGGGCAGGAATGCCTTTGTTCATAGAGGAGCAGACTGAAATGACACTACAAGTGGGCAGGGATCCAAAACTCCTTTTTCCCCTTTTGAAAAATACGGACTTGAGACTCATCTGTAGTGGGACTGTAACTGCTCAAAAAGCCAGCAGTAGTGGTATCTATCTTGATAATACTACTATATACTTTTCACCTGCAAAAAAGATACTAGAGTATACTTTTACTCAGTGTATATGACCTGTAAAAACCACTAGATTAAATGGATGAAATATGTTCTTACATGTTTTTCCTAATAAATTAGTCTTAATTTCAAGCAGTTCAAAGAAGGATGGTACTTTGATATGACTTAATTTCTCAATAACTAAATTTGTACTAATAATTTTGTTGAGAGATGATGAAAGCGTAACCTAATAAATAATATCTAATCTTCTTAATTCGTTCTGTTCCGTCCCAACCACCCCTGCACAATGGCACTATTCATTTCAGAGAAAGACCAACAAGAACTTAATACTACCTGCCGAAGTGCTGATTGCCTGCGTTTTCTGATATTTACTTCTTTTCAAGTGTCAATATCTGCCTAGTGTAGATGTGACGATATTCGATTGTTCACCCATTTTTACTCAGACATTAATCTAATCCAAACTGCTACTTATGAAAGTACGCACATGCTTCGGTACACGCCCCCCCCCCCCCCCCCCCCCCCCCCCCCCTCCTTCCCTCCCTAAAAGCTTACACGAATCTTAAACTATTTTTAAAAGGGTATTGCCATATTAGCATGCAGAATTTTTCTGGTGGGGTGTACTGAAGCAAAGTTCATGAAAGTTTACTTTTATCTTTCTAGCCTCTGTTTTATTCTAACACAATTGCGCTTACAAAAGCAACAGTTGGCAGGAAAACAACTAGGGTAAAGAGCAAACATAAAGTAATTGGGTAGAAAAGGAGCGGGAAAAAATTCATGGATTATACTCCGTCTCTTTCCATGGTTTGTATTAAAAACACAACACATTGTTCTGGCCATATTGCACTATGTATCATCATTTGATAAACCGCGAAAATGCTTCTTCTCTTTGATTCAAGTATATAAATACAAATGAGAAATTTTGAAGCATATTCAGAAAAACATAAAATCTCATCAAATACTTGTGAAGTGTTTAATTATTTGAACGTATCAGCAGAATTTTTGGATTAACTTGATTAATCATCCTAACCAAGATTGATTATTGGATTATAAAAATTATTTTATTCTCAGATTCTATCCGAGGGGTTTGCAAGAAAAAGATCTTTGTAGGAACACAGGAAAAAGTAAATCGAGTCTAGCGGGACAGGGAAGGTTCTTGTGGCACCCGCAAGGTATGGGTACGGGTGGAGCTACCCCATACCCTTACCCGTCCGCCATGAGTTTACCCATCACTCATACCCATACCCATCAAGGGTACAAATTTTTCCCATACCCGGCACCCGACAGGGTATAAGGGTACCCGCGGGTAAAAATACCCGCGTTTACAACACATCAATTGAGTAGAAAATAGTTGTAAAAAGCAACATATAATCATAAATTATTAATAGCAACACATCTTAAACAACAATGTACAACAACATATTCTCATAAACAAAAGTACTTGCATATAAAGTGACATATAAAAATGTTAAACAACAACACATAATCATAAATAACAACACATATGCATACACTTTAAGTTCACAAAATCATGATAAATTATAGAAATAATTTGAATACACGTTAGAGTTTTTACCTAGCGTGCTTAGGAGGGGAAATGAATACATTGGGATATTAACGGAAACTCACCTATCAACATTTTAGATGGGTACATGGGTACGTGGGTACGGGTTATACGATCCCATACCCGTACCCTCTCTACCCGATGGGTATGATATTTTTCCATTTAAGTACCCATGGGTAATTTTTTGTTCCATACTCTTACCCTAATAGGGTTTTTACCCACAGAGTACATGGGTAATGGGTACCCATTGCCATCCCTCTTGCACCCCAAGTGTTGGCCATGCCGCCCCCTTCACTTTTTTCTCTTGTCATTGTTTGCCTACTGTAGATGTGATGATATTTTCATGTTTTGCCCATTTCACCGAGACACTAATCTAATCCAAACTGTTACTCACGAAAGCTTTTTTTTATTCTCTGTTTTTTTAACACAATTGCTTTTGCAGAACGTGTGCTTGGCAGAAAAGTAGTTGGGAGAAAGGGCAAACATAAACTTATTGGATATAAAAGGAGTGAAGAAAGATATGTGGATTAGGCTCCGTTTCTTTACAGGGTCTGCATTAAAAATGCAGCACCCTGTTCTGACCATATTGCACTTTTTTCGAAAAGGGGGTTTACCCCAGCCTCTGCATCAGAAAGATGCATACGGCTCATATTATTAAAAATAAAGTCCAGTAACAAAGTCGCCAAGTATCGAGGTTCGAAGATAAACAAAAAGCTCGAAAGAGCTAAAACCCAAAGCCACAACCGGCTGGCAAACACAATAGGAGCACTACATGCCTATCCTATTGCATGACCTCCATCCAAACCGGTTGAAAATATCCCGCGCTACCATCTCCCATCGGATAGACGCAGTAACCAAACGCTCCCTGGCCTCCGTCGGAGTGAGTAGCGACCACATACGGATGAATGCCGTGGCCCTGAAGATAACCTGCAAAAAGTGAATGTTTGTTGATCTGTTAAATACTAAATCATTTCTGCAGTTCCATACTGCCCAAAGTAAAGCACAAACGCCAACACGAATGTGTCTTGCAGTATCGGAATCAACCCCATCAAGCCATGTTCCAAATAACATGTTGATAGAGGTGGGATGATTAATATTAAACGCAATATGAATCGACCGCCACAGAATCTTAGCCAACGGACAATCGAGAAAGAGGTGTTTGATGTTTTCGTTATGATCGCAAAAGCTACACCTAGATGAGCCCATCCAGTTGCGTTTTGCCAGGTTATCCTTAGTCAAAATGACTTGTTTATGCACAAACCACATAAACACTTTGATACGTAAGGGAACCTTTACTCTCCAAACGTGAATCGAGGAAGGGACAACGCTAGAGTTAATGACATCCAGATACATAGACTTAACCGAGAACACACCGTTCTTAGTAAGTTTCCAATACAGCTGATCTGGTTGCTGGGTCAGCCGGACCTCCATTAAACGTCTAACAAGGTGGAGCCAGGCCTCCCAACGATTTCCAACTAGCGTCCTCCAAAAACTAATATTGAGGGGAGTGGATTGTAGAACAGTTGCAACGTAGGCTTCTCTACGTCGCACAATGTTGTACAAAGTAGGATATTGAAGTGCAAGGGGAGTCTCCCCAAGCCACGTATCCTTCCAAAACCTCGTAGTGGCACCATTCCCGACAATAAATTTTGACTTGTTGAAAAAAAGTTGTTTGACTCTCATCAAACCCTTCCAAAAATGTGAGTCGGAAGGCCTCACATTTACCTGAGCCAAGGTTTTAGCATAAAGATACTTATTACGCAAAATCTGTGCCCAAGTAGCTTCCGTCTCAGACGACAGTTTAAATAGCCACTTGCTAAGGAGACATATGTTTTTGACTTCCAAATTTTCAATACCTAGACCCCCTTGGTCCTTCGGCCTACAGATTATATCCCACTTAGCAAGCCTATACTTTCGTTTGAGCTCGTCATTCTGCCAAAAGAATCGAGATCGGTACAAATCTAACCTTTTCCTGACTCCCACCGGAACCTGGAAAAAGGATAAGAGAAACATAGGCATACTGGTAAGGACCGAATTAATCAGAATCAATCGTCCTCCGTATGACATGAGCTTCCCTTTCCAACAGCTCGGTTTCTTTTCAAAGCGATCCTCGATGCATTTCCACTCAATGTTAGTCAGCTTACGATGATGAATGGGTATACCTAAGTACGTAAATGGTAAGGAGCCCAATTCACATCCGAACAATTGTTTATACGTGTCCAGGTCATCCTTTGCTCTTCCAAAGCAAAACAATTCACTCTTGTGGAAGTTAATTTTGAGGCCAGTTAACTGTTCAAATAAGCATAACAGCAGCTTCATGTTTCTTGCTTTCGCCAAGTCGTGCTCCATAAATATGATAGTATCATCAGCATACTGAAGAATGGAAATCCCTCCATCAACTAGATGTGGGACCAGGCCACCTACCTGCCGTGCATCCTTTGCCCGACCTATCAAGATAGTGAGCATATCAGCCACTATGTTAAACAGGATCGGTGACATCGGGTCTCCTTGCCTTAGCCCCTTGTGTGTTTGGAAATAGTGACCTATATTGTCATTTACTTTAATCCCTACACTCCCTTTTTGCGTAAAGGAATCAATCTGGTTCCTCCAGGCCGGATCAAAACCTTTCATACGCAAAGCTTGTTGAAGGAAAGACCATTTAACTTTATCATATGCTTTTTCAAATCCACTTTAAAAACTACGCCATCAAGTTTTTTTGAGTGGATTTCATGGAGCGTTTCATGCAAGACAACAACCCCTTCAAGGATGTTTATATCAGGCATGAAAGCAGTCTGGGACGGATGAACCACAGAGTGCGCAATCTGCGTAAGTCTATTCGTCCCGACCTTGGTGAATATTTTGAAACTCACATTAAGCAGACATATAGGTCTGAACTGCTCAATGCGAACCGCGTCTATCTTCTTAGGAAGAAGAGTTATCGTTCCAAAATTTAGCTTAAACAACTGAAGTTGTCCCTCAAAAAACTCCTGGAACATGGGCATCAAATCACCCTTAATAAAATGCCAACACTTTTTGTAGAACTCCGCCGGAAACCCATCCGGTCCTGGAGCCTTATTATTCTCCATTTGTGCAATGGCTTCAAACACCTCTTTCTCAGAGAAAGGAGCAGTCAGGAGCTCATTCTCGGCATTCTGAAGTTGAGAAACATCCTCAACCCTAGACTCATCTAAGGACACAAAATTCTCTTCCGGGGGACCAAATAACTGCTTATAATAATTGGTAATGTAGACTTTCAGATTGTCTTGACCAACTATCGTCCCTTCATCTTGTTCTAGCTGGAAAATTCTCTTTTTACGATGCTTCCCATTAGCAATCATATGAAAGAATTGAGTATTGTCCTCGCCTTGTACTATCTTGCGAACCTTAGCTCGCAACGCCCACTTCAATTCCTCCTCGCGAAGTAGCTGTTTAAGTCGCATCTCCGCCTCTATCTTTGTTTCCAACTCACTGGAATCCAAGATAGAAGTTTCAGCTTTAACTTCAAGGTTTTGAATAAGTAGAAGAAGTCTCTCCTTCTCCGCCTTATAAATACCATGCGTGTGCTTAGCCCATCCTCGAAGGAACCTTCGGAGATGACAAATCTTGCATTGCCATCGCTCGATAAGCGTCCTTCCTCCTGAGTCTTTAGCCCACTCCCGAGCTAACAACTCAAGGAAACCTTCTCTTTCAAACTAGGCAAGTTCAAATGAGAAAATGTTCCTGTTGCCCACAAAAGTTTGAACTCCTGAATCAACTAGTAACGGTGTATGATCAGAGACACCTCTTGTCAATGCCTGCACGGTTACCAGAGGAAACTTCTGTTCCCATTCGACACTTGCTAGGACACGGTCAAGTTTCTCAAACATCGGGACCGGTAACGAATTAGCCCAACTGAATTTCCTACCCGAAAGCTCTATCTCTCTTGAGATCCAAACTTTTGATAATAGTGTTGAACATAAACGACCATCGGCCGTCAAAATTGTCATTATTATTCTCCTCCTTCCTACGGATAATGTTGAAATCCCCCCACTAAGAGGGGGAGCTGTTCGTTACCACAAATACGAACCAGATCCGCCAAAAAGTCTGGCTTGAGCTCTGGTTGCGCAGCTCCATACACCGCCACCAAAGCCCAATCAAACCCATCTGCCTTAGTTTGAACTCGAAACTTGACGGCAAAATCCCCCAAAACTACACTCCGAACTTCCAACGTTTCGCACTTAACCCCAAGTAAAACCCCACCGGATCTTCCTCGAGGGGGGAGGCAATGCCAATCAAAATCTACCCCCCGGACAAAGTGGCAAGAAATTGTGAAGTGAAGTTGCTTCTTCTAGTCTCAGACAATGCAATAAAATCTAACTGATGTTCAAGAGAAGCCTTCGCTAGAAATCTTCTTTTAGCCAAGTCTCTAAGACCTCTGCTATTCCAGAAAATGCCTCTCATAAATCATCATGAAATTTTTTTGCAGTGCGGATCCTAGCACTCCGACGTGCTGCCGAGACGGGATAAACCTTCCGTTTCCACGTCCGCTTTGGCTTAAGGTGACCATCAGCCTGATCAGCATAGTCATTCTCTGCTTCTATCGCCTCGGGCTCATCTACATGAAGAGACACCTCAGGAATGGTGTCCTCCTCCGTCTCGGGTAGTGCAGGGTCAAGATCGGCACACAAGCCATCAAGAACCCTAACCCCAAGCGCATCTATCTCCGAATCGTTCATAGGTTTAACAGCAGCAATGTGACGGATCATATCTACCGCACGATCAGCTTCCAAATCAAGAATGTCATTGACCGACCTAGAAACCTCAATATCATTTTTACCAAGTGAAACTCCTATTTGATTTGCATTATGAATAATTTCAACATCAGTAAAATGCAAAATGGATTTCGACTTATTAACCGACATACCAGTGGAGGTCTCGATGTCGCGCAGCTTGGCAGCTCTCAAAGCACACCTCAGCTGCATGTCATCAACGCCCGGCTGCTCCTGCAGCCTCCCGCTGACCCGCCTCCCCTGGGAGACCGGGTCCGGGATACCGCCAAAGGCGATGACCTCCTCGCGTGAAGCTCTGCTAGGGGAAAGGCCTCCTGCCCATCCCCCAACAGCGGCACCCCGAGCCGTAGCCACCGGGGCAGGAGAGCAGCACGACGACGACTCCCGCGGCCTGTCCACGGGAGACCCGCCAGCAGCAGGGGCCGGGGAGACCCGCGCACGGTGCTCCGGAGAGGAAGCCGGTGAGATGGGCGCGTCACCTGACCCACCCACCGCAACGGGGCAAAGAGTGACGGCGGCCTCCTGCACGGCCACCCCTCCTCCCGCGCGCGGCGACGTGGGGAAGAGCGCCGAGTCCTCCATGGGCGCCGTCGGCGTCGGCATCACAGGGGACCGGGCCTCCTGCCCATCACCTCTAGCCATGGCCGCAAGCGCAGCACCATCCACGGTGGTCATCAGCGAGGTAGGAGACGTGGGAAGGGCCACCTGCCCCTCGGTATCTCCCAACTCAAGAACCGCCGGCGCACAAAGAGGAGCCACGGGATCCACGGAACCCAGAAATACACCCCGCAGCCGAGGCGGAGCAGAGAACAGTCACAAGGACCCAAGCTGCAAAGTGGACATCGGAGCAACCCCAGAAGACCTAGCAGGAGCAATATCAGTAGACTCAGACGGACCTACCGGACCCTTGGCCCCGTCTTCATCACCCATAGCCGAATCATCCTGGTTCCCTGGGGCACCTCCTCCCTTAGTCGTGTCCATAGGGTTATCATCCTCAAACTCATCGAACAAATTAGGATCCTCATACAAAACGTCCAGCTGATACATAACACCATCGTACGTCCAAGGCACCACGTTCGGCAAGAACTCAATATTAGCAACACTGACAAGTAAACGCGCCACCCCGTTGGTCCGAGTGAATGGCATATCCACCTGTTCAGTCTTGCCGATCAAAGACCCCAAACTCCACGTCACCAAGAAGCTATCCAAGGGATCAGATGGTGCCCCGGAGAAACGAACCCAAATCTGCCTCAACGGCGTGCCCTGTGGCTCCTTCTTTTTCCACTCATCAAACCGCAACACAAAACTAGTGCCTGTAACCCTGCTCATACCGAACTTGAGGATTCGCACCTGATCCTCCTTAGACGGAAAATCAACTTTGTAAGACGTATCATTTAGCTTGAGCAACGACCACTGAAAATTACCCGGAGCGAGTTCCCGCAGCTGCTGAATAATTTGCGCCTCGGTCAACGGTCCATGAACTACCTTCACCACCCCTGGGAAAGAAGTCTCTACGCTGGTGCCAAAGGTGCCACTCTGGGAGACTCGAAGAACATCAACTCCGAGCAGCAGACCCCGTAAATCTGAACAGAAGGCTTAGGCCCAAGCATAAGAGGACACTCGGCAGCGGTATGCTTAGGTTTCCGGCACATGTCACATAATTCTGCAGTGCACTCAGCCATAAAGTGTCCCGTGTCACCACAGCGAAAACAAGTGAGCTTCTTCTTCTTTGCCGCCCACTTGGACAACTTGTCAGCCTCAGATTTGTCCGTACCATGCTTAGAAGCAGAATCACCAGTCTGCATGGGCTCTGGCAACGTAACTTCGGCCAGAGCTTGAACCGTCTCCACCGCCACCTGCGGTAGATTCGATCCACCGTCAGCCACCTCCGTCTCAACCGTAGTCTTCGGATGCCTTGGCTGGTAAAAACGTCTGTTCCCGCCCCGCCCTCCGCGGAAACGACCCCGGAAAGAGCGGTTATTGGGGCCAACTGCACCCTCCACGAAGTTGCCGGGCGGTCCTTGGAAACCCCGGTTGGCATTGCCGTCATCCCCACGGCCACCGCCGGTAGACGAAGAGCCCCGATGCAGCCCAGAGCCATAAGCATCATATCCATCATCGCCCCACTGTCCTCGCGGAGGATTACGATCATCCCCCGCAGACGCCCCCGCCCCACGGCCATTCGTGCCATGGCCAGTGCTACCGCGTCCACCCGCCATCTGCCTCGGCCACGGCCGTTGGGTTGGCTACGGCTCGGCCCTTGGCGGCGGTGGTGGCGCAGCCCTAGGCTGGGGAGGCGGAGGAGGCGCGGCCTTAGGCGGCTGGGCCACCCTAGCCGGAGGCGGAGGAGGCGCTCCCCGAGGCGGCGGCGGAACGACCCGTGGGGGAGGCGCCGCACGAGCGGGGCCCGGCACAGCAGCAGTCGCAGCCGGAGGAGCGGAAGCCCCCGCGGCCCCGGCCGGGTTCCTCACCACTGGCGCAGCCCGCGGCGGCGGTGGCTTGGGCGGCATCTCCGCCGGACGGGAACCAGGTGACGGGTGCCGTCCAACGCCGGCGAGTGCTGGGGAGAAACGGCGCAAGGAAGCCGAAGGGAAGCCGACCCTCCCGCGACGGCGAGCCCTAGCGGCAACGAAGAGAGAGGGGGAGGTAGATCGTGCATGCAGGGGCGATCGGTCCGAGGCCTCCTCATGCATGTCGCCCACACCCGTCGCTACGCAAACTTGGCCAGCCCTCTGGGCCTCTAGCCCAGTACTAGCCAGGCCCGCATCGCGAGCACTCTCAGGCGGCTCACCTGTGCCCAAAAGAGCATTCAAACGCTCAGATCTGGCCGCCCGAATGTCACACGCAGCAGCCACCGCCGGCGATCGTTGTGACACCATACGTCCGCCTTTCTTCTTTCTCCGAGTCACTCTCGTCCAGCACTCGGGACGAAAAAAATCAGACAAAGTGATAGCCGGCGGCCCCTCCTTCGGCAAAGGTCCACTCCATGGTTTCACTTTCGACTTCTGCGAAGGAACCGGAGTACCGAACAAAACAGATTTCTTACTACTCACCAAAGGTTTAGGCACCGAGGTAGATGTAGCCACGCCAAGCGTAGTTGGTGGCCGAACCATCGTTTCCGGTGGATCATCATCGTCTTCATCTTCATCAGCAAGAATCCAGAAACGTCCTCCAACCTGCTGCGTAGGCTTGGGTCCGTCCGCGTCCTCCGTAAGATCCACTACATCAAGTTGATCGTCGCAATCCATGGGTGCCTGCACACACTCAAGAACCTCGATATGAAAAAAATCGATTATTAAACGCTTACCGATCGCAAGCTCTTCATCAATGTTGAGATGTCGTCCGGCCAAAATATCTCCATCTTCGTCCCGGATCGTCATCCAACGAGACGGATGCGAGTAGATCAAGCCATTGATCCATCGCCCCACCTCCCTATCATCTTGAAAACGCACATACCATTTCGTAGGATGCAAAAAGTTCCAATCCCGATCCGCCGTATGTATCATCATTCCATAAACGATCTCCATTCATGTAGAAATACAAATTGAAAAATTCGAAGAATATTAAAAAAAACATGAATCTCATCAACAATACTTTGTCTGCTCACTTCTCTTTTAGGTGTATATTTATGCATTTGCCCATGATTATGGATTAAATGATTCTGAACTTGTGGAAATTGTCTATTGTAATGACATATTGTGAAACGTTTAATTATTTAAATGTATTAGCAGAATTTTTGGATCCATTCGGTTAATCATCCTAACCAAGATCGATTGTTGGATTACAAAAAATATTTTTATTCTCAGATTCTATCCGAAGGGTTTGCGATCGTCGTAGAAATCTCGCTACGAGAATTACATTGTCCGAAAGAAAAAAGATCTTTGTAGGAATAAAGGAAAACGTAAATCAGGTCCAGCGAGACAGGGGAGGTTCTTGCATTCAAGTGCTGGCCATGCCGTCCCCCTTCCTCCCGAGGGCACAGCACTATATACAACAGGCTGCGCCATTCTCCCGAAACACAAACATAGCTCCTCTCCTCCTGTGCGCGCTCACCGTTGCACAGTATCCATCCATAACCAACCATAAGAGCGCAGCGCAACAGGATCAGTACGGGTTGCGCTAGCTTATTAGGCAAGCGAGGGAGTAGTAGGCAGGCACTGTGCAGGAGGTGATCCATGGCAAGCACGGTGGAGTCGCCGACGAGCTCGTGCGTGTCGTCGGACACGGAGGAGGAGGCCGCGGCGGTGACGAAGCCGATGGTGGTGGTGGGGTGCCCGCAGTGCCTCATGTACGTGATGCTGTCGGGGGCGGCCGAGGAGCAGCCCAGGTGCCCCCGGTGCAAGAGCCCCGTGCTGCTGCACTTCCTCCACGGCGCCGCCGCCGACGTCGCCAGCACCAACAGGCAGCAGCCCAGCAAGAGCTAGCCAGCCAAGATGCCGCTGCTTGGTCTCTGCGTGCTGCCTGCTGATCAACCGCTAGCTTCTCCTGCCATCGATCTCCACCATGTTCTAACTCCGTGTATTCTGATGCACTCTGTATTCTTTTTCCATTTTTGTCGACGATAAATCTTTTACAGCCTGGTGCAATTGGTTCGGTTTTACTGTCTGTTAGCAGTGGCTGTCCTTCTCCAACAACCTTTAGATGTACTGTATGCACGTGTTCTGCACCGTGAAGGTCGATGTCTGTTTTAATCCCCTCCTTAATTTTGGTTTGAATAAGATGAGATTTCATTAAGAAAGTCGTTTGCAATGTACCGTGTAACCGGGGACTCTTCCCGCTCATCTCTTAATTGGGTTGCATGACTACCCCCTACTTTAAATTAATTCTGCTAAAGAAGAAGAATAAAGATGGGTTCGTGACCAACGGACCATTCAACCTCCGGCTAGCTATGGCAGCGTAGCCCGGATGGTGACCGGGAAGGATCAAAGTAAAGAGACGGGGGATCGATCGACTGAGTTATTGTGATGGATGGATGGGTGCATGGAGCAATCGGCCGCTCATGGAAAACCTGTGCCCGTTTTAATTGGGGATCATCAAGTAGTATAGTAGATGCATGGAGTAGCAGCAGATACAGAATAAATACGGGCAATAATTAGGAGCAGTTGAGGGGAGGAATCCGGCTTATTTAGCACGCACGCCAGTTCGTCATCAAGCGGTCATTTACATCCACCGTCCTCCTTTGCCTTCTTTTTCTTGGCGTCCTTCCCGTGCCATGCCAAAAGGACACGGTGGGTGAAAGTGTCTCCCAGGATGAACACTAGTACTCGGTACTAATCCACACAAAAATACCTAGTAAAAGTGAAAATAAAATCTGAATGCCTGAATAATTTTCAGGAAAGTAGTTTGTGTTTTGTGTCCTTGATGGAAACAACAAAATCAAGTGCTAAAAAAATAAATCCTTTAAGCACAAAATTTGTTTTTCAAGCAAAGCACAAAACTATTGCTTAACAAAAAAATTGAAATGGAGGCAAAAGATTGATCTCATCCACTAAATAAGGAGTTTGACGGAGGCCAAAAAACAAAAAAGAAAAACATAATGCAAAAAATGCTGCTCGCACCGCATGATTTCTCTCAAGTGCTTTGGCACCTCAATTCCCCAAGTTTTAGCCTCATTTTTATGTTCGCAAAGATGACCAGTGGTGGTGTGGACTTGTTTATGAGAACTCTTGTGTTTCGTTTTTGCCTAAAAAGAACTCTTGTGTTTCGTTTTTGCCTAAAAAAAACTCTTGTGTTTCGTTCGTCCCAAAAGGTCCACTAATAAGCAGGAGGAAGGCCACGGCTTTTCTCTTCTAAGTGTTTACCTTCGACGTATTGTTTTCCATGAGTTTTACATACACATAAAGTATATATTTTTTACGCATAAAAAAACTCTCCATTACCCAGCGGATGCAACGAAATCGGTAGCAACCAAGTCTAGTACAAAATCTGGCATATGGTACATCCAAACAGTGGATGGCACAGCCATATGGCAAACTGCGCTAAAGGGTGCTCTACAGAATTACAAGCCCTCGGGCAGAAAACAAATTCAAATGAATCAAACCGAAGAATGCAGCTGCTTCTAGCATCACGAAACAGAATTCCCAGCCCCACACGATGAACGCCTGCATTACCCTCTCCCTCGATTGCGGCTAAACACGCCTCCGCTTCAGCTTGCAATGCAATTTTGACGTGCATGAGCTTCCTTGCTTCACCTGCAATGAACTCACTCGAATCTGACTGCAAAACATAGCTATACACACAAAGCATTGAACATTTATATGTCAAAATATATATTAGAGCCTACTTGGTTAGATGCTAATATTTGACATGAAAATTGTTGGCAAGTCTAAATATTGGCAGCCAATTGGTTCCTACAAATCTCTAAAAAGATGCCAAATATTGGCAACTTTTTGTTTTGCCAAATGTTGGCTTACCAAACATTGGCATCAAACAATTACTTTATTAGCTACTTTCATATTTGAATTTTTATTTCTTTTTACTATGGAGAATGTATTTTCGGGTTCGAAATCACTATGTACACGATACGTGGGTGGCCGATTACTGAACAAACCTGTGATTGATACCAGAGTGATGGACGGTTGTCAACATGTGTCATGCATAAATCGGTCCCCAAGGTCTTGTCTGTGTAGCAGTGCTCTTTTGGGTTCAACTTTGAATTGCCCCGTATGGGGAGCAAACTCAATTTTAATGGCTCTACTGCTTAGCAGAGTCTGGTGAGCCTATCACTTGGCATCAACATGTAGTATTCCGAGGCACATGTTTATTTGATTCCCTTCTCTTCTTTACGGTTTGTTGAAGTACATTCCATAAGTCACATCAATGTCTTTATCTAAAATGAAATGTTTTAAAAATATTTTTTTAAAATATTGTAAAAGAGTCTTGTATCATTTTTTTCGTCATTTTTATTCAAAAGAACTCACTTTATTCGGTAGATTTTAAGAAAGATGTAAGATTGTCCAAATGTTTTGAAATTTTTCAGTGAGATTTCAAGGAAGTAATTTTAATACAAACTTTTGAATTATTTATGTATTATTTCATTTTCTTAATAAAATAAAAAATATTTCATAAAAAATCTCAACAAATTCAATTATTTTATTCACATTTCAATCAGTTTCAAGGAACATTACACCTATATTCCGCACAACCTTTATTTGATCAGTCATATTCAGTCATTTTTCATAGATGCACCTCATATTTCAATTGTTTAAGTCATATTTCAATAAAATTTTCATATGGGTACCGAACATTTATACACGTTGTTTTGAGAACATGAAATATGTGCTACCTATACGAAAAGTTTTTGAATTTGATTGGAATACGACTAAAATAATTGAAATTTTTGTGAGATTTCTATGATTTTTTTCTGAAATATATTTAAGAATGACTAAAGTAACAAAACTTTGCGTGATTAGATGAAATATATTTGCAACAGTTCTGAACAATAACATGTCACTAAAATATATCAAAAAAATTAATGACTTTTTCTAAATATCATTCAAATGATGCTATTTTTTTAACATAGCATGTCTTCCATGGGCTGAACAAGCTGAAAACATTGGGCATGTGGTAATTGAGACTCGTTTAGCGCGTAATCCAATGCTTCACCAAACGCGCACTACTAAGGCGTTGTATGGGCTGACCCAGCTTCTTTCTTTTCTTTTCCCCCCATTTTTTCAGCAAGGTTCTAGAACCATCTTCGATCATTATTTTTTCTTCTTTTTTCTGTGATGATTTGTCTGATTTTCCTTAAAATCATCATATATTTTTATTTTTCCTATTTGTTTTTCTGTTTGATTTTATTTTACCCATTTTATCATTCATGATTTTAAATTCAAGAATATTTTTTGAAATTCTGAAATATTCTGAAATTTGTGAACATTTTTCAAATGTTGGAGTTATTTTTTTATTTTTTTCAAATATATTTTTAAAAGATTGGAACATTTTCAAAATTATGAACACTTTTTAAGTTATCAAATAATTTTTAAAATACTTGATCATTTTTAAAATCCATGAACACTATTGAAAATTTTGGAATATTTTGTAAAATCTTTATTTTTGTAAAGTTCCTACAGTAGAATGTTCTTAGAATAAAATCGAGTATAAAACATGTCAAAACTCGGATGCATACAGCCAAAAACTAAATGGGCCACGATCCACAGGCGGAGGTATGCATTGCCCCACTTAGACATGAAGAGCTCCCCCCCCCCTAAAAAAGAGTACAATGCATAAGTCCCAAAACTATTGGAGGTGTGTTAGTTTAGTCATATAATTTCAAAAGTGTAGTTTTGGGTCCTAAGACTATTGGAGTTGTGTCAATTTAGTCATGTAACTTCGAAACTCCAGTTTTGGGTCCCAAAACTATGAAAGTTTGTTCATCTCAGGTCCTAAGCTTGCATGACCAGCATCTATGGTGCATTTTTTCAAATGAGACTTTTATATGTGTTTACTTCCCCAAAAGTGGCCATACGCTTCCTTTGTCATAGTGTGTGTTGCAACTTGCACGCCCACCACATGCGTGGCCATGAGGTGCAGTGAAACCTCGCTGGGAGGTTTGGCACGACCATCGGGGAGAACCGAGCCGGTCGGTATGGAGGGCGGCATTCCTCTCCCTCGGTGCGGTTGTCGGGGAGTGATGGCTCGAGAATTTTTGATTATTTGCAAAGTGTTTTCACTTGGTTTTTACCGGATTCATACCGCTTCTTAGTTATTTGTAGCGTTAATCCTTCAAGAGAGAAGAAAATATGCTTTTCCATTGTTTGGCAGAAACTATTATATATGGAAGGAAACCAAAGAGAATTATGGTAAATCAAGCCAAATGTTACAACTTCCATGTTGAAGGCAAAGCTACCAGGTGAGACAGAACAAAAGAAGACCTTCCATGCAGGTGCATGGATGGTCGTATGAGGTGCCTGGAGTTCCACCTTATCAATACAAAACACTTTTGTGAAGGGAGGACACACAATAGAGAACCATAGTCATTTCCATAGAGAGAAGGGATCCGGAGAACCACCGGAGATCTTCGTAGATTTGGTCCTTTAATCTCCATCATCATTTCGTCCTTCATTATTGTAAGAGGAATTCCAAGTTGTCAGATCGAGTTGTAAACTCTATTCATACTCATCTGGATATTAACACATGTTGGGTCATTCATGTCATTGTGGATCTCCTTGTTATTGATATGGTTTCCATGGGTTTATTTTTCGAGATGATTGGTTCTTCTCTTATGATGTGTGAGTAGTCCCCTCTAGGTGTGAGAGATCTAAGTGATTGGTAAGGTTCATTTCTCTTATTATATATGTCGTCATTCATGTTTTAAGTCTTATGATTTGTCCAGTAAGTTGTTATTTGTGATGAAATCTATGCGTGTTGTCCAATTTAAGGGCCCAAGCAACATGATCTCAAGACCTACGCAAGTAACACATATTATTTAGGAAATCTGTGACCTCTGTTCTAACAGGTGGAGATATCTATGACGACCGAAGACAATATGAGATAACGGTGATCCATTAAACTTAATGCTTGGTTCCAGTCTAAGGACCTTAATTATGAAGACGACCACTCTGTGGCAATGGCAAAGCAGGACCATAGAAGAGAATGTAATCCCGCGAGAAGTTCCATGCCCTTAGGGTGATTCGCCTACCGAACAAACATATCAGACACTATATTCATGATCCAAGGTAACTGGTATTAGTATTGCACTAGCACACTTGATGCATACCATGAACTGAATTCTCTTCGTGCCTAATTTCTCCATTGTAGGAAAAACAACCTTACTCTCTACTTTATTCATGTTCTTTATTTCAAGTGTTATTATTTCCACTGCTGCAAATTCATCCTATTTACTACTCTGGTTTATTTGCCTCTTGGGATAGTAGCAGTGTTTGCAGATTACAAGCAGTCATAGGAACTATTACAACTTGTGTGTGACAAACGCTACATATAAATACTCTTCTTCGCTTTTCGTTGGGATGATTACTAATTGGAATACTTACGTGAAAGTGCTCCACCTCCCCTATGTGTCTTGCAGGCCAGCAGGGAGACCCCATGCCAATCGGGATGGAGGATGCCATCCCACCTCCCTCCATCTCTCTCTCATGACATTATCTTTGCCCGGACACCCTTGCCGTCGAGTTGGTCGCGTAGGTTGTTGTTTGGACACGAGCATATGGCCACAGGTAGGGAACTGTTACTGCTGCTGGATGATGCAAAGGAGTGTGTCGAGACCGTGAAGCTAGCTCAAAGGTTGACGAGAGTGACACAACCCTAGTAGCAACCACAAGTGGGTAGGCATTGGACGTTGTTCGAAGTGCCGTTATGCTGAGATGACCGGTCTACTCTCCTCATTGGAGCTCAAGACATCATGCCACTGATGGCCTATAGTTTCAAAACTATAAGAGTAAACGGTCACACCACCAATAGTTTTAGGACCTGAAACTGTAGTTTCAGAATTATAGGACTGAACTGACACACATACAATAGTTTTATGACCTAAAACTGCAGTTTCAAAGTTATATGACTAAACTAACACACCTCCAATAGTTTTAGGACTTACAATTCATTTTACTCAAAAAAGATGAAAAGCTCCACGGAAGAAAAGGAGATGTAGCTATGGAATAGTGTAAAAAAACTATGTGTGTATATTGCCCAAAGACTTAAATAGTTGTATGTGATTTAGGAAATCACCAGCTAAGGGGTAATACCTGTGAAGGCCCTAAGAGCATGTTTGGTTAGTGGCCTGGGCTTCATGCTTGGGAAAAGAGGCTGCCTGATTTGAGCCTGGTACTTCATTGTTTTGTGTCTAATGAGGCTGGCCTGGCGTACATGTATTTTGTTGCTGTCATGGCCTGGGGTAGTATTAAAATAATATAGTACCATCATCGAAGGCATGTAACTATAAAAAGACTTGGAAATAGCGGCTCATTACCACCAGCCAGCTACCCAGGCGTCCTTTTCTGAATGCCTTGCACAGGCTAAGCAATATGCCTGGGTCGCACTCCAGGCTAAGCAAATTGTGAGGCCACCAGGCCAGGCTAACTGCTACTTTCCTAGGACAGTAACCAAACACTCCTCGGGCACCTTTCATGCAGGGCAAAATTTTATGTTGACATCATCCAAGCAGGCCCTAAAACTCCTATTGTCACTACAAATATACAAGTGAGGAAGGACGTTGGACACACATCTTTTCGAGAGAAATGTCCTTCAAATCATGAACAAATTTCGCTATTGTGTCTTCGTGTCAATTTTCAAAACTAGAACCCATGTAGATTGGTCTCGACGAAAAGAATTCTAACACAATTTATACTCCAAACGATAACAAATTAATACTCGCCGCGGTAATGTATATGTGCCTCCCACCGCAGCCCACTTGCAATTTTTCAAGTCACACACGCGCAACATAGTCCCATCAGAAAAGTGACACATGCCACGTTCTCACGCATCCACCAAAAGTGATCTCGCACCCTACGGACACTTGTAGGCCTCAAATGCGGATGCTTATATTGGGTCGGACATGGGATGAAGAAGAAATCCCTCATTGCAACCCAAAATCGAGGGGTGGACTAGGGGTGTTCGGACGTCTCCACATCGGCCTGACATCCCTCCCCCCTCCACATAGATCAAACCCACTCTCACTCTCCTCCCTGATACGTCCATTTTGCATCATGCTTTTATATTGATATTTATTGCATTATGGGCTGTTCTTACACTTTATGGTACAATACGTATGCCTTTTCTCTCTTATTTTACAATGTTTACGCAAAGAGGGAGAATGCGGGTAGTTGGAATTCTGTACCAGAAAGGAGCAAATCTGAGAGACCTATTCTGCACAACACTCCAAAAGTCATGAAAATTTACAGAGAATTATTTTGGAATATATAGAAAATATTGGACAAAGAAATACTAGAGGGGGACCCACCAGTTGGCCACAAGCCTGGGGTGCGCTCTACCCCCCTAGTCGCGCCTTTAGGGCTTGTGGGCCCCCTGGCAGGTATCCGGTGCCCATCTTTTGCTATGTGGTGGCTTTTAACCTGAAAAAATAAGAAGGAATCTTTCGGGACGAAGAGCCGCCGTCTCGAGGCAAAACCTAGGCAGAAGCAATCTAGGGCTCCGACGGAGCTGTTCTGCCGGGGAAACTTTCCTCCTGGAGGGGAAAACCGAAACCATCCTCATCACCTACGATCCTCTCATCGATAGGGGTCAATATCCACCAACATCTTCACCAGCACCATCTCCTCTTAAACCCTAGTTCATCTCTTGTACCTGATCTTTGTCTCAAAACCTTAGATTGGTACCTATGGATTGCTAGTAGTGTTGATAACTCCATGTAGTTGATGCTAGTTGGTTTATTCGGTGGAAGAACATATGTTAAGATCCTTAATGATATTCAATACCCCTCTAATCTTGAACATGAATATGCTTTGTGAGTAGTTACGTTTGTTCCTGAGGACATGAAAGAAGTCTTGTTATAAATAATCATGTGAATTTGGTATTCGTTCAATATTTTGATGAGATGTATGTTGTCTTTCCTCTAGTGGTGTTATGTGAACGTCGACTACATGACACTTGACCATGATTTGGGACTAGGGGAAGGCATTGGGATGTAATAAGTAGATGATGGGTTGCTAGAGTGACAGAAGCTTAAACCCTAGTTTATGCGTTGCTTCGTACGGGGCTGATTTGGATCCATATGTTTCATGATATGGTTTGATTTATCTTAATTCTTATTTTGTAGTTGCGGATGGTTGCGAGAGTGGTTAATAATAAGTGGGAGGCTTGTCCAAGTAAGGACAGCACCCAAGCACCGGTCCACCCACATATCAAATTATCAAAGTAACGAACGTGAATCATATGAGCATGATGAAAACTAACTTGACAATAATTCCCATGTGTCCTCGGGAGCGCTTTTCTTTATATGAGAGTTCATCCAAGCTTATCCTTTGCTACAAAAAAGATTGGGCCACCTTGCTGCACTTTTTTACAATTGTTACTTGTTACCCGTTACAAATTATCTTATCACAAAACTATCTGTTACCGATAATTTTAGTGCTTGCAGAGAATACCTTGCTAAAAACTGCTTGTCATTTCCTTTTGCTCCTCATTGGGTTCAACATTCTTACTTATCAAAAGGACTACGATAGATCCCCTATACTTGTGGGTCAGCACTCCCCTCCTAACCATAACCATCATCCCACTTCTTCCTACCGCCACCCCGTGATAATGGGCAAGACGAAGATGACGTCGGAGGAGGGCCTCCGCAACCGCATGATGTGGTACCTTGGCGGGTACCACTCAGAGGTGCCGTCGCCCGACCACGATATTTGATCTGGCGACAGCAGGAGCTCGGGCTCCACTCAGAGGTGCCGCCGCCCGACCATGATAATTGATCTGGCGACAGTAGGAGCTCGGGCTCCAATCTATGGGGACACAAGGACACATCCCCGCTGCATGCACCCCGAACAATGCACCTCACTGGCGCACGTCGCCAGACCCTTCTCCTTCAAAACGCCCTATGTCGTTAAGGACGAGTCTGCCAATGATGACATCAACTGGGGCAAGATCCTGGCGGATTCACCAAAGGAGGAGCCGTCAGTGATCTATGTGCTTGAGATTGCCTCGTAGGAGGAGGAGCAACTCTAGGCAGCGCTCCCGTTGTCTGTCAGTGATGCGGGGCCACAACGAGCATCCTCCCCGCCGAGGAACCGCGATGTCCAGATCGGGCGCCGTAAAGGGCCCCAGCTATCCTCGCTGCTCCGGCATCCAATGCACCCACCCCCATGAAGCAAGAGTGGGTGCCTTCCCCGCCACAATTGCGCACCTGCCTCTAGTACTATTTTGGCGAACGTGGGTCATGGGGCGTGTCCTCCTCGACATCTGGGTCTCACAACGCGTCAGCGGGTGGAGCAGAGCCTGGTGCGGTGCTCCCTGTCATTCGCAAAGACGCAAATGTCGACGGCCTGGGTCATTGCCATCCCGGAGCTTGCATAGGAATGGGCCTTGGACTCCTACCACTCGCACATGATCATTTAGGACCTTCTGCATATCGGGGTCACCGAATGGAGCCTGAACTCTATGTCAAGGAGGAGGAGAGGTGGCGCAAGGCGGAGGAGGAGAAGCATCAGTAGTGGTGCAAGCATGATGCGGCAGCCAAGGACAGATACCGCAGCAGCTTCCGCAACCACCACGATGACGACAACAATCGTGGCGATGACAATGATGGTCATCCCAGTGGCCCTATAGGCCATACCTACGAGTTCATCGCCCCCTATTTAGTCTTGTTTAGGTTTAATTTAGGGTAGCTTGCAGTTAATGTATATCGAACTCGTTAGATATTGTTAACTTGGTTTAATTTCATCGATTTTTGTGTTTGAAATGTTTAAAATGGAGGGATATTTGGGGGATAGTCTTAGAGGGGCCATGCCCAACCGGTTGTCCCAACATGTCCAAATGCGCTCGTGGACATTTGAGAACATCTATTTGATCAACACCCGTAATGAAACTATAGTTGAGTTACCATACTGGCCAAATCGCCATAATAGCTACAAACATGGCGATTTTGGGAAAAAGGAAAACAGAGCCGTAAAGACACTCTAGAAGATTCGTCATATCTGCCACAATCTCCATAATTTATGAAGCATCCTCCATATATAGGGCCTGTTCGGATCCTCTCTAGCTCTCAACTCCATGAACTCCACACGAGAATTGACCCAAACACCTGAGCTCTGAGAAGCTAAGCCATCCCCTAGTGTAAATATGAGAAGCCAGAAAACCTAGCTCCACCAAATCGAAGGGCGAGAGTTGGACAGAATTACGACTAAACTGTCACACTAAAGAAAATGATTCACTCTTCCTAAAAACGATTTGCTCCTTCCCTGCCAAATCGGTACGCAACCTTTCTTCTTTCCTCGACATCCCCTTCTCTAATAACTTAGATAGCGTCATTGGCCCTGCTGCCACACCCAGCCACACCTTGCCGTCAGCCGCCAAGCCTACTCGTCGGCAGATCGGGCCATTCCAAATCCAATCACGCTGGCTCCCATTCCAAACAACCGGGAATAGACACCCACCACGACGCCATTGACATCGGTTATCATCCTCCGAGCCCGCCTCCTCGCCCAAACTACGACCGAAATGGGCCAGTTTAAGTCGACCCAAATGCAACCGAACATGCTAGATTATCCCAGCTGGGCTGCCAGCCCATAGCACACCGGAAGAAGCTGCCCATCGAGCTAAATGGTTTGTGATCGCCAAGTGGAGCTGGAAGCCAGCTAGAGAAGCTGGGTTTCGAACAGGCCCATAGTCTCTCCGCTTCCTTTGGAGCCAACTTTTAGAACACACTCCTTTCAGACCAACCATTTGACATGAAGGAAACTTCACGTGGCCCCCACCTCACGTGAAGATAAAGTGGGGATGAAAGAGAGATTGTGGAGACTAATATATACTTATAGAGGCAGGTCTGATATATTCATCGATGAATGGATACCACGATATAGAGGTGGATAATATGCAAACTCTGAGTTTGCGCATTACCACAACACCCTTCATATACATGCTCCATATGCATATGAAGTCCGCTAATTTTTTTTGAAAGGGAAGGAGTATGAAGTTTGTGTTACAACACCAATACACAAAGTCTACTCTCCTGGCATGATGGATCCCAATTTATTTGCACCGGCGGTGACCCAAGTTTGGGCCTCAATATTGATGTTAGCAAGTAGAACCATCGGCGGGGCACTCCTGAGTTGTAATATGCGAGCATTCCTTTCATTCTAGATTGTCCAAGAGATGGGCATGGAGAGCGTAGCCATGGCCTTCCTATTCGGAATGGTAGAGTCGGAAAGCCCTATCCACCACTACTTGGTCAAACATGACCAGACCCAAGTGCAAGTGTTGATGTTCTCGAGTTGGAGCCAATCTTTGATCATTCCCCAAAGTCTATTAGTGTACAAGCATTTGAAGAGGAGGTGGTCGATGGATTCTTACATGCGCCTATGAAGTCCGCTAAGGGCATCTACAATGCAAAGGTGCTTGTGGGCGCTTAGACAATAAAAGTAATTAATTAAAGAAATAACATCGGGTAGGAGTCCATCTCTTCAACGCGCGGGCGCCTATTTGAGCGCTAACGGAATTGTTTTTTCCGCGAAAGATATGGGTAGCTGATACGTCTCCAACATATCTATAATTTTTGATTGTTCCATGCTATTATATTATCAACCTTGGATGTTTTTATATGCATTTATATGCTATTTTATATGATTTTTGGGACTAGCCTATTAACCTAGAGCCCAATGCCAGTTTCTGTTTTTTACTTGTTTTTGAGTTTTACAGAAAAGGAAAATCAAACGGAGTCCAATTGACCTGAAACTTCACGGAACTTATTTTTGGACTAGAAGGAGGCCATGGAGTAAAAGAGTTGGGCCAGAAGAGTCCCGGGCTGTCCACGAGGGTGGGGCGCGCCCACCCCCTGGGCGCGCCTCCCTACCTCGTGGACAGCCCGGAGACCCCCCTGACTTGTTCTCGACGCCAAAACCTCTTATATATATACTCAAACTTCCAGAACATAACCTAGATCAGAAGTTCCGCCGCCAGAAGCCTCCGTAGCCACCGAAAACCAATCTAGACCCGTTTCGACACCTTGCCGGAGGGGGGGAATCCCTCTCCGGTGGCCATCTTCATCATCCCGGCGCTCTCCATGACGAGGAGGGAGTAGTTCTCCCTCGGGGCTGAGGGTATGTACCAGTAGCTATGTGTTTGATCTCTCTCTCGTGCATTCTTGATATCGCACAATCTTGATGTATCGCGAGCTTTGCTCTTATAGTTGGATCTTATGATGTTTCTCCCCCTCTTGTCGAATGTGGGGTTCCGGCAGACCCTTAAGGTTCGAACATTGGGGTGCGCACGAAGTCTTTTCCTCCTACCGATCTACGCCCTAGCTCGCTAAGATCTCGCGGACGAACTCGACGAACTCACAACATAGAAAGACACAATATTTATACTGGTTCGGGCCACTGTTGTGGTGTAATACCCTACTCTAGTGTGGTGGTGGTGGATTGCCTCTTGGGCTGATGATGAACAATACAAGGGGAAGAACAGCCTCCTGAGGTTGAGGTGTTCTTGTGCTTGGCTAACTTGTGTGGGTGAGAGTGATCTAAAAAATGGTTCATCTTCTGCCTATGGTGGTGGCTAGTCCTACTTATAGAGGCCCTGGTCCTCTTCCCAAATATTGAGCGGGAAGGGAGCTAACAACGGCGGGCAAATTTGAAGGGGGACAGCTAGTATAAGCCACCCTGACAAAAGGTGGTCTCTGCCTGCGAAAGGCTCTGGTGGTGATGCCGTCTTGGGCTCCACGATGACCTCTGTCTTGCCGTCCTTCTGGTCTTGGTCTTGTTGCACCAAAATGGCAACCTTTATCTGATGCCTCGGTACTCCTCGCCTGCGTTGGTTTCCTTAGCATCAAAGAGCAAACAAGGACGCTGCGCACGCTGGCGCCTGCCCGGCGCCCGCCTGGTGTCGATCATCATGGCTCACATCACGAGAGCCTCGTGAGGTTCGCCTTGCCTTGACATCTCCGCTCCTCATGAGCCTGCCCGACTAGGCCACTCCAGAGGAGGTCTTGTGTCGTCCGCCTCGCGAGGCCAGGCCCCTCGCGAGGGTCTTGGATGCCTTGTTGATGAAGATGGGCCGTACGGCCTGCTGGCTTACCCACGCAGCGGGCTGCAGGCAGGCAAGTCTGGGGACCCCCGTTCCCAGAACACCGACAGTAGCCTCCGGGCCCAAGGTGCGCTCGGGCTTGGCTTTGCGGCGAAGCCAAGGGTCAAGCACGGAGCACCGCGGGCCCCCAAAGCCTGTGGCCTCGGTTGACGCGTGCCAGTTGATTGGATGTGGGCGCCTCTGCTTCCCCATGCTCCCTCGGCAACTGCATGACTTGACGAGTCCCTGCGACATGCAAGGAAAACCATCATCACCTGCGATCGTGGGAGGTGCCGGTTGGCCTTCTCTTGCTATAAATGGGGAGGGGGGCTGAGCCCCCATTGCCCATCTCTTCCTCGCTTGCTTGCTTCTTGTTCCTTGCTCCCCTGCTAACTTCTTCGTCCTCGCTTCGTTGCTAGCACCAATGGCGCCTATCAGAAGGTTCTCCGCCAAAGAAAAGGGGAAGGCCCCCCGAGATGTCCCGGAGCAACTTCCGCCGAAGAAGAGGTCGACCCATCGCCGTGAAGAAGCGGCGATGCAGGTGGTGACGAGGCCTTGGTGCGAGCGGCCTCCCCCAGGGTATCCACTACCCCTGTATGCCCAAGCCGAGGACTCAGGAAGGCGGAGCGACGAGCAGCGCCGTCGGCGCCGCGCCCGGGGTCCCCTCGCCGCGGCGACGCGCGCCGTTGCCCCAGGAATCCACGCCGCGGACTCCTCACGTGAGCTGGTGCTGTGGGTGCCGATGCCTCCAAGCTCTTGGATCCGCTTCTCGCGGTTCTTCTCCGATGTGATGCCGCCGAGGGGGCCTCTCGAGCTCTGGTTGCAGCACGCCGACTGCGGCGCTCCGGCGACTGGAGCGGAGATCGAAGCGGTCCCCACCGGCAAGATCATGACTCGCGGCTGGGGCGAGATCGCGCGGGTCTGCCGCTTGAGGGGCACCCTCGCGATCCATCTTCAGTACGACGGCGTCTCCACGCTCTTCTTCAAGGTCTTCGATGCCAAGGGCCGCCGCCTGGAGTGCTGCTCCGGAGAGGAGCGCGAGGCTGATGCGCGCTCCGGTCGCGACCACTCTAGCAGCAGCAGCCCTTGGGAGTCCAGCAGCTCTCCTGAGCTCTACGAGACTCCGGAGACGAGCGACGACAGCTATGTGCCCCCGAGCTCTCGCCACACTCGGAGCAATGCTGCCGCGTCCAGCCGTCGCCGATCTGGATGGGGTTGGCGCCGACCTCCCGTGGCGCACTGTTGATGATGGCGTCTGCCACGGGGGGGGGGGTGTAGATAGGATCCTCCTTAGTTTTTAGCTTTTGTTTCCTGCGAAGAATCATGAAGCGCCCCGTGGGGGCATGTAAGGGTCTGTAATGTCTTTTGTGCTTATCTTCCCTATTATGAAGATTTGATGAACGCGCGTCCCGTTAAGGCTTGGTCTCCCTGTCGGTGTCAAAACCGGCGGATCTCGGGTAGGGGGTCCCAAACTGTGCGTCTAGGCCGGATGGTAACAGGAGGCAAGGGACACGAAGTTTTACCCAGGTTCGGGCCCTCTCGATGGAGGTAAAACCCTACATCCTGCTTGATTAATATTGATGATATGGGTAGTACAAGAGTAGATCTACCACGAGATCAGAGAGGCTAAACCCTAGAAGCTAGCCTATGGTATGATTGTTGATGTGTATGTTGTCCTACGGACTAAAACCCTCCGGTTTATATAGACACCGGATAGGGTTAGGGTTACATAGAGTCGGTTACAATGGTAGGAGATCTGAACATCCGTATCGCCAAGCTTGCCTTCCACACCAAGGAATGTCCCTTCCGGACACGGGACGGAGTCTTCAATCTTGTATCTTCATAGTACAGGAGTCCGGCTGAAGGTATAGTTCGGCTATCCGAACACCCCCTAATCCAGGACTCCCTCAGTAGCCCCTGAACCAGGCTTCAATGACGATGAGTCCGGCGTGCAAATTGTCTTCGGCATTGCAAGGCGGGTTCCTCCTCCAAGTACTTCATAGAAGATTTTGAACACAAAGATAGTGCCCAGCTCTGCAAAATAAGTTTCCACATATTGCCATAGAGAGAATAATATTTACACAAATCTAATCTGCTGACGTATTCCGTAGTGTGACATCACACCACGGCCAAGCTTTTGTTCGAACCATTTTACTGTCCCATCTTAGCGCGTTACGCGAGGTGGCTTCCTTGGCACGTCTTGTTAAAGCAGAGATCGTGTCCCCTTATTCCGGGATTCTCATCAATACGGGCGTGGGTAACCCAACCGCACCATTCATTACGGTGCTTGGAGATAAGCGAGTTTTACCAGGCTGGTGGGGACACGTAGTCGCGTCCACCCATATAAGGGGATAAGGATCCACCTTTTTACCCACGCCTTCTTCCTCCTTTGCCTATCCATTCTTGCGCACCCGAGCTCCAGCGCCCAAGTCCGCACTACCACCTCAACCTTCTCCAGTCATGTCCGGAGCGGGAGGCAAGTGGATGGTCTCCTCTGTCACGGAGGGGCACATCAAAAAGCTGAGGAAGGCTGGATATCTGGCTAGCGACATCGTGCACCGGCTTCCCGAAAAGGGGCAGCTCATCCCCACTCCTAGGCCCCATGAGAGGGTGGTATTCCTCCCCCATTTCCTCCGCGGACTGGGCTTCCCTCTGCATCCATTTGTCCGGGGGCTCATGTTCTACTATGGCCTGGATTTCCATGATCTGGCCCCGAACTTCGTCCTCAACATCTCGGCGTTCATCGTCGTGTGCGAGGCGTTCCTCTGCATCCGCCCCCATTTCGGCCTATGGCTTAAGACTTTCAACGTCAAGCCGAAGGTGGTGCGCGGCAGCTGTCGTGGTTCTAAGTCTGACAGTAGTGTAGGGGGGTAAGTATGGAGAGGCAAGATCTTAGCTGTGGAGAAGTTGTAAGCACGCAAGGTTTACGAGTTCAGGCCCTTCTCGGAGGAAGTAATAGCCCTACGTCTCGGAGCCCGGAGGCGGTCGACTGGATTATATGAATATGAGTTACAGAGGTGCGAACCCTTGTCTCGGAGGAGGGGGGTGGCTTATATAGAGTGTGCCAGGACCCCGGCCAGCCCATGTTACAAAGGGTTCAATGTACATTAAGGCAGGGCGTTACTGGTAACGCTAGTAATAAAGTGCTATGATGACCATAAAAGCTACTTAATGACCGACCATTAGCGTGCGGAGTGAATTCAGGTCTCCTGGCCGTCGAGTGGTTGGATCTTGGTCGAGTGATTGCTTCTTGGTCGAGCGTCTTCGAGTCTGTCGAGTGGAACACCTCCAAGTCAATTGAAAGGTGGTTTCTTCTAGAGATGTCCTTGGGTAGGGCAGTTAGGACAGGTCCATGATCCTACCCTAGGTACATAGCTTCATCATTAGCCCCCGAATGGATCGAGGTTTGAGTGGGGAAGGAGTTGAGAACTTCTCTGACTCGTTTTTCATGCCGTGAGCATATCTTGTTTCAGATCAACGGACCTGAGTGATGGCAGCAACTTCCTTTTCAGTCGCCTTGATCCATTCTTAATTCTTCGTCAAGTGGGTTTCTTTACTTATAAGGCTCCGAGTGAAGGTGCGGAGGCGATCTTTGGTCTGACAAGTTGTTTGCTGCGCGTAGATTTCGTGGGATCTGAATTTTGGGAAGCGCGCGGGATGGGGGAGGCCGCAGTAATCGTATGGGATAGAGCGGAGCCGCCTCGATCCCCGCACCACCTTTTTCGCCACGTATCGCGTGCATGGTTGTTACGGGATTTGACAGAGCCACCTGGGCCTACCCGTCAGCCACTCGGAAGCGGCCTGATATAAAGTGCCGGACCGGAGTCTCCCGAACAGTGCATCTCATTACCTCTTCTCTTCCTCACGCCCCTCCGCTGCGCTTGCTCTCACCCCAGCTCCACCGCATCGTACGCGTCTCGCCGGCGACAATGGGGAAGGAGAAGACAGCGGCTCTGGAGCGGGCAAAGAAGGCGACAACGAGGTCGAAGGGGAAGGCGACCAGCCGGGGCGGATCTTCCTCGCGGTCCGGCCTGTCGAGGGGCTGGATCCAGGGTGACTGGATCCACTCGAGGATCTCCCAAGAAGACCTCGACGACTTGGGCGAAGGGGGGCTGATCCCCTACGACTCGGCGTGGCTTCCGGGGAAGGAATCTGAGCCGCAGCCTCGGGAGGGTGAGTGTGTCCTTCTTGCCACCCACGTCGACCGTGGATTTTCCTTGCCCCCTCACCCCTTCTTCCGAGGGTTTCTAAACTTCTTTGGGGCACAACTCCATCATTTTACCCCCAACTCAATCGTTTATCTTGCCGCTTTCATTTCTTTGTGTGAGAACTTCCTAGGTTTTCGGCCTCACTGGGGTCTCTTCAAGCATATTTTCACTTGTCGCTCCCAGACAGTGAAAAAGGCTAATACGAGTGACGAGAGGACCCAAGTGATCCAGATGTGTGGGGGTCTTGGCATCCAGACGAGAGGGAAAAGCTCCTTTCCGGCCATGATTCTTCCCGACTCAGTTCGCGGATGGCAGTCGACCTGGTTTTACTGTAAAGACCAGTCGACGCCAGGGCAATCGACTGGCCTCCCTCCCTTTACGATGGACCAAGTGGAAAAACCATCCCCTTTGAAGGTGCTCCCGGAGGAGAGGGCGCACGTGAAGGTGTTGGTCAACCGAGTGGTCCAGCTTATTCGTGACGGGGTCACTGGTATGGATCTCTTGGAGGTCTTCCTTCAGCGGCGCATCCAGCCTCTCCAAGCCCGAGACCATCCGATGTGGATGTATTCGGGTCTTGAAGACTCCACTCGGATCCACCCGGAGGAGGTCGACGACGACACACTGGAGAAGTGGCTGTCTGGCATTACCGGGAATAAGGACAATCCCAGGGGAGCCAGGAGAGTCCCTCCATTCGACCAGTCTCACGCACCAGAGCAGGTCTGATTCCGAGTTTTTGCTTGTAATCTGAATTCACTCGCGTAGCTGCCTATATTGCGTCGACTGACTTTGACCTACCTGCTTTCTTTCAAGCCATTATTGAAATGTATTCAATGCCCAATGGGGAGCAAGAGCAAGCTCTGGAAGGTGAGGCGAGTGGCGGCGAAAGTGGCGAGTGGACTTCCGATGGTGAAGGGGATGGAGGAAGCGACGACTCAAGCGATGGAGAAGAAGTCGAGTCGCCTCCTCGCAGGGAGAGGCGATCCAAGCTTGACCAAGAACGGCCGAGTGCCCGTGACAAGGCAACTGCTCTGGCTGGTCAGTCTTCGAAGCGCCCTCGGATCTCTTCACCAACCCCGACTGAGAAGGCGCCAAAGCACCCCATAGTTGCAGAGCCAAAGACTTGGAAGGCGTTGCCAAAAATCAAGATTGATATCCCCGTCGCTTCCGCGTGAGTGCCTCTCTTTGCATTCACTCGACGCTCCGCACTGTTTGTTTTTCTTGTTTTAACTGGACGAACTTTGGAACTGTCAGCGCTGCTACCTCCGGGACCTCAGCTTACAGGGACGAAGATGAGGTGATGGAGGATGCGGTCACTTCTAATCCGGGTATGATCCCTGCCATACTGTCTTTATTTTGGTCGATTCAACTGCAACGCGTACCATTGGGTGATGTGATTTTGACGATTGAACTTTGCATAGCTCCCAACGTTATTGACCTCCCTGATGATGATGAAGAGCCCGAGAGGCCTTCGATGAGGAAAAATAGGCGAGATCCTACAAGCGAGGCGCTACAGACGACGCCGAGGGCGGAACCAGTTGTTCAGGACACTGGCGACGTCAATCGGGGTTCTGTTACCTTCGCTGAGCCGCTGTCGAGTGCCTTGCCTTCTTCGTCGACTGCTCAGGCCCCTGTCGACCCGCCTTCAGTTTTTGCAACCCATCATGTCCCAGAGGACGAGGTGAATGCTGCTAAGGAAGCCATACGCCAGGCGGGTATTATGATGGAGAAGATGAAGACGGTGCGGGACGCCAGCCAAGCCGCCTATGATGCCAGCTCGGCTCTCCAGAGCAACGTTCAGGTTAGTTGGTCGCCACTTGTTCTATTAGGATATGCTACCTGAAGATTCTTTCCGAAAACTTTTGCATATGTACACCCATTGGGTGCGTCGATTGAATTTTTGGACTAGTGGGGGCATGCTGAGTGCACCCACTGGGTGTAGTCCCCGAGACTATGGTGGACTGCTGGCAGTCGACTATAGTCTTTGTATTTTGCCGAATGTATAAACCGAACTGGTAGTTTGTCTCTTCCACTCGACTTCAGCGGGCCGGTCGAGTGGGATCAGAACCGGTGGGGGCACGCTAAGTGCACCCACTGGGTGTAGTCCCCGAGACTATGGTGGACTGCGGGCAGTCGACCGTAGTCTTAGTATTTATTGCCTTTGTTGTTTTTTGCTGTAAAAATAACTTCTCCCCTTTGATTTCAGAAATCTTGTGATCTTGGAGCTCGCTTTGCTGACTTGGAGAAGCAGCAGATTCAACTGAACCTTGACTTGGAGCTGGCCAGGACAGAGCTGCAAAAGGTCAGAGACGACGCCGCAGGTAAGACGAGTTTGTCGACTGGTCAGTTTTAGGCTTGGGTACCCTTCTGCTATTTCTGAATCAATCATCATTTCTTTGCAGAAAAACCGAGAGAAGCTCTGGCGAAGAAGGATCAGGATTTGGCCGCTGCTCGTAAGGAGGCTGACGACAAGACCGCTCTGGCCGAACAGAAGCTGGCTTCGGTCGGCTAGTTGGAAGAAGAGAATACCAGGCTGAAGACCGCTCTGAATGACTCCAACAAGGAGTGCTCGCGCTGGAAGAAGGTGAATCTCGTCCAGGGCGAGAAAATGGAAGGCATTGCTCGTAGGAGGGATGATCTGGAGAGTTATCTGAGAAGTCTTGCCAAGAAGCTGTTCATCAAGCTTGAAGGTGCACATTCTGTTCCGACTGACTTTTTTTTAGTCGACTTAGTGTACGAAAATTGACTTATCCTTGGATCGTGAATGCAGAGTTTTGCCAGAACTTTGAAGAGGAGACTGGGCGGATCGAGCCTGGTTTGGATCCAATCAACTCTCCCGTGAAAGATGAAACTGCCATGAATCTGCTCCGTCTGGAATCTCGCATCGACAGTGCCGTGGACTACTTGGCTCGACTGAAGTTCGCCATGTCGCGGATTGACCTGCAGCCACTCGGATAGCCGACGGCGTCGACCTGGATGAGTTCGTCGAGCCTGCCAGCCCTCCTCTCGCGGAGTGAACAAACTTTTATGTCCCACCTTAAATTTGCCTCGGAAGCCCGAGTGTTTTTTGTAACCGTTAAACTTTTTCGGGCTGCATGCCCGAGTACTTCGATCTGTGATCTGGAACCTTTGGAATTTACCCGAACTTGGTTTACCGTTGAATATCTTTATGAATCTCCTGCTGAGTGAACCCATTCTTCATTCGAGACAACTTTTGCATTCGTAGCGCAGCTCCGAAGGAGAGGGAAGCAGTTGACCCATGTCTTGTATTTGTGGCGAAGCTCTCCAGGAGAAGGTGGCAGTCGACCTGCACTTCGTTACTGTAGAGCGGGATGAATCACGCATTGTATTTGTGGCGAAGCTCCCCAGGAGAAGGTGGCGGTCGACCTGCCCCTCATCGTCCTTGAGGAATGAGATGTGTTTCGTACTTAGGCGAGTTCTGGACTGCAGCTAAGCCCCCGAGTGGGAGGATTTGCTCTCCACTCGGTATGATTTTTTTCAAACTTAGGCGAGTGCCGGAACTGCAGCTAAGTCTCTAAGTGAGAGAACTTAGGCGAGTACTGGACTGCAGCTAAGCCCCCGAGTGGGAGGATTGCTCTCCATCGGTAGGATTTTTTTCAAACTTAGGCGAGTGCCGGACTGCAGCTAAGTCTCTAAGTGAGAGAACTTAGGCGAGTACTTGGACTGCAGCTAAGCCCCCGAGCGGAGGATTGCTCTCCACTCGGTAGGATTTTTTTTTCAAACTTAGGCGAAGTGCCGGACTGCAGCTAAGTCTCTAAGTGAGAACTTAGGCGAGTACTGACTGCAGCTAAGCCCCCGAGTGGGAGGATGGCTCTCCACTCGGTAGGTATTTTTTCAAACTTAGGCGAGTGCCGACTGCAGCTAAGTCTCTAAGTGAGAAGAACTTAGGCGATACTGGACTGCAGCTAAGCCCCCGAGTGAGGATTGCTCTCCCCTCGGTAGGATTTTTTCAAACTTAGGCGAGTGCCAACTGGCAGCTAAGTCTCTAAGTGAGAGAACTTAGGCGAGTGGTGGACTGCTAGCTAAGCCCCCGAGTGGGAAGGATTGCTCTCACTCGGTAGGATTTTTTTCAAACTTAGGTGAGTGCCGGACTGCAGCTAAGTCTCCAAGTGAGAGAACTTAGGCGAGTACTGGACTGCAGCTAAGCCCCCGAGTGGGAGGATTGCTCTCCACTCGGTAGGATTTTTTCAAACTTAGGCGAGTGCCTGACTGCAGCTAAGTCTCTAAGTGAGAGAACTTAGGCGAGTACTGGACTGCAGCTAAGCCCCCGAGTGGGAGGATTGCTCTCCACTCGGTAGGTTTTTTCAAACTTAGGCGAGTGCCTGGACTGCAGCTAAGTCTCTAAGTGAGAGAACTTAGGCGAGTACTGGACTGCAGCTAAGCCCCCGAGTGGGAGGATTGCTCTCCACTCGGTAGGATTTTTTCAAACTTAGGCGAAACGGATTCGCAGCTAAGCCCCCGAGTGGGAGGACTGGCTCGCCACTCGGTAGGAAACTATTTTTACAAACTTAGGCGAAGCGGATTCGCAGCTAAGCCACCCACTGGGGGATTTCTTATGCAAACAAAAACAATAATAATCACTGGGAAAATTATAACGCTCTTGTCTTTGATAAATAAACTACAGGAGTTTTTTCTTATTACATCTCATCCGAGTGAGAATTAAGTATAAAAGGGGCGGAGTAGCTCCGCATTCCAGGCTCGTGGCTCATCAATCTGGCGATCGACATTGTAGAGGTGGTATGCTCCATTGTGGAGGACTCTGGTGACTATGAAGGGGCCTTCCCAAGACTTCTGGCCGACCCCAGTCGCGCTTTCTCTATATAACTGTCCCTTTATGACTGTAAAGGCCTTGGATCGACGGACGATCTGTCGAGCTTCTTCTTCGTCTTCTGGGAGTTCTTTCCTTAGGATGTACGCGATGTACGGTTCTGTCCAGACGGGAGTGATAACCAAGACTTCCATGATCAAGTCGACCACAGCTGGCACTTTTTGGCTGCGGGGCCTCTTCAGTGAAGGGATCCTCCTGGACTGATGGTGTGTGGATGTGTTCCAGGAACACATTGCTGGGAATGGCTTCTCTTTTGGAACCTATTTTTGCCAGATCATCAGCTGCTTGATTTTTCAGTCGGGGTATCTGATGAAGCTCTAACCCCTCGAATTTCTTCTCCAGTTTTCTCACTGCATTGCAATAACCAGTCATGGCTGGACTTCTGACATCCCATTCCTTCATCACTTGATTGACCACCAAATCTGAGTCGCCATAGACCATGAGGCGATGGATGCCGAGTGAAATGGCCATGCACAACCCATATAAAAGTGCTTCGTATTCTGCCTCGTTGTTAGAGGAATCAAAGTGGATTTGAAGAACATATCTGAGTTTATCTCCTCTGGGGGAGACCAACACCAGTCCGGCTCTGGAACCATTTATCATCTTGGAACCGTCAAAGAACATGGTCCAATGCTCCGAGTGGACCTGAGTCGGCAGTTGCTGTTCAATCCACTCGGCGACGAAATTCGCGATTGCCTGGGACTTGATAGCTTTTTTTGCCTCAAACTTGATATCTAGAGGAAGGAGTTCAATCGCCCATTTTGCCACTCGACCAGTTGCGTCCCTGTTATGCAAGATCTCTGACAACGGAGCATCGCTAACGACTGTAATGGAATGATCAGAGAAGTAGTGGGAAACTTTCTCTGTGGTCATATAAATCCCATATACGAGCTTCTGATAATGAGGATATCTTTGCTTCGATGGGGTCAAGACTTCAGAAATATAATACACTGGGCGCTGAACTTTGAAGGTTTTCCCTTCTTCTTCCCGCTCGACCGTGAGTACCGTACTGACGACTTGTCCTGTGGCTGCAATGTAAAGCAGCAAAGGCTCCTTGCTAATTGGGGCAGCAAGCACCGGCTGGGTGGAGAGCAGAGCTTTGAGTTCTGCGAACGCTGCGTCAGCTTCAGGAGTCCACTTGAACTTGTCAGATTTCTTCATCAATCGGTAAAGAGGTAATGCCTTTTCACCGAGACGAGATATGAATCGACTTAGGGTGGCCAAGCAACCAGTAAGCTTCTGAACATCATGCACTCGCACAGGACTTTTCATTCGGAGTATAGTACCAACTTTTTCTGGATTGGCGTCAATTCCCCGTTCGGAAACAAGAAAACCGAGTAACTTTCCGCCAGGAACCCCGAATGTGCATTTTGATGGATTAAGCTTGATATCAAACCTTTTGAGGTTGGCAAAGGTTTCAGCAAGGTCAGTCAGCAGGTCGGAACCCTTCCGTGACTTGACCACAATATCATCCATGTACGCCTCCACATTCCGACTGATTTGGGTGAGCAAACACTTCTGAATCATCCTCATGAATGTGGCTCCGGCATTCTTGAGGCCGAATGGCATGGTAACATAACAGAAGCACCCGAATGGAGTGATGAAAAGCTGTTTTGATCTCGTCAGGTCCATACAGACGGATCTGATGGTACCCGGAATAGGCGTCTAAAAAGACAGTCGCTCACATCCCGCAGTCGAGTCGACTATCTGGTCGATGCGGGGGAGAGGAAAATGGTCTTTCGGGCAGGCCCGATTGATATGTTTAAAGTCAATGCACATGCGAAGTGACTTGTCCTTCTTGGGGACCATGACAACATTGGCGAGCCACTCGGAGTGGTAGATTTGTCGGATGAACTCTGCCGCTAAGAGCCGAGCTACCTCTTCGCCAATGGCCTTTCTCTTCTGGACGGCGGACCGTCGGAGATGTTCCTTGACAGGTTTTATTTTTGAGTCGACTCTTAGGCGGTGCTCAGCCAGCTCCCTGGGAACACCCGGCATGTTAGAGGGCTTCCACGCGAAAATGTCCCAGTTCTCATGGAGGAACTGGATGAGCGCTTCTTCCTATTTGGAGTCAAGTGTTGTCGAGATATGAGTTGGAGCAGCGCTGGGGTCGGTCGAGTGGATATGAGCTGTCTTTGTATCGCCAGTCGATTGAAAAGATGACTCTGTAGCGGGCTTCTTGGCTCGCAACAAATCACTCGGGTCGGCAGTCTTCTAGTATTCCCGCAACTCCACCACTACCATCTGAGCATCGGCGATCTTCGAACCATTCTGAAAACATTCTTCCGCTTTCTTCCGATTGCCCGTAATAGTGATCACACCTTTGGGGCCAGGCATCTTCAATTTAAGATACACATAACACGGTCGGGCCATGAAGCGTGCATAAGTCGGCCTGCCCAAAATAGCGTGGTAGGCACTCTGGAAGTCTACAACTTCAAATGTCAACTTTTCTTTGCGGTAATTCTTGGAATCACCGAAAACCACATCAAGAGCAATCTGGCCGAGTGATTCAGCCTTCTTCCCAGGAATGACTCCATGGAAACTCATGTTGTTGGCACTGAGTCTGGACATCGGAATGCCCATCCCTTTCAACGTCTCAGCATACAATATGTTCAAACCACTGCCACCATCCATCAAGACTTTGGTCAGTCGAGAGCCTTCAACCACTGGGTCGACCACCAGAGCTTGCCTCCCAGGGGTGGCAATATGCGTTGGCTGATCGGACTGGTCGAACGTGATGGCAGTCTGGGACCATTTCAAATAACTTGGTGTCACCGGAGCAACCATATTCACCTCTCGGTTGATGACTTTCAGTCGACTTTTGCTCTCAACATCAGCAAAAATCATCAAGGTGGAATTGACTTGAGGGTATCCGTCGTCACTGTCCTCTTTGTCCTCGACCTTGTCCGACTCCTTTTCCTTACCTTTGGGCTGTTTGCCCTGGAACTGCTGGATCAAGAGTCAACACTGTCGAGTGGTATGTTTCGGGTAATTGAAATTACCCTCTTCATCTTTCTTTGTGTGGACGAGACATGGCAAGTCCAACACATCATTTCCGTCCTGGTCTTTAACCTTTTTAGGGTTCCAAGGCCCTTTAGGTTTCCCTTTAAACTTTCCTTGGGTTAAAGCCAAGGCTTCCCCGGGAGCCGCTGGCTCGACTTTCCGCTTCTGTTTCCGACTGGAATTGCCTCCGGGTTCTTGGGCGACTGACTTGAGTTTGCCACTCCTGAGCTGATCTTCATCTTCGCCATTAGCGTACTTGGTGGCAATCTCCATCATCCAACTCAGGGACATATCCCCGGTTCAACCGAATTTCAAATTCAGTTCTTTGTACTTGACGCCTTCCTTGAAGGCAAAAACTGCTTGGTGGTCAGGCACATTCTCCACCGAGTGATGTAACGTGATCCACCTCTGGATGTAATCCCTCAAAGTTTCATTTGGCTTCTGTACACAAGACCGCAGTTCCGTCAGCCATACCGGTCGCTTGCACGTACCTTCAAATGTGGTGACGAACACTCGGGAGATATCCTCCCAAGTGTAAATGTTGCTATGTGCTAACTGGTTCAGCCACGCTCTGGCCGAGCCCTCCAACATGAGAGGGAGGTGCTTCATGGCCACTTCATCATTGCCGCCGCCGATCTGGACGGCCACTTGGTAATCTTCAAGCCAAGTATCGGGCTTGGACTCGCCAGTGAACTTACTGACTCCAGTCGCCAACCTGAAGTTGGGAGGAATCACAGCGACCCTGATGGCTCTACTAAAGCACTCTGGCCCCGAAACATGTACTCTGCTGCTGGTAGGTGCATCTCTGTCGTGACCTTCTCGGTGAGCCCTGTTCCTGTCGACCAAACCCTGGACGAGAATGGATCTCATGTCAAAGCCTGGCCCTCTGGGGTCGACTGGAATCCTTCGCCCACCACTATGAGGGCGCCTGTCATCCTGCTGGCGAGGCACATATGACCCGCTCCTCGGGGGAGGCGTGGGCACCCGACGTCGACCATCACGATCGACTCGGTGATCATACTGCTCATGGGTCCCATACTGGTCACGCCGGTCTCCACGTCCCTCACGCCTCGGGGGCGATCTCGAGCTGTGAGCCGACTGGACTGTGTCCGCGGCAATGGATCTGCTGTGAATCCTGTTCCGCGACTGAGAAACAGCGGAATTCTGATCTCCTGCTGCCCAGAGTAATGCTCTGATCTGCAGCAAGCCTCTGCCAGCCTCCGACTAGGAAGGCTGAATTGACTCCGCTATACGGGCCGCAGCTGCTAAATTCTGAATCGGAGTTCGATATACCTGCGGGGGCGGGAAGAGCTGACGTCGACTGGATTCGGGAACCCGTTGTCGCGCACGCTCGTCGAGTGCTCGCTGGAGGTTTTCCAGTCGAGTGCGGTCGGCCATGTTTGCCAGGCGCGCGCCCTCCAAGGCGCGAGCCTCGGGGGTCTCTCCAATGATAGGAGTGTGCAGTGCATCCATGTTCCGGCGGTGAAGTTCTTCTCTCTGCAGCGACATGAGAGGCTCGGGAAGAGACTCCTCATGGAGACGCGACGGGTCGCCTCCACCCGCGCCTCCATTGGTACGGGGAAAACCGGGAGGACTGGGCGGTCCATCGACCATCAGAACCTCCGCCGCCGGATCACTGCTGTCGCACTCGGATGCGGTCTCTGCGGAGCCAGTCGACAGGTCGAACAGGCCGTAGAGGGATTCGTCGAGCTCGATCGCTGCGACCTGGGGGGTGGCCAACTGACGCGCCACCGCATGCCTCACCCACCGCTGAAGTCTCGACCGACCGGAACGCTTGCGCCGGCGGGAAATGGGGAGTGAGGACAACACAGGAGCCGACCGATAGGGGGTCGACGGTTGCCGCAGGAGAACGCCGCAGACGCACGCGCTAAAGTGCGTTGCCCCACGAGCAGGGAGTGCGTCCACGTCGAGCGGAGCCTCCTGGAGCCAAGCAGAGTCGTCGACGATGAACGTGAGCGCGCCGAGACGGATCTCGCGGCCCTCCACCGAAACTCCATCGAAAACCATGATAATTCGGGTCGGAAAAAAGTCGCAACTTCTCCAACAAACGCTAAAACACCTGCCCCAAGGTGGGCGCCAACTATCGTGGTTCTAAGTCTGACAGTAGTGTAGGGGGGTAAGTATGGAGAGGCAAGATCTTAGCTGTGGAGAAGTTGTAAGCATGCAAGGTTTACGAGTTCAGGCCCTTCTCGGAGGAAGTAATAGCTCTACGTCTTGGAGCCCGGAGGCGGTCGACTGGATTATATGAATATGAGTTACAGAGGTGCGAACCCTTGTCTCGGAGGAGGGGGGTGGTTTATATAGAGTGCGCCAGGACCCCGGCCAGCCCATGTTACAAAGGGTTCAATGTACATTAAGGCAGGGCATTACTGGTAACGCTAGTAATAAAGTGCTATGATGACCATAAAAGCTACTTAATGACCGACCGTTAGCGTGCGGAGTGACTTCAGGTCTCCTGGCCGTTGAGTGGTTGGATCTTGGTCGAGTGATTGCTTCTTGGTCGAGCGTCTTCGAGTCTGTCGAGTGGAACACCTCCAAGTCTATTGAAAGGTGGTTTCTTCTAGAGATTTCCTTGGGTAGGGCACTTAGGACAGGTCCATGATCCTACCCTAGGTACATAGCTTCATCAGCAGCCAGGCGGAGTGCGGCGGTGCCATGGTCGGCAAGATGGCCAACGTCCTGTGGCTTGAGGGCTCCTTTGTGGAGACCCTGAAGGGGTGGCAATCATGGTGGTTTTACGTCACCAAGCCGCGCGACGCCGAATGGGTCGCACCCCCTGAGATTCGATCCGGCCCCCTATGCGGCTCACGTCCTGGAAGGAGACGGGCCTGTCGTGGGGTAACCAGAAGGAGGTGACGGGACTGCAAACATGCATCCAATCCCTGGTGAACAAGCAACTCAGTCTTGTCAACGTAGTCCAGGTTATGTTCATCCGCCTGATCCTCCCGTGTCAACGACGGGCCTTCAATCTATGGGAGTTCGACCCGGCGCAGCATCAAACTCTAAGCAGGCTCTTTGACATGACGTACGAAGATGCCTGGAGGATGCTTTTCAAGGGCGCCGAGGTTCCCGCATCCGCTACCAAGGATCGTGGATTCAGCGTGCAGCGTCACGCGCTTGCGGTAAGCTGTTTTTTCCTTTTACAGGGTATCAGTTTTCCATAGTTTGACTCTATGCGGGATCTAAACTCCCTTACCTTTGACAGGATTGGCAGGTGAAGTCTGGACGGATCGACTGTCCGGCGCCTTTGCCTGAAGGCCCAGCGGACGCTCAATTGGCGAAGCTGCTGGTTCCGGCACCCTATGTGGTGCCGGAGAAGAGGGCCAAGAAGAAGGCAATGGGGACTCGAAAGAGTGCCTGACGCCCGGAGGTGTCGGATTCACCATCCGACGAATCCGAGGCGCACTTCTCCCATGAAGACAAGGAGGAAGAAGAGACCCCTCCCCTCCAGCGGGGGAAGGGAAGAAAAGGAAGGCCGCCCCAACTGGGGAGGCCGAAGGGTCCAAGAAGGCGAAAACCCTTTCTCCGGACTACTCCACCGACGCCGACGATGGCAGAGAGGAGTGGGCGCCCAGGGCCAAGCCCCTGGCGAAATCGTAAGTATCCGGATACCAAAGTAATTCATAGTATTTGTTCATTGCACAGCTTTCCCTTATGTCGAATGTGTTTATGCAGCCCACCCAAAGACCGGCTCGACGCGTCGTCGAGCGGCTCACTGGACTCGTCGGACGTGAAGTCACTTCCGACGGCTTCCTCCCCCTGCCCTACGGACGACACCGAAGTGTTGTCCCAACAGGTTCCAATCCGGGAGGAGGTGGTCCTGGAGGCGCCGCAAGGCGACCTCCCGGACTCCAGGAGTAAAGGGGATGAAACCCCCTAGGGCTCCAAGTCCGGCTCTAGGCCGGACACCGCTCCGGAACCTTCAAAGGTTCCAGAGTCCGGCGGGGGACCTTCTTCCAAGAGGAGAAAGTCCACCGTGCCGGCGGCCTCCATCCAACCGGAGGCGCCGGACAATATGTTGGAGGCGCTCCAAGGCACCTCCATCGACGAGGAGCACCGCGCTATTATGAGTGCGGTGGTCCAGAAGGTTCAGTCCGCAAAAAACGGACTGACTGAAGCTTGTACTAGCCTTTTGATAGGCTTCGAGGTAAGTAAAGAAAGTGTAAATAATAGTACCGCATAGACAGTAGCCCCTGATGCTCTGTTTGGCATTCGGGAAGAAAAGCCGAATAGAGGATCAAATAGAATTCGCAGGAGTATAACAAAAATGAGTCAATATGCATGTGCAGGCTACCCTGCTTGTGTCCGCCGCACTGACTGCGGAAGTGGACACGCTAAAGCAGGACCTCGAAAGGTCCAAGCAAGAGCTCGAGCGTGCCAAGAAGCAGCTCGAGGACAATGAAGGTAAGAAATACCTTGTTAAAAATATATATATATAAAAAGGTGCAATTGCAAAAAATGACAGGATTATCGTGGCTATTGTAGGGGCCACGTCTGAGGTGGCGACCCTTAAGCAAGCGCTGGATGAGGCCGAGAAGAATTCGGCCTCGGAGCGCATCGAGCGGGAGAAGTATGAGGCTGAGGTTCGCAAGGTGCGGCAAGAGCTCCAGGCTCTCATGGAAAAACATGAGAGTTTGGAGCGTGACTCGAAGACGCAAGTGTCCGAGCTTGCGGTGGCTATTGAAAATGCCAAATCTGCCAAGGCCGAATCCCAGAAGACCCTCCAGGAGTTGGATGAGGTGAAGAAGATTGCTGTGGGTAAGGCATTCTCTATGCAAAGCAAACACATAAATGTGAGTTACCTGTTACTTACCCGAATCCGGAGCTCTCCAGGAGCGTTCGCAGATCTTCCCTGGAGTGTATCCGATGCCGCCGCATTCTATCGAGCCGAAGAGGGCAGCTCGACGGAGAAGGTGTTCTGGTCTCAGTACGCTGAGACCGGACACCCCGTGCCCCTGAGCGACCAGCTGAAGCAACTGGTCGAGCTCCACAAGGCGGCCGAACAGGCCGTGAAGGGCCTCCTAGTTCGGCTGTGGCCTGGAGAGGCTCTGCCTGGGAGCTATTTCGGGCTGGTGCAACGGTTGGTGGAGGCCTGTCCGAGGCTTCAAGACATCAAGCGCTCCGTCTGCATTGAAGGTGCCCGTAGGGCCCTTGCCCGTGCTAAGGTGCACTGGGGCAAGCTGGATGCGGAGAAGCTTGTGAAGGACGGGCCACCGCCGGGGAAAGAGCATCGCAAGCCCGAGAATTATTATAAGGATGTTCTGAAGGGTGCCCGCCTTGTTGCGGATGAATGTACCAAGGATGTATTTTTTGAGTAAAACCCGCTCGTGTTATCCTGTGCGCTGAAAACTTGTTCATATGCGCTAAGCAATGCTGCTTGAATTTAAAATATTACCTTCTATGCGGCTGTTTATCAATACTGAGAGATGGCGAGTCGTCTGCTTCTGCCCCCTTGCTGCTAGTGCTGGGGTGTTCGGGGATAAACCTGGGCCCTCTTTTTCCCATATTTGGGTCCTTCGAGGGAGGCGCTCAGCCCAACGAACGAGGCAATCAGACTATAATGCGTGAACACTCTCACTTAGCCATAGAATTCTATAATTTTAAATTTCGGCGAAGCCCCTAGTATTCGGAAGACCGAGTTCGGGGCGCTATCCACGCCTTGGCCGGACAGAGCCGGCTCCTCGCCCTAAGCGGCATAAGTCTTTAGGGACTCGAAAGACCTCTCGAACAGCGACCAGCTCTCGCTTCATCATGATAGTCAGTTTTAGCTTTCTCCACTGAGGTGATCGACCCAGCTCAACCGGGGCACAATCAGAGTGGTTCTCCTAGTGCTACCTTAGCCGATATAGCGGAACGTAAGGCACCAAAACATAGGAGCCGGGCAAACCCAACTATTGACCCAAGACATGATTCGGAGCCGATGCATATAGTGCTATAAGTTCGGGGTGCTGCACTTGTGAAAGTGTTCGGACTTCTCACACAATATTGACTGGTGCTAAAAGACCCTGGCGTATTTTGGCCGTACCGAGTTGTACGGGTGCAACATGTCGTTAAGGAACATTTATTTATAAAAAGATAATGCAAAAAATAGACAAAAGCTATGCATTGTTTATTAAAAATAGCTGCGATCAAAGCAGAACGATACAAGTAATGCGATAAATGATAATTTGGACTATTTAACATGTCTGCTCCAGGGGCAAGCTGCGGAATAGTATGCGAAACAGGTATACTGCTCGTGATAGAGACCACCTGGGATTTCCGTAATGCGGCATGGCTTGTCTGCTTCCCTGGTCCTTGAATCGTTTGTGCGGAAATTGAACTGCGGAACAGGCCTTCCGAAGAGTAGAGTCCTGGAAGTAAGAGAAAAGTAAAAAATCGGCAGCCCCTGGTGCGGTTTAAGCCGTGTTTTGGGCGTGCCGTGATGGTGCCCCTCCCCTGATGCCCATGGTATTTCCAGATCATAGTTATGGATGCGAAGTACTGGCGTCGCCTTTTTGCGAGGGTTGGGGTTGCATTGCTACGCCTGCTCGGAACGTCCCAGGCGGTCTTGTTGTAGGTTACTCCGGGCGCGCTTGGCGGTGTCCGGACGTTTAATGGCCGGACTGGAGAACTGCCTGGAGAGGCTGCTTTGTACTTCCGCTGCAAGGGCCGCCGTGTGCTCCTCTGTTCGGAGGGAGCGTTCGGTGTTTCCGTTGACCGTAATCACTCCACAAGGGCCTGGCATCTTGAGCTTAAATTATGCATAATGCGGTACCGCATTGAATTTGGCGAATGCGGTTCGTCCGAGTAGTGCATGATAGCCACTGCGGAATGGGACTATGTCGAAGATCAATTCCTCGCTTCGGAAATTATCCGGGGATCCGAAGACCACTTCAAGTCTGACTGAGCCTGTATAGTTGGCCTCTACACCTGGTATTATGCCTTTAAAGGTCGTTTTGGTGGGCTTAATCCTCGAGGGATCGATGCCCATTTTTCGCACTGTATCCTGGTAAAGCAGGTTAAGGCTGCTGCCGCCGTCCATGAGGACTCTAGAGAGATGAAATCCGTCAATAATTGGGTCTAGAACCAATGCGGCAAATCTGCCATGACCGATGCTAGTGGGATGGTCTGTTTGATCAAAGGTGATCGAGCAGGAGGACCATGGGTTGAACTTTGGGACGAGTGGCTCTACCGCGTATACGTCCCTTAACGCGCGCTTCCGCTCCCTTTTGGGGATGTGGGTGGCGTATATCATGTTCACCGTCCGCACTTGTGGGGGAAAACCCTTCTGTCCATTGTTGTTCGGCGACCGGGGCTCCTCGTCGTCATCGCTATGCATCCCCTTGTCTTCGTTGTCGGCGCTTAGCTTGCCTGCCTGCTTGAACACCCAACAATCCCTGTTGGTGTGATTGGCCGGCTTTTCGGGGGTGCCATGTATTTGGCACAAGCGGTCGAGTATTCGGTCCAAGCTGGACGGGCCCCTAGGATTCCTTTTGAATGGCTTCTTCCGCTGACCGGATTTAGAGCCTCTGAATCCGGCATTAACTGCCGTATCCTTAGCATTGTCGCCGTTAATGCGGTGCTTCTGCTTGTTGCAACGTGACCTGCCACTAATGTCCCTGGTGTCCGAACTACCAGGGTTCTTGGTCATATTGTTGCTACGAGCGAGCCAGCTGTCTTCTCCCGCAAAAAGCGGGTCATGAGTGTCGTGAGTGCTGCCATAGATTTCGGCTTTTCCTGTCCGAGGTGCCAGGCCAGCCACTCGTCACGGATATTGTGCTTGAAGGCTGCTAGGACCTCAGCGTCCGGACAATCGACTATTTGATTTTTCTCTGTTAGGAACCGTGTCCAGAATTGTCTGGCCGATTCCTCTGGCTGCTGGATTACGTGACTTAGGTCATCAGCATCTAGGGGTCGCACATAAGTGCCCTGGAAATTGTCGAGGAATGCGGCTTCCAGGTCCTCCCAACAACTGATTGACCCTGTTGGCAAGCTGTTGAGCCAATGCCGAGCTGGTCCTTTAAGCTTGAGTGGGAGGTATTTGATGGCGTGAAAATCGTCGCCGTGGGCCATGTGGATATGAAGGAGATAATCCTCGATCCATACCGCAGGGTCTGTTGTGCCATCATATGATTCGATGTTTACGGGTTTGAAACCCTTGGGGATTTAATGATCCATTATTTCGTCTGTAAAGCACAGTGGGTGTGCGGCGCCTCTGTACTGGGCGATATCATGACATAGCTCCAATGAGCTTTGTCTACTGTGTTTGGCCCTGCCGAATTTGTGGCCGGCGTGACGGTTACCGTCTCGAGCCGTAGGGTGCCCACACGATCCGTAGATCGATCGTGTTTGCCTTGCCTTGTCCTCCAACATGTCTTGTATGTCCGGTGCATATTCCCGTGCCTTGGTACGGGGTGCGGCTTGAGTGGAGGGCCGGGAGGCCTCTCTGTCGCGGCCACGAGGTGGCCGTTCGGCCGCATCAAGTGCTTCCTCCTCTAATTGGGGTAGCAACCTGCGCTTTGGGTAACTCTTGGAGGGGCGTTCGAGTTTATGCTCTTCGGCCGCAAGGACTTCAGTCCATCTTTCAACTAGCAAATCTTGATCAGCTCTGAGTTGTTGATGTTTTTTTCTTGAGGCTTCTTGCCATGGCCATAAGCCTGCGTTGGAAACGCTTTTGCTCAATGGGATCCTCTGGCACGACGAATTCGTTGTCGTCGAGGCTTGCCTCGTCTTTGGAGGGAGGCATATAGTTATCGTCCTCGACCTCTCTGTCTGCCGCTCTCTCATGAGGTCTGGCTTCTCCATCCTCCTGTGCTAAACCTTGCTGGAGGGGGTTTTCTTCGGCACTCTTCGGAGTATTATTATCTCCCGAGCTGGAATCACCGTTTTTGTGTTGGCGGGATTTTGAGCGGCGCCGCTGACGTCGACGCTTGGGCTGTTTCTTGGAGGGGTCATCCTCTGCTGTTCCATCGCCCTCTCCCTCTTTTGGGGTGTCCACCATGTATATGTCATATGATGAGGTGGCTTTCCAGGGCCTAGTAGGCGCTAGTTCTTCATCATCTCCTTCATCGGCGTCCATACCATCGATGTCTTCGGAGTCGAAGTCGAGCATGTTGGTTAAGTCGTCGACAGTGGCTACAAAGTGGGTGTTGGGTGGGTTTTGAATTTATTCATCGTCCGTACCCCAACCTTGCTGATCGTAGTCCGGCCAGGGCTCTCCTGATAAAGAGAGAGACTTTAGTGACTTCAGGATATCGCCGAAAGGCGAGTGCTGAAAGATGTCTGCGGCAGTGAACTCCATGATCGACGCCCAATCGGATTCGACTGGCAGGGGCACGGAGGGTTCGGAGTCCGGAGAGGAGTCCGGCTCCTTGGAGTCACGAGCCTCGCAGAGTACGGGGCTGGTGTTCGGCTCAATCGCCGTTTGGATCGCAGCCCCCGAGGTGGCGTCCAACCGCCCATCCTCGATCGGCGCGGTCGGCTCCGAACTAGGGGTCGGAGCCGATGCGGGTGCGGCCTCCAGGGCACTGTTCGGCGGCAGAGCTAGATCATGCTCGTCGTAACAGTGCGGCACGCTCGGCAGTGGTTCGAATCCGTCGAGGATCAAGTCCCCGCGGATGTCAGCCGTGTAGTTTAAACTTCCGAATCTGACCTGACGGCCAGGGGCGTAGCTTTTGATCTGCTCTAGATGGCCAAGTGAATTGGCCCGCAGTGTGAAGCCGCCAAAGACGAAGATCTGTCCGGGGAGGAAGGTCTCACCCTGGACTGCATCGCCGTTGATGATCGTAGGAGCCATCGGGCCTGACGGCGATGGCACAGAGGAACTCTCAATGAAAGCACCAATGTCGGTGTCAAAACCGGTGGATCTCGGGTAGGGGGTCCCGAACTGTGCGTCTAGGCCGGATGGTAACAGGAGGCAAGGGACACGAAGTTTTACCCAGGTTCGGGCCCTCTCGATGGAGGTAAAACCCTACGTCCTGCTTGATTAATATTGATGATATGGGTAGTACAACAGTAGATCTACCACGAGATCAGAGAGGCTAAACCCTAGAAGCTAGCCTATGGTATGATTGTTGATGTGTATGTTGTCCTACGGACTAAAACCCTCCGGTTTATATAGACACCGGATAGGGTTAGGGTTACATAGAGTCGGTTACAATGGTAGGAGATCTGAACATCCGTATCACCAAGCTTGCCTTCCACGCCAAGGAAAGTCCCTTCCGGACACGGGACGGAGTCTTCAATCTTGTATCTTCATAGTCCAGGAGTCCGGCTGAAGGTATAGTTCGGCTATCCAAACACCCCCTAATACAGGACTCCCTCACTCCCCTTTCTTTCCTCGCGATAGCTTGTTTCTCTACGCCGACAGGTCCCGGTCCCCGGGAAGGCTACAGCTGTCACTGGTATGCCAGGTCGCGTGCCATGGTCAAGGCCAGGAGGTGTGCGGCCCGAGGTCCAGTAAGAGCCCCTAAGGCGCGAAGCTCAAGAGGTCCCCCTTAGCACCCAAGCGGCCATGGTAAGGGAAGAAAGGGAGTTGACGTGTCCGCAACGGGATTGCGGCAAGGCATGAGTGTCCATAAGGCCCAGACATTTAGCCGATCCGAGGGTGAGACTTATCTTGTGAACTTCGTGGTGATTCCTGATGTTGCACTGGGGCTGCGCTCCAACTTGTGTGGCATAGCCAGGCCGGCACATACAAGTTTCCCTCCTCCCATGCTCTCCTTAGTGCTCTGCGTCCTTAGGTCCCGGCTCTCGAGCGAGCTCAGCCGCCGCTGGTATGCCAGGTTGCGATGCCGTGGTCAAGGCCAGGGGTGAGTGCTGGAGAGCTAGTAAGAGCTCCTGAGTCGCGATGCTCAGTAGTCCCCCTTTTAACGCGCAAGCGAACTGCACAAGAGAAAAGGAGACTCGCGGTGCCGCCTTCTATCCTCCCTGCGGGGTCCCTATGAACAGGCACAAGAAGAACATGGTTTGCCATTACAGCCATCAGCCTGCCGTTGGTTGGTCCAGATGAAGTGAAGGCACTGAGGGCCTGGTGAGGTGACTTGCACGGGGCGTGCCGCGAGCCAGAGCTCGACCGCTCAGATTTGTCGATGTGGCAGGGACGGACCCATGCACCAGCGTCGTGCCTGTGAGGAGGCCCCGTGGGAGGCGATGATCGAGCAGGTGATAACCGTAGGTCGGTTAAGCAGGGAAGGCAAATCAGCTTGGGTAAATGCAGGAAGGTACATGCCACTGGGTCCAGCCCGAGCGACTTGGGGATGATGCAGCCCGAGGGGCGCCCCCAGCAAGGTAAGCTAAAGACATAAGCAAATGGGATACTTGCCATTGGGATGGACCCACATGGCCTGGGAATAATGCAGCCCAAGGGGCGCTCCCAACTTAACGAGCTTGGAAGATGTCACCTGGTTCTGTAGACGAAGCAGAGTTGGTGCAGCTGAAGGCGTGCGTCGAAGAAAGGACTCCTCATGAGCCACTGGAGCCCTGAGCCTCGGGAGGCTCTGGGGGCTCAGGAGGCTCCCTAAAGACCGTCTCCATTCCCTCCAGGATGACGCGGTACCTGGCCTCTGGAGCCGCTAGGTCACGTTGCATGGCGTGCTGATAGGCCGAAGCCACGCTCGGCAAGCCGAGGGGCATGCGAACGTAGCTATGTGGCGGGCCCTCGCAACGGCCCACACGCGATGGCCAGAAGCGCTCCTGAGACGCGGCCCTGTTGAGCCCCGGGACGTCGATGCAGACACGCAGCTCAGCACTCTCGCCTGGGTGGCGAGCCGCGCCCTGTGACCGGCTGTCGCCGCGCATGGCTCTTGCGTCTTGCAGTTCCTGTGTGGTCTTGGCGATGAAATCCTGAGTGGTGGGCACTCCTTTCCCTATGTTCTCCAGAGGAAAATGTGTCGCGTAGCACGCCTCCAAGTGGCGCCCAAGCGCCTCCCTCATGAGGTTGGCAAGGCCTGAGGTCCTCCAGAAGAGAGCCCCCGAGCCCTGCCCGAGGAGGGCGCTGGGCACGCCTTCCTATGCAATGGAGGGAGGCGCCCCTAGGACGGACGCTGATCCTGACGAGGCTCCTACCGCGACGCCATCCTCCTGAGGTTCTGCGCGGCGCAGCTGCTTCTTCTTGGGGATGGCCTCCGGAGGGCCCTCACTTCTGCTGTCGGAGTCGTCGATTGTTGCAGCTTGGAAGGCGCGCTCGAGGGAGCACACCGCATCCCTTTCTTCACTCGGGACCGTGATGACCCCGCCACTTCCAGGCATCTTGAGGACGTTGTAGCCGTGGTGAGTGACCGCCATGAACTTTGCCAGGGCCGGATACCCGAGGATGGCATTGTACGGCAGTAGGATCTGCGCGACGTCGATGTCGATGAGCTCGGTGCGGTAGTTGTCGCATGTGCCGAAGGTGATAGGCAGGCGGACCTGCCCTATCAGTGTGGTGGAGCTGTCGGTCACTCCTGAGAAAGGTTTGGTAGGCTGGAGCTGCTCATATGGCACTTGGAGGTTGTCGAAGGTGTCGACGGACAGGATGTTGAGCTCTGCAGTACCGTCGATGAGGGTCTTGGTAACCTGCACATTGCTGATGAGTGGGGAACACAACATCGGGAGGACGCCGGCGGTGACCGCGCACTTGAGCTGATCTGCCGAGTCGAAAGTGATGGCGCACTGGGACCACTTGAGCGGGCGCGCGACCTCAAGCTTGGGGAGCACCGCATTCACCTCGCGAGCGAACCGTTTGAAGATGCGCTGAGAGGCTGGGGCCTGGGCGCCGCCCAAGATGCAGGCAATTGCACACGGCTCCTGGAAGCCCCCGGCCCCCTCGTCCTGATGATGGTCGACGTTCCTTCTTGGTGGCGGCAGTGGAGGAAGACCGACATTGCCTTGGGGGCGATCCTCATGAGGCTGGTCCCTCCAGGGCCCCTAGCAAGGATGGTCCTGCCAGCGGTCGTCACGAGGCCTGTCGCGCCATTCTTGGCGTGGGCCATGGTCGTCCCAGCATCCGCCTCCTCGTCCTCCTCCGCGGCCGTAGCCCCGGTCGCTACGCTCGGGGCGTCGACCGTAGCGTCCCTCTCATAGGGCTCGGAGCTCTTGGCAGTCGCTGGTGTTGTGGGTGTTCAGGTTTTGGAAGGCGCAGGACGGTCGGCTAGTCTTGGATGACTCGGGCTGATCTCTGCCCCGTTTGGTGTCGGGCTCCGCAGCTAGCACTACCGCTTCCTTGCGCTTCACGTCCTTGGCCTTGTCTTTCTTCTCCTCTGCGCCTGCGACTGGCATCTCAAGGAGGTAAAGGCGCCCCTCCTCAGCTCTTGCGCACTTGGTCGCCAGGTTGAACAGCTCCTGAGATGTATAGAGCTCCTCGTGGATAGCAAGCTCTTCCTTCATCTTGACATCACGGACACCGTCGGAGAACACAGAGATGATGGCCTCGTCCGTGACCTTGGGGATCTTGAGGCGGGTGTTGTTGAAGCGCTGGATGTACTTCTAGAGGGTCTCCCCTGGTTGTTGCTTGATGGGGCGCAGGTCGCCCACGGCCGGTGGGTGGTCGCGAGTGCCCTGGAAGTTGGCGACGAATCGGTCGCGCATCTCGTCTGAGGACAAGATCGAGCCGTGCTGCAGGTTCAGGAGCCAGGAGCGGGGCCCATCCTTGAGAGCCATGGGAAACCAGTTTGCCATGACTTTCTTGTCGCCGTTGGCTGCTTCGATGCTCAGCTCATAGAGCTGTAGGAACTCCGCGGGGTCGGTGGTGCCGTCGTAGCGAGGAGGCCGATCCGGCTTGAACTTGCCTGGCCAGGCGACGTTGCGCAGCTCGGGGGTGAAGGCGCAGCAGCCGGTCGTGGTTACTGGGGCCCGCCTTGGAGCTGGTGCTTGGTCTTGCCGTGGTCCGGGTGGCGCCGCCGCAAGCGGCGCACGGTCTTGATGAGGCGGTGCGGGAAGTGCGGGTGCAGCTTCTCGTGGCCGTGGGATTTCTTGGCAGCTTCTCTCTTCGCGCGCGGGCACCAGGCATGGCGGATCGCACTGCGGGGACGCACGCCTTGGTGCCAAGGCACCATCTTTGGGCTGGGGTGGTGGAGGCGTGCCTCGGGCCTCGTCACCCGTGGCTGGCTGAGGGTGAGGCTGAGAGAGGGACGGCGCCGGGGAGCCCCCTGCGGCGCGGACGAGCTCGGCGACGCGGTCAAGCCACTCCTCGTAGAGGTCGTCGACTGGGCGGTAGCGCAGGAGCTCGTTTGCGGTGAGGAGTGCGGCCCGCGCCTCCATGGGAATGCGGTGTGCATGAGACGAAGAACCGGTCGGGGTCAGCGATGGAGTGGCGGTGCGGCCGTCCTGCCGCACCGAAGGATGTAGCGAAGACGCTTGCTGCTTGTTCCCCATCAGGCCGGTGGCGGCGTTGGCGGCGGGAGACAGAGAACAACGTGGTGGCCCACCGGTGGGAGCCGTCTGAGCAACACGGGCGGTGAGGGCAGCCTGACGCTCAGCTCGAGCACGGCGAGCGTCGGCCATGGAGACGATGGAGCGACGAACTGATGGAGGGAAAGCTATGGTGCACCCCTACCTGGCGCGCCAAATGGTGGATGTGGGGTTCCGGCAGACCCTTAAGGTTCGAACACTGGGGTGCGCGCGAAGTCTTTTCCTCCAACCGATCTACGCCCTAGCTCGCTAAGATCTCGCGGACGAACTCGGCGAACTCGCAACACATAAATACATAAGATTTATATTGGTTCGGGCCACCGTTGTGGTGTAATACCCTACTCCAGTGTGGTGGTGGTGGATTGCCTCTTGGGCTGATGATGAACAATACAAGGGGAAGAACAGCCTCCCGAGGTTGAGGTGTTCTTGTGCTTGGCTAACTTGTGTGGGTGAGAGTGATCTAAAAAATGGTTCGTCTTCTGTCTATGGTGGTGGCTAGTCCTACTTATAGAGGCCCTGGTCCTCTTCCCAAATATTGAGCGGGAAGGGAGCCAACAATGGCTGGAAAATTTGAATGGGGACAGCTAGTACAAACCATCCTGCCAAAACATGGTCTCCGCCTACGAAAGGCTCTGGTGGTGACGCCGTCTTGGGCTCCACGATGACCTCCATCTTGCCGTCCTTCTGGTCTTGGTCTTGTTGCACCAAAATGGCAACCTTTTCCTGATGCCTCGGTACTCCTCTCCTGCGCTGGTTTCCTTAGCATCAAAGAGGAAACAAGGACGCTACGCGCGCTGGCGCCCGCCTGGTGTTGATCGTCATGGCTCACGTCACGAGAGCCTCATGAGGTTCGCCTCGCCTTGACATCTCCGCTCCTCGTGAGCCTGCCCGACTAGGCCACTCTAGAGGAGGTCTTGTGTCATCTGCCTCGTGAGGCTTGGCCCCTCGCGAGGGTCTTGGATGCCTTGTTGATGAAGATGGGTCGTACGGCCTGCTGGCTTAGCCACGCAGCGGGCCGCAGGCAGGCAAGTCTGGGGACCCCCATTCCCAGAACGCCGACACCTCTACTCTCTTGTAATGGATTGCATTTTCCCTTTGAAGTTATCTTATCAGATTGAGTCTTTAAGGATTTGAGAACACATTATGTATGTCTTGCATGTGCTTATCTTTGGTGACAATGGGATATCACGTGATCCACTTGATGTATGTTTTGGTGATCAACTTGCGAGTTCCGTGACCTCGTGAACTTATGCATAGGGGTTGGCACACGTTTTTGTCTTGACTCTCCGCTAGAAACTTTGGGGCACACTTTGAAGTTCTTGATGTTGGTTGATTAGATGAATCTGGGATTGTGTGATGCATATTATATAATCATACCCATGGATACTTGAGGAGACATTGGAGTATTGTGATGCCCTCGATTCAATCGTACACTAATCATACACGCAAACGTGTATGATCAAGATCAGGGACTCACGGGAAGATATCACAACACAACTCTACAAATAAAAATAAGTCATACAAGCATCATATTACAAGCCAGGGGCCTCGAGGGCTCGAATACAAGAGCTCGATCATAGACGAGTCAGCGGAAGCAACAATATCTGAGTATAGACATAAGTAAACAAGTTTTCCTTAAGAAGGCTAGCACAAACTGGGATACAGATCGAAAGAGGTGCATGCCTCCTTCCTGGGATCCTCCTAAACTACTCCTGGTCGTTGTCAGCGGCCTGCACATAGTAGTAGACACCTCCAGTGTAGTAGGAGGCGTCGTCGATTGTGGCGTCTGGCTCCTGGACTCCATCGTCTGGTCGCAACAAACTGGTATAGAAAGGGGGAAAAGGGGGAGCAAAGCAACCATGAGTACTCATCCAAAGTACTCGCAAGCAAGGAGCTACACTACATATGTATGCATTGGTACCAAATGGAAAAAGGGTAGCATAGGTGGACTGAACTGCAGAATGCTAGAATAAAAGGGGGATATCTAGTCCTATCGAAGACTATGCTTCTGGCAACCTCCATCTTGCAGCATGTAGAAGAGAGTAGATGGTAAGTTCACCAAGTATCATCGCATAGCATAATCCTACCCGGTGATCCTCCCCTCATCGCCCTATGAGAGAGCGATCACCGATTGTATCTGGCACTTGGAAGGGTGTGTTTTATTACGTATCCGGTTCTAACTGTCATAAGGTCAAGGTACAACTCCAGGTCATCCTTTTACTGGGCGACACGACTATTTGAATAGATAAACTTCCCTGCAGGGGTGCACCACATTTCCCAACATGCTCGATCCCCTTTGGCCGGACACACTTTCCTGGGTCATGCCCGGCCTCGGAAGATCAACACGTCGCAACCCTACCTAGGCACAACAGAGAGTTCAGCACACCGGTCTAAATCCTATGGCGTAGGGGTCTGGGCCCATCTCCCATTGCACACCTGCATGTTCCGTGGGTGGCCGGAAGCACACCTAGCCCCCTTAAATACAAGAGGAGGCTTACGGTCCAACCCGGCGCGCGCCGCTCAGTCGCTGACGTCACGAAGGCTCCGGCTGATACCACGACGTTGAGTGCCCATAACTATTCCCGCGTAGTTGGTTAGTGCGTATAGGCCAGCGGCCAGACTCAGATCAAATACCAAGATCTCGTTAAGCGTGTTATTTTGAAATAATCGCGGACACCGACCAGGGTCATGCCCACCTCTCTCCTAGGTGGTCTCAACTTGCCCTGTCGTTCCGCCACAAAGGTTCACTCAGAGGGCCGTCGGGACAAGCGTCCTTTCGGACCCAATCCGTGAATCACTCGCGGGTACTCTACCAGCCGACCCGACTTTAGTCACCACATGTATCATGTATAAAGTATATAGTATATACCCGTGATTACTTCCCAAGTGATCACGGCCCGATGGTATAGCATGGCAGACGGACAAGAATGTAGGGGCGCCACTGATGATAAACTAGCATCCTATACTAAGCATTTAGGATTGCAGGTAAGGTAACAATAACTGTAGCAACAATGACCGGCCATGCATCAGGATAGGATTAACGGAAAGCAGTATCATGCTACACTAGTCTAATGCAAGCAGTAGAGAGAAGAATAGGCGATATCTGGTGATCAAGGGGGGGGATTGCCTGGTTGCTTTGGCAAGAAGGGTTCGTCGTCGATGTAGTCGATCACAGGTGTTCCGACAGCGGTCTCAGGGTTTACTGGAAAGAAGTAACGGAGGGGAACATAATAAATAATAGAGCAATCAAAGCATCACAAAGCATAACATGGCAATATGTGGTGCTAGAGGTGACCTAACGTAGTAGGAGGTGATACCGGCGAAGGGGGAAAACATCCGGGAAAGTATCCCCGGTGTTTCACGCTTTCGGACAGATGAATCGGAGGGGGAAAGTTGTGTGTTTGCTATGTTAGGGATGCGTGGCGGACGAACGGGCTGCGTATCCGGATTCGTCTTGTCGTTTTGAGCAACTTTCATGTACAAAGTTTTTCCATCCGAGCTACGGTTTATTTTATATAGATTTTAAAAGATTTAAATCATTTTTAGCATTTATTTAATTATTTTAAATCAACATTATCCAGAATAGTGCTTGCTGATGTCAGCATGACGTCAGCAGTCAACAGGGTGTTGACTGGGTCAAACTGACGTGTGGGACCCACCTATCATACTCTGTTTAGGTTAATTAGGATCTAGCTAATCTAATTACTGTTTAATTAAACTAACTAGTTAATTAGATTAATTAAACAGGATTAATAAACTTAATTAATTCACTAATTAATTAAATATTAATTTTATTAATTAACTTTTATTTTATTTAATATTATTATTAATTTTTAAACGTTCTGGGGTGGTAGGGCCCCACATGTCATTTGCCCAAGGGCCAAACAGGCGCTGGGCGAGGGGTACGGGCGCACGCCTCGACCGCCAGCGGGCGACGGCGACGGCATGGTGCCAGGGCGGCGCAGCGAGGGGTGGTCGAGACAGTGGGGACGCGGGCAACGTACGGCGCGGAGCAACGACGCGTGGGGCAGAGCGGTGGTGGCGGGACGGCATGGTGAGGCGCGGGCGGCGGTAGTATGCGAGCGGCGGCAGCTGTAGAGGCCGGTCGGTCGCAGCGGGGCGCTGCGGTGAGCAGCGACGCGAGCGGGGCGAGCGACTTCGGTGGGTGGAGCTGGAGAGGCTCAGGCACGCAGGTCACGGGGAAGGCCGCGGTTGGGTGCGGCCGGACGGCGCGGGTGGTGGTGAGCGCGCATGCGGCGGATGGCGCGAGCGTGAAGGCAGAGAAAGGGGAGTGCGTGCCCGTGGGCGTGACCGTACCCGGTCGGGGGCGCGGTGGCCGCTGCGCCAGAGAGAAAAGGGAAGACGGGGAAGAAGGGAAGGCCTCACGGGCGTTGTAGGGGTACAGGGGGCGGCGAGGCTCGATGTAGCGAGGTGAGAGGGAGACAAGGACGGCGGCGGCGAGGTCCTCGGGCGGCAGCGTAGTCCAGCAGCGGGGCGCAAGGTCGTACGCCCCCAGTCCCGATCTGGATCAGGGAGGGAGAGCGAGGAGTGTGGGGAGAGTGGGGAGTGGGGTAGGTTAGGGTTTCGGTGGGTGAGGGGATAAGGAGTGGGGGGAGTGGCCGGCTAGGCCTGGTGGGTTGGCCCAATGGGGCTGATGGCCTGCTGGGCCGGAGCCCGAGGGGTGCTTTCTTTTTATCTTTTTAGTTATTTTTTTTCTATTTTTATTCTTTTCTGTTTTAATTCATTTTAATGTATTTAGGCATTTTCTAAAAATGTGTTTTCTGCATTATAATCTCCTAGGCATTTAACTGCACACTCTGAACATTTTTTGTTTTAATGTTTGAAAAATTTTGTTGTTTGACAAAAATCCAAAATTGAATTTGAATAGTTTTGATCCAACACGAGAGTAGCAACAGTAACAGAGGTGACGTGGCATCATTAGCAGAGGTTCATTGTAGCTTAATTATCCGGGCATCACAAATCTCCTCCACTACAAGAAATCTCGTCCCGAGATTTAAGAGGTAGAGTAGGGGGGAAAAAGGTTTGGTTACGAAATTCTAACGGATCTTCTTGGTCTTGGGTTCTCTTCTCGAAGAAGTTGATCCCTTTCGTTGATGTCTTTATTTCTCTGCTCCATCTCATCATGATGAAGTCATCATCATTTCTTCAGGAACTCCATCGTACTTACGAATAGAATAAAGGGTGGGTATATTCTGGGAGAACGGACCTGCAAGGTTGACTATCTGGTAGCTAACATCGGGGAAGGTGGCGGAAAGTAACTCTCGAACTGAAACTTAAGAAAATATCAAGAGCAAAGTAAGAAAGTGCCATAAGAAGTTTCAAGCGGGTAGGCCATCGTTCAATGATTGAAACAAAGTGTGAAAGGGGTTTAGAGCAATGCGAAAGTATTGCGTCTGGTGCCAGAATAGATAACTAGGAAGATGGCCCGTGAATTGCATACGAAGCCAAGCGGGTGGAATAACTTTGGAAACAGGGTCTGCAGAAGAATCAGGTTTCGATCCTACGGAACTATGGGTTATGGGCCCACCATGTGGGTTAAAGTAGGAAGGGCGGTGACATCTTGCACGGTCGTGATAGTAAGGCATGTCAGAGGGTAGCCTGTCAGTTATGTCAGCAACAATGTCAGTACCAAGAGCGAGGGACGAAGAGAACCATTTTTCCTGCTCGTTGAACGAGGCGGACCATTAGGCAAAGTTCTCGTCCATCGGTGGCTACCGGAATGTCATCAGCAATAGTAACAAGGTCTTGCTGACAGAATTGTACACCGAGGTGTTTACATAAGCAGGAGGATATTACTGCTTAGATCATATAGATCACCTAGTAAGGTTAAACAAAACAATGGAAAGGAAAAGGTGATCATCAGATTAAACAGAACAATGGAAAGGAAAATTTGCTTAAACACATAATTCAAGGCTATATCCTTCCCAAGGTCAGGCAGATCATGATATCCATGATAGGATATAATATAGAAAACTCTTTAGGTAGGGGAGAGAAGTTTCATGACATTACCCATACAACGGTGTTTGGATAATTGAGCAGGAAACATTTAGCATTGGGCTTCAAATGTTCTTGTTGAAAATCGGAGTACCATAGACATGCTTCGAGATAGCATTGACATGGTCAACAGGTGAAGATCATACTTTGGAAACACAATGGATCCATTAGGAATAACTTGTAGAATAAGTCTTACAATTTCCTCATGAGAGAATTGTTAGTCATGCTAAAAAGGAAGCTATAACAATAGGTCCCCCGGCCAGGTGTGCTAAGCATGACACCACCTTACCGGGTCATATAATGACCAATGTTATAACTCTTGGAAAATATTCCAACCATCATATCTGACCGAGTTTCAAATCTGATTGGGGTCAGGATACCTCAGACTCAGGATGCCTGAGAAGAAAAGGTGCAACACAATTGGCGAGACGACATTGTAAAATTCTTAGGAAATGAACTACGGAAGCAAGTTCTGAAACAAGAGCTCATCATTAAACCAAGGAGAGGATGAGGGGTGGCTGATGGTCTCAGCGTCAATCCTCGAGATTTCGAAAAAGATGGATTTCCACAATTATGTGAACAAGGAGATAACATTTGTCAGTTCAAGTGATATAATGTGGTATGCTTGAGAAAAACATACACAATTAAACATTGGTTGAAAAGTGCACCCGAAATATGGGCTTAGGTAGTACGATCAATGCAAAATGGTGATTCAATAACCAATGGTCTAAGAATGAAATATCGACCATTAACTTCAAGGCAATCGGGTTGCTAGAAGTTTTGAAGTCGCACCTCATAGTTCAATTGTCGGTATTCCGGTTAGAAACAACACGGGTACCATGAAAGAATGGTGAGGGTGAGAAGTATCACTATACCAAGAATTCTTAAGAGGTGGCGAAACTCTCAAAACATCCTTGACAAAAAGGCAGTAATACTTCAAGGTAGATTATAATACAAGCTGGATAGCAAGTCGCATCTATAACACGAAGAAGTTTGTGATGAAAGGAAGGCGAGAATGTTGTCGATGGTAACTCAAATTACCAAGGGACGAGGAAGGCACTTATCATCAAGAATTCGATCGATATCTTGGAAGGAGTCAAAATGTTGATAATGATCACGACAAATTTGTCGAGAGGCTCGACGAAGAAGCAATTGAACAGTGGTACATCAAGCAACAAAACTAGTGCAGCCAAAGATTATTGGAACCACGGATAGGACATCAACTCGGAATCAAGCTTGCTGTTCAAGGTGAAACGATAGGACAAGGAAGATCGATGTAAGCTTAGCTCATCGCCGAAAGTGGTGCTCCGGGAATAAGGACTAGGTAGCACAGTTAAAATCAACACGATATAGATATAGCCGATCAGGCTAGAAATGACGTGACCGAGTACAAACTCGTGAGTAAAGAATATTACCAATAGTTGCTTAATCGCGATGCGGACTCGATTCAGTTCTCGGTGTCCTTGGGTGTTTAATGACTCAGAGCCCGTGAAAAAATTGGAATCAGTGAGAATGTAGTACTTGATGGAGAACTCATAAGAAGTTATGTAGTTCCGTGATAATCTCAAGATGCTAGGGTGTAATACTTGACGAAAGATCAAAGTAAATGTTGGATAGATGTATTGATCCACAGAAGACAAGGGGTTAAACTTGCCCGAGAAATGGGGTCAAAGAAGAACGTATGGTCGGAAACATGATTGCTAAGGATCAATTCACCGATACCAAAGGATATTATATCAAGGAAATAGTGATTATTACAAGAAGCTTCCATGATAGGATCTACATTGTGTCCATGGGCATGAACACAAAGGTTCAAGGTCGACTCCCACTTTTTCAATGTATAACCTTCCATTCACCTCTCACTTTCGAAGAAGTTGTAGTGTTGAAATTTTATCTAGCAAAATACTAGAACAGTATGACTCATGAAAACTTTCGAGTTAACACATATTAAGGAAGGCATAGGTTGAACCCGTCAGGGTATCATGGAAACATATACCACAAGCTTCAATAGTAAATACCACCAGCTCGAAAACAGAGCATGGTTGAGAAAGCAGAGGATACAATTTTCCAAAGGCTTTATATATCCGTGGAAAAGCTCACTAGGTTATTTGAATATGAAGGACACTGTCGGATAATAATCCAACAAGAGGTCTGGTGGTCTACAACAGAGCTGATGTGAGTATCAGTACTCTATCAAAGGAAGAACGAATGCAAGTGCATCGGATTATAGAAACAACTCACTAACTCAAAGCTCAAATGCAAAGGAATTATGAATTCCAAGACAAGGGATCAGAAGCAATGCTCTGATTAGGGATGGATAAGTTGAATAGCCTTAGGGGTATAATCGATGGCAATTTGGTTGGTTGAGATCCAGCTCATGTTTAAAATGGCATCTGAGCCTGAAGAAAGAATTCTAAGATTTCTCCTGAGGATTGCAAGCAATCGCAACATATTGAATCAATGGACTCAAAATGATAATGACAAAGGATGCCAATAAGATTACCAGACCTATGGGATTAATCATAATGCAAGCAAGCAAGAAATTCAAGAGCAATAGGTTGTTGAGGATTTTCGGAAGATCGAATGGTATTTTGAAGACTTATGTGAAATACATGAATCAACTAGGGATGAACGGATACTTGATAAGTGTGAGGAATTATCTGTAGGGGTATTTCTACGGCAAGAATTGCAAGGCAGTATGCGCAAACTATTCTCAGATCAATAGAGAGAATTTCGGGGTATCTTGTAATAAGAAGAGCAAATGGTAATAAAAGTAGGAACAACATGTGTATGTATTTATCCATAGGGATATTCCGGTGGTAAGGAATTGCAAAAGCAACGGGCACAAAGTCTCAAGAGAACATCGAACAATATCTTCGGAATCCTTCGGTGCACCAAGTAATCATCTGGAGTGAGGGGGTTCTCCAAGAGGAAGTAATTACGAGAACCTAGAGTTAGAGTTATCAAAATCATTTAACCCGAATAGAAGAGAGATCAGAATCCCAGAGTAACGATCGAGGAATAAAAGATCCTAATACCACCCAAATGGCGACATGGGCCAGCAAGACACACCACCATGTTAGTAAAAAATTTGCAATGTCTAGACTCGACTTCGGCCAAGGAGTGTGGAAGGGGGATTCCTGCAGCCAGTTGGCTCTGATACCAACTTGTGACCCCTCCGATTCAATCATACACTAATCATACACGCAAACATCTACGATCAAGATCAGCGACTCATGGGAAGATATCACAACACAACTCTACAAATAAAAATAAGTCATACAAGCATCATATTACAAGCCAGGGGCCTCGAGCGCTCGAATACAAGAGCTTGATCATAGACGAGTCAGTGGAAGCAACAATATCTGAGTACAGACATAAGTAAAAAAGTTTGCCTTAAGAAGGCTAGCACAAACTGGGATACAGATCGAAAGAGGCGCATGCCTCCTGCCTGGGATCCTCCTAAACTACTCCTGGTCGTCGTCAGCGGCCTGCACGTAGTAGTAGGCACCTCCAGTTTAGTAGGAGTCATCATCGACGGTGGCGTCTGGCTCCTGGACTCCATCGTCTGGTCACAACAAACGGGTATAGAAAGGGGGAAAAGGGGGAGCAAAGCAACCGTGAGTACTCATCCAAAGTACTCGCAAGCAAGGAGCTACACTACATATGTATGCATTGGTACCAAATGGAAAAAGGGTAGCATAGGTGGACTGAACTGCAGAATGCTAGAATAAAAGGGGGATATCTAGTCCTATCGAAGACTATGCTTCTGGCAACCTCCATCTTGCAGCATGTAGAAGAGAGTAGATGGTAAGTTCACCAAGTATCATCGCATAGCATAATCCTACCCGGTGATCCTCCCCTCATCACCCTGTGAGAGAGCGATCACCGGTTGTATCTGGCACTTGGAAGGGTGTGTTTTATTAAGTATCCGGTTCTAACTGTCATAAGGTCAAGGTACAACTCCAGGTCATCCTTTTACTGAGCGACACGACTATTCGAATAGATAAACTTCCCTGCAGAGGTGCACCACATTTCCCAACACGCTCGATCCCCTTTGGCCGGACACACTTTCCTAGGTCATGTCCGGCCTCGGAAGATCAACACATCGCAGCCCTACCTAGGCACAACAGATAGGTCAGCATGCCGGTCTAAATCCTATGGCGCAGGGGTCTGGGACCATCGCCCATTGCACACCTTCATGTTGCGTGGGCGGCCGGAAGCAGACCTAGCCCCCTTAATACAAGAGCAGGCTTACAGTCCAATCCGGCACGGGCCGCTCAGTCGCTGACGTCACGAAGGCTTCGACTGATACCACGATGTCGAGTGCCCATAACTATTCCCGCGTAGTTGGTTAGTGCGTATAGGCCAGTGGTCAGACTCAGATCAAATACCAAGATCTCATTAAGCGTGTTATTTTGAAATAACCGCGGACGCCGACCAGGGCCAGGCCCACGTCTCTCCTAGCTGGTCTCAACCTTCCCTGTCGCTCCGCCCCAAAGGTACACTCAGAGGGCCATCGGGACAAACGTCCTTTCGTACCCAATCCGTGAATCACTCGCGGGTACTCTACGAGCCGACCCGACTTTAGTCACCACATGTATCATGTATAAAGTATATAGTATATACCCGTGATCACTTCCCAAGTGATCACGGCCCGATGGTATAGCATGGCAGACGGACAAGAATGTAGGGCCACTGATGATAAACTAGCATCCTATACTAAGCATTTAGGATTGCGGGTAAGGTAACAAATAACTATAGCAACAATGGCATGCTATGCATCAGGATAGGATTAATGGAAAGCAGTATCATGCTACACTACTCTAATACAAGCAGTAGAGATAAGAATAGGCGATATCTGCTGATCAAGGGGGGGGGCTTGCCTGGTTGCTCTGGCAAGAAGGGTTCGTCGTCGATGTAGTCGATCACATGGGTACCGACAGCGGTCTCGGGGTTTATCGGAAAGAAGTAACGGAGGGGAACACAATAAATAACAGAGAAATCAAAGCATCACAAAGCATAACAAGGCAATATGTGGTGCTAGAGGTGACCTAACGCATTAGGAGGTGATACCGGCGAAGGGGGAAAACATCCGGGAAAGTATCCCCAGTGTTTCGCATTCTCGGGCAGATGAATCGAAGGGGGAAAGTTGCATGTTTGCTATGCTAGTGATGCGTGGCGGACGAACGGGCTGCGTATCCAGAATCGTCTCGTCGTTCTAAGCAACTTTCATGTACACAGTTTTTCCATCCGAGCTACGGTTTATTTTATATTGATTTCAAAAGATTTAAATCATTTTTAGCATTTATTTAATTATTTTAAATCAACATTATCCAGAATAGTGCTTGCTGATGTCAGCATGACATCAACAGTCCACAGGGCGTTGACTGGGTCAAACTGACGTGCGGGACCCACCTGTCATACTCTATTTAAGTTAATTAGGATTTAGCTAATCTAATTACTGTTTAATTAAACTAAGTAGTTAATTAGATTAATTAAACATGATAAATAAACGTAATTAATTCACTAATTAATTAATTAATTTTATTAATTCATATTTATTATTATTATTATTATTATTATTTAAACGTTCTGGTGGGGTAGGGCCCCACATGTCATTTGCCCAAGGGCCAAACGGGCGCTGGGCAAGGGGTACGGGCGCAACGGGTGCCCAGCACCCATTCGTTCGGGCGCACGCCTCGACCACCAGCGGGCGACGACGACGGCATGGCGCTGGGGCGGCGCAGTGAGGGGGTGGTCAAGACAGTGGGGACTCGGGCGACGGACGGTGCAGACCAGCGGCGGGCGGTGCAGAGCGGTGGTGGTGGGACGGCACGACGAGGAGCGGTCGGCGGTAGCGTGCGAGTGGCGGCGGCTGCAGAGGCCGATCGATCACAGTGGGGCGCTGCGACGAGCAGCGATGCGAGTGGGGCGAGCGGCTTCGCTGGGTGGAGCTGGCGAGGCGCGGGCACGTAGGTGGCGGGGAAGACCACGGTTGGGCGCGGCCGGATGGAGCGCGCGTGCGGTGGATGGCGCGAGCGCGAAGGACAGAGAGAGGGGAGGGCGTGGCCGCGGGCGTGACCGTACCCGGTCGGGGGCGCGGTGGCCGCGGCGCCAGAGAGGAAAAGGGAAGATGGGGAAGAAGGGGAGGCCTCACGGGCGTTGCAGGGGTACGGGGCGTGGCGAGGCTCGATGTAGCGAGGTGAGGGGGAGACGAGGACGGTGGCGGCAAGGTCCTCGGGCGGCAGCGTAGTCCAGCAGCGGGGCATGAGGTCGAACGCCCCCGATCCCGATTTGGATCGGGGAGGGAGAGCGAGGACTGGGGGGAGAGTGGGGCGTGGGGTAGGTTAGGGTTTCGGTGGGTGAGGGGATAAGGAGGAGTGGGGGAGTGGCCGGCTGGGCCTGGTGGGTTGGCCTAGTGGGGCTGATGGCCTGCTGGGCCAGAGCCAGGGGGTGCTTTCTTTTTGTCTTTTAGTTAGTTTTTTTCTATTTTTATTATTTTTCATTTTTTTCTTTTCTGTTTTAATTCATTTTAATGTATTTAGGCATTTTCTAAAAATGTGTTTTCTACATTATAATCTCCTAGGCATTTAACTGCACACTCCGAACATTTTTATTTTAATGTTTGAAAATTTTTGTTGTTTGACAAAAATCAAACTTTGAATTTGAATAGTTAATTGTATCTTAATTATCCGGGCGTCACGAGTATCTAGGTGACATTAGGGTTTTGGTTGATTTGTGTCTTAAGATGTTATTCTAGTACGAACTCTATGATAGATCGATCCGAAAGGATAACTTTGGGGTGGTTTCGTACCCTACCATAATCTCTTCGGTTGTTCTCCGCTATTAGTGACTTTGGAGTGACTCTTTGTTGCATGTTGAGGGATAGTTATATGATCCAATTATGTTATTATTGTTGAGAGAACTTGCACTAGTGAAAGTATGAACCCTAGGCCTTGTTTCCACACGTTGCAATACCATTTTAGCTCACTTTTATCATTAGTTACCTTGCTGTTTTTATATTTTCAGATTACAAAACCTATATCTACCATCCATATCTGCCATCCAATATATCAATCTTTATGTCTCGACCATTTCGAGACTCCTCGTCATGTTCGTGATCACATCTGGGATTCCGAACTGTCTTTGGTACATCAAAACACATAAACTCACAATACCGATCGTCACCGAACTTTAAGCGTGCGGACCCTACGGGTTCGAGAACTATGTAGACTTGACCGAGACACGTCTCCGGTCAATAACCAATAGCGGAACCTGGATGTTCATATTGGCTCCCACATATTCTACGAAGATCTTTATCGGTCAAACCGCATAACGATATACGTTGTTCCCTTTGTCATCGGTATGTTACTTGCCCGAGATTCGATCGTCGGTATCTCAATACCTAGTTCAATCTCGTTACCGGCAAGTATCTTTACTCATTTCGTAATGTATCAACCCGTAACTAAATCATTAGTCACATTGCTTGCAAGGCTTAAAGTGACGTGCATTACCGAGAGGGCCCAGAGATACCTCTCCGATACTTGGAGTGACAAATCCTAATCTTGATCTATGCCAACTCAACAAACACCATTAGAGACACATGTAGAGCATCTTTATAGTCACCCAGTAACATTGTGACATTTGATAGCACACTAAGTGTTCCTCCAGTATTCGGGAGTTGCATGATCTCATAGTCATAGGAACATGTATAAGTTATGGAGAAAGCAATAGCAACAAACTAAACGATCATCGTGCTAAGCTAACGGATGGGTCAAGTCAATCACATCATTCTCCAATGATGTGATCCCGTTAATCAAATGACAACTCATGTCTATGGTCAAGAAACATAACCACCATTGATTCAACGATCTAGTCAAGTAGAGGCATACTAGTGACACTCTGTTTGTCTATGTGTTCACACATGTACTAAGTTTCTGGTTAATACAATTCTAGCATGAATAACAATCATTTATCATTATATAAGGAAATATAAATAACAACTTTATTATTGACTCTAGGGCACATTTCCTTCAGTCTCCCACTTGCACTAGAGTCAATAATCCAGATTCCATTGTAATGATTCTAACACCCATGGAGTCTTGGTGCTGATCATGTTTTGCTCGTGAGAGAGGCTTAGTCAACGGGTCTACAATATTAAGATCTATATGTATCTTGCAAATCTCTATGTCTCCCTCCTTGACTTGATCGCGGATGGAATTGAAGCGTCTCTTGATGTGCTTGGTTTTCTTGTGAAATCTGGATTCCTTTGCCAAGGCAATTGCACCAATATTGTCACAAAAGATTTTCATTGGACCCGATGCACTAGGTATTACACCTAGATCGGATATGAACTCCTTCATCTAGACTCCTTCATTTGCTGCTTCTGAAGCAGCTTTGTGCTTCGCTTCACACGTAGATCCCGCCACAACGCTCTATTTGGAACTGCACCAACTGACAGCTCCACCATTTAATAAAAATATGTATCCGGTTTATGACTTAGAGTAACCATTTACGACGAGCTCTTTGTCACCTCCATAAACAAGAAACATATACTTAGACCTTTTCAGGTATTTCAGGATGTTCTTGACCGTTGTCCAGTGATCCACTCCTGGATTACTTTGGTACCTCTCCTGCTAAACTAATAGCAAGGCACACATCAGGTCTAGTACACATCATTGCATACATGATAAAACCTATGGCTGAAGCATAGGGAATGACTTTCATTTTCTCTCTATCTTCTGCAGTGGTCGAGCATTGAGTCTGACTCAACTTCACACCCTGTAACACAGGCAAGAACCCTTTCTTTGCCTAATCCATTTTGAACTTCTTCAAAACTTTATCAAGGTATGTGCTTTGTGAAAGTCCAATTAAGCGTCTTGATCTATCTCTATAGATCTTGATGCCCAAACTTCACCAAGGACTTTCATTGAAAAATTCTTATTCAAGTATCCTTTTATGCTATTCAGAAATTCAGTATCATTTCTGATCAACAATATGTCATCTACATATAATATCAGAAATGCTACAGGGCTCCCACTCACTTTCTTGTAAATACAGGCTTCTCCAAATGTCTGTACAAAACCATATGCTTTGATCACACTATCAAAGCGTATATTCCAACTCCGAGACGCTTGCACTAGTCCATAAATGGATCGCTGGAGCTTGCACACTTTGTTAGTACCTTTTGGATCGAGAAAACCTACTGGTTGCATCATATACAACTCTTCTTTTGGATCGAGAAGTAATGCAGTTTTGACATCCATTTGCCAAATTTCATAATCATAAAATGCGGCAATTGCTAACATGATTCGGACGGACTTAAGCATCGCTATGGGTGAGAAGGCCTCATCGTAGTCAACTCCTTGAACTTGTCAAAAACCTTTTGCGACAAGTCGAGCTTTGTAGACAGTAATATTACCATCAGCGTCAGTATTCTTCTTGAAGATCCATTTATTCTCTATGGCCTGCCGATCAACGGGCAAGTCAACCAAAGTCCACACTTTGTTCTCATACGTGGATCCCATCTCAGATTTCATGGCCTCAAGCCATTTTGCGGAACCTGGGCTCATCATCGCTTCCACATAGTTCATAGGTTCGTCATGGTCAAGTAACATGACCTTGAGAACAGGATTACCGTACCACTCTGGTGTGGATCTTACTTTGGTTGACCTACGAGGTTCGGTACTAACTTGATCAGAAGTTTCATGATCATCATCATTAGCTTCCTCACTTACTGGTGTAGGAATCACTAGAACTGACTTCAGTGACGAACCACTTTCCAATAAGGGAGCAGGTATAATTACCTCATCAAGTTCTACTTTCCTCCCACTCACTTCTTTCGAGAGAAACACCTTCTCTAGAAAGGATCCGTTCTTAGCAATGAATATCTTGCCTTCGGAACTGTGATAGAAGGCGTACCCAATAGTCTCCTTTGGGTATCCTATGAAGACACATTTCTCCAATTTGGGTTTGAGCTTATCAGGTTGAAGCTTTTTCACATAAGCATCGCAGCCCCAAACTTTAAGAAACGACAACTTGGGTTTCTTGCCAATCCACAGTTCATAATGTGAATGCAGCTATCTCTAAAGCATAACCGCAAAATGATAGCGATGAATCAGTAAGAGACATCATAGATCGCACCATATCTAGTAAAGTACAATTATGACGTTCGGACACACCATTACACTGTGGTGTTCCAGGTGGCGTGAGTTGCGAAACTATTCTGCATTGTTTCAAATGAAGACCAAACTCGTAACTCAAATATTCTCCTCCACGATCAGATCGTAGAAACTTTATTTTCTTGTTACGATGATTTTCCACTTCACTCTAAAATTCTTTGAACTTTTCAAATGTTTCAGACTTATGTTTCATTAAGTAGATATACCCATATCTTCTCAAATCATCTGTGAAGGTGAGAAAATAATGATATCCTCCGCGAGACTCAATGTTCATTGGACCACATACATCAGCATGTATGATTTCCAATAACTCTGTTGCTTGCTCCATTGTTCCAGAGAACGGAGTTTTTAGTCATCTTGCCCATGAGGCATGGTTCGCAAGTACCAAGTGATTCATAATCAAGTGATGCCAGAAGTCCATCAGAATGGAGTTTCTTCATGCGCTTTACACCAATATGACCCAAACGGTAGTGCCACAAATAAGTTGCACTATGATTATCAACTCTGCATCTTTTGGCTTCAATACTATGAACATGTGTATCACTACTATCAAGATTAAGTAAAAATAGACCACTCATCAAGGGTGCATGACCATAAAAGATATTACTCATATAAATAGAACAACCATTATTCTCTGATTTAAATGAATGACCATCTCGCATCAAACAAGATCTAGATATAATGTTCATGCTCAACGCTGGCACCAAATAACAATTATTTAGGTCTAAGACTAATCCCGAAGGTAGATGTAGAGGTAGCGTGCCGACGGCGATCACATCGACTTTGGAACCATTTCCCACGCATTGTCACCTCGTCCTTAGCCAATCTTCGCTTAATCTGTAGCCCCTGTTTCGAGTTGCAAATGTTAGCTACTGAACCAGTATCAAATACCCAGGCACTACTGTGAGCACTAGTAAGGTAAACATCAATAACATGTATATCAAATATACCTTTCACTTTGCCATCCTTCTTCTCCGCCAAATACTTGGGGCAGTTCCGCTTCCAGTGACCAGTCCCTTTGCAGTAGAAGCACTCAGTCTCAGGCTTAGGTCCAGACTTGGGTTTCTTCACTTGACAAGCAACTGGCTTGCTATTCTTCTTGAAGTTCCCTTTCTTCCCTTTACCCTTTTTCTTGAAACTGGTGGTCTTGTTGATCATCAACACTTGATGCTCCTTCTTGATTTCTACCTCCACAGATTTTAGCATTGCGAAGAGCTCAGGAATCATCTTATCCATCACTTGCATATTGTAGTTCATCACGAAGCTCTTGTAGCTTGGTGGCAGTGATTGAAGAACTCTGTCAATGACACTATCATCAGGAAGATTAACTCCCAGCTGAGTCAAGTGGTTGTGGTACCCAGACATTCTGGGTATATGTTCACTGACAGAACTATTCTCCTCCATTTTGCAGCTATAGAACTTATTGGAGACTTCATATCTCTCAATCCGTACATTTGCTTGAAATATTGACTTCAACTCCTGGAACATCTCATATGCTCCATGACGTTCAAAACGTTGTTGAAGTCCCGGTTCTAAGCCGTAAAGCATGGCACACTAAACTATCGAGTAGTCATCAGCTTTGCTCTGCCAGGTGTTCATAACATCTGGTGTTGCTCCTGCAGCGGGTTTGTCACCTAGCGGTGCTTCCAGAACGTAATTCTTCTGTGCAGAAATGAGGATAATCCTCAAGTTAGGGACCCAGACCGTGTAGTTGCTACCATCATCTTTCAACTTAGCTTTCTCTAGGAACACATTAAATTCAACGGAACAACAGCACGGGCCATCTATCTACAACAACGTAGACATGCAAAATACAATTAGGTACTAAGTTCATGATAAATTGAAGTTCAATTAATCAAATTACTTAAGAACTCCCACTTAGATAGACATCTCTCTAATCATCTAAGTGATCATGTGATCCATATCAACTAAACCATGTCTGATCATCACATGAGATGGAGTAGTTTTCAATGGTGAACATCACTATGTTGATCATATCTAATATATGATTCACGCTCGACCTTTCGGTCTGAGTGTTCCGAGGCCATATCTGCATATGCTAGGCTCGTCAAGTTTAACCCGAGTATTCCGCATGTGCAAAACTGGCTTACACCCATTGTATGTGAATGTAGAGCTTATCACACCCAATCATCACGTGGTGTCTCGGCACGATGAACTGTAGAAATGGTACATACTCAGGGAGAACACTTATACCTTGAAATTTAGTGAGAGATCATCTTATAATGCCACTGCCGAACTAAGCAAAATAAGATGCATAAAGGATAAACATCACATGCAATCAATACAAGTGATATGATATGGCCATCATCATCTTGTGCCTTTGATCTCCATCTCCAAAGCACCGTCATGATCACCATCGTCACCGGCTTGTCACCTTGATCACCATTGGAGCATCGTTGTCGTCTCGCCAACTATTGCTTCTACGACTATCTCTACCGCTTAGTGATAAAGTAAAGCAATTACATGGTGATTGCATTTCATACAACAAAACGACAACCATATGGCTCCTGCCAATTGCCGACAACTCTATTACAAAACATGATCATCTCATACAATAAAATTTAGCATGACGTCTTGATCATATCACATGACAACATGCCCTGCAAAAACAAGTTAGACGTCCTCTACTTTGTTGTTACAAGTATTACGTGGCTGCTACAGGCTGAGCAAGAACCTTTCTTACCTACGGATCAAAAACCACAACGCAGTATAGTGATTGCTTTTTGATCTTCAGAAAGAACTCTGTTCATTGAATCCGATTCAACTGAAGTTGGAGAAACTGACACCCACCAGCCACCTGTGTGCGAAGCACGTCGGTAGAACCAGTCTCGCATAAGCATACGCGTAATGTCGGTCCGGGCCGCTTCAGCCAGCAATGCCGCCGAATCAAGAAACAACTAGTGACGGCAAGCAATATGTATATACCCACGCCCTCAACTCCTTTGTGTTCTACTCGTGCATATAACATCTACGCATAGACTTGGTTTGGATGCCACTATTGGGGAACGCAGTAATTTCAAAAAAATTCCTACGCACACGCAAGATCTATCATGGTGATGCATAGCAATGAGAGGGGAAGAGTGTTGTCCATGTACCCTCGTAGACCTTAAGAGGAAGCGTTATGACAACGCGGTTGATGTAGTCGTACGTCTTCATGATCTGACTGATCCTAGTACCGAAAGTACGACACCTCCGCGATCTGCACACGTTCGGCTCGGTGACGTCCCACGGACTCATGATCCAGCCGAGTGTCGAGTGAGAGCTTCGTTAGCACGACGACATGATGACGGTGATGATGATGCTACCGGAATAGGGCTTCGCCTAAGCACCGCTACGATATGACCGAGGTGGATTATGGTGGAGGGGGGCACTGCACACGGCTAAGAGATCAATGATCAACTTGTGTGTTCTAGGGTGCCCCCTGACCCCGTATATAAAGGAGCAAGGGGGAAGGCTGGCCGGCCCTTGTGGCGTGCCTGGAGAGGAGGAGTCCTCCTCCTAGTAGGAGTAGGACTCCCCTTTCCTAGTCCTACTAGGAGGGGGAAAGGAAGGAGGAGAAGGGAGAAGGAAAGGGGGGCGTCGCCCCCCCCCTTCCCTAGTCCAATTCGGACAAGAGGGGGAGGGGATGCGCGGCCTTCCATGTACAGCCCTCTCTCTCTCTCCAATAAGGCCCATGTGGCCCATTAGTTCCTCGGGGAGGTTCCGGTAAACCTCCGACACTCCGGTTTTCTCCGAAATCACACGGAACACTTCCGGTGTCCGAATATAGCCGTCCAATATATCAATCTTTATGTCTCGACCATTTCGAGACTTCTCATCATGTCCGTGATCACATCTGGGACTCCGAACTATCTTCGGTACATCAAAACACATAAACTCATAATACCAATCGTCACCGAACTTTAAGCATGCGGACCCTACGGGTTCGAGAACAATGTAGACATGACCGAGACACATCTCCGGTCAATAACCAATAGCGGAACCTGGATGTTCATATTGGCTCCCACATATTCTATGAAGATCTTTATCGGTCAAATCACATAACGATATACGTTGTTCCCTTTGTCATCGGTATGTTACTTGCCCAAGATTCGATCGTCGGTATCTCAATACCTACTTCAATCTCATTAACGGCAAGTGTCTTTACTCGTTTCATAATGTATCATCCCATAACTAACTCATTAGTCACATTGCTTGCAAGGCTTATAGTGATGTGCATTACCGAGAGGGCCCAAAGATACCTCTCCGATATATACTTGGAGTGACAAATACTAATCTTGATCTATGCCAAGTCAACAAACACCATTGGAGACACCTATAGAGCATCTTTATAGTCACCCAGTTACGTGATACACCTCCGTCGTATCTAGAATTTTTGATTGTTCCATGCCAATATTATACAACTTTCATATACTTTTGGCAAGTTTTTATACTATTTTTTGGACTAACATATTGATCTAGTGCCCAGTTCTTGTTTGTTGCATGTTTTATGTTTAGTAGAAACCCCATACCAAACGGAGTCCAAACGGAATAAAAACGGACGGAGAATATTTTTGGAATATTTGTGAAATATGGGAAGAAGAATCAATGCGAGAAGGTGCCCGAGGGGGCCACGAGGCAGGGGGCGAGCCCCTGACCCTCGTGGGCCCCCTCATAAGGCGGTTGCTGCGCTTCTTTGGCCGCAATAAAGCTAATTTTCAGAGAAAATCTGGGCAAAGATTTCAATCCAATTGGAGGTACGGATCTCCGGATATATAAGAAACGGTGAAAGGGCAGAATTCGGGAATGCAGAAATAGAGAGAGACAGAGAGACAGATCCAATCTCGGAGGGGCTCTCACCCCTCCCATGCCATGGAAGCCATGGAACAGAGGGGAAACCCTTCTCCCATCTAGGGGGAAGGTCAAGGAAGAATAAGAATAAGGGGGGCCTCTCCCCCTCTCTCCCGGTGGCGCCAAAACGTCGCCGAGGCCATCATTGTGTGATGACGATCTACACCAACACCTCCGTCATCTTCACCAATGTCTTCATCTCCTTCCCCCATCTATCTACAGTGGTCCACTCTCCCGCAACCCGCTATACCCTCTACTTGAACATGGTGCTTTATGCTTCATATTATTATCCAATGATGTGTTGCCATCCTATGATTTCTGAGTAGATTTACATTGTCCTATCGTTAATTGGTGAATTAATATGATTGGTTTAATTTGCTTATGGTTATGCTATTGTCCTTTGGTGCCCATCATATGAGCGCGCACGTGGATCACACCATAGGGTTAGTTGTATGTTGATAGGACTATGTATTGGAGGGCAAGAGTGACAGAAGCTTCAACCTAGCATAGAAATTGATGCATACATGATTGAAGGGGGACCAATATATCTTAATGCTATGGTTGGGTTTTACCTTAATGAACGTTAGTAGTTGCGGATGCTTGCTAATAGTTACAACCATAAGTGCATAGAATTCCAAGTCAGGGATGACATGCTAGCAGTGGTCTCTCCCACATAAAACTTGCTATCGGTCTAGTAAAGTAGTCAATTGCTTAGGGACTATTTCGCAACTCCTACCACCACTTTTCCACACTCGCTATACTAACTTTATTGCTTCTTTACCTAAAACAGCCCCTAGTTTTTATTTACGTGCTCTTTATATTCTTGCAAACCTATCCCATTACACCTACAAAGTACTTATAGTTTCATACTTGATCCAGGTAAAGCGAATGTTAAGCGTGCGTAGAGTTGTATCGGTGGTTGATAGAACTCGAGGGAATATTTATTCTACCTTTAGCTCCTCGTTGGGTTCGACACTCTTACTTATCGAAAGAGGCTACAATTGATCCCCTATACTTGTGGGTTATCAAGACCTTTTTCTGGCGCCGTTGCCGGGGAGTTATAGCGTGGGGTGAATATTCTTGTGTGTGCTTGTTTGCTTTATCACTAAGTAGTTTTTATTTTGTGCTCTTGTTTTCTATCTTTAGTTATGTGTAGGAAACGCAAAATACCAAAAAAAATTAGTGGTACCTACTGAACCAATGGTTGAAGAACCACTCAAAATCTATCACACTGCTACCTCTTGAGCACTGCGTTGGTTTTCCCCGAAGAGGAAGGAATGATGCAACAAAGTAGTGTAAGTATTTCCCTCAGTTTTGGGAACCAAGGTATCAATCCAGTAGGAGGCTACGCGCCAGTCCCTCGCACCTGCACAAAACAAATAAATCCTCGCAACCAACACGATAAGGGGTTGTCAATCCCTACACGGCCACTTACGAGAGTGAGATCTGATAGATATGATAAGATAATATTTTTAGTATTTTTGTGATAAAGATGCAAAGTAAAGTAAAAGCAAAGGAAATAAATAAGTAGTAGGAGATTAATATGATGAAGATAGACCCAGGGGCCATAGGTTTCACTAGTGGCTTCTCTCGAGAGCATAAGTATTCTACGGTGGGTGAACAAATTACTGTTGATCAATTGACAAAATTGAGCATAGTTATGAGAATATCTAGGCATGATCATGTATATAGGCATCATGTCCGAGACAAGTAGACCGACTCCTGCCTGCATCTACTACTATTACTCCACTCATCGACCGCTATCCAGCATGCATCTAGAGTATTAAGTTAAAAACAGAGAAACGCCTTAAGCAAGATGACATGATGTAGAGGGATAAACTCATGCAATATGATGAAAACCCCATCTTGTTATCCTCGATGGCAACAATACAATACGTGCCTTGTTGCCCCTACTGTCACTGGGAAAGGACACCGCAAGATTGAACCCAAAGCTAAGCACTTATCCCATTGCAAGAAAATCAATCTAGTAGGCCAAACCAAACTGATAATTCGAAGAGACTTGCAAAGATAACCAATCATACATAAAAGAATTCAAAGAAGATTCAAATATTGTTCATAGATAGACTTGATCATAAACCCACAATTCATCGGTCTCAACAAACACAGCGCAAAAAGAAGATTACATCGAATAGTTCTCCACAAGAGAGGGGGAGAACATTGTAGAGATCCAAAAAGAGAGAAGAAGCCATCTAGCTAATAACTATGGACCCGTAGATCTGAGGTGAACTACTCACACTTCATCGGAGGGGCTATGGTGTTGATGTAGAAGCCCTCCGTGATCGATGCCCCCTCCGACGGAGCTCCGGAATAGGCCCCAAGATGGGATCTCGTGGATACAGAAAGTTGCGGTAGTGGAATTAGGGTTTTGGCTCCGTATCTGATCGTTTGGGGGTACGTAGGTATATATAGGAGGAAGGAGTACGTCGGTGGAGCAATAGGGGGCCCACGAGGGTGGAGGGCGCGCCTGTGGGGGAGGCGCGCCCCCTACCTTGTGGCCTCATCTTTTGTGTCTTGGCATAGGGTCCAAGTCTCATGGGTCTTGTTCATTGAGAAAATCACGTTCCCGAAGGTTTCATTACGTTTGATATTCCTTTTCTTCGAAACCCTAAAACAGGCAAAAAACAACAATTCTGGGCTGGGCCTCTAGTTAATAGGTTAGTACCAAAAATAATATAAAAGTGGATAATAAAGCCCAATAATGTCCAAAATAGTAGATAATATTGCATGGAGCAATCAAAAATTATAGATACGTTGGAGACGTATCAAGCATCCCCAAGCTTAATTCCTGCTCGTCCTCGAGTAGGTAAATGATAAAAACACAATTTTGATGCGGAGTGCTACTTGGCATAATTTTAATGTAATTTTCTTAATTGTGGTATGAATATTCAGATCCGAAAGATTCAAGAAAAAAGTTCATATTGACATAAAAATAATAATACTTCAAGCATACTAACAAAGCAATTATGTCTTCTCAAAATAACATGGCCAAAGAAAGTTATCCCTACAAAATCATATAGTCTGGCTATGCTCTATCTTCACCACACAAAGTATTTAAATCATGCACAACCCCGATGACAAGCCAAGCAATTGTTTCATACTTTTGACATTCTCAAAACTTTTTCAATCTTCACGCAATACATGAGCGTGAGCCATGGATATAGCACTATAGGTGGAATAGAATGGTGGTTGTGGAGAAGACAAAAAGGGAGAAGATAGTCTCACATCAACTAGGCGTATCAACGGGCTATGGAGATGCCCATCAATAGATATCAATGTGAGTGAGTAGGGATTGCCATACAATGGATGCACTAGAGCTATAAGTATATGAAAGCTCAAAAAGAAACTAAGTGGGTGTGCATCCAACTTGCTTGCTCATGAAGACCTAGGGCAGTTTGAGGAAGCTCATCATTGGAATATACAAGCCAAGTTCTATAATGAAAGTTCCCACTAGTATATGAAAGTGACGAAATGAGAGACTCTCTACTATGAATATCATGGTGCTACTTTGAAGCACAAGTGTGGTAAAAGGATAGTAGCATTGCCCCTTCTCTCTTTTTCTCTCATTTTTTTATTTGGGCCTTTTCTCCTTTTTTACGGCCTCTTTTCTTTCTCCTTTATTTATTTATTTTTCATCTGGAGTCTCCATCATCCTTTCCTCACTGGGACAATGCTCTAATAATGATGATCATCACACTTTTATTTTCTTACAACTCAACAATTACAACTCGATACTTAGAACAAAATATGACTCTATATGAATGCCTCTGGCGGTGTATCAGGATATGCGATGACTCATGAGTGACATGTATGAAAGAATTATGAACGGTGGCTTTGCCACAAATACTATGTCAACTACATGATCATGCTAAGCAATATGACAATGATGGAGTGTGTCATAATAAACGGAATGGTGGAAAGTTGCATGGCAATATATCTCGGAATGGCTATGGAAATGCCATAATAGGTAGGTATGATGGCTGTTTTGAGGAAGGTATATGGTGGGTGTATGATACCGGCGAAAGGTGCCCGGTATTAGAGAGGCTAGCAATGGTGGAAGGGTGAGAGTGCGTATAATCCATGGGACTCAACATTAGTCATAAAGAACTCATATACTTCTTGCAAAAATCTACAAGTTATCAAAGCAAAGTATTACACGCATGCTCCTAGGGGGATAGATTGGTAGGAAAAGACCATCGCTCTTCCCCGACCGCCACTCATAAGGAAGACAATTAATAAATAAATCATGCTCCGACTTCATCACATAACGGTTCACCATACGTGCATGCTACGGGAATCACAAACTTTAACACAAGTATTCTTCAAATTCACAACTACTCAACTAGCACAACTTTAATATCACCATCTTCATATCTCAAAACAATTATCGAGCATCAAACTTCTTTTATTATTCAACACACTCATAGGAAAGTTTTATTATTAATCTTGTATACCAAGCATATTAGGATTTTAAGCAAATTACCATGCTATTTAAGACTCTAAAAATAATCTAAGTGAAGCGTAAGAGATCAATAGTTTCTATAAAACAAATCCACCACCGTGCTCTAAAAAAGATATAAGTGAAGTACTAGAGCAAAACTATATAACTCAAAAGATATAAGCGAAGCACATAGAGTATTCTAACAAATTCCAAATCATGTATGGATTTATCAAAAGGTGTGTACAGCAAGGATGATTCTGGTAAACTAAAAAGTAAAGACTCGAATCATACAAGACGCTCCAAGCAAAACACATATCATGTGGCGAATAAAAATATAGCTCCAAGTAAAGTTACCGATAGAAGGAGATGAAAGAGGGGATGCCTTCCGGGGCATCCCCAAGCTTTGGATTTTAGGTGTCCTTATATTATCTTGGGGGTGTCATGGGAATCCCCCAAGCTTAGGATCTTGCCACTCCTTGTTCCATAATCCATCAAATCTTTACCCAAAACTTGAAAACTTCACAACACAAAACTCAAAGTATAAAATCTCGTGAGCTCCGTTAGCGAAAGAAAACAAAAGACCACTTCAAGGTACTGTAATGAACTCATTCTTTATTTATATTGGTGTTAAACCTACTGTATTCCAACTTCTCTATGGTTTATAAACTATTTTACTAGCCATAGATTCATCAAAATAAGCAAACAACACACGAAAAACAGAATCTGTCAAAAATAGAACAGTCTGTAGTAATCTGTAGCTAGCGCAAGATATGGAACCCCAAAAATTCTAAAATAAATTGCTGGACGTCAGGAATTTATCTATTAATCATCTTAGAAAATAATTAACTAAATAGCGCTTTCCAAATAAAAATGGAAGCAGTTCTCGTGAGCGCTAAAGTTTCTGTTTTTTACAGCAAGTGTAACAAGACTTTCCCCAAGTCTTCCCAATGGTTCTACTTGGCACAAACACTAATTAAACACAAAAAACACAACCAAAACAGAGGCTAGATAAATTAATTATTACTAAACAGGAGCAAAAAGCAAGGAATAAAAATAAAATTGGGTTGCCTCCCAACAAGAGCTATCGTTTAACACCCCTAGCTAGGCATAACAAGCAAGGATAGATCTAGGTATTGCCATAGTAGTAAGATAGATTATTAAAGCTCATTTCATATTCTCTATGTTCGGCAGCAAGTTTTATTTGAGGCAAGCAAAAGTAATTGAAAGGGCTAAATTTAATGGGACAAAAGTCCCCAAGATCAGCCTTGGGAGGTATAGGTTCCTCCTTTGGTCCTACATATTGCACAACCAATTCATCATTATAAGCATTCTTTTGACAGAACTTTGTGAGCCTATATTCAAGAGAATATCCTAGTTCATTATTTCGAATAGCCAAATCATCATTAAGTTCGGAAATTCTATCAACTAAAACATTGGTAGGAACCCTTTTTCTAAGATTTTCATTGAAAGCAACATAGTCTAGAGATTGAAAACACATTATTTCTTCTTGATCAAAGAGGATAGCCTCTATGGGAGGACGGTAAGCGTCCACCCTATAATGTGCGAAGATTTCTTTGGCCTCTTTTATTATGAATCTAAACTCATGAGCCAAAAATATAGTAGCGACACGCTTAACAGAAGAATGCTCAATATTAGAAAATTCTAGGAAAATCATTTGTATGCAAGGATGCATGTGCATGAATTGTCTTTCAAGTTCAACTACAAGCATGGCAATAGCATCCGCAAGACTACTAGTTCTATGAAGTATAGGACTACCATAGAAGGTAAAGCACCGGCACAAGTACAGAAATCTTGAATAACTCCTTTCCCAATAATATTACCACTACCAACACGGAATGTTTTTGTATGTAAGATGGGTGGTTCTTTAGCAGGAGCATCAGAATTTTTCATGATATTGTTATTGTCCATATCGACAATAATTTCCCCAATTTCATACATAGAGGCAGAAGGTAAAGGACTAGCCATAACGACAAGCAAACGAACTAATGCACAAGCAAACAAAAAGCAAGCAGGCAAAAAGAGGCAAATAGAGAAAGAGAGGGAGGATAGAGAGAGATGGCGAATAAAATGGCAAGGGTGAAGTGGGGGAGAGGAAAACGAGAGGCAAATGGCAAATAATGTAATGCGGGAGATAAGGGTATGTGATGGGTACTTGGTATGTTGACTTTTGCGTAGCCCTCCGCGGCAACGACACTAGAAATCCTTCTTGCTACCTCTTGAGAACTGCGTTGGTTTTCCCCGAAGAGGAAGGGATGATGCAGCAAAGTAGCGTAAGTATTTCCCTCAGTTTTGAGAACCAAGGTATCAATCTAGTAGGAGGCTACGCGTCAGTCCCTCGCACCTGCACAAAACAAATAAATCCTCGCAACCAACGCGATAAGGGGTTGTCAAACCCTACACGGCGACTTACGAGAGTGAGATCTGATAGATATGATAAGATAATATTTTTGGTATTTTTGTGATAAAGATGCAAAGTAAAGTAAAAGCAAAGGAAATAACTAAGTAGTAGGGGATTAATATGATGAAGATAGACCCGGGGGCCATAGGTTTCACTAGTGGCTTCTCTCGAGAGCATAAGTATTCTACGGTGGGTGAACAAATTACTGTTGAGCAATTGACATAATTGAGCATAGTTATGAGAATATCTAGGCATGATCATGTATATAGGCATCACGTCCGAGACAAGTAGACCGACTCCGGCCTGCATCTACTACTATTACTCCACTCATCGACCGCTATCCAGCATGCATCTACAGTATTAAGCAAGATGACATGATGTAGAGGGATAAACTCATGCAATATGATGAAAACCCCATCTTGTTATCCTCGATGGCAACAATACAATACGTGCCTCTGCCCCTACCGTCACTGGGAAAGGACACCGCAAGTTGCAAGAAAGATCAATCTAGTAGGCCAAACCAAACTGATAATTCGAAGAGACTTGCAAAGATAACCAATCATGCATAGAAGAATTCAGAGAAGATTCTAACATTGTTCATAGATAGACTTGATCATAAAACCACAATTCATCGGTCTCAACAAACACGCTGCAAAAGGAAGATTACATCGAATAGTTCTCCTCAAGAGAGGGGGAGAACATTGTATTGAGATCCAAAAAGAGAGAAGAATCCATCTAGCTAATAACTATGGACCCATAGATCTGAGGTGAACTACTCACTTCATCGGAGGGGCTATGGTGTTGATGTAGAAGCCTTCCGTGATCGATGCCCCCTCCGGCGGAGCTCCGGAATAGGCCCCAAGATGGGATCTCGTGGATACAGAAAGTTCCGGCAGTGGAATTAGGGTTTTGGCTTAGTATCTGATCATTTGGGGGTACGTAGGTATATATAGGAGGAAGGAGTACGTCGGTGGAGCAACAAGGGGCCCACGAGGGTGGAGGGCGCGCCTGGGGGGTAGGCGCGCCCCCCTACCTCGTGGCCTCCTCTTTTGTGTCTTGACGTAGGGTCCAAGTCTCCTGGGACTTTTTCGTTGAGAAAATCACGTTCTCGAAGGTTTCATTCAATTTGGACTCCATTTGATATTCCTTTTATTCAAAACCCTAAAACAGGCAAAAACAGCAATTCTGGGCTGGGCCTCCGGTTAATAGGTTAGTCCCAAAAATAATATAAAAGTGGATAATAAAGCCCAATAATGTCCAAAATAGTAGATAATATAGCATGGAGCAATCAAGAATTGTAGATATGTTGGAGACGTATCACACACTAATGAAGCTTTTTACTTGGATCATCTTCGATCCCTATGTGCTCATGCTGAAACCCCAACTAGCTTAGTTGAGGTAAAATCTTTAGACGAGCATGCTTGTTATGTGCGACACCACATATCTGAAAAAGGGAAACTTTTACTAGATCAAGTTCATCGTTTGCAATGCTATGCTTGGAATTTATGTGAAATATATGATGTTACTTGTTGTTCTGAAAACCCTAAGAAATACCTTCCCTACCAATGTGAGTTTAGTGATAATGGAATCGTATATTCATATGCTAAGGGTGTTTATAATTACTATGATGTTCAACAAATTGAAGAATTTGTTGCTTTTAAGGGTGCTTATGAAATTGCTTCTTTGATTGAAAAGTATGATGCTACTCTTTACAAATCTAAAAAAATTTCCATACTTAAATATTGTTATGATAATTATGATTCTAATGCTTATGTTAAACCATATATTGAGGCCTCCTCCGTTGTCCAAGAGACTAATATTTTGCAGGAGTCTATGGAAGAAGAAATTGATGAAACTATCACTACAAAAAAAGACACATCCGTGACATAATTGTGACAAAACCCGGTATCATCATAGATGTGGTGGGCTCCTACTTCTATGACAAAAAATCATGACAGAAAATGGGCTTTTCATCCTGGGCAGGCTGGAGAAGCAGCTGCATGACATTCTTTGGGCCGTCCATGACGGAAAAAACCATGGTAGAAGCGAGGGGGAAGAAAATTTCGGGGAGTTCCCGGTTACGGTGGGAGGTCGGGGGCCGAGTGATGCGCGTTTCTCTCGTACACGTACGCGCATGTGTGCAGGGCGTTGTCTCTAACTGAACCCGAGCGAGGCGTTGGGCTCTAACTGAACCCGAGCGGTTGCACTGCAGGCTACGCGTTACTGAACCCGAGCGATCGATCGATGGCTGCTAACTGAACCCGATCGCGCGATTCCTTCGCTACTGCTGCTAACTGAACCCGATCGATGGAATGAACAGTGAGGGTTGTGGGGGGTTTGGATGAATAGTGAGCAGTGGCGTTGCCTCTGGATGAACAGGACCCCGTGGTGTGGTGGAGGGCTGGATGAACAGTAGACGGTGGAGGGGTGCCCGTGGAGGGGTGGATGAACAGGACCCCGTGGTGTGGAGGGCTGGATGAACAGTAGATGGTGGAGGGGTGGTTGAACAGGACCTCGTGGTGTGGAGGGCTGGATGAACAATAGATGGTGGAGGGGTGGTTGAACAGGACCTCGTGGTGTGGAGGGCTGGATGAACAGTAGACGATGGAGGGGTGCCCATGGAGGGGTGGTTGAACAGGACCCCGTGGTGTGGAGGGCTTGATGAATAGTAGACGGTGGAGGGATGGTAGAACAGTAGCCGGTGGAGTAGCGCGCGGTGGAGGCTGGATGCACAGGAGCCCGTGGATGAACAGTCGCAGGTGGAGGCTGGAGGAGGTCGACGGTGGATGAACAGTAGCTCGTGGAGGCTGGAGGGGGTCGACGGTGGAGATGAACAGTATCCCGTGGAGTCCCGTTTTGCGGTACGCCACGCCCCTCCCGATGAACAGGACCCCCGTTTCGACCGTAGCGCTCCAACACAAGTCGGTTTCCTCTGTTTTGCGGTATGCCACACCCCTCCCGATCAACAGGACCCCCGTTTCGATCATAGGAGGTCCGTTTCCTCCGTTTTGCGGTACGCCAGACCCCTCCCGATGAACAGGATCCCATTTCTAACGTGGCCGGTCGAACACAAGACCGTTTCCTCCGTTCTACGGTACGCCAGGCCTTGTTTCCATCGCCTGTTCCGTCCAAGCCCTCCCGATGAACACGACGCATTCCGTTGCCTCCCCATGAACACGACGCTTTCCGTTGCCTCCCCATGAACACGACGACGACGCTGTTTCTCCGTTCTGACCCAGCCATGTACACGAGCCCTCGCCGTACGTATGCGCGAGTAGGCGTTCGAGACCCCGCCCGTATGTACACATACGTGGCCGTATTTTATTTCTTGCACCCTGGCCGCTGTACGTACGTGTACATGCTACGTGCGCGCCTCTATTACGACACGTGCGCGCCTCTACATCGACCAGTATGTACATACACGTTCGCGACCAGAATGACAACGCTACGTACGCTTCGACCAGGTGTGTCCCGACTGTCAGGCACTTCCTTGCCTGCGAAGATGTAGCTGGTCGGTCCCAGCAGTCAGGGGGCGAATTGTTTTGTTTTTTTTTGCCCGGACGCACTTCCTTGAGTGCGAAGATGTAGCTGGTGGGTCCCAGCAGTCAGGGGAAAACGTTTTTTCATGAAATACGGTGGCCCGTCCAGTGGGTCCCGCTGTCAGGTGGAGGAATAATTATTTTGCATGTAATAAGGAGCCACTTCCTTGCTGCGGCCGTGGACCCAGCTGTCAGCCTCTCTACGTACAGTCCATGTCCGATGGAAGCCGTTCCTTGACCACGTTGACCACGCCGCGCCGAGAGCACCAGGGCGGTGGACGATGGCGAGGCCTAGAAAGGGGACGACGCGGAGCCGGGGAAGACGTGGCAGTGGATGCCCACGCTTAGAGGAGTACGAGGGTTCACTGGTTCACTGTGGTGTGAGGCTGCCGTCGCCGCAGAATAACAGGGGGTGTGGGTCAGTAGAGGGATGGCCTAGCCAGCGGTGGGAGTAGTAGGGGCGGTGAGGTCTCCGCCGCATCGCAGCCGGCCATGGGAGGCAGGAGAACGAGGCACGACCGGTGCTGGTTTGGGCGGCTGGAGCAAGAAGACCAGAGGTTGAAGAAGCACTACGACCATTGGATGGACATCATACGGTCACTGGAGCTAGAATCGTGCATATTGACTATGTTGACAAAGCCCTCCGTCCCCGTCAACTTAGTAGGCCCACAAGTCAGCCTCCCACCAAGGTGGGTCCTAGCTAGCAGGGGGTATTCATTTTTTTGAGCGTAATAAGGAGGCACTTCCTTGCGTGCGAAGATATAGCTAGTGGGTCCAAGCTGTCGGCGGCGGTAATGTTTTTTTCACGAAATACAGAGGCCCTTTCGGAGGGTCCCTGATGTCAGGTGGAGGAATCATTATTTTGCGCGTAATAAGGAGGCATTTCCTTGCGTGCGGCCATGGACCCAGCTGTCGGCCTCTCCATGTACAGTCCACTTCAGATGCGTGTCATTCGTTGACCACGTTGACCAGGCCGCGCCGAGAGCACCAGGGCGGTGGACGACAGTGAGGCCTAGGAAGGGAACGACACGGAGGCATGGAAGACTCGGCAGTTGTTTCCCACGCGGAGGGGAGTACGACTGTACGAGGGTTTACTGGTTCGTCTACCGTCGTCGGATAATAACAGCAGGTGTGGGTGAGTAGAGGGATGGCTAGGCCAGCGATGGGAGTATGGTGGGGCGGTGAGGCCTGCGCGGCAGCAGAGCCGGCCGCGGGGAGGAGGGAGCATGCAGTCCCGCCGGCGCCTGTTTGAGCGGCTGGAGCAGGAAGAGCAGAGATTGAAGAAGCACGATGGCCGTTGGATGGCCATCCAACAGTTACTGCTTGTGCGTCAACCTTTTTTTAGGAAAGCATCAAATCTGTGGAAAACAGCATACAACCCATCTGCCATTATTTCTAATAATTTACAACCCATTTCCTAATTATTAAGGTTTTTTTGAGCCCATATTCTTTTTGTTAGCATTACAACCCATATTGTGGCCATGGTTAAAAAATTATACAAAATTTTGCATATTTCGGTGCGGTCCGTACTGTTTTTAATCCCGAAATTTCAACTCACATTCAAACTGATTTTAAAAATAAATGTATATCAATATAAAATCCAATAAATTCTCCACGCATGAAAATTAATGTAATTTCAAATCTCGAAATGAAGAAAAGATATTTGAAACTAATTGCCGGTTTGATGTGTTTTAAAAATGTACAGCCCATTTCTCATTACTGATGGGCCATTTTCTCGGCCAGTCGAATGAAAGCTCTCCTCGTCTTGAAAGATTTGTAGCCCAACAGGCCTGACAAAGCGACTTACTTGGCAAATCACAAAAAAACTGGGTTGTGGCCGTGGACCCAGCTGCCAGCCTCTCCACGTACAGTACTCTTCCGATTGAATGTCGTTGACCACATTGACCATGCCGCGCCGAGAGCACCAAGGCTATGGACGACGGCGAGGCCTAGGAAGGGGACGACGCGGAGCCGGGGAAGACGCGGCAGTGGATGCCCACACGGAGAGGAGTACGAGGGTTCACTGGTTTGGCTGCGGTGTGAGGCTGTTGTCGCCGTAGGGCCTGGCTAGCGGTGGGAGTAGTAGGGGCGATGAGGCCTCATCGGCAGCACAGCCGGCCACTGGAGGCAGGAGCAGGCGGTCTCCCCGGCGCTGGTTTGCGCGGCTGGTGCAAGAAAAGCAGCGATTGAAGAAGCAGCAGGACCGTTCGATTCAAATCCAACGGTTACTGCTGCTAGAGTCGTTTGTTGACTAAGTCGACAAGCCCTGCATACGCGTCAACTTAGTAGGCCCACAGGTCAGCCTCCCAACCGGTGCGCCCCAGATGTCAGTGGGGGGAATCATTTTTTTGCGTAATAAGGAGGCATTTGATTGCGTGCGGCCAGGCCAGCGGAGGGAGTAGGGTGGGCCGGGGAAGCCTGCGCAGCATCACAGCGGGCCACAAGAGGAGGGAGCAGGTAGTCCCGTCGGCGCTAGTTTAGGCGGCAGGAGCAGGAAGATCAGAGATTGAAGAAGCACGTCGGCCGTTGGATGGACATCCAACACTAACTGCTGCTAGAATCGTGTGTTCACTGACAAAGCCTTGCGTAAACAAGTCAGCCTCGAAATCTGTGGCGTCTACAGCCCATTTGCTATTATTTTTATAATTTTTACTCATTTTCTAATTCATATGGAATTTATTGCAGCCCGTTTTCCATTTTTAGAATTGCTGGCCATTTTCTGGTCAGTACCAGGGTCAAAAAATTAACTAAATATGTGGGAAATTTTGAAAATTCGCAAATTTTTGCTGGGGAACGAAATATTCTTAATCCAAAAATTAATAGCCATACTAAAACAAATTTAAAAATAAATTAGTACTATGTCATGTTAAATCCAATGAAATACGTATAAGATATGAGTGAAGAACAAAAACAAAAAAAGAAACTTATATCCCATTTGCTATAAATTTTTTGGAATTTTCAACCCCTTTTGATATTACTTTTAACAGACATTGACCATACTCTTAAGCCAGGCCGGAATACATCCCTCCTCGTCTTGAAAGATTTGCAGCCCAGTAATTCGGAGAAAACAAATAGGCCTAGCTTGGGTATTCTTCAAAAAGAAATGCTGGGCTACCTATTTTCCCAAAGAACTAGTGCATGAGCATTTAGCTTTATTTATTTATTTACTTACTTATTTATGTTTAGGGGACCATGAGCATGTACCTGGGCCAGATTCATGTGAGAGCCTCCCTTCTAGTTAGTTATGGGCTTCTCTATTGGGCCTTCATCAGTGGGCTGCATGTTATCAACAAGTGGAAAATGTGTTCCGAGTTTCAAAAAAATTTGTTCCGTACGATAAATAGTATGCGCTCCGTACGGTACGGGGCACTAAAGGATCGAACCGTGCAACGACTTCCAAAACATTGTGTTTGTCGTTCTAACAACACATTTATTCAACCAACATACGAAATATACTATTGATTGTATATTGAAAACAGCAGCAGCAGCAACCAGGGCTGGGGGTGCAACAGAAGTAGTAAGCAGGCCAAAAGAGTGAAGACGCAGCTCTCTCTTCCAAACCAAACATCAGCCATCATTACAAAAGGGCTACCAAAAAAGAACAAGTGTATGCATCAAACTAAATAAAGATCCTACTACACCAAGTGTACGCATCTAACTAACTGGCTCAGTTAGACGTTATTAATTTTTTTTCGAAACGGAGGCAAAATAATGGCCTCGTCGATTAATTAAGAAGAAGAGAATTGCCTGGTTAATCTACGGAAAACTAGGCTAAAATCGAAGATGTTACTATTTATTAAGCTTCAGTGGAGTCGCAGATGGAGAGGAGTGGGAAAATTCACTGGTTCGGGTGCACGGTAGCACAGCCGTGGTGGTTAGAAGGGAAAACATAAATTGGACACGACATTACTTTTATAAGAGACCTGCGTTTTATACCCCACAGTAGGCATACTAACAAGTTCACATACAAATACAACAGAAAAGGTAAACATTCATATCAAACTCAGGTTCACAGGACACGTTCATATCCATAGCCAACATTCACAATCAACAACTCAAAAGATTCATATATACACAAGCTCAACATATCTATGCATCCAAATGATTGATAGATCACATGACAATATTCATACATAATTTACAAAAAGATTCATATATACGCATGTTCAGTATGTTTATGCATCCAAATGATTGAGATCACAACCAATATGATCCATGGACGAACTTTAATTACCTAGGGTACAGACTGGTAAACGGTGTTCAATCAGAGGTACTTCTTGCTAAAATTAGTTCTTGTACGAGTAAACTTTCGAGTACATAAGAGGCAGCACAGACAATCTGAACTTTGCTTGTAGGTTTATCCTCAAATAGTGGCCTCGTGCCCAGGGAGGTTTGAGAAACTTGGCCGCTACTTTCATCCAATTAGTTTACTGGGTCATCTTGGTCCTGTATCTCGCCAAAATTCTACATTGAAGACGAGAAAGGAGGCGGTTGAGAAAATGAACGACCCAAATTTTTTGTGCAGTTCAACTGAAATGGAGCATCCTTGGCATGCAGACATATTAAGTGCGAGATGAATATACGCGTCAACCAACTTGTCTGGAAGCTTTAGACTCCATGCCATATAGTTCGCTACCATATGTGCCGATAACCAAAAGGCACAAGTTGGGACCAAAAACTGGACTGCGTTTTTCTAGGCTATGCACTAAGCAATATTTTTGGCGTTCACTCTCCTAACACTTGGAGTTTGACAATTGGTTGACGCCGGTTGATACTCGAATGAATATAGGCACTTCTTGTCAACATCGATGCTTGTCTGAGTGAACTTTGGAGTACATAGCAGCAGCATAAGTACCTGTCCATCTGATCATTTTGTGCAGTTCTACTGAAATCACCCGATGTAATGATTTGCCTGCGAGTTCAGGCTCCAAATTACTCCTTTATGAAATCGGCAAACAGTAGCACAATACCAAATTACCAATACATATGACAGGCACAATAATCAGGATAAAGACCAGTACCAACCTGTGTGAGGTAGCATATCAATTACTATTTCCTTTGACTGGAAGCCGAGATAAGCCAAGCGACTGAGAGCAAAGGAAGAAAGCATGTGGAGTTTAGCAACTGACAGGAAGAACGGAAGTTGTCGAGGCAATGAAGCACTCAAAGTTTTTGTGCAGTTCCACCAAAATCAAGCATCCCTGTTGGCACATATATTGAGAGAGTGAGATTACTGTAATAGTGGGACTAGTTTATGAGACATACACTAACAAATAGAAGCACCCTCATTATCTTAATGGGTAAAGTTAGCAACATAGTAGTCTTGCTTAAATAGAGGTATTAGTTTATTTAATCAGTGCCAATTAGCTTAACTCAACACTCAAAGCATTGCCATTTATCATAGGTTGCAAAACTTTAACGTGCAAAGATAAAGGAGTTTCTCATGACAGTAGCACGATACAAATAGAGATGACAGCAAACTAATATGGATGAAGGCCTTAGGCCCATACCAACCTGAGAAAAAAAAGCCTATTCATGTAGTCCCATAAGAGATGATAAAGCACTCACTGGAATCACACAATAGTATATATTTTTGTGCACTTCAAATGTATGGTTGAAATCACTCTTGTTTACCAGTGCTGAGATTATATCGAAAGATTATCAAGAACTTCCAGCAGAGTTAAAGCACTGGCTGGGATACAGTTCATTGTATTGTCTTGTGTAGTTCCATTTAATGTATGATTGGCACAACATGATCCCTGTTTGCACAAGTAGGAACAAGGTGAAACCTTCATTAGCTTAGTGAGAAAGGATAGGAATACATTAGCATATTACTCAACTAGTAGCATCAAATTCATGATGGACAATACGCAAAACATTGCCTCATTGAACCAATGGCAATAAATTGACATGCAAAACAATAGCACTATTATTTCATGACACTAATAATATTCCCTCCCTGCTCCACCACATGATTCACCTCCATAGACAAGCATATAGACGTACATGATTCAGCATAGGGTCCTACTAAAGATTTGTTTAACTCCAATAGGAAATTTAGGCAGTAATAAATTAGTGGTACTTAAGTACTCCTAATTAATTAAGTGAGACAGCAGAAGTGGAAGGGCTCCCTGGAGGATCGTCTCACATGTAAGGTAGTCGTTGCCGGAGCCCTTGAATGGCCTCGACTAAGGCCTCTGGCTTCAGCAAGCTCGCCTTGGCACTGTTTCCTCTTCTTCTTCTTCCTCTTCATGCTCTGTTTCTCTTTCTCCCCACCAGTTGGTGAAACCAAGTACATGATTGGCCTTCTAATTCAGAATTGGTTTTGTTAGTGAGGGAGTACAAGTGTACTAGTAAAAAACAACATTATTTTCTCATGGCGGTCGGAAAATAGAGATGAACACATGCATTAAATATCATTCTTACCTAAAGGAAGGTTACGGCGCCAATATGGATGATGAGGATTGGAGCACAGATCTCCCTTTGTGCAGTTCCACCAAAATGAACCAACTGTTCCATTCTGACATTCTAGTTAAACAGCACAAAAGTCACTTCTTTTAAGAAGAGTTTTGTGCAGTGCACCAAAAGGTCACAACAGCAACCAGGTGAATTGGATATCCCTGTTTGCACAAAAAGTCACAGAGGAAACAATCAGAGTCTCAAACAATTACAGGCAAAAACATTTGGCTAAACTTGTCATGGCTTATAACAGTGGGTGCACTAGCAGTCCAGCACCATGTACGTAAATAGGGGCATAAAGTGGTGATTCATAGTTTGTTGCCCCGAGAAACAAACATCCAAGAAACATATCTGGGTTGGTCCCATTTTTGTTCACTCTAGCCACCTACTCCTATGTGTGGATAGCAAATCTAGTCCTGGTCATACCACTATGTACAGCATTACCCCTATATTCCCCTTTTCGACCGAGAGACCGGTTGGATGACCAGTCTGTACTACTTTCACCCCCTTTCCTTCTTGTTTGTACTAAGTCTGATGTACATACTAAATTCCCCCACCCCCACTTTATTTCTTGTTTGAACCAAGTACTCCCTCCGTCCGGAATTACTTATCATCAAAATGGATGTGTCTAGAACTAAAATACATCTAGATACATCCATTTCAATGACAAGTATTTTCGGACGGAGGGAGTACAAGATTCGACTCCATGAAGTAGCTTTACCTCTAACAATAGAAGAAGAAAAATATGTGAAGTTGGACCATCCGATCGAGAGGGGCTGAGAGGTAGAAAATGATGCACATGCAGCAACGTAGCGAGCTGGGGAAGTAGAGCTAAGGCGGTTTCGAACAAAGATATACCTGAAGGTCGTCGGGATGTGGATAGGTGGGCGGAGGGAGGCCGGATCCGCGCACAGGCAACGACGAAGGGATCGGAGGACCTCCCGCGCCAGCGCTCGGCCAGAGATAACAGTGCGGCCGGCAGTGGGTCTCCTCCCTCGCTATCGACGACGGCCTAAACGCTGCCCCTCCTCCCCTTCACCGGTGGAGGGGGATACGTCCGGATCTGTAACCAGCGGTGAGGATAGAAAGCCAATGTTTTTTGAAGGGAGAAAGACAGTGTTACTACCCCTATCTTGTTTAAATCTGGAGAGGATGAGAGTGTGTGAATAGAGCAACCCTAGCAAGCAAGCGCGGAGGCTCCGGCCTATATATACGTAGTGAGCAACCCTAGCAAGCAAGCAACCCCTATCTTTGTCAACTCGTACAAGGCCGAGAAATTTCATTACTACAACGCCCTATCCCTCGCGGACTAAGCTCCGGTGCCTTAACTGCACCTGCCTTTGGCTGCATGACAGGAGGGCCAACTACCTGTTGGGCCCACCTGTCATGGACGCAAAGGCAGGAGCAGTAAGTTGAAGCTTTCGCTATCCCTCCCGCACGAGGTGGACAGACATGCTGCAGTGGATTCGATAATGTAGAAGTAGGAGTAATCATTATTGTTCGTCTTTTCGAAGAGGCGAAGAGCCAAGCGCAACCCGAACATGGCAGTTGCGAACGCTCGCTTGGTGCGGTTCCTTGGAGTACTAGCCAGGCTCTTGCATGAGACAAAATTGCTATTGTTTAACAATTAAACTCCATTATCCATTGGTTGATACTCATTCTTCATAGGTCCACGCGCTTAGCACCGTTTCCTCCTGGTGTCACCAATGTTTATTTGCTAATTAATAGCATTGCATGCAATGAACTAGCCATTGCAAGTCATTAAAAGCATGCACACCTCTCATCTCTTATTGGTTGATATGTCAAGAAACAAGAAACAAGGTAGAAGTTAATGCACTGCGCCTAAGTGTTTTGGGACTATTTGGTTTTCGTAAGGCTGGTCATAGTGGGGAGTAACTTAGACTAGTGTCATGCATATGACACTAGCCTAAATTACTATCTTCATAATGCAAAGTAACATAATAGTAGTATTTTAGATGGCTTCATTTATTAGCTTGTAGACTCATCTTATCTTGAAAAGTGCTATGTTACAGTAACATATTATGTTACCACCTCTCATTAATTACTTGCCACATAAGCAAAAAATTCTTGGAGTGCGCTATGTTACTAGCTAAGTTACTCCCACTATGGGTAGACTAAGATGACTTACACACCTAGACGGAGGGAGTAGTATAGCCATGTAAACCGGAAAGGAGTATTTGCCTTTCTAGAGATTTCAACAAGTGACTAGACTACACCGTGTGCAGTACTCCCTCCCTTCCGGTTTATAGGGCTCAAATCTCAAATCTCATGAACCAAGGCATTTTGCGATTGGAGGAATGTATCTCATACTTTACAAAACTACCCTAATTAAACTCATGCATTAATTACGTAGTTCTCTCGTTTTCCTCTCCGCCTTGGTCGCGGTGCACAATATTGAGCACTCCTATATGTCTAGCCGCTCTATCCACATGCGGGACATTTCAAAGCATCTGGGCCCGCGTGCCATCCACCAAATCACAGCGAGGTGCTACAGTCGAGACTCACCTGTAACCCCGGTGTGGCCGTCATGACCCGTCATATCACAAAACCCACACCTTTACTAGTAGTGGTAAGGTGGCCTCCAAGTTGGACAGAACGAAGCAACCATCATTTCACTGGAACGCTCGTTCAAGCCCTTTCTTCCCTTTCTTGAAGAAAACCTCACTCCAGGCTACTCACTTCTGCCATTTTTCTTCTATTCGACGAAGGAAAGGTGGGCGAATTAGTTATACTGCTATATTTTCATTCCAAGAATCTTCTTTTTGCGAAGCACCGACCGATTCTCACATCCTATTCTTTTCCCGTTTTCATTGCGATTGTGGTTTCCTTTCGATTGCTTTTTGTTTCAGTTCATTGATGGATCCTGGAGCACTAGGCAAAGAGTTGCCGGCAGACAACCCACTGGAGACAGCGTACTCCAGGAAGCGAGCACCGACCAATGAGTTGACCATGTTGGCGGGCCAACCCATGGAGACAAAGAACTCCAAGAAACAAGCATTGGCCAAAGAGTTGAGGACGTTGGCGGACGAACTCCTCAAAGGAAGTTGGAAGAACGGCAAGGGCCCCACCGTGCCTACCCCAGGAACTCTGATTGCCACCTATGTGAGGCTCAAGACCGAGTTTGAGGAGATAGTCACCGTTGAGAAGCAGTATTCCCCTGGCAAGGTGATGGCCCCCATCGAGGACGAGGAGATGGCCCCCGGAGGGATGAGATCCCCCGGTGAGCTGCACAAGGTAAAAAATAATGGCTTATTACCATAGTTGTGGTTTTTGATTATTTGCAATGTGCTTGCTAATATGTTAGGGTTGTGCAGGTGCCGGTGGACGTCCTTGATGATACCGATGTCGTGGCCCGTCCTGTTGGCATCGCCCCGGAGATCGATTCCGATGCCGCTGTCCATCCTGTGGATATCGCCCCAGAGATCAATTCCAATGTCGCGGTCAGTCCTGCGGACATCGCCCCAGAAATCGATTCCCATGCCGCTGTCCGTGCTGTGGTCATTACCCGAGAGATCGATGACAAGAAATAGTTGGTCGGGCTAATCCTTCAGGGTAGTTTGCATTGCCCTGTGTTTAATTACCAGAACGATGCATGTTATCAAACCATCTTAGGGCTAGTGCACTGTCTTGTGTGGGCGGATCTTGCTACTTTTGTTTGATAGTGAATCATGCGATGAATCATGCGAACCCTCTCCGAGTTATGGAAATAGATGTATCCTCACCATCTTTTGATGTAATATATGGCATGATTAGATGTAAGTTTGAACTGTTTATCATATCGGCAGGGTTTGTTTGATGATTCTTGGTGTTAGTAGGCTAGCTACTGTGCGAGCTATAGTACTTGCAAAACACTCATCGAAGAGAAACGTTGGGGCTGATGAGCTCGTGGTACGCTTATACTTATCCCTCGTTGATCGACCAATAGCCCTAGCTCCTAAAATTGTAGGCTTAGCGATCGATGACCTAGGTGGGCTAGTTTGGCCTAGTGGGTTTTAGTGATATGACGTGAACCACACAAAATCATAGCAGTGCAGAGACATACTCCCTCCGTGCCAAAATAGATGACCTAGGCGGGCTAGTTTGCCCTAGTGGGTTTCAGTGATATGACGCGGTACAGTGTCGTCCAGTCTTCGCGTGTGGTAGCAGTATTGCGGGTACAGTAAGTTCTCTTGAAGAAGCGGAATTCAACGAAGTCATGATGGTTCCTTCGTCCGAACAACTTACATTGGGAAAGGTTGGGCCTGCGATACGACCGGGGTAGACCAGGATAATTTTGTGCATGGCACGTGGACCAGGATGGTCGACGTCCCACATGCCGACGAATGAAAGTATTCTTTCCGATATAGAGGACGAGCAACGAGTATTCATTGTTTATTTTTGATGAAAGCTATTGTCTCCACTGTTACGACGGAGGAGTGTGAAACATGGCAGCCCAGTGAACTTGGCATGTGCACCACTCCCTCCTTCCTCATGTAATGCCCAGGATACAGCTTTTTCTCGCTTTCTCTCTATCTATTTCCTCTCAAATGTTTTTACCTTTCTTTTTCTAAGACACAATTGTTTTTATGCCTTTTTTAGAATTATTTTTTTATACCTAGGAGAACGTGTAGAGACGGGCTCTTGCAGAGCCCACTCCTTGACTTTGTCAATGCCTCTCTCTCCTCCACATAAGGAGTACTACTTGCTATGCATGCATGCGGCGGGCAGCTGGCGTCTTGAGGAGCCAGGGCGGTGAGAGCGGGCTCCGGAAGCGGTCCGTACTCTAGCATAATTTTGGTTTTTACAGTATTTTTTCTCCATTGACAGGTAGGCCCGTGTAGATAGATAAAGAACACGAGCTGATGAGGCGCATGTGGAATGTTTGACTGGTCAACCAGACAAATACGGAGCTATACGCTGAGCCAGTGACCGTATAATCACCATATCTCGTATACAATGATCAAAGTGAGCTATCAAGACAAGTTCGATGACCGCCAATGCATTTTACTCGGTAATAAATGACCAGGATTGAAGGGGAATCCAAAATTGCTTCGTCTTCTGTCCTTGAGCTCTTGACAAACCAATGCACTATACGGTTGTCCGGCCACTCCATCCCAGAGCTCTCACCAAGCGTCGTTCATGCCACTGTGCCGCACACTAACCGGTATTGCAGCGATGGCATCCCGCCGCGCCGAGTTCCTCGCCGCCCATGACCGCACACAAAATGGTAGGGAAGCGATGGCATCCCGCCGTGCCGAGTTCATCGCCGCTCGCGACCTCACAACTATGTGGGAGGAATTTGAAGATGCCAACGCCAAATGGGCGGTAGAGCAAGAGGCGGCCAAAGCCGCACAGAGGGGGCAGAAAAGTCAGAAAGCACTCGAGAAAAGAGAGGCCCGCCGCCGCAAGAAAGAAAAAGACGCACGCACTGCTGCGGAGAGGTCGGCGGAGATCCAAGCACGGTGGGGTGTCGCCGACAAAGCCGGGAAGGAGAACGACGGCGTCTGGACAGCATGTGAGAAGTAGTAGTACTATTAGTTAGTGTGTGTGTGTGTGTCTGAGTACGAGCATGTACCAGTACTACTAGTTACTACCGTAGTTTTTAGAGCAAATTACCAGTACATTAGCCTAGACTAAATGGAAAAATTCCTATCCTAAGCATCAAATGGCATCTCTTTCTCTATAGGAATTGAGATGCATGTCATCTCACTTCCTATGATTTTCATATTCCTATCCTATGAACGAAAGGAGGCCTCTGTTGGAGTAACTACTGTAGCTAGCAGTACTGCTGGTATAGTAGTTTTCTTCAAGAAGCGGAATTCAACGAAGTCATGATGGTTCCTTCGTCCAAGCAACTTCAAAGTGGGAAGTGGGCCTGTGATTTGACGGCTCATTAGTCATTGTTACTGCGGCGCGACGACCTGGGTGACTCCCTTGGAGTTCTGCGTGCATGGCAAGTGGACCAGGATGGTCGACGTCCCACATGTTGGCGAACGGAAGTATTCTTTCCGATATCGAGGAGCAAGGAAACCGCGTGGTATAGTATCACTGCTGATTGGTTCGCAAAAAATAGTATCACTGTTTTATAATTATTTTTTATTTCTGATGAATGCTAGCGTTTCAACTCTTACGACGAAGGGTGCCAAACACGGCATGTGCTGGATGTCCCACACGTCAGCGAAAGGAGTGGGACATGAACAGCGTTGTAGAGCCCAGTGTAAAAAAACAGCTTGGTAGAGCGTCTCCACTTCTTCCACTTCTGGGTCGGAGACCACACGTAGTAGTATTTAGTGGTATGAACGATACAAAGTGCGACCTGGAGACAAAGACATGTCTAGTTGGAAGGTCTCGGGGCATACACGTAAACAAATATAAAAGTTAATATGTGCGTCCAACTAATATAGTAGTAGTAGTAGAGTACTTAGGCACGTACTCCATAACATCACCGTGCATTGCACGTACAACATTTAGTGGTAGTACGTAGTAAAAGACAAATGCCACCCAAGAGTTCCCATCTCGACCTACTTTTGGGTGTTTGGTAGAGTGTATGGAGGGTGCATGAGTCCACACTAGTTTAGCACAAATACACTAGAAGCATGCATGAAGAGAGCATGCATGAAGAGGGGTGTTGAGTTGAGCATGCATGAAGAGGGAACAACTATGCTGAGAAGAGAACGCAACCAAACACACCCTATATGCCACACATGTTCATACCATTTGTGTCTTTCTACTTCACTTACTACGCTACATTACTCAGGTTCGTACGTCCACTCCTGGGTACATGTTCGTCTCGTAGTTCCAGTCCCACGTGTTCTTCATATAGATGGAACGATCCTCGCATAACACATGCACCTTGATGCTAGATGTCTCGCGTGTTGGCAAAAGGATGAACAAAGCTCACGTAAAAAATAGAGTGGAAGAACATAGATTCCGTACGACCAAGAAGGAGCAAGGAACCTCGTGGTGGAGCATCTGCACTCATAATATTTAATATTATTCAGCGATATAAAATTAACCAATCATCTCCATAGTGGACTGGAAGAGTACGAAACACAGCAGCCCAGTGTAGTATCATACTAGTACATGGCTAACCCACGCTATCACCATATTTTTTGGCTTCCGTGCGACACATATCTCTAGTAATCCAGCAGCATGTATCGCTTCTCCCTCCTCGTCTCTATCAAAGTGCGGCAGGCTGGCATTTCTGCCGTCTATTGAGGTCGGTTAACTATCACATGTTAGCGACATGCCAAGAGCATTGTAAAAAAATTCCTTTCACGTTCCGTTTTCAAAAAGAAAAAAATCCTTTCACGTACGAATTTGCCTGTATGCTTTGAACAACTTGCATGTCCTATACTGCTCCTGTTTGATACTCTAACTTAGCTAGAGGTTAGACTAACTCATGACTAACCCTGAACTAACTGTAGCCAAAGAGGTGTTTGGGTGATAGGGTTAGATTGACAATAAATGCACTTCATGGAGAGAGAAAAGTGATTTTTCATTGGTCCCAACGAGAACTATCTCCAGTTAGCACCTCTTGGGTGGGATAGTTTTTTTTGGTGGGTTCGGTGCAACTTGCTCCAATTTAAACCCTCATGCTTGGATAGTTTAGGGCTATTTGTGCCCCAACTAGCTCAAACTAACTCTAACCCATGGATCCAAACAGGGCCTATGGCTAGTCTCAACGCGGAGCAGATGCGTGCACCGGGAAGCGGTGCTCTCTCGGTCGTCGTGCCACTTCAAAGCCGGCGCCAGTGAGAGGTCACCTCCGCTCTGGCCGGGCATTAATGCAGCACTGACGCTCCAGGGGGACACTGACCATTTCACACGGGAAGCGTGCGCTGGCAAGGGAGTCTAGGTTTTGAACCGTTTCAGGTGTAGTACTGGTAGTTTGCAAAACTACTCAATTATTGCACTCAGTTTCCTAAGAAATTGTGGTAAAAAACGTTACTCCACAGCCTGCTTCCCTTCTCCTTCCTCTTCCACCGCCCGCGCACGTCCGCGGGAAGCGACTGGTCAACCCTTATATAGGAGTGCTAGCACAAAAAGATGCATGCATGACCACTAAAATTTCCATATTAAAGCGCCGCTCCGACGGGAGTATGGCGTATGTTGTTACCTTCGGCCGGCCCATCGCTATCGGGCGACGGCGACCAGAGAAGAGGCGGCGGGAGGGGAATGAATGCATCTACTATTTGGGTTCGCCTTCCGGCTTAAATAAATGCGCAGCATCACGTGTACCTGCGGGTGCACAAATTGTAACATACGTGTCTGCTTAAGTGGGCGTCACGTAACTGGTGTGTGTGAGAGAGAGATTCTGAGAGATAGAGTGCATGTGTGCGACTCTACTCTTCGGACATGTAGTCAATCTTTTGCATCGGGATATAAGTATAATGGTATTTACTTTAGCTAGTGATTTATGTGGCCATGTTAACGTGGTTGTGTCAAAAAAATGTCACTTCCTGCTCGTGATTTGCGTTATATAATTACAAGCAAGATTCTTGTGCATTGCACGGAACATCAATATGCATTTTCTTACAGAACACCTGTTGTGATTGACCCATGCAGGAGTAATCCCATGTGTAAAAACTAGTGATATCTCAAGAATTTTATCGGAAAACTGGTATCTCGAGAATGTCATCGAAAAAATGAAAGATGAGAGATAAGGCGAGGAGGAGTGGAGCGTGGTGGTGACGGGTGGTCGGAATGGGCAGAGGCATGGGAATGGACGGTGCCGGCAGGCGGCAGCGGGCACCATGCATGCTAGATTGTTCCCGAGACTTACTCCTTTTTTAATTGCTGAGCAATGAGGTTGCGAGAGATAATGATGTGGAGAGAGGTGCCGGTATCTTTTGTAAAATTATCATAGTTTGCTTTCATTATCATAGTTTGCTTTCTATCCTCAGATATAGATCATACGGTCTGTATTACAAGATGGCAGGCACACCATCACCACCAACTCGTTTTTTATAAGGGTACAGATGATAAGTTTGCTGACTACTAAAGTAAAGTGGAATTTGTCCATGTTATGCAAGTAAATAAAGGTGATTGTTTATCATACGGGTAAGGTTGGATGAAGGGTGGTAGGAACAAATGCTCCGTCCTAGAGCATGTGTGTGTGAGATGGTTAGTGTGTGTGAGAGAGAGAGAGAGGAGAGAGAGATGGAGTCTTAGTTTGTGTGTGTGAGAGAGAGGGAGAGATGGAGTCTTAGTGTGTGTGGGGGGGTGTGCGTTGCGTTGTGTGTGTGTGTGTGTGCTAGATGTAAGGATAACTAAGGCTGGAAAACCTCTGATTGAAGAGACATGGAAAAGCATGTTATGAATTTTAACTTTGAAACACAACAGCAATATCATACCTGTGATCTTGAATCTAAACTGCCGGCTTATGTGACTCGAACAGTAAGGGTGATGACCCAATCTTTAGAAGCCAACACTTCCATATGTATGATGACTGTCATACACTGGCTATTTATCGTCAAAAAACCAAGCTGGGTTAAATTGAAACCATACTTATACTTAGATCGAGACGAAAAGCCACAGAATAAAAAACAAAGATTGTCTTTCAAAAAGCGTAAGTCAAACATTATCATAGTTTGCTTTCTATCCTCAGATATAGATCATACGATCTGTATTACAAGATGGCACGCACACCATCACCACCAACTCGTTTTTTTATAAGGGTATAGATGATAAGTTTGCTGACTACTAAAGTAAAGTGGAATTTGTCCATGTTATGCAAGTAAATAAAGGTGATTGTTTATCATACGGGTAAGGTTAGATGAAGGGTGGTAGGAACAAATGCTCTGCCTAGAGCATGTGTGTGTGAGATGGAGTCTTAGTGTGTGTAAGAGAGAGAGAGAGAGATAGAGAGGAGAGAGAGAGATGGAGTCTTAGTTTGTGTGTGTGAGAGAGAGAGGGAGAGAGATGGAGTCTTAGTGTGTGGGGGGGGGAGTGCGTGCTTGCGTGTGTGTGTGTGTGTCAGAGAGAGAGAGAGAGAGATGGAGTCTTAGTGTGTGTGTGTTGGGGGTGCGTGCGTGCGTGTGTGTGTGTGTGTCGCGGGGTCCTCTGTGGCGGATGTAATTTAAGTGTGAATGGCTTTCATCATAGAGAGGTGATGTGTATGGCAGAGGCCACCAACGATGGGGTGCGAGAGAGAAAATGCCCGTAGAGAGGGAAGAGAAGGTGTGTGCGCGTGAGAGGAGTCGACTTCGAGAGAACGTGTTTGTTCGAGAGACACCGAGGAAGACTACTATATATCGATGGTGCATGTAGGCGGGAATTAAACTAAGGGATGGTCTTATTGGTTTCGGGGATACAGGGGAAGAGTGAGAGGCGGGGGGTAGCTAGAAGGAGATTGTTAAGTGTGAGTGTGTGTTTTACCCATCCAGGCGGAAGTTATGTGCACAAAAGAGGAGAACGATTCGATGTGGCGTTAGGATTGAGGGTAATTAACTACGTATGGATACATAGAGACCTTGAACGTGCATGTGTGAGAGGTATACATGTATACGTGGGATGTGTGTGTGTGCGCGCGCGCATGACCGAGATAAAAGAAAGAAGACATAAGTCATAAGATCAACGACATGGGAGAGACGGATCGGTATGACAATATGCATGCATGTGAGAATGCATGGAAGAAGTCCCGACAATTGATCATGTGTTTTTGTCTTTAAGAGATAGTGGCATGGGCTAGAGCATGCATCTATGGCGAGCAGAGGGAGTGAGGCGCAACGATTGTGCAAAAGAGACCAACCTATAAATGCATATGTATGGAGAGACATATATAGTGTGGGTGATAGGAAGCAAGAGTCCGTGCGAGAAAGAAATTTTGATGGAGAAACTACAGATAGATACAGAGATGGAGATGCTAGCTAGAGGGACATCCGCTAGTTTGGGTGTTGGAGATGACCGTCAGGTGGTTCAAAGGGTGAAGTTATATATGTGTGTGAGAGGGCAGTTGACTGCATGTAGAGAGAAACATATGTAGTGTGCGTGATAGGAATCAAGAGTGAGGGCGAGAAAGAAGGTTGATGGAGAAACAGATAAATAGAAAGATAAAGATGCTAGCTAGTGTGCGTTAGAGATAGGAGTCGAGTGGATCAGAAGGTTGGGTTATGTGTGTGGGTGTGAGAGAGATAGAGAGAGGGTGCGTGTGAGTCACATACAAACAGATATCAGAGAGAAATGAGATCCAGAGAGACGGAGTTTTGTGTCTGCGAGAGAGAAAGATATTTCACAACGAGAGTGATAGCTAGAGAGACATACGAGGGAATGCAAGATATCTCTAGGGAGAGAGGGTGTGTGTGAGCGACATACAAGAGAACAATGGAGAAATATGAGACCCTGGGAGACAGAGTTTGTGTTTGTGTGTGAGAAAGAGATATTGATGAGGAAGAGTCGTAGGTTCTCATATCTAAGGAGCGAAAGACATCTCTGTATGAGGTGTGTGAGAGTGGCACACATGGGAATAATAGAGAGAAATGAGACCCCGGGAGACAAAGTTTTGTGTTTGTGTGAGAGAAAGAGATTCCACATGGAGAATCATAGTTAGAGACACATAGCAGGGAGCGAGATATACTTAGAGAGAGATAGAGTGATGAAGGTCGAGGGAGAGAGTACCGTCAGTGTGTTACGAATATAAAAGATCACTGTCGACATACAGGTAGCACGAGAGATACCCGAGAGACGATGAACGCGTATAGGTCCAGAGAGATAGTCCTATATAAGCATGAGTGTGATATCTATAAGAGACGAATATCCGGATTAAAGGGGATTCAAATATTTAAACTGGAGATCACGGCATCGATAATATCATAACGCAAATTGGTGTATCAAACATGCATATTCATTTGAATTTGGGCACACGTGTAATGTTATATAGTTTATCAATATTGGTGATCCATAGATTCTTCGATTACAAACAATGCATGGTTTATATGCAATTAATGTCTAAACGGGATTACACTATATGTTGCGTGTGTGAAACACATTATACATGTTTGAGAAGTAAAAAAAACCGCATGAAACACACATTAATTGGAGACAGTTAGCGAGGAATGCATACATTGGATTTCAACATAAAGTGGTTTCAAATCTTTGAAAATCCAAATTGATGGATACAACCTTATGAATCTGAGATCATGCCATTTGTAAACCATATTTATGTATAAATGGTGTTGTGCTTTTGAAAGTATATATATAAAAAATGATGTATATAGAATGTAATTCCAATTGAAAATGGATCCCGCCTGAAAAAAATAGAATACAAACGGGATTCGAATTGAGTTGGCATGGTAAACGTGCACTCTGCAAAATTTGAATGAAGCGGGGAAAGTCGCAGTAACCGCCCGAAACCAAAATCTGCGAGATGGAAATCACTACTGCCTATCCCTGCCACGCAAATCCTATATGCTGGATTTCTATAGGTTTCGATAGGGGTAAGTTTGTAATTTCACCCAAACGTGACGTAACTGCCTCTCACCCGGATTCATACACGGTGGGCGCCAAAACACAGTGTGTCCTCAGCCGAAATCGACTCCCTCCCCGATTCATATTCATATACGGTGGGCACCAAAAACAAACTCTGGTCGGCAAAATTACCGTCCTATCCCCAACCGACTAGTGTTGTTGTGATGTAGTAGAAATTTGAAATGGGGGCTAAGTTTGTAAATTTCCTCGCATTTGAGACAAGCGCGCCCTGAATACATGGTTCCCCCTTCCTCTCTACCTCCCTTTTCCCCATTCGTACTCCGTGGGCGCCAAAACACCCTCTCCACCCCACCCTCCTCCGTCCGCCGCCGTCCGCCACCCCATCCACCGCCGTCCTCCTCCACCATGCCGGAGCTAATACCCCGACGCCGCCGTCCATTACAAGAGATCGACCTCTCTCATCCACGGCTTTGGACCGGGATCCTTGCATCCCGTCCTCTCGCTTCATCCCCGCCATCGTCCACCTTGCCGGCGCCGCTCCTACGACCATCTCGTCCACCGCGCCCAGCCGCCACCGTCTACCCTCCTAGATCTGCTTCCACGCCGCCGACAGCCATCGCTATCGCAGCACCGTCAAATTCTCAGCAGATGCGTACACGGCGCCGCACCAGAGGCGGTACTCTTTCGTATCTGCTCCACTTATTTATCGCAGCAAGAAAATAGATCGCCATTGCTTTACTCTGATTTCTTGTCTTGGTTGCGAAGTTGCCTTTGTCCGGTTTGCACCTTCAGATCTGCCATGGCACGCTCAACACCATACTCGCAATGCTTATGGTTTTCCCCTTTTATATTCCACACTAGTTAAATCACAGTAGACTAAATTTCAAAATTGGGTCAGTCGATTTTTCAGAGCTCGCCGGATTTCGCTGGTGCGATCGAAGGGGCTCGGGTGGTTGTGGTGCCTCGCCGAACGAAGAAAACTCGACACGGGGGGGGGGGGTGGGGGGGGGGGGGGGGTGGCAGAGGAACACAGGCTGTGGGGGCCGGTGGTCCGGCCGGCGGCCCGTGCGGTGTTTTGTATGGGAAGAATCAGAGACGAGGAAGAAGAAGGGTTAGGAGACGTAGGATCTTCATCCAACTACCTGAAATGGTCGAGAGACAGCTAGGAGTTGCATTCTTAATGCGCTCTGGTTCATCATGTGTGGGCACTTCGCAACCAACATTTTATTATCCAAAATCGGCTTGCTCTTCTTTACGATGTTACTCTTTCGTTCTTCTTTAATATTTACTCTCTCCGTTCCTAAATACAAGTCTTTGTATAGATTCCACCATGGACTACATATGGAGCAAAATGAGTGAATCTACACTCTAAAATGTACGTGGATACATCTGTATCTGATCCATAGTGGAAATCTCTACCAAGACTTATATTTTGGAATGGAGGGAGTATGATAGTAGTATAGTATGTTCCTTGTACTGAAGATGAGAAGGGACATTTGTAGTGTAGAGGTCTATACGGTCGGTTGTGATGGACACTTTGAGCCTCTTTGATTCGTAGGATCTTGTAAACATAGGAATAGGATTTGTAGTGGCCTGCCCACTTGAATCCTATAAGAATAGCAAGGAAATGCGGGGAGCTGTGTCGCCATTGAGAGTTACATTGATATTAACAGTACCGCACCTTCACTTGAAGAGAGCTGGTATCCGAAGCCTTTCTAGCCGTACCGGCAATACTAGCACATATATTCCAGCAAGTTCCACTTTGCTGATTTTACTCTGATGCTTAAGGTTTTCCCGTTATATCTACACTATGATCTATATAGCTGCTTTGTGTCGCACTAGTAGCAGTCCACTCTTGAAGCTAAACACTGATGACTTACAAAATTGGCACCAAGGCATTGAGTGCCATTCTGGATGCAATGAAACTCATACGCTCCCCACCTGTTGATTCTTGTTCAGAATATGATCCTAATGACTATTCTAACCTCAAGGAGTCAAAGGCAGATGGCCTGTCCTGTTCACCCATCAAGGTGCCTGTTCTAATTTGGCAATGTTTTATTGATTGCGGGTATCTTGCATATGTTGTCTTGCATTTCTTCTACTTTGTTGCACCACCATCTGCTTAGTTTACTCATCATATATGTCGAGATGCCATGCCCATCCATTATCAATACATATTCCATCTGTCATCATACCATGTTTTTCCACTCAAATTCTGTTCTTGTGCATCAGGCATCAAAAAGGAAGAGGGTGATTGCCGAACCTGAAGGAGCACCAGCAAAGTCCTTGAAAAACGTGGTGGTGCCGGAGAAATCAGACAGCACCCCACTTATATTGGTTGTACAACCAGTGACACAAAACGTAGGACTGACTCCAGCAGACTGTACCCATACTTCACTGGCCACACCACTAGCCCCACGACACAGGACCTGCACTCCAGCAAAAGATATACCGATTTCATTTGCCATAGCACCAGCTGTACCACAGAAAAATCCCACTCCAGCAAAAAGTACAGCAAGTCCACCGGCCAAAGACCTATCCCAACTGTAGAGACGGCCAATTCCTGCAGATTGGAACCCCATTCCATTTATTCCCAGTTTGAAAGACAATGCTTTCAATGTTGTTAGGGACTACATACATATATTCCCATCATGGGAAGATTATTGTGAAGACAAACACCATTTTCACATCTTTCTGTCCAAATTACGTGTAAGTGCTATTATTCATGGCTATTATTTTCCTATTTTCTGCTGATTGAACACATCAATGATTTACATTACATTGTTGTAACTAGGCGAGGGTCAATCTGGATAGTCATGACGAGCAAAGCTTGCTTGTGCTTTTCAAGGAAGAATTGCAGTAGTATCGGTGTTACCTTAGGAAATCACACTTTGATGGCAAGTCTATAAATGAATTCCTGGTGAAGTCTCCTATGCTAAATTTAGAAGACATTGAATGGAAAAACCTTGTTATGCACTGGTCTCGTTCCCAGGATGAGGTACTGTCTATGAAATCACATGACAATTTGAACTTCTACTTTTCCGCATGTGCCTTACAGATCTTTTTTGCAGGAAATCTGCTCGAAGAAGAATTCCGGTTTGACAAGAACGACAGGATATCTCAAATATGCTGCCCGCTGCTTTGCTCTTGTTAGTACCTGTTGTCCTGTATCACTGTACTTGCATACATACCTGGTTCATTATGTGACAGCAGTATGCATGATAGCTTGCTTATCAATTGTTCGCTCCAAATTATCTGATCTGTATGAATGTTTACATTAGTGTAGAATATATCCAATGCCAATGTTTATTTAGCTCTGCATTGTTCTTGTAAGTACATGCTGTCCTTTATCAGTGTACTTATAATGACGGGTAGTTGTTCATGTACCATCACTCTGCAGCTTATTTTCCTTTGCCCTCCATTTTCTACACATCAGATCTATATTTACTCTTACCATAAGGTTGGTACTGAAGAAGTTTATCTGTGCATTGCTCTTGGCTGTACCTTTTGCCTGTATCGTTGCACTTACATTTATAGCTACTTGGTTATGTAGCATCACTCTTCATCTTATCTTAAATATTCTCCATTTTTTCGTATATTATCACATCTATATTTACTCTTAACAAAATGTAGAATAAAGGCGATGCTTTTGAAGAAGATTCTGTGGTAAACTTCTTGAATTGCCCCCCCCCATCAGCATGGACAAGGCCTTTATAGAGCCTGTCTTCACCAATAATGTAAGTTTGTCCATCTCAAGCCTTCAAACTTTGTTGTATATATTTGGTTAGGCATGACTGCAACAGCTGTTTATTTTTGGTGTTTGCATCAAATTGCTTGTTTAAAGTTTATTATATGTAGTTCATAAACAAAAGTTCGTCCTTTCTCAATTTAAGTTTTCAGTTGTACAACCAAGTTCCTTCTTCATACCATGTAAATTAAACTATACAGAGCAAGTGATCTTGTTTTGCACTGCATGTATGCTTATGTTCTTCATCTGTAATCCAGTGGTGTGGTGAACCTACCCACTACAGCACAATGTCATATTCTGCAATGTCTTAACTATGAAAAATGTCATATCATTCTACTATTATTTAAACCGTCTCTTTATTTGCCAATCTGAAATGGTATAAATTGACAGCACACTAACCATTGATACTTATGAGTTCTTGATCTGTAATCTAGTGGTGTCGTGAAGCTGCCAACTCCTTCACAATGTCATTTCCTGCCATGTCTTGACCTGAACAATACCATATTGTGTTAATGCAAATTTAAACTGTGTCACTTTATTCGTCAGTAAGAAATGTGATGAATTGTCAGCACTGATACTTTTATGTGCAAAACCTGTCATCTGTCTGCTTGTTTATCTTTCAGAGTGAGGAAGATATAAGTGTTGAACAAGCGCAGTTTCATCATCTTGCTCAGCTGCTTGTGCTGCAGCTCCCTAGCAGGGCTAACCTTTCTTGAACTCTATTGAAGTGTTGTCGGTTTTGTATATTATTTTGTTGGCGTGTTTATTTGCACTGGTGGCGATCTTTGATGTCCACTGTATGTAATCTGCTGTCTGCTTGTGCTTTATTATCATAGTGGCGAACTTTGATGCCCAGTGGATGTAATATGCCGTAATTTCTTTATTGTATAGTATAGGTTTTTTCTTATTCACGATGCTGCAGTTATTTTACTGTACCTGTCTTCGCAGTAAACCGGCCAAACCGTAAAATTACGGTACATAATCGGGCCGTCATGCAATCACGATGTAGGTTGGGCCTGAAACATGCCGTTCAGCTCACGGGCCGGCAATAGCCCGAAATGAACCCCGGCCCATGATTGTGCGAATCAAATCACAGGCTTTTAACATGCTGAAAAATTGTCTCGGTTCTTGTTTGGCCCAATCAGATATCGGCTGCGAGCAGGCCGGATGCAAACCGGGCCGTAGTTAGGCCCAACTATATGACGGGCTTTTAACAGGCTGAAATTAATATAGGGACGAAATGTTAAACGGGCCCTTAACAGGCCAAAACTAATATCAGGCCGAATTACTAAGTGGGCCTTTAGCAAGTGGGCCCAAAAGCATAGTGTCCAGTTGACGGGCCGAATCTGATATGGGCCATAATTAGGCTCAAAACCTCTTAAAGGGCCAGACCTGACTGGGCCGTAATTTGGCCCAGAACATGGTAGGCTTTTAACGGGCCGGATCTCATATGGGCCACTATTAGGCCCAGAGCGTGGAAGCCCATTAATAGACCATATCAAATATGGGCCAACATTTGGCCCAAAACATGGCAGCCAGTTAACGGGCCGGCCTACTAGGGTCCTCAAAATCTTATGGGCCTACAGCTGGGCCGGCCCATTAATGTCGGCGAAATCTCGTGGGCCTTTAGCTGGGCCAGCCCATTATGATCCGCAAGAATTTTGGTGGGCCTTTACCTGGGCCAGCCTATTATGGCACACAAAAATCTTGTGGGCCTGTACCTGGGTCGGCCCATTATGACCCGCGAAATCTTGTGGGCCTTTAGCTGGGCCAGCCCATTATGGTCTACAAAATCTCGTGGGCCTTTAGTTGGGCCGGCCCATTATGGTCCGCAAAATCTTGTGGGGCTTTAGTTGGGCCGGCCCATTTAAAATTGTTGGGCCGTGCCACGTGTTGACGTATCATAGGCGCCTTCTGTCCAGTGAGTGGATGACATCTGTCCCGACGATGAGCCGACACGTGTTTCCTCTAGCCAATGATGATTTTACACGTGGAAAATCCCCATTGGTTGGGGCTGTTAACGGGTTATCGGATCCAAAACCCGACCGGATAGCTTAACGATGTTCCGTTACGGTGGATGCCACGTGTCGGTCACCCTTGACGAAAGCACTTCTGTGACACACGATTTATCGTCATGGAAGTGGACACTTCCGTGATGATAATTTTGGTAATGTCATGGAACACTTCTACGACAGCACATGTATGACTATCTTGATTCTGTCATAAATTTGTCATGGATGTACATGCATGACAAAAAAAGTGACCTACTGTGACAAACACGTATCATCACGGAAGTGTATTTTTTGTAGTGTATGAGCTCATTGGATGAAAAAGATGAGGAGGAGAGCGAAGAACAAAAGGAGGAAAAACGGATTAGCTACCCGTGCCCACCTTCTAATGAGAGTAACTCTCCAACTCATACATTATTTAATGTCCCTTCGTTCTTACCGAAGGATGATTGCTATGATGATTGTTATGATCCCGTTGATTCTTTTGAAATACCCCTTTTTGATGAACTTGATGCTTGCTATGCTTGTGGACATGATGCCAATATGAATGATGCTTATGGTGATGAACTTGCTATAGTTCCTTATGTTAAACATGAAATTGTTGCTATTGCACCCACACATAATAGTCCTGTTATCGTTTTGAATTCTCCAAACTACACTATATCGGAGAAGTTTGCTCTTATTAAGGATTATGTTGATGGGTTGCATTTTACCGTCGCACATGATGATTTTGATGAATGTAAAATGCATGTGCTTGATGCTCCTACTTGCCATTATTATGAGAGAGGAACTACATCTCCACCTCTCTATGTTTCCAACACGATAAAATTGCAAGAAACTGTTTATACTATGCATTGGCCTTTACTATGTGTGCATGAATTGTTCTTTTATGACATGCCGATGCATAGGAAGAGAGTTAGACTTCGTTGTTGCATGATAGATGTTACTTTGTGCACACTACTAAATGGAAAATCATTGCTAATTCAAATTGGGTTTGATATACCTTGGGATCCGGGTGGATCCATTACTTGAGCACCTTATGCCTAGCTTAATGGATTTAAAGAAAGCGCTGCCAGGGAGACAACCCGGAAGTTTTAGAGAGTCATTTATTTCTGTTGAGTGCTTTTATAAAGTTTAAAAACAAAAAAATAAAGAGGGGAACCTAAAACTTTTTCAAAAATAAAAGCGAAAGTGAGAAAGACGAGCATTGTTAAAATGGGAGCTAGCCTTGAACTTTGTTCATGCCCATGGAAACTTTGTGACCCTTGATTATAGAAACTTTTCAACAAAAATAATTATCCCCTTGTACAATTCATTTGTATTATAAAAATAATGTGCCAAGATTTGCCTTTAGGATGTTTACATTGCTTGTTGGTTTGTGCGGTGCAGAACAGAAACTTTGGATGTAGTGCACAATTTTACATTTTTTACTGGAACGTCAAAGGGTTCTGAAAATTTTTGCAATGTGTTTATATACAATTTTTTTATTGTTCCTAATTTTGGCAGAATTGTTTGAGTACCAGAAGTATTGTGAATGTTCAGATTACTACAGACTGTCCTGTTTAAGACAGATTCTGTTTTTGGTGCATAGTTTGCTTGTTTTGATGAAACTATCAATTTTTATCAGTGGATTAAGCCATGGAAAAGTTATATTACAGTAGCTATAGTGCAAAAAAAATATGAATTTGTTTGCAACAGTACTTAGGGTAGTGATTTGCATTATTATACTAACGGATCTTACCGAGCTTTCTGTTGAGTTTTGTGTGGATGAAGTGTTCGAAGATCGAGGATGTATCGATGTGAGGAGAAGAAGGAGAGGCAAGAGCTCAAGCTTGGGGATGCCCAAGGCACCCCAAGTAAATATTCAAGGAGACTCAAGCGTCTAAGCTTGGGGATGCCCCAGAAGGCATCCCATCTTTCTTCAACAAGTATTGGTATGTTTTCTGATTCGTTTCGTTCATGCGATATGTGCAAATCTTGGAGCGTCTTTTGCATTTAGTTTTCACTTTTCTTTGATGCACCATGCTGGTATGAGATAGTCCATGGTTGATTTATAGAATGCTCTTTGCACTTCACTTAATCTTTTGAGTATGGCTTTATAGAATGCTTCGCGTGCTTCGCTTATATCATTTGAAGTTTGGATTGCCTGTTTCCCTACACATAGAAAACCGTCATTTGTAGAATGCTCTTTTGCTTCACTTATATTTGTTAGAGCGTGGGCATATATTTTGTAGAAAGAATTAAACTCTCTTGCTTCACTTATATCCATTTATAGAGTTGACAGGAATTGGTCATTCACATGGTTAGTCATAAAATCCTACATAAAACTTGTAGATCACTGAATATGATATGTTTGATTCCTTGCAATAGTTTTGTGATATAAAGGTGGTGATATTAGAGTCGTGCTAGTTGAGTAACTATGAAATTGATAAATACTTGTGTTGAGGTTTGCAAGTCCCGTAGCATGCATGTATGGTGAACTGTTATGTAACAAAGTTGGAGCATGAGGTATTTATTGATTGTCTTCCTTATGAGTGGCGGTCGGGGACGAGCGATGGTCTTTTCCTACCAATCTATCTCCCTAGGGGCATGCGTAGTAGTACTTTGCTTCGAGGGCTAATAAACTTTTGTAATAAGTATATGAGTTCTTTATGACTCATGTGAGTCCATGGATTATACGCACTCTCACCCTTCCATCATTGCTAGCCTCTTCGGTACTGTGCATTGCCCTTCCTCACCTCGAGAGTTGGTGCAGACTTCGCAGGTGCATCCAAACCCCGTGATATGATACGCTCTATCACACATAAACCTCCTTATATCTTCCTCAAAACAGCCACCATACCTACCTATCATGGCTTTTCCATAGCCATTTCCGAGATATATTGCCATGCAACTTCCATCATCATCATATACATGACTTGACCATTTATTGTCATATTGCTTTGCATGATCGTAAGATAGCTAGCATGATGTTTTCATGGCTTGTCCGTTTTTTGATGTCATTGCTACGCTAGATCATTGCACATCCCAGTACACCGCCGGAGGCATTCATATAGATTCATATCTTTGTTCTAGTATCGAATTGTAATATTGAGTTGTAAGTAAATAAAAGTGTGATGATCATCATTATTAGAGCATTGCCCTAATGAGGAAATGATGATGGAGACTATGATTCCCCCACTAGTCGGGATGAGACTCCGGACTTTAAAAATAAATAAAAGAGGCCAACGAAGCCCAAATAAAAAACAGAGGCCAAAGAAGCCCACCAAAAAATAAGAGAAAAAGATAGAAGGGGCAATGTTACTATCCTTTTACCACACTTGTGCTTCAGAGTAGCACCATGTTCTTCATCTAGAGAGTCTCTTGAGTAATCACTTGCATACACTAGTGGGAATTTTCATTATAGAACTTGGCTTATATATTCCAATGATGGGCTTCCTCAAATGCCCTAGGTCTTCATGAGCAAGCAAGTTGGATGCACACCCACTTAGTTTCAATTTGAGCTTTCATACACTTATAGCTCTAGTGCATCCGTTGCATGGCAATCCCTACTCCTCACATTGACATCAATTGATGGGCATCTCCATAGCCCGTTGATTAGCCGAGTCGATGTGAGACTTTGTCTTTTCACACAAACCTCCATGTTCATATTCTATTCCACCCATAGTGCCATGTCCATGGCTTGCGCTCATGTATTGCGTGAGGGTTGAAAAGGCTGAAGCGCGTTAAAAAGTATGAACCAATTGCTCGGCTTGTCAACGGGGTTGTGCATGATTTGAATGCTTTGTGTGGTGAAGATGGAGCATAGCCAGACTATATGATTTTGTAGGGATGAGCTTTCTTTGGCTATGTTATTTTGATAAGACATAATTGCTTGGTTAGTATGCTTGAAGTATTATTGTCTTAATTTCAAATGATAGACTATTGCTTTGAATCACTCGTGTCTTAATATTCATGCCATGATTAGATATATGATCAAGATTATGCTAGGTAGCATTCCACATCAATTTTTTTTATCATTTACCTACTCGAAGACGAGCAGGAATTAAGCTTGGGGATGCTGATACGTCTCCATCATATCAATAATTTTTTATTGTTCCATGCCAATATTATACAACTTTCATATACTTTTGGCAAATTTTTTATACTATTTTTTGGACTAACATATTGATATTGATCCAGTGCCCAGTGCCAGTTCATGTTTGTTGCATGTTTTATGTTTCGCAGAAACCCCTTACCAAACGGAGTCCAAACGGAATAAAAATAGACGGAGAATATTTTTGGAATATTTGTGAAATATGGGAAGAAGAATCAACGCGAGAAGGTGCCCAAGGGGGCCATGAGGCCTGCCCCCTGGGCGCGCCCCTGACCCTCGTGGGCCCCCTGTAAGGCGGTTGCTGCTCTTCTTTGGCCGCAAGAAAGCTAATTTTCGGAGAAAAATCTGGGCAAAGGTTTCAATCCAATCGGAGTTACGGATCTACGGATATATAAGAAGCGGTGAAAGGGCAGAATCCGGGAATGCAGAAACAGAGAGAGACAGAGAGACAGATCCAATCTCGGAGGGGCTCTCGCCCCTCCCATGCCATGGAAGCCATGGAACAGGGGGGAAACCCTTCTCCCATCTAGGGGGAAGGTCAAGGAAGAAGAAGAAGGGGGGCCTCTCCCCCTCTCTCCCAGTGGCGCCGGAACACCGTCGGGGCCATCATCGTGTGACGGTGATCTACACCAACACCTCCGTCATCTTCACCAACATCTTCATCACCTTCCCCCATCTATCTACAGTGGTCCACTCTCCCGCAACCTGTTGTACCCTCTACTTGAATGTGGTGCTTTATGCTTCATATTATTATCCAATGATGTGTTGCCATCCTATGATTTCTGAGTAGATTTTCGTTGTCCTATCAGTAATTGGTGAATTGCTATGATTGGTGTAATTTGCTTGTGGTTATGTTGCTGTCCTTTGGTGCCCATCATATGAGCGCGCACGTGGATCACACCATAGGTTTAGTTGTATGTTAATAGGACTATGTATTGGAGGGCAAGAGTGACAGAAGTTTCAACCTAGCATAGAAATTGATGCATACAGGATTGAAGGGGGACCAATTTATCTTAATGCTATGGTTGGGTTTTACCTTAATAAACGTTAGTAGTTGCGGATGCTTGCTAATAGTTCCAACCATAAGTGCATAGAATTCCAAGTCAGGGATGACATGCTAGCAGTGGCCTCTCCCACATAAAACTTGCTATCGGTCTAGTAAAGTAGTCAATTTCTTAGGGACTATTTCGCAACTCCTACCACCACTTTTCCATAGTCATAGGAACATGTATAAGTTATGGAGAAAGCAATAGCAACAAACTAAACGATCATCGTGCTAAGCTAACGGATGGGTCAAGTCAATCACATCATTCTCCGATGATGTGATCCCGTTAATCAAATGACAACTCATGTCTATGGTCAGGAAACATAACCATCATTGATTCAACGAGCTAGTCAAGTAGAGGCATACTAGTGACACTCTGTTTGTCTATGTATTCACACATGTACTAGGTTTCTAGTTAATACAATTCTAGCATGAATAATAAAAATTTATCATGATATAAGGAAATATAAATAACAACTTTATTATTGCCTCTAGGGCATATTTCCTTCAATTAGGGAATCTACAATGGCAGCTGCTTATAGAGGCGCTTAGTACAAAAAAATAAAGATTATAAAATAGGAAAAACACCTAAATGCCCAGTCTTACAACCAAAGGCGCTAAGTTCGTGGAGTAAATAAAGCAATCAGGCGCTTAGAGCAGGCAGAAAGATAGGCAAGCGCTCGATGCCTCATGTTGCATCGATGCCTCGTAGAACATGGGGATTCAACTAATTAACTACTAAGTTGCCGGGAATATAACCCTGGCGCCCGTTGTAAGCACCAACATTGGACATGCCCTTATCTAGCGCTCGTTCTAAGCGCCCGCATTGGACATGCCCTTATTGTCCCTAAGGGCATGTACAACACGGGGCGATTACAACTAGTGCCAGGGTTCGATTCCCGTCCTATTTGGGGTGGCGTCGATGCCGAGCCAGTCACCGACGCTTAGCCTTTTCCAGAGCGTAAGGGCGTGTTTGGTTAGTTTCTCCATCGGGCCTGGCTAGGAGAGAAAAAATGAGCCAGGCTGAGCAGGGCCTGCGTAAGGAAAAACAGGGCCAAAACATAGATGACCAGTTGATTGGTTGCCTGCATTAGGGGTCATGTCATCGAGATGCAATTTTCACCCGACGTTTGGTTGCATACATGCATATGATTAGTAGTTAACAACAAAGCTTAACACCCACCAGGTATGGCATATCATTTCGTCGAACACGTTGAGCGTGCCCAAGGTTCCTCTGCCCATCATGTCACCGCCAACTCCCATCAACGTCAGCATGAACCCCAATGGGAACTTCCCCGTCAGGATGCTGTTGTTGGTCCCATCTAAGCCGTGGCTCACACCGAGAGTTCCATGGCCGGCCAGCGTCACCTCCACACACGCCGCCGCATAGAAATTCACCGGCGGCAAGAGGAGCTCCCGCCGCACTCGTCCTCGTCTGAGGAACCGCCAGGGAGCAGCGCCCCGCGCGTGAAACCGTTCGCGAGTCCCAGCACGGTGCCCGTGGCTGCTAGATGGCGAGGCCGCTAGCGAGCTGGGCAGCGGGAGGCCGAGGGCCACGAGGCGGTGACGCGTGGTTGTCCTCGGCGAAGGCGGCTGTGTCGGTGGAGGTCGGCGAGGGAAGAGGTGCGGCAGCCGTATTCACATCCACGACCGCGTAGCTGAGGGAGGCTGACGCGCTGCGGAGAAGGTGAGCAGTGATGTCTACTACGCAACTTTATTCTTGTAGACACGTGTTGGGCCTCCAAGCGCAAAGTTTTCTGGGACAGTAGCAATTTTCCCTCAAGTGGATGACCTAAGGTTTATCAATCCGCGAGAGGTGTAGGATGAAGATGCTCTCTCTCAAATGACCCTGCAACCAAATACAAGAAATCTCTTGTGTCCCCAACACACCCAATACAATGGAAAATTGTATAGGTGCACTATTTCGGCGAAGAGATGGTGATAAAAGTGTAATATTGATGGTAGAAATAAATTTTTATGATCTGAATAAATAAAAACAGCAAGGTAGAAAATAGTAAATGGGCACAAAAACGGTATTGCAATGCTTAAAAACAAGGCCTAGGGTCCGTACTTTCACTAGTGCAATCTCCCAACAATGCTAACATAGTTGGATTATATGATTATCCCTCAAAGTGTAACGAAGAATCACTCCCGAGTTCCGATTACCGGAGAACAAGATAGGAATTGTTTATAGGGTACTAAACCACCTCAAAGCTATTCTTTCCGTTCGATCTATTCAAGAGTTCGTACTAAAATAACGCAAAGCTATTTTTTCTGTTCGATCTATCCTAGAGTTCGTACTAGAATAACACCAAAGCATATTCATATTCATATTCATAATACTCAATCCACACAAAGAACTACAAGGAGACCCCAAAGTTTCTGTCGGAGAAAAGATAACAAAAACGCGCATCAACCCCTATGCATAGATTACCCCAATAACATCGCGGGAATCCACAAGTTGAATGCCATAACATATATCAAGTGAATCAATAAGATACCCCAATTGTCACCTCAAGTATTCATACCGCAAGACATATATCATGTGTTCTCATCTCTGAATATTCAATCCGACAAGACAAAACTTCAAAGAGTATATATTCAATTCATCACAACAAGAGTATAGAGGGGAGAAACACCATATGATCTGACTATATTAACAAAGCACATGATATAGAGCACGAGAGAGAGAGAGAGATTAATCACATAGCTACTGGTACAAACCCTCAGCCATGAGGGTGAACTACTCCCTCCTCATCATGGTGGCCGCCGGGATGATGAAGATGGCCACCGAAGATGATCCCCCCCTCCGGTAGGGTGCCGGAACGGGTCTAGATTGGTTTTCGGTGGCTACGGATCCATGCGGCGGCGAAACTTCTGATCTAGGTTAACCCCGAAGGGTTTCGGAATATTTGGGAATTTATAGTGCAAAGAAGGGGTGCGGAAGGCCACCGAGGTGGGCACAACCCACTTGGGCGTGCCGGGGAGCCCTGGCGCGCCCTGGTGGGTTGTGCCCCCCTCGGGGCACCCCCAAGTGCATCTCTGGCCCACGGGGTTCCTTCTGGTCCCAAAAAATCTCCGTAAAGTTCCGCGGTGTTTGGACTCCGTTTGATATCGATTTTCTGCGATGTAAAAAACAAGCAAAAATAGCAACTGGCACTGGGCACCGGGTCAATTGGTTAGTGCCAAAAAATGATATAAAGTTTCTATAAAATGATTGTAAAACACCCAAGAATAATAAAATAACAACATGAATACTTCATAAATTATAGATACGTTGGAGACGTATCAGTATCCCGAAGCTTAATTCCTACTCGTCCTCAAGTAGGTAAATGATAAAAGAAATACTTTATGAAGTGTGAATGCTAGAAAAGTGCATAAGTTTGATCAATGATAATTTCAATCACTTTTCCTAGCATCATAGCAGCAATTTTTTTAATGAAACTTCTCGTGTTATAGTAGCAACCAATTCCCATGTTAAGGTTCAAACAATGAATTCTTTTGAAACTCAACAACCTTTGTTCTTAGTCACCAAGCAATTGCAATTCAAATTATTCAATAGAGTTTAAGTAAGATCTCCACATACTCAACCATCATATAGTATTCTATGATTGCTAACACTCACCGCGTACACATGAGCAAAACGTTTCAATTGGACACATAGAAAGATAGGGGCCTACTGTTTTGCCTCCCAACGTATTCACCTCAAGGGTGATGTCAACAATAATAACTCATGCTACCCATATTCCACTGGACATATGTGCCTAGATCTTTCCTCACCTCATGATGCTTGCCAAAAGAGAAAATAAAAAGGAATAGAGAGAAAAACTTTGACCCTTTGCATAAAAGTAAATGCTAAAAAGTAAAAGATAGGCCCTTCGCATAGGGAAGTAGGGATTTGTAGAGGTGCCAGAGCTCAAAGTGAAAATTGAGAGATAAAAAAACATTTTAAGAGGCATACTTTTCCCACCAACGAAAATGACTTAGAGCTCCCAACACTTTCCATGCTAGATATATCATAGGCGGTTCCCAAACAGAAAATAAAGTTTATTCCTTTTTCCATCATACTTTCACTTTCCATGGCTAACCGTATCCACGGGTGCCCTCCATACCAACACTTTCCAAGGAATTTATTATTTTACAACATAAAGTAAATTCATTTTTCATTTCGGGACTGGGCATCCCTAATACCTTTGCCTTACTCTCATGCAATGACAAGTGAATAAACACTCATCGTGAGAATAACACATCTAGCATGGAAAATATTGTCCACCCCTCACCGCCTCGCGAGCGGTACGAGCACACAAAAGAGAAATTTATTTTGAAAATTAGAGATGGCACATACAAATTTGATTAGAACGGAAAAAGAATACCGCATATAGGTAGGTCTGGTGGACTCTTGAAAATAAGATTTGGTTTTAAGGGTTTTTGGATGCACAGGTAGTATCTCTACTTGGTGCGGAATTTTTGGCTAGCAAAGATGGGGGGCAAGCGCCACATGTTGAAGGATCTATGACAATATAACTTCTATGTGAATTTGAACAAACTTAAACCATTACGTTGTCTTCCTTGTCCAACGTCAACAATTTTGGAATATAATGTTTTGATTGGGGCTCACAATCACAAAAGATTTCCATGATAGTGTATTTATATGTGAAAGTTCTCTTCCCTATACTAATTATTCGTGAATTGCTTGTATGACCAATATTGTGATTGCCAAGCCTCAAAAGATTTCACTTTCTAAACCCAATGTGAAGCTACCACTAGGCATGATATAATTTCAACTTCATGATATTCAATTCATTCAACAATTTACTCAGAGGATATAAGTGAAGCAAAAGAGTAAATGACATAGAAAAGAGCTTCGTTGATGGGATGTGAATGCCGCTTACTTAGCCTCCCTGGCAAATATTTGAGGACTCTATTTTATTTAAAAACTTTCAGATCTAAGTATTTATTAAAACAGCAAGAAAAGCAAAACAAAATGACATTTCTACAATGGCACACATCATGTGAAGAAGCAAAAACTTAGGATCAACCGATACTAACCGATAATTGTTGAAGAAGAAAGGTGGGATGCCTACCGGGGCATCCCCAAGCTCAGATGCTTGAGACTTCTTGAAATATTTTTTTTTGGGTGCCTTGGGCATCCCCAAGCTTGATCTTTTGTATCTCCTTAATTCTTATCATATCACGGTTTTCCTAAATCTCAAAAGCTTCATCCACACAAAACTCAACAAGAACTCGTGAGATAAGTTAGTATAAACCAATGCAAAAACCTTATCATTCTCTACTGTAGCAAATCACTAAAATTATTATTCACATTGCATACTAAATGCCTTTGCATATTTAATACTCCTATCCTCAAATAGAATTATTAAACAAGCAAACATATGCAAACAATGCAACTGTAAAGAATGCAAGAGTATCAATACTTCCCTAACTCCAAAGGTTATGAAAATTTACCACACTGTAGAAAATTTATCAGAGCTCAGTTTTCAAAAAGTTTCAACATTTTATCACATTCTGAATTTTCTAGGGAATTTTTGCAACAGCGGTAAACTTTCTGTTTTCAAACAGCAACATGTAGACTTGCAAAATAAGCATGGCAAAGGCTATCATTGCCACTTTTATTGAAATAAAAGATGAAAAAAATTATTATAAATAACAGCAAGAAAATACTAACAAAATAAATTGACTCTCCAAGCAAAACACATATCATGTGACGAATGAAAACATAGCTCCATGTGAGGTTACCGATAATGTTGGAGAGGAAAGAGGGGATGCCTTCCGGGGCATCCCCAAGCTTAGTTTCTTGGATCTTCCTTGAATATTACCTTGGGGTGCCTTGGGCATCCCCAAGCTTAGGGTCTTGTAACTCCTCATTCTCCTCATATCGACATCTCGCCCAAAACTTGATAACTTCAATCACACAAAACTTAACGGAACTTTGTGAGATAGGTTAGTATGATAAAGAGCAAACCATTTCACTTTTGGTACTGTCAAACACAAGATTCATAATTTTTCTCACACAATGCATACTGTATCATATCATTTCCACAATTTATATTGAGCAATATAAGCCATAGAAACTAGAAAACAAGCAAACTATGCATTGAAAACATAATCTATCAAAAACAGAACAACCTGTAGTAATTTGTACTCTAACCATACTTTTGCTACTCCAAAAATTCTGAAAAATTAGGAAAACCTGGGTAATTTGTCTATTAATCTTCTGAAAAATGAATTAGCATTTTATTATGCTTCTGTTAAAAATTAGAATTGTTTTCCTGAGTGCAAAAGCTTATGCTTTTCAGCAAGATCAAATCAACTATCACCGTAAGCCATCCCAAAGGTCTTACTTGGAAGTTTATTGAAATAAAAGCAATAAAACATGATTAATACAGTAGCTTAATCATGTGAACACACAAAAACAGTAGGTAAAAGTGTTGGGTTGTCTCCCAACAAGCGCTTTTCTTTAATGCCTTTTAAGCTAGGCATGATGATTTCAATGATGCTCGCATAAAAGATAAGAATTGAAACACAAAGAGAGCATCATGAAGCATATGACTAGCACATTTAAGTCTAACCCACTTCCTATGCATAGGGATTTTGTGAGCAAACAACTTATGGGAACAAAAATTAACTAGCATAGGAAGGCAAAACAAGCATAACTTCAAAATTTTCAACACATAGAGAGGAAACTTGATATTATTGCAATTCCTACAAGCATAAGTTCCTCCCTCATAATAATTTTCAGTAGCATCATGAATGAATTAAACAATATAACTATCATATAAAGCATTCTTTTCATGATCCACAAGCATAGAAATTTTATTACTCTTCACAAAAGCAAATTTATTCTCATGAATAGTAGTGGGAGCAAACTCAACAAAATAACTATCATGAGAGTGAAAATTAAAATAATGATGACAAGTTTCATGGTTATCATTATTCTTTATAGCATACATGTCATCACCATAATCATCATAGATAGCAACTTTGTTATCATAGTCAATTGAAGCCTCATCCAAAATAGTGGATTCATCACTAAATAAAGTCATGACCTCTCCAAATCCACTTTCATCATTATAATCATCATAAATAGGAGGCATGCAATCATTATAACAAATTTGCACATCAAATCTTGGGGGACTAGAAATATTATCTTCATCAAACATAGCATCCCCAAGCTTATAGCTTTGCATATCATTAGCATCATGGATATTCAAAGAATTCAAACTAACAACATTGCAATCATGCTCATCATTTATACCAAACATTCTATTGAATTCTTCTTCTATCAATTGAGCACAATTTGCTGAACCATCATTTTCAAGAAAGATATTATAAAGATGATAAATAAAATTATGCAACCTCAATTCCATTTTTTGTAGCTTTGTTTTATAAACCAAACTAGTGATAAACAAGAAACTAAAATATTCGATTGCAAGATCTAAAGATATACCTTCAAGCACTCACCTTCCCGGCAACGGCGCCAGAAAAGAGCTTGATGTCTACTACGCAACTTTATTCTTGTAGACACGTGTTGGGCCTGCAAGCACAGAGTTTTGTAGGACAATAGCAATTTTCCCTCAAGTGGATGACCTAAGGTTTATCAATCCGTGAGAGGTGTAGGATGAAGATGATCTATCTCAAACGACCCTACAATCAAATACAAGAAATCTCTTGTGTCCCCAACAACCCAATACAATGGCAAATTGTATAGGTGCACTAGTTTGGCGAAGAGATGGTGATAAAAGTGTAATATTGATGGTAGAAATATATTTTTATAATCTGAATAAATAAAAACAGCAAGGTAGCAAATAGTAAACGGGCACAAAAATGGTATTGCAATGCTTAAAAACAAGGCCTAGGGTCTGTACTTTCACTAGTGCAATCTCCTAACAGTGCTTACATAGTTGGATCATATGATTGTCCCTCAAAGTGTAACGAAGAATCACTCCCGAGTTCCGATTACCAGAGAACAAAAGATAGGAATTGTTTGTAGGGTACTAAACCACTTCAAAGCTATTCTTTCCGTTCGATCTATTCAAGAGTTCGTACTAAAATAATGCAAAGCTATTTTTTCCGCTCGATTTATCCTAGAGTTCGTACTAGAATAACACCAAAGCATATTCATATTCATAATACTCAATCCACACAAAGAACTACAAGGAGACTCCAAAGTTTCCGTCGGAGAAAAGATAACAAAAACGTGCATCAACCCCTATGCATAGATTACCCCAATATCACCGTGGGAATCCGCGAGTTGAATGCCATAACATATATCAAGTGAATCAATAAGATACCCCAATTGTCACCTCAAGTATTCATACCGCAAGACATATATCATGTGTTCTCATCTCTGAATATTCAATCTGACAAGACAAAACTTCAAAGGGTAAAGATTCAATTCATCACAACAAGAGTATCGAGGGGAGAAACATCATATGATCCGACTATATTAACAAAGTCCATGATATAGATCACGAGAGAGAGATTAATCACATAGCTACTGGTACAAACCCTCAGCCCCGAGGGTGAACTACTCCCTCCTCGTCGTGGTGGCCGCCGGGGTGATGAAGATGGCCACCGGAGATGATTCCCCCCTTCCGGCAGGGTGTCGGAACGGGTCTAGATTGATTTTCGGTGGCTACAGAGCCCTGCGGCAGCAGAACTTCTGATCTAGGTTAACCGCAAAGGGTTTCGGAATATTTGGAAATTTATAGTGCAAACAAGGGGTGTGGAAGGCCACCGAGGTGGGCACAACCCACCTGGGCGCGCCCTGGTTGGTTGTGCCCCCCTGGGGCACCCCCCAGGTGCAGCTCTGGCCCAATGGGTTCCTTCTGGTCCAAAAAAAATCTCCGTAAAGTTTCGCGGTGTTTGGACTCCATTTGATATCGATTTTCCGCGATGTAAAATACAAGCAAAAAACAGCAACTGGCATTGGGCACTGGGTCAATAGGTTAGTCCCAAAAAATGATATAAAGTTGCTATAAAATGATTGTAAAACACCCAAGAATGGTAAAAGAACAACATGAATACTTCATAAATTATAGATACCTTGGAGACGTATCAAGCAGCACAACGGAGTTGAGGATGAGCGCGATGAACTTCTGCTTGTTGAGGAAGTAGGAGAAGACAGTGGTAGGTAGAGCAACGCGTAGGAGTACATCAGGTTGTCGCCCGCGTGGGGGATCCCCAGGCCGGCGTAGATGGCCGAGATCTTGAGGAGCGGCGGGCGCGTCACCGCGGTCGTGGTGGCCTTTGGGCGGCGCCCGAAGTAAAGAAGCAGCGGGATGGCGAGCGGCGTGCCGCAGGACTGAACCACCGTGGACATGCACAAGCTGTCGCCGCCCTGGTCGTAGAGATCCTGCCGAGGAGGTTCGCCACGCTCTGCCCGGCGTGCACGAGCATGATGTTGACGAGCACCACCGCCCACCATTGTACGCGCTCCGACATTGACGGTGGCGCCGGCGCCACTGGTCTCCGAAGGCATGCCATTGTCAGCTACGCCTTGAGCGATGCGGCCATCGCGGCGAGGCGGGCCCGGCGGACGGATCCGGCGAGGGCGAGTTCGGCGGAGGTCCGGCGATGGGATGCCCGCGCCTGCGTCGGCGGCGTGAGGCGCAACTGGGGCGGCGAGTGAAGTAGGCGAGGGTGTGCTCAGAGATGAGGTGCTCAGAGAGGAGAGGAATTGGGAAAGGTTAGGGAGGTGATTATCTGTAAACACGTACTCCCTCCATTCGGAATTACTTGTCTCGGAAATGGATGTATCTAGAATTAAAATATGTCTAGATACATCCGTTTCTGCGACAAGTAATTTCGAACGAAGGGAGTACGAGCCAAGCCACCCACGTGCGCTCGAGAGCATCGCTCGGGCCTGGCCCGCAAGAAACTATCGATTCAAACGTTTTCAATGAGCCAGACCCAGAGATGCTTTAAGAACCGTGCTATGCAGGCCCAACAATATATGCGTGCAACCAAACAGCCCATCTCCAAAAAAATGTTGCATCGCATGGGTCTGGTTGGGCTCGATGCGGGCAACCAAACACGCCCTAACTATATCTTCCCCGCAACCACTTCAGGCTTCGGGCATTCTACCCAGGCAAGAAAACCACACAGACCAGCGCAAATTCAGGGTAGTAACTTGTATTGTCTCGCGTACGCCACAAAAATGAAACTATCACAATTTAACTTGATCCAACCGACGACAAGTTTGCCGCAACTTCACTTTTTCATCAAACTGCTAAAAAAGTAGACAACGCCTCTGCAGATCATATTAGGCGTTTGCTCATCAGGCGCTCTTTGACGGCGCCGGGTACTTGACGGCGTTCTTCACGATCTTCTTCAGGGCGGCGTCGCCGAGGTCGACGCCGCACATGTCAGAGAGCCGGATGAGGTAGAGCAGCACGTCGGAGAGCTCCTCGCCGAGGTGCTCCTTCTCCCTCTCCTCCCAGCCCGGCAAGCCCTTCTGCACCTCCCCTTTCCACATGAACAGCTCCGATAGCTCCCCGACCTCGCCGACCTGCACAGCAACATATTTTCAGGTAAGAACAAGTACAGAAAGTAACCGATCAAGCAAGCTCTATGGTATCGTACTACTGATGAAAATAGAAAAAAGTTCTCTGATCCGGTCCAAGCCTGATCCTACAGCGCCCTGCAAAATGTCTAGTGGTGCTCGAGTCCGTCCTCGACGGACCGAACACGGTGACAGAACAACACGTGAACAGCATCTGCCGATGCTATTAAAGCATGGATCAACATAAGCATCTCATTGCTGATAGATGAACTGCAAAGTATAGTGCAGAATTAGTTCTGCAAGACCAGATTTCCCTTGGCCTTCAGACAGGAACAGGAGTGCGTGCTTTCACGGAATAGAAAAGCTTGGCACTGAATCACATTCCTGCTTCAGAAAATTCAGTGAGAAGTTGACAGGGGTATTGGCTAGTCTGAATTGTACCGGTATAAACACGTTGGACACCGGAATCTTGCGTCGTTTTGACGGTTGACGTGGGAAATTCGTTCCGACGGGTCATCATACGTTGCACCACGTGGCATTCAAGATGCAAAGCATGAAAGCTGCACTCTTGGCCACGACCCACGAGTTATGAGAAAATTAGTTGCTTGACCAGCATCCTACAAGTCTCCAAAAAATATCTGATGATCATGTGGTACATGTCCGAGGTAGACGAGAATCTGAGGTGAACTGTGACCACTGCAAAGCTACATGTTCGCCGTCCACAAACAACGAATTACTGGCAAAGAACAAAATGGATAGATCTCAAGAATATTTAGCTACGACAATTAGCAAATATCAGGTGCAAAGTAATCTCATTGAATGGTTGGTCAAAAGGGAGCGCACCACAACACATACAAAAAAAGGATTGGTCAAGAATGACCTGTGATGGCTTCAGAATGAAGCGTTACTGCCTTTAGTTGTTTAGTAGTACTAGCGCAACCTAGAAGCAGCTCAATACTTTAAACTGATGAAGACATTGTTAGATCATGTGCATGTGTTGTTCCAAATATCGATGCTGCCTTGTCAATATTTTAAAATAAATAAATGAAAAGATTCTGACTACTAACTAGCGGATACAATGCACCCTGAGTCCTGAGACTTGCAATTGCAGCTAAATATGCGTCTACAGTAGTCAAAGACCGAACACATTATAATACACACCTTCTGGAATTCCACCATCAAGGGTCCAGAGAGCCATAAAAACAACATTGGATCTAATGTACAAAAATAAACAAATAATTCTCCTAGGTGTAAAAAATCCCCACAGTTACTATTTACTTTGGGCTCAAATGCAGTCTACAAACCAAATTCTGGAGCAACTATAATCTGGAAGTGTCACGCCCTAAAATAAAAGTTAAAACGCGCCTGCTGTGCATCAGTTTCCATTTCGATAAAAACAGAGTAGCCTGTGATACCATGAGTAAGAAATCGAAACTTTGCACAAAACGAAAGGAAAATTAATAGAATAATCCTAAGATTTCGGATGGACTACGTGTTGACAAAACACAGAAAGATCAACACCCGACAAAAGAGAGGATCAGCGCCAGGCAGAAACAAACGAAGGAGAGGGAAAGAGAGGAAGAAAGAGGATGCAAACCATGGCGAGCAGAAGGTTCCTTGGGCTGTGGTGCTGCTCCCAGTCCCTCTCCTTGGCGAAGTCGTCGAGCCTCCTGGACAGATCCTTCAGGCTCACATCGGCGGCCACCCCCTCCGTCGTCTGCTTCCCTCTCGCCTCCTCCATGGCCGCCTTCTTCTCCGCCTCTATCGACCTCGCCCGGCACCAACCTTAAACAAATACGAGTGTCTGCCTTTGTTCGGTCCGGTGCTTCGGAAAGAGCAGCTAGGTGCCGAGGGATATATATATTCGCAGGCTTGCAGCAAACTTTGGCAAATGATAATGATTAATTAATTAGGAAAGATTGGCTAAAAAATTACTCCCTCCGTTTTAAAATTCTTGTCTTAGATTCGTCTATATATGAATATATCTAATCTAAAACGTGACTTGATATATCCGTATTTAGATAAATTTAAGACAAGAATTTTGGGACGGAGGGAGTAATTAGGAAAGTGTTAACGGCAGCGCGTACACCGCGATTTAAGTTGATTTTTCTTTGCTGCGTGAGAGCACCTGCGCCAGAGGGATAAAATCTTTTGACATCTGGAATATCGAGAGCTTTTACTCATACCAGCCCAGCCAAGGCAGGCAGGCAGTTAATACTTAGCTTGTGTATTAGCAAGAGATTCTATGGGAGAGATGAGCTTGCGCTCTGCAGCAGCAGATGGGGTCATATTTGTTGTGTATTGCCTTTTGCAGATAGATGGGTGTATTAAGGAAGGCGTGCAGGATAAGAAAGATGGCAGTGGATTCCTTCGATAAGAAATACGTACTTGCCATATATGGGGTAATGGGGCCGCATCGGATGCGTAAAGGGCTCTCTGAGTCTGAGACGCAGTTATGGCCGGTTGTCTAGGCAATTCGATGCGGGTCTTAAAGAGTGATGTCCCTTTTTATGGATCCGGTTTGGCTGCTCCCTTCTCATGCTTCCATCTGTACATTCACTTCGTGACTGTTTTTTTTTTTTCTAATCTAATCATCTCCCCCCTGATTTTAAGGGGGTGGGGCCGGACCTTATTTTGTTTCAATCAAACCATGCCACGTATGCGGGAGCATGGATGGGCGCACGTCGGAGGAGCAGGCAAGTCTCGTGCCCTCTCTATCGGCACATGTTGTATGCGGCGTGATGATTCTGACCCACCTTAACCAGATGGTCTAAGGGAAAATTTGGTGCATTCATACGTTTTTACAAGCCATTGTCAGAGGCTCGAATGGCAGATTCGTTGCGTCGGTAAACTGAGAAACCGATTGATGCGGATACGTGTTTATCGCTGAGACACCGGGCTTACGGTTTGGTCTCAGTTCGGCAACTACAGTCAGGTGTAATCGCATAGAGATGAACTTCGATAATATCAGGGTGATAGATACAATGAAGAATGGAGATTGCCTTTTTGTTCTATCGGTGGCAGTTTTTATGATATACATCACCTTGCGTGTGACTTTCCGCCTATTATTTTTTACCATGCTCCTAGAAAGGCTAACTGTGCTACCCATGATTTAGTCAAACAAACTAGAAGTAAGGTGTGCGCCGGATGGATCTACCTGTATAGTGATACTTTTATAAAAAAATACTATGATGATCACCTTTCAATAAAGAGTACTTGGATGTCAACAAAAAAGATTAAGAAGAAGATTGTGCGTGAGGCCATTTTACCCCTTCGCCTCTCCTCCAAGCGAACAAGGCAGCTCGGGTTTCTGCCTCCCGTGGGCAATGCCGCCGATTTGCCTCGTCTTCTGTGGCCTTAGCCATGGGGGCACTAGAACAACAACCACCATCGATGAAGAATAATGTAGATCGAAAGGATCTAACACGAAGACACATGAACATAGACGGACAACAACCAGATCCGAACAAATCCACTGAGGATAAATCCGCCGGAGACACACCTTCACACGCAAACCAATGATGCTAAATGCATCACCGGTACGAGGGCATGTTGGGAGACCTTTATTCCATCTTTAGGGAGCCGCCGCCGTCGCGTCTTCCTGAGTAGGACACAAACCCTAACAAATCTCAAAGAAACGACTAACAACGGAGCCTTCCCACCGGCCCTTGCCAGGATCCCCCCCATGGCCCTAGGGCCACCAGAGACGAGGCACGCATGTGGCGGAGCCGGCGAGAGGCACAAACCCTAGCTTTTTCGAAGGAGGCGGTGGCTTCTACATTCTTATATACATGATCATATTTTATCAAATACCCGTTCAACACTTTTCAAATACTTGTTCAACATTTTTCAAACACTTATTCAACATTCATATATGAGATCAACATTTTTTCAAATACTTGTTCAAAACTTTTCAAATACTTGTTCAACATTTTTTTCAAACACTATTCAACATTCATATATATGTTTAACATTTTTTCAAATACTTGTTCAAAAAATTTCAAATGCTTGATTGCATTTTTAAAATTCTTGTTCAACATTTTTTAAATACACGTTCAGCATTTTTCGAACGCTTGATTACTATTTTTCAAATACTTGTTCAACATTTCTTCAAATACTTGTTCAACTTTTTAAAAAAATGTTTGATTAATATTTTAAATATACTTGTTCAAGATTTTTTCGAATACTTGTTCAACATTTTTTGAATGCTTGATCAACATTTTTCAAATACTTGTTCAACAATTCTCTGAATGCTACATTAACATTGTTTAAATACTTGTTCAACATTTTTTCAAATACTTGTTCAACATTTTTTTGAATGTTTGATAACACTTTTTAAATACTTGTTCAACATTTTTCCAAATGTTTTTGTGAGTTTTTCCAAGTATAAACAGAAGTACAAACTAAAACAAAAAATGAAACCAGAAAACAGAAAAAAGAAAACAGAAAAACAAGTTCTGGCCTCGCTCACGCGTGGGCCGTGTTGGGGAACGTAATAATTTCAAAAAATTCTCTACGCACACGCAAGATCATGGTGATGCATAGCAACGAGAGGGGAGAGTGTTGTCCACGTACCCTCGTAGACCGAAAGCGGAAGCGTTAGCACAACGCGGTTGATGTAGTCGTACGTCTTCACGATCCGACCGATCAAGTACCGAACACACGACACCTCCGAGTTCAACACACGTTCAGCCCGATGACGTCCCTTGAACTCTGATCCAGCCGAGTGTTGAGGGAGAGTTTCGTCAGCACGACGGCGTGGTGACGATGATGATGTTCTACCGACGCGGGGCTTCGCCTAAGCACCGCTACAGAATTATCGAGGTGGACTATGGTGGAGGGGGGCACCGCACACGACTAAAAGATCAAATCAATTGTTGTGTCTCTGGGGTGCCCCCCTGGCCCCGTATATAAAGGAGCAAGGGGGGAGGTGCGACCGGCCAGGAGGAGGCGTGCCAGGAGGAGTCCTACTCCCACCCGGAGTAGGACTCCCTCCCTTCCTTGTTGGATTAGGAGAAGGGGGAAAAGAGGAGAGAGAGAGGAAGGAAAGGGGGGCGCCGCCCCCCTCTCCTTGTCCTATTCGGACTAGAGGGGGAGGGGCGCGCGGCCCTACCCTAGCCGCTTCTCCTCTTCCCCACTAAGGCCCACTATGGCCCATTAAGCCTCCGGGGGGTTCCGGTAACCCCTCGGTACTCCGGTAAAATCCCGATTTCACCCGGAACATTTCCGATATCCAAATATAGGCTTCCAATATACCAATCTTTATGTCTCGAGCATTTCGAGACTCCTCGTCACGTCCGTGATCACATCCGGGACTCCGAACAACCTTCGGTTCATCAAAACTAATAAACTCATAATATAACCGTCATCGAAACTTTAGGCGTGCGGACCCTACGGGTTCGAGAACTATGTAGACATGACCGAGACACGTCTCATGTCAATAACCAATAGAGGAACCTAGATGCTCATATTGGCTCCCACATATTCTATGAAGATCTTTATCGGTCAGACCGCATAACAACATACGTTGTTCCCTTTATCATCGGTATGTTACTTGCCCGAGATTCGATCGTCGGTATCTCAATACCTTGTTCAATCTCGTTACCGGCAAGTCTCTTTACTCGTTCCGTAATACATCATCCCGCAACTAACTCATTAGTTGCAATGCTTGCAAAGCTTAAGTGATGTGCATTACCGAGTGGGCCCAGAGATACCTCTCCGACAATCAGAGTAACAAATCCTAATCTCGAAATACGCCAACCCAACAAGTACCTTCGGAGACACCTGTAGAGCACCTTTATAATCACCCAGTTACGTTGTGACATTTGGTAGCACACAAAGTGTTCCTTCCGGTAAATGGGAGTTGCATAATCTCATAGTCATAGCAACATGTATAAGTCATGAAGAAAGCAATAGCAACGTACTAAATGATCGAGTGCTAAGCTAACGGAATGGGTCAAGTCAATCACATCATTCTCCTAATGATGTGATCTAGTTAATGAAATGACAACTCATGTCTATGGCTAGGAAACATAACCATCTTTGATCAACGAGCTAGTCAAGTAGAGGCATACTAGTGACACTCTGTTTGTCTATGTATTCACACAAGTATTATGTTTCTGGTTAATACAATTCTAGCATGAATAATAAACATTTATCATGATATAAGGAAATAAATAATAACTTTATTATTGCCTCTAGGGCATATTTCTTTCAGTCTCCCACTTGCACTAGAGTCAATAATCTAGATTACACAGTAATGATTCTAACACCCATGGAATCTTGGTGTTGATCATGTTTTGCTCGTGGAAGAGGCTTAGTCAACGGGTCTGCAACATTCAGATCCGTATGTATCTTGCAAATTTCTATGTCTCCCACCTGTACTAGATCCCGGATGGAATTGAAGCGTCTCTTGATGTGCTTGGTTCTCTTGTGAAATCTGGATTCCTTTGCCAAGGCAATTTCTCCAGTATTGTCACAAAAGATTTTCATTGGACCCGATGCACTAGGTATGACACCTAGATCGGATATGAACTCCTTCATCCAGACTCCTTCATTTGCTGCTTCCGAAGCAGCTATGTACTCCGCTTCACACTTAGATCCCGCCACGACGCTTTGTTTAGAACTGCACCAACTGAAAGCTCCACCGTTCAATGTAAACACGTATCCGGTTTGCGATTTAGAATCGTCCGGATCAGTGTCAAAGCTTGCATCAATGTAACCATTTACAATGAGCTCTTTGCCACCTCCATAAACGAGAAACATATCCTTAGTCCTTTTCAGGTATTTCAGGATGTTCTTGACCGCTGTCCAGTGATCCACTCCTGGATTACTTTGGTACCTCCCTGCTAGACTTATAGCAAGGCACACATCAGGTCTGGTACACAACATTGCATACACGATAGAGCCTATGGCTGAAGCATAGGGAACATCTTTCATCTTCTCTCTATCTTCTGCAGTGGTCAGGCATTGAGTCTTACTCAACTTCACACCTTGTAACACATGCAAGAACCCTTTCTTTGCTTGATCCATTTTGAACTTCTTCAAAACTTTGTCAAGGTATGTGCTTTGTGAAAGTCCAATTAAGCGTCTTGATCTATCTCTATAGATCTTGATGCCCAATATATAAGCATCTTCACCAAGGTATTTCATTGAAAAACTCTTATTCAAGTATCCCTTTATGCTATCCGGAAATTATATATCATTTCCAATCAGCAATATGTCATTCACATAGAATATCAGAAATGCTAGAGCTCCCACTCACTTTCTTGTAAATACAGGCTTCTCCAAAAGTCTGTACAAAACCAAATGCTTTGATCACACTATCAAAGCGTTTATTACAACTCCGAGAGGCTTGCACCAGTCCATAAATGGATTGCTGGAGCTTGCACACATTGTTAGCTCCCTTTGGATCGATAAAACCTTTCGGTTGCATCATATACAACTCTTCTTCCAGAAATCCATTCAGGAATGCAGTTTTTACATCCATTTGCCAAATTTCATAATCATAAAATGCGGCTAACATGATTCAGACAGACTTAAGCATCGCTACGGGTGAGAAGGTCTCAACGTAGTCAATCCCTTGAACTTGTCGAAAACCTTTCGCAATAAGTCAAGCTTTATAGACAGTAATATTACCGTCAGCGTCAGTCTTCTTCTTGAAGATCCATTTATTCTCAATGGCTTGCCGATCATCGGGCAAGTCAACCAAAGTCCACACTTTGTTCTCATACATGGATCCCATCTCAGATTTCATGGCCTCAAGCCATTTCGCGGAATCTGGGCTCACCATCGCTTCTTCATAGTTCGTATGTTCGTCATGGTCTAGTAACATAACCTCCAGAACAGGATTACCTTACCACTCTGGTGCGGATCTTACTCTGGTTGACCTACGAGGTTCAGTAACAACTTGATCTGAAGTTTCATGATCATCATCATTAACTTCCTCACTAATTGGTATAGACGTCACAGGAACCAGTTTCTGTGATGAACTACTTTCCAATAAGGGAGCAGGTATGGTTACCTCATCAAGTTCTACTTTCCTCCCACTCACTTCCTTCGAGAGAAACTCCTTCTCTAGAAAGGATCCATTCTTAGCAACGAATGTCTTGCCTTCGGATCTGTGATAGAAGGTGTACCCAACAGTCTCCTTTGGGTATCTTATGAAGACACATTTCTCCGATTTGGGTTCGAGCTTATCAGGTTGAAGCTTTTTCACATAAGCATCGCAGCCCCAAACTTTAAGAAACGACAACTTTGGTTTCTTGCCAAACCACAGTTCATAAGGCGACGTCTCAACGGATTTCGATGGTACCCTATTTAATGTGAATGCAGCCGTCTCTAAAGCATAACCCCAAAATGATAGCAGTAAATCAGTAAGAGACATCCTAGATCGCACCATATCTAGCAAAGTACGATTACAACGTTCGGACACACCATTACACTGTGGTGTTCCGGGTGGCATGAGTTGCGAAACTATTTCTCATTGTTTCAAATGTAGACCAAACTCGTAACTCAAATATTCTCCACCACGATCAGATCGTAGAAACTTTATTTTCTTGTTACGATGATTTTCAACTTCACTCTGAAATTCTTTGAACTTTTCAAATGTTTCAGACTTATGTTTCATTAAGTAGATATACCCATATCTTCTTAAATCATCTGTGAAGGTGAGAAAATAACGACACCCGCCGCGAGCCTCAATATTCATTGGTCCACATACATCAGTATGTAAGATCTCCAATAAATCAGTTGCTCGCTCCATAGTTCCAGAGAACGGCGTTTTAGTCATCTTGCCCATGAGGCACGGTTCGCAAGTACCAAGTGATTCATAATCAAGTGGTTCCAAAAGTCCATCAGTATGGAGTTTCTTCATGCGCTTTACACCGATATGACCTAAACGGCAATGCCACAAATAAGTTGCACTATCATTATCAACCTTGCATCTTTTGGCTTCAACATTATGAATATGTGTATCACTACTATCGAGATTCATCAAAAATAGACCACTCTTCAAGGGTGCATGACCATAAAAGATATTACTCATATAAATAGAACAACCATTATTCTCTGATTTAAATGAATAACCGTCTTGCATCAAACAAGATCCAGATATAATGTTCATGCTCAACGCTGGCACCAAATAACAATTATTTATGTCTAATACCAATCCCGAAGGTAGATGTAGAGGTAGAGTGCCGACGGCGATCACATCGACTTTGGAACCGTTTCCCACGCACATCGTCACCTCGTCCTTGGCCAGTGTTCGCTTAATCTGTAGTCCCTATTTTGAGTTGCAAATATTAGCAACAGAACCAGTATCAAATACCCAGGTGCTACTACGAGCTCTGGTAAGGTACACATCAATAACATGTATATCACATATACCTTTGTTCACCTTGCCATCCTTCTTATCCGCCAAATACTTGGGGCAGTTTCGCTTCAAGTGACCAGTCTGCTTGCAGTAGAAGCACTCGGTCTCAGGCTTAGGTCCAGACTTGGGTTTCTTCTCTTGAGCAGCAACTTGCTTGCCGTTCTTCTTGAAGTTCCCCTTCTTCTTCCATTTGCCCTTTTTCTTGAAACTGGTGTTCTTATTGACCATCAACACTTGATGCCCCTTCTTGATTTCTACCTCCGTAGCCTTTAGCATTGCGAAGAGCTCAGGAATCATCTTATCCATCCCTTGCATGTTATAGTTCATCACGAAGCTCTTGTAGCTTGGTGGCAGTGATTGAAGAATTCTGTCAATGATGCTATCATCCGGAAGATTAACTCCCAGTTGAATCAAGTGATTGTTATACCCAGACATTTTGAGTATATGCTCACTGACAGAACTATTATCCTCCATCTTATAGCTGTAGAACTTATTGGAGACTTCATATCTCTCAATCCGGGCATTTGCTTGAAATATTAACTTCAACTCCTGGAACATCTAATATGCTCCATGACGTTCAAAACATCGTTGAAGTCCCGGTTCTAAGCCGTAAAGCATGGCACACTGAACTATCGAGTAGTCATCAGTTTTGCTCTGCCAGATGTTCATAACATCTAGTGTTGCTCCTGCAGCAGGTTTGGCACCTAGCGGTGCTTCCAGGATGTAATTCTTCTGTGCAGCAATGAGGATAATCCTCAAGTTATGGACCCAGTCCGTGTAATTGCTACCATCATCTTTCAACTTTGGTTTCTCAAGGAACGCATTAAAATTCAACAGAACAATAGCACGGGCCATCTATCTACAATCAACATAGACAAGCAAGATACTATCACGTACTAAGTTCATGATAAATTTAAGTTCAATTAATCATATTACTTCAGAACTCCCACTTAGATAGACATCTCTCTAATCCTCTAAGTGATCACGTGATCCATATCAACTAAACCATAACCGATCATCACGTGAAATGGAGTAGCTTTTAATGGTGAACATTACTATGTTGATCATATCTACTATATGATTCACGCTCGACCTTTCGGTCTCAGTGTTCCGAGGCCATATCTGCATATGCTAGGCTCGTCAAGTTTAACTTGAGTATTCTGCGTGTTCAAAACTGGCTTGCACCCGTTGTAGATGGACGTAGAGCTTATCACACCCGATCATCACGTGGTGTCTAGGCACGACGAACTTTGGCAACGGTGCATACTCAGGGAGAACACTTTTATCTTGAAATTTAGTGAGAGATCATCTTATAATGCCACCGTCAATCAAAGCAAGATAAGATGCATAAAAGATAAACATCACATGCAATTAATATAAGTGATATGATATGGCCATCATCATCTTGTGCTTGTGATCTCCATCTCCGAAGCACCTTCATGATCACCATCGTCACCGGCGCGACACCTTGATCTCCATCGTAGCATCGTTGTCGTCTTGCCAATCTTATGCTTCTACGACTATCGCTACTGCTTAGTGATAAAGTAAAGCATTACAGGGTGATTGCATTGCATACAATAAAGCGACAACCATATGGCTCCTGCCAGTTGCCGATAACTTGGTTACAGAGCATGATCATCTCATACAATAAAATTTAGCATCATGCTTTGACCATATCACATCACAACGTGCCCTGCAAAAACAAGTTAGACGTCCTCTACTTTGTTGTTGCAAGTTTTACGTGGCTGCTACGTGATACGTCTCTGTCGTATCTACTTTTCCAAACACTTTTGCCCTTGTTTTGGACTCTAACTTGTATGATTTGAATGGAACTAACCCGGACTGACGCTGTTTTCAGCAGAATTGCCATGATGTTGTTTTATGTGCAGAAAACAAAAGTTCTCGGAATGACCTGAAACTCCATGGAATATCTTACAATAAATAATAAAAAATCCTCGCCAAAGATGAAGACCAGGGGGCCCACACCCCCTACCTCGTGGGCCCCCTGGAGACCTCCCGACTCCAACTCCAACTCTATATAACTGCTTTCGGGGTGAAAAAAATAGGAGAGAAGATTTCATCGCTTTTTACGATACGGAGCCGCCGCCAAGCCCTAAAACCTCTCGGGAGGGCTGGTCTGGAGTCCGTTCGGGGCTCCGGAGAGGGGGATTCGTCGCTGTCATCATCATCAACCATCCTCCATCACCAATTTCATGATGTTCACCGCCGTGCCTGAGTAATTCCATCGTAGGCTTGCTGGACGGTGATGGGTTGGATGAGATTTATCATGTAATCGAGTTAGTTTTGTTAGGGTTTGATCCCTAGTATCCACTATGTTCTGAGATTGATGTTGCTATGACTTTGCTATGCTTTATGCTTGTCATTAGGGCCCGAGTGCCATGATTTCAAATCTGAACCTATTATGTTCTCATCAATATATGAGAGTTCTTGATCCTATCTTGCAAGTCTATAGTCACCTATTATGTGTTATGATCCGTTAACCCCGAAGTGACAATAATCGGGATACTTACCGGTGATGACCGTAGTTTGAGGAGTTCATGTATTCACTATGTGTTAATGCTTTGTTCTGGTTCTCTATTAAAAGGAGGCCTTAATATCCCTTAGTTTCCGTAAGGACCCCGCTGCCACGGGAGGGTAGGACAAAAGATGTCATGCAAGTTCTTTTCCATAAGCACGTATGACTATATTCAGAATATATGCCTACATTACATTGACAAATTGGAGTTAGTTCTATGTCACCCTATGTTATGACTGTTACATGATGAACCACATCCGACATAATTATCGATCATTGATCCAATGCCTACGAGCTTTCCATATACTGGTTTATGCTTATTTACTTTCTCGTTGCTATTGTTACAATCACTACAAAATACCAAAAACATTACTTTGCTTTCGTTACTCTTTTGTTAACGTTACCATCACTATCATATTACTTTGGTACTAAACACTTTGCTGCAGATACTAAGTTTCCAGGTGTGGTTGAATTGACAACTCAGCTGCTAATACTTGAGAATATTCTTTGGCTCCTCTTGTGTCGAATCAATAAATTTGGGTTGAATACTCTACCCTCGAAAGCTGTTGCGATCCCCTATACTTGTGCGTTATCACTACGGGCTGAGCAAGAACCGTTCTTACCTACGCATCAAAACCACAACGATAGTTTGTCAAGTTTGTGCTATTTTAACCTTCGCAAGGACCGGGCGTAGCCACACTTGGTTCAACTAAAGTTGGAGAAACTGACACCCGCCAGCCACTTGTGTGCAAAGCACGTCGGTAGAACCAGTCTCTCGTAAGCGTACGCGTAATGTCGGTCCGGGTCGCTTCGTCCAACAATACCGCCAAACCAAAGTATGACATGTTGGTAAGCAGTATGACTTATATCGCCCACAACTCACTTGTGTTCTACTCGTGCATATGACATCTACGCATAAAACCAGGCTCGGATGCCACTGTTGGGGAACGTAGTAATTTCAAAAAAATTCCTACGCACACGCAAGATCATGGTGATGCATAGCAACGAGAGAGGAGAGTGTTGTCCACGTACCCTCATAGACCGAAAGCGGAAGCATTAGCACAACGCGGTTGATGTAGTCGTACGTCTTCATGATCAGACCAATCAAGTACCGAACGCACGACACCTCTGAGTTTAGCACACGTTCAGCCCGATGACGTCACTCGATCTTCGATCTAGCCGAGTGTTGAGGGAGAGTTTTGTCAGCACGACGGCGTGGTGACGATGATGATGTTCTACCGACGCAGGGCTTCGCCTAAGCACCGCTACAGAATTATCGAGGTGGACTATGGTGGAGGGGGCACCGCACACGGCTAAAAGATCAAATCAATTGTTGTGTCTCTGGGGTGCCCCCTACCCCCGTATATAAAGGAGCAAGGGGGGAGGTGCGGTCGGCCAGGAGGAGGCGCGCCAGGAGGAGGTGCGCCAGGAGGAGTCCTATTCCCACCGGGAGTAGGACTCCCTCCCTTCCTTGTTGGATTAGGAGAAGGGGGAAAGAGGAGGGAGAGAGGAAGGAAAGGGGGGGCGCCCCCTTCTCCTTGTCCTATTCGGACTAGAGGGGGAGGGGCGCGCGGCCCTGCCCTAGCTACCTCTCCGCTTCTCCACTAAGGCCCACTATGGCCCATTAAGCCCCCGGGTGGTTCCGATAACCCCTCGGTACTCCGGTAAAATCCCGATTTCACCCGGAACATTTCCGATATCCAAATATAGGCTTCCAATATATCAATATTTATGTCTCGACCATTTTGAGACTCCTCGTCATGTCTGTGATCACATCCGGGACTCCGAACAACCTTCGGTTCATCAAAACTCATAAACTCGTAATTTAACCGTCATGAAAACTTTAAGCGTGCGGACCCTACGGGTTCGAGAACTATGTAGACATGACCGAGACATGTCTTCGGTCAATAACCGATAGCGGAACCTGGATGCTCATATTGGCTCCCACATATTCTACGAAGATCTTTATCGGTCAGACCGCATAACAACATACATTGTTCCCTTTGTCATCGGTATGTTACTTGCCCGAGATTCGATCGTCCGTATCTCAATACCTAGTTCAATCTCGTTACCGGCAAGTCTCTTTACTCGTTCCGTAATACATCATCCCACAACTAACTCATTAGTTGCAATGCTTGCAAGGCTTAAGTGATGTGCATTACCGAGTGGGCCCAGAGATACCTCTCCGACAATCGGAGTGACAAATCCTAATCTCGAAATACGCCAACCCAACAAGTACCTTTGGAGACACCTGTAGAGCACCTTTATAATCACCCAGTTACGTTGTGACGTTTGGTAGCACACAAAGTGTTCCTTCCGGTAAACGGGAGTTGCATAATCTCATAGTCATAGGAACATGTATAAGTCATGAAGAAAGCAATAGCAACATACTAAATGATCGAGTGCTAAGCTAACGGAATGGGTCAAGTCAATCACATCATTCTCCTAATGATGTGATCCCGTTAATCAAATGACAACTCATGTCTATGGCTAGGAAACATAACCATCTTTGATCAATGAGCTAGTCAAGTAGAGGCATACTAGTGACACTCTGTTTGTCTATGTATTCACACAAGTATTATGTTTCCGGTTAATACAATTCTAGCATGAATAATAAACATTTATCATGATATAAGGAAATAAATAATAACTTTATTATTGCCTCTAGGGCATATTTCCTTCAGGCCGGGCCATCTTGGATCCTCTCGAAGCGAGGCTGCCCCTGTGCTCGCTTAGAGCAACTCTAGCAGACCCCGCAAAAACTTGACCCGCGGAACACGTTTGCGGTTTCACGAAGATCGCGTTTGCGGGTCGAAAACTAGCGCGGCCGAACAGAAACTATATCTAAACATGCATAATTTGAAAAAACACTTTCGCGGGAAAAATTGCACAAACATAGTTCATCACATACTACATAGATTTTACATGATCAATAAACTACAAGCATAGTTCATAATACATACTACGTTAACTAGTATTAGAGGGGGTCAGATTTGACGGCGGCGAGGTCACGGCAAATGGACAACGCCGTGGCGGAGAAGGACGCTCAATCCTCCTCGCTGGAGCTGCACAGGCCGACATACTTCGCCTCCTGCTCCTCACGGATGCGGAGCCACTCATCCTCCTTCTCCTTGGTGGCGAGGTTGGCGGCGACCGCCTCCTACCATTGGAGGGATTCGAGCTCTTCGACGTGGCACCGGCGCTCCGCCTCCTCGTGCACGCTCCGCCTCCTCGTGCACGCTCCGCTTGGCGATGGCGGCCGCAACGGCGTCGACGTAGTCTTCTGGCCCGACGACTCTGCGGCGGCCGAGCGGAGCGGGCTCCTCGGGCTCCTCCTTCACAGGGACAAAGGCGAACGCGTCCGGCTCCTCCGACTCCTCCTCATCCTCCGACCACTTCCTCTTCACGGGGAGAAGGCCCGCGCAGGAGGACGAGGAGCTCCTGGCGTACGAAGACCTCGCGGAGGAGGAGGACGCGCGCCGACGGTCGTACTCCTCGGTCTCGCTCCGCTAGAAGCTCGCCGGCGACGACAGGCCGCGGTTGGTCCACTTCCGGGCCCCGCGCTTCCTCACGCCGTCCGACCTGACGCGCCACTCGTGCTCCGGGTCCCTTCCGCCGCCGGATCTACTGCCGGAGCCACATGCAGAGCTCCATATTCGGCCCCACAAGGCAGCTGGAGGCGGGGCGGGTGGTCGCCGACGGCGAGAAATGTGGAGAGGGGAAAGGGGAATCGCGTGGCTCGGCGGCGGCGGAGGATAGGGTTTGGACCCGCAAACGAGTCGCGGAACCGCAGATATAGTGGTCGGGGCGTGCGGTTTGCGGACCGGGCGAGTATGCGGGCTCTGTTCTGGCCGGAAAATTGGGCCGAGCCTGCATACTCGCCGGAATTTTTGCGGGTCTACGTGTTTTGCAGGGTCTGCTAGAGTTGCTCTTAAAGCGAGAAATAGGGGTGCCCGTAAAACGAATACAATAAGGCAGAGCATGCTCTTGAAATCGAAACAAACTGGGCCAAGCCCATCCTCATTGGTAGCATACCGTACGCCTCACAAACGTCGATGGGCAACCACAAAAAACACAACAACCGAAGGCCCCGCTTTGTTGAGCAGGTAGTAGCTTTCACCAGGTGAGAAGATCTTCTCCTATGTAATATTGTGACTAGTGGGATGCCCGTGTGTTGCCATAGATTTATGAAATAGTCACAGGTAGAGACAATATAACATGGTCACAACTGCATAGTAATTGAAGTCCACTTGTAATGTAAAGCGATAACAAAATAGCAAATTAACAATGTATAAATATAAAGTGATCATGCAACCAAAAATCTATTACAAAGTATTGCGATCAACTTGATGCGTTTAAGAAATTTTCTCACAATATCAGGCAAGTTGTCTTTAGCTTCAGTCACGCGATGTTTGAGCAAGTATAATAAAAACTGCTTCCTCAACTCATACCCATCCTACAAAAGCAATATATATATATAGTTAGCACGAATAATTCACGTGGAAGGTTTAAAAATATGTGTAACGCACAATACTCACTGCACAAACCAGCTTCGTCAGGTCTTTACCATTCCACAGTAGCATATAATAAAAGACAAAATAGCCTCACAAATCCCTGCAATTTCCTAAATTTTATTGTATTAAATATGGTGATAACAAAAATAAATGTTTGTATTCTAAATTTATTACCAGTCTACACTCGTTGGAATACCATTAGGAAATAACCGTTGCCATTTTGATATATCAGAATTTCATCCTGGTTCCTTTATTTCGAGTGCTTTTTTGAATTCCGTTGCAAAACCTTTTAATTTCACTAAGTGCCTTGGAATTTTTCATCTTCGATGACTATTTTGTATGAATAGGGTCCAGAATAGATACATGACATGCCTCTTTGTCGATGACGTACAAGATGTATCGACCGATGGATTCATATGGAAGATAAATCTACAAGTGGTAGCCATTACAGACAACAATAAACCATGATAAACAACAGACAAAAGACATTACTTACCATGTTGCTGACCCATCTGGGCTCCTCCTGAAGTGAGGCTGCCCCTGTGCTTGCTTAAGGCGAGAAATAGGGGTGCCCGTAAAACCAATACAATAAGGCAGAGCATGCTCTTGAAACCGAAACAAGCCGGGCCAAGTCCATCCTCGTTGGTAGCATGTCGTACGCCTCAACAAACGTCGATGAGCAACCACACAAAAACACAACAAACCGAAGGCCCCGCTTTGTTGAGCAGGTAGTAGCTTCCACCAGTGCAGAAGATCTTCTCCTACATAATATTATAATTGTGATAGACTCGAAGCAAGTTGCAGTTGATATTCATAAGGGGGTGGCGGAAGCTACGAACATATCATAGCCGAGGTTAAGCAAAGAGAGCTAGAGTACAATTGTAAGTCTTTTTTAAGGGGAGAACATCAAATCACGAAGCACATTCACTTGAAAAATTCTCTCATTCTTTAGGTCAAGGGCGCAATATTTGGCTAGGCCAGTCCCACGATCTAGTTTGTATCCCTAATTTTGTAAATTTGAGTAATAAAGTGTGGCCTTTCTAAAAAAATGGCCAAAAATAAGAAGTGTTGACTTCTATTTTGGTTGTTTAATTATTTTCCATCCTACTAGAGAAGCCAAGTGGTTCACCACAATACAAATAAAAGTAAAAATTATTCTTTATAATTCATCTATGAAGTTAGGCTCATCTACTTGGGTGAGACGTTTTGGAGGCCGAGCTACCTGCAGGCCAAAATCTGTGTCGTGGAGTATAGCATTGCGATGTGTGCTCGTTCGATAATACGGTCGTTATTAAGTTGCAATACAGCGGTGCCGTGGGCTGCGGTGCTGTCATTGTACATGGGCCTCTGGTATGCATCGTGTGTGTGACTGGCGGTAGGGTAGGTTTTGCAGGCCCATGTGGCGCTGCAGATAGCTTTATATTTATTTCCACGCGATGCTCAGATTTTTCCGGCTGGTTAGATCTCTCATCCCCTTCTCGCGGTGGCTGGACGGGGCGAAGATTCGCCATGGATGGCCTGGAGTTCTTCGAGGAAGCCAAATCAGGGTGAAATATTGCTAGATCTTGCACTTTATGTTCTTTTTCTAATGCTTGGAACCAACTAGGTGTTTAGCGGATAATTCCTGCCAGATTTCTTCCCAATTTTTTGTCTAGCTCCCAGTGCCCCTGGTTGTTGAATCTGGGTGGGTGGGGGGTGTCGCTGATGTGGAGTGCGTCGTTGCCTCCATGCATGAAGCTAGCGTGAACTGCCCTGTTTTGATTTCCTCTGAGCCAATCACTGTCGGCTAAGGCGTAGAGCAACACCGTTTAGGACAGACACCTTGAGGAGGCAACGCTGGTGGAAGAGGACATTGGATCGTATAACGATGCTAGTGATGTGGTTGCCGACTCAAGCGACATGGCTCCTGAAGATACCAGCGATGCAGCTGTCAGAGAAGATGGAGATGCAGAACGTGTGCTCGTCTCCAACTCAAAGGGCTCATGCTAGACTAGACAGTAATAAATTGACAACTAATAAGAAAACGCACTGTCTGAACGTGTAATGCTAGCTTGGGCTTGTTCGTCCTTTTGTTGAGTTAGCCAAGATTGGGTTTGGGTTCAGTTTGTGTGTACTTGCGGCATGTATTTTTAGATTGCCCATTGACAAAACTGGTAAGAATGTGGATTTCTCTTATCGACAAAGATGAGAAGTGGTCAAAACTGGCAAGAATGCCTATCTTTTATGCTGAATGTGTGGATTTCTCTTATCGACAAAGATGAGAAGTGGTCAAAATTGGTAAGAATGCCTATCTTTTATGCTGAATGTGTGGATTTCTCTTATCGTAATCCAGTTCTCTCCAATATCATAACAATTAAGACATATACTGATGATATGCACACATTCAGGGCAGTGTTGTTCTAACTCAGAACCTGCTTGAGATACATGTATCAAAAATTTACACAAGGACTATGTTTGAAAATTTTGGTGAGATGTTGTATGTAGTCGGATCGTATGTTCTGAGTGAAGTTGTACCTCGTCGCGAGTACATAGCCAGACATGTAAAGAAGGATTCGAAAGAGAAATGGTGTAAAAATGAATTCCTTCTTCAGGTGAACGATCTTGCTGATGAGTTCAAGTGTGAGTGCGAGATGTTCGATCATTTTGGGATGTTGTGCATCCATGCACTAATGGTGTCCTTTTTTGCTGCTTGCTATGTGTGCCGATCAAATTATTATACGTACTGTTCGCTGGTGCAAAAAATTGTTCATCTGAGATACACTTTTTGTTCTTTGTAATGATCCAGCTTGGGCTGTAAGATGTTCTGGCAAAACACGTGCTGAAATGTTGGACCAGGGATGCGAGGGATATACTCCCACCAGAGCTTCTGCGCTGCTAGAAGAACCAAGGTCCTCTCAAGAACTCTTCGTGGTGACATAACAATCTGCATCTGTTGTGTCTCAAAATTATCAGACTAGATGACATCAATGAGAATGCATATACTCTTGCTATGGAGCAACTGAGAAATGTGAAAAAATAGTACTGGAACCTGTGGCGGCTATACGCGATGGTATGGGGCTATCCGACAGAGAAGTGGCAACTGATTCTGCAGGATTTGGTGTTGGGCATAAACAACATTTTGGTCTAGCAATCCGGCGCAGAGTGCCTCACAATGTTCAGATAGTTTTGCGACACTGTCGAAGAAGAGGCCAGCAGGGCGGCCTACCCAAGCTGCAACAAAGCACCGTAGGAATAGCAAGCTAAAAGGACTAGGTTCTGTTCTACATGCAGGGTTCAAGATCACAAGAGTACTGCATGTCCGCAGCGGGGTGATCTTCCAAAGGCGCTTGCTGCTCCAGATGCAGCTTGAGAGGGCACAGGAAGAACATATGCACCAACCCCCCGAAAGCGGACTTGAATGATTGATTTAGTGTGTTTTAAGTTGATATTCAGACTACAGACTCAAAATATCATAAGTTTGTCTTTTGAAAAGAACACAACATATATCTGTGGTGGTTTGTGTGTCATATCGCTGGTATCCATTTTCGCACATACATTTCTGTGCTAAGCTGAATGTGTAATGACGATGTTGTCAAAAATCATATGATGTAGCTGTGTCTAGTGGAAAAATGTTGGAGCTCCAGTTTCTGATTAAGTTGGTCGATGGTCTATTTCTGCTGTTTGACGTGTTCAGTTGCACGGGCGCAAAAAATTCAGATATGTCACCAGTGTCTTTTGTGCTTGACCTCTCACATACTCTCTCCGTTTCAAATTAGTTGACTTGAATTTGTCTAAATAAGGATGTATCTACACTTGTTTAGTGTTTAGATACATTCATATCTAGATAAATATGGGTCAAGTAATTTGAAATGGAGAGAGTACAAAGCAAGTTTTTACTTCTTGTGAATGTAGACGAATCGTTGCCGAATAAAAAGAAAACAAGTCCTGCACATAGGGATGGCAAGTGTGCCCGCTCTGCTGTGCGACTCATCTATACATGAGCTGTCACTGTTTATTTAGTATAGCAAATACGGGCAACTTAAAACGGCCGGAGCTGAAATACGGTGGGAGGCATACCATCGTGGCACTGATCACGACCAGGACAGACGTGTGTGATACCGGCCTCTAGGTAGCCCGGCCACCAAAGTGCATATTCACATTTACTCCCAGTACACAATAAAATCATTAAAATAGCAAAAAAAAACTGATTTTTGTGGTTTAGGATGCTTAAGTGTGTGATGCACGTACCAAATTTGGTGAAGTCTGGACATTCTAGGAGCCTGTGGCAAAAAAAGACAAAATGAGCTCAGAACATTATGGAATTTCAAACTTTCTCACAAGCCTGAATTTTTTATTTTGCCGAGAGCTCCTCAAATGTTCAGACTGCATCAAATTTGAGACGGACATAAACACTTAAGCATTTTCACCAAAAAAATCAGTTATTTTTGGATTTTTTTCTATTTTTAACGAATTTCTCCCATAAGGTTTTGTGATTTGGAAAAGATGCTCGGCCGGTGGCTAGCGCCCACACTCACTGGGCCATTGTACACTTTGATTAATAGTGGCGCCAAGAATGCTCTTCACCAAAAATTGGGGTAGATGTCTGACAATTGCTTCGTCGCCCAGTGCACACACATGCTAGGGCATCGTTCACTCTGATGAACTGTGGCACCACGAATCCTCTTTGCCACAATTAAATTGCGCACCGGCTGGATGGTCCCTTGTTCTTCGGATGAAGTACAACCCCTCACGGGATAGACTCCTTCACTAGTCTCCGTGTAAAGATATCGCGGCCTAGTACACACACAAATCAGTTTAATTTAATTATTCTTTTAGGGAAAAAGCAGTTTTACATAGTTTTTTAAGTCTAAATACACCATGTTTATTGATCAACGACAATGTTCATTGGAATACAATTGATGTCACGTGGTTGTAGGAGCCAGAAATAGCTACCTACAGAATGATTTACTAGACCGGAAGCGTGCCTTCGCGCGCATTGCCTGACTCGGCACGGTGACTCGCCGTCTAAAACTTCAATATAACAAAGCATTTAGAACATCCAAAAAAATTAGAGTAACAGCTGAGGATAAATGTGTTCAGTATATGTCACAAACAATACAACGATATATCAAGAGCAAGGCATAGTTGCTGCCCAGGATAGCTGAGTTTAATATAAGGCATATAGATCAAATATATACCAAAAGCAAAGTCTAGTTATTGCCCAGGATAACCACAATTTCATTGTAGATTATAAAGTCAAAATTTGTACCAAAAGCAAGGCACAATGTTTGCTAACACTAGTATAGCGAGGTGTTATACAAACGGTTTTTAACCTTTCCGCGACGGCATTTGGAACCGTCACCTAGTGAGTGACTGTAATAGGGGGTCCTTCTCACACGACTCAGAAACCGTCGGGAATATACCCTTCTGGCACACACGCTCGGCAAATTGAGGTCGTGTGCGATCGGCGAGTGATCAAATACGGTTATACGTACAATAGTGCTAAAATATTCAATTATACAGGCGAAATCGTTTCCGATCATAAGTTCATCCCACACAGTCAGTCCCCACTAAACGTTTCTCTTCGTATATACATCCCATATAGTCGCTCCAAGAAAAACGTTTCTGTTCGCAGGTACATAAAACACAATTTTTCCCGTTAAATCATTTCTGATAGTATTTCTATTGCACACGGTATTAACAATTTTATCATTTGTGTTATTAAATGCATCACACACGATGCGTAGAAAAAACTGTGTGGCAAAGACTGTCCATCACACACTGTTTTTTGTGATAAACGTTTGCGCCAAGTTGCCTAACACAAACAGTTTTCAAGATGATGTCGTGTGTAATTGTTCATTAATCCAACACTGTTTATTCCTAAAAAATGTGTGCGTTGTCTGAGGTCATCGCCCACGGTGTTTTCTCAATAATCGTTCGCAATAAAATAAAGCCAATTAGCAGGCTAATTATCCTATTATCAATAATCTATTTATTAATCTAATTGACATTTCATATTAAGCACACAATATATTTCATTTTCATAATTGAAATACATCAGAGTACAACATCATATAGCTTCAGTACTTAGCTATCCCATTACACAATTGCACCAGCGCCAAGTTTCATATGCAACATCTATAACCTTTCGAAATTAGCATCATAGACAGTACATAGACAGATGTATCTCATCTGAAAAACTGTCGAAGTAGAAGGCAAATATTGAGCCTTCATTGATGTTGAAAGTCTTTGTAACTTTAGGTCAGTGCATGTGGATGATTGACCGTCCCTCCTTCATCCTCTTCAGGAACACTACAATACTGAATTGTGGGTGTTGTATGAATACCTTCCTCGCCTGCTGATCATACAGGTGGTTTGATAGGTAATCATCAGTGAACTGTTTTGAAAAGGCCTGAAAACAATGATATGCATAAATATCTTCTCTATATTGGAAATGGGGCAAATGAATTAAAAAGGCAAGGTATAATAGTTAGTACCATCATGTAGTGAACTGATGTCTTCTTCATTGTGCAAACAAAGATCTTGTTGTTTTTTGTAGCTAATTTCTTTATCCTAACAATCTTTCCGAGTTTCATGACTTGACTGATATTCATGGACAACTCATTTCCCCATACGCAAAAAGGGTCGAACAGTGGGTCAAAATCTCTGACAGCAGGACCTACATGTGCAAGACCAAATTGTTAAAAACCTAAATATTGGAATGGTTCCTGTAATTGCACAATAATGTGTTATTAGACAAAGGACCATGCATGTGCAAACCTTGATTGTAAACCTCAGTGCTTCCCATTGTTTCCCTGCAACACATACAAGGTAGTTAGTGACCAGGTTAAGTGAGGGTTCGCATGCTATTAGTAAAATATGTTAATAAAAAAATAAGCACATTACAGATTCATCAGATTAATTCAAGGCACATGAAAAACCCATTTATTCAAACCAAGTATGATTAAGAACCAGAAAATATAGCAATTGTATATGTTTCTCATGTATTAAATGCAACCAAATTCGATTATTCCTCACATGCACAAAAATGCAAAATTCTACACACGACAATTGGACATCGCATTGCAGAATTGAACCAAGCAGTTAACTAAACACCACAACAAATGAACCAAACATTAACTGAGCACCACATTGCACAATATAACATACTTCTAATAGAAGATTAGACAGTTAACCAAAGCAAGCATGCTTAACAACTTGGAAATATAGCAATTGTGTTTGTTTCTTATGTTTAGCATAGCCAAATTCAATTTATTTCTCACATGGTATACAATAACAGAATGCACCCACAACAATTGAACATTGCAGTTTCTCATCTATTTTGTAAAGAAAATTTCAATTTATTTATCACATGGAAGACAATACAAAATTGCACCCTGAAGAATTGAACATCACATTTGCATAATTGAACCAAACAGTTAACTGAACACGACAACTAATTAACCAAACAGTTAATAAGTGAGCACCACATTGCATGACATATAGAACATATACACTAGAGCAACAAATTGCATGGTAAAAATAGATAGTACAATTCACTAGAATTTGTTAAGGAAAGGCGATAGCTAGCAAACTAAACATGGGTCCTTATAGTGAGCTAATAAGACAAACTACTCCTTATTGTGGGATATATTGATGACGATTGGCTCCTTGGACATGGAAGAGAGCGAGGCCTCCGCATCGTGGGTGCCCTCGTCGTAGTGGTGAGTTGCCTGAGCCGCTCTAGGCACCAACCTGCTGGCTCTTAAGTTGAGGTAAGCACGTGCACGCTGAGAAAAAACCTCGTAGTCTTCGTCGAAGGCACCGAGGGTGGCCTCGAGAAAACGCCACGAACTGTCGTTTAAAGCAGCCAACCGCGTCGCGGCGTCGGCGCGTGATACGCCCATTTTGCATCATGTTTTCTTACTGTTATTTATGATGCTTTTATCCATAATAATGCTTTTTGGAGTAATTCTAATGCCTTTTCTCTCATAATATGCAAGGTACACACAGAGAGGGAGAATTCCGCCAACTGGAAATTTGGACCTGGAAAAGCTACGTAAGGCCACCTATTCTGCACAACTCCAAATAAGCTGAAACTTCACGGAGATTTTTATGGATTATTTGAGGAATATTGGAGAAAATAACTATCAGAGGGGGGCCACCAGGTGGGCATAACCCACCCGGGCGTGCTAGGGAGCCCAGGCGCGCCCTGGTGGGTTGTGCTCACCCAGGCCCACCTCCAGTGCCCATCTTCTGGTATATAAGTAATTTTGACATAGAAAAAATGAGGAGAGGACTTTCGGGACGGAGCACCGCCGTCTCGAGGTGGAACTTGGGCAGGAGCACTTTTGCCCTCCGGCGGAGCGATTCCATCGGGGGAACTTCCCTCCCGGAGGGAGAAATCATCGTCATCATCATCACCAACAATTCTCCCATCTTGGGGAGGGTAATCTCCATCAACATCTTCAACAACACCATCTCCTCTCAAAACCTAGTTCATCTCTTGTGTTCAATCTTGTTACCGGAACTATAGATTGGTGCTTGTGGGTGACTAGTAGTGTTGATTACATCTTGTAGTTGATTACTATATGGTTTATTTGGTCGAAGATTATATGTTCAGATCCAATATACTATTTAATACCTGATACGTCTCCGTCGTATCTACTTTTCCAAACACTTTTGCCCTTGTTTTGGACTCTAACTTGCATGATTTGAATGGAAATAACTCGGACTAACGTTGTTTTCAGCAGAATTGCCATGGTGTTATTTTTGTGCAGAAATAAAAGTTATCGGAATAACCTGAAAATCAACGGAGAATTATTCTGGAATATATAAAAAATACTGGAAGAAAGATCCACGTCAGGGGCCCACACCCTGTCCATGAGGGTGGGGGGCGTGCCCTACCCCTAGGCGCGCCCCCTGCCTCGTGGCCCCCCTGACGCTCCACCGACCTCAACCTTGACTCCATATATTCGCTTTCGGGGAGAAAAAAACCAGGGAGAAGGATTCATCGCGTTTATGATACAGAGACACCGCCAAGCCCTAAACTCTCCCGGGAGGGCTGATCTGAAGTCCATTCAGGGCTCCGGAGAGGGGAATCCGTCGCCATCGTCATCATCAACCTTCCTCCATCAGCAATTTCATGATGCTCACCGCCGTGCGTGAGTAATTCCATCGTAGGCTTGCTAGACGGTGATGGGTTGGATGAGATATATCATGTAATCGAGTTAGTTTTGTTAGGGTTTGATCCCTAGTATCCACTATGTTCTGAGATTGATGTTGCTATGACTTTGCTATGCTTAATGCTTGTCACTAGGGCCCGAGTGCCATGATTTCAGATCTGAACCTATTATGTTTTCATCAATATATGAGAGTTCTTGATCCTATCTTGCAAGTCTATAGTCACCTATTATGTGTTATGATCCATTAACCCTGAAGTGACAATAATTGGGATACTTACCCCGTAGTTTGAGGAGTTCATGTATTCACTATGTGTTAATGCTTTGGTCCGGTACTCTATTAAAAGGAGGCCTTAATATCCCTTAGTTTCCAATAGGACTCCGCTGCCACGGGAGGGTAGGACAAAAGATGTCATGCAAGTTCTTTTCCATAAGCACGTATGACTATATTCGGAATACATGCCTAAATTACATTGATGAACTGGAGCTAGTTCTGTGTCATCCTAGGTTATGATTGTTACATGATCGATCGCATCTGGCATAATTCTCCATCACCGATCCAATGCCTACGAGCTTTCCATATATTGTTCTTCGCTTATTTACTTTTCCGTTGCTACTGTTACAATCACCACAAAACCCAAAAATATTACTTTTGCTACTGTTACCTTTTGCCACCGTTACCATTACTATCATATTACTTTGCTACCAAACACTTTGCTGCAGATATTAAGTTTCCATGTGTGGTTGAATTGACAACTCAACTGCTAATACTTGAGAATATTCTTTGGCTCCCCTTGTGTCGAATCAATAAATTTGGGTTGAATACGCTACCCTCGAAAACTGTTGCGATCCCCTATACTTGTGGGTTATCAAGAACATTTTTTGGCGCTGTTGTCGGGGAGCATAGCTCTATTCTTTGAGTCACTTAGGATTTATATCTTCTTATCATTATAAAGAACTTGAAATATCAAAGAACCAAGATTTTTCCCTCAACTACGAGGGGAGGTAAGGAACTGCCATCTAGCTCTGCACCTGATTCACGTTTTGTTTTGAGTAAGCTTGCGACACCTAAACCTGCTTCTGCTATTAATTTTGATAGGTCGCATGTTATTGATGATGCTACTTCTGCTTTGCATGATAATTTTGATGAAACTACTTCTATGCTTGATACTACTGTGCCACTTGGTGAATTTCTTGATGAACAACTTGCTAGGGCTAGAGAGAATGAAATTATTGAAACTGATAATATTGATGAAAGTGATGATGAAGATTCTCCCCCTAGATATGAATTGCATGTTGTTCCTGAGGGTTATCTTATGGATGAAGAAACTGCTAGAGACTTTCTTGCTTGCAATGATAGAAGTGATCTTAAGAAACTATTAGCTAAGCTTAAAGAAAAATCTCTGAATGCTAGAATGAAATATGATCCTGCTTATGCTACTTCACCTATCTTTGTTACTGATAAGGATTATGATTTCTCTGTCGATCCTAAGATAATTACTTTGGTTGAATCTGATCCTTTTTATGGCTATGAATCTGAAACTGTTTTGGCACATCTTACTAATTTTTTCCGTTCTCATTAAAGGGTGATGCTAAGGTATGGTTTAATTCTCTTGATCCTGGTTGTGTGCGTAGTCCCGAGGATATGATTTACTACTTTTCTGCTAAATATTTCCCCGCTCATAAGAAACAAGCTGCTTTAAGGGAAATATATAATTTTGTGCAAATTGAAGAAGAGAGTCTCCCACAAGCTTAGGGGAGGCTTCTCCAATTACTTAATGCTTTGCCTGATCATCCTCTCAAGAAAAATGAAATACTCGATATCTTTTATAATGGACTAACTGATGCTTCCAGAGATTACCTAGATAGTTGTGCTGGTTGTGTTTTCAAGGAAAGAACTATTGATCAAGCTGAAATTCTATTGAATAATATGTTGACCAATGAAAACAATTGGACACTTCCTGAACCAAATCCTAAGCCAACTCCAAAGAAGAGGGGTATTCTATTTCTCAGTCCTAAAGATATGCAAGAGGCAAAGAAATCTATGAAAGAAAAGGGTATTAAAGCTGAAGATGTTAAGAATTTACCTCCTGTTGAAGAAATACATGGTCTTAATTCATCATCTATTGAAGAAACACACAGTCTTTATAACCCGACACAGGTAGTAAAGGTAAACTCTCTCTATAGATATGATAAACCTGAAATCCCTCCTGCTAAGTTTGCTAGCCAATGTTTGGATGAGTTTGATAGTTTTATTGTTAAACAAGAAAACTTCAATGCTTATGTTGGTAGACAATTGAAAGATAATGCTTATATGATTGAACACTTGAGTGATTATACGGCTAGTGTTAACTTAAACTTATTAGTAACATGCTTCTATGGTTACCACTCAAGTAGAACAAGTGCTTAAAGCTCAGAATGATTTGCTCAATGAATTGAATAGTAAGAATAATGACTTTGCTGTTAGAGTTGCAACTAGAGGAGGTAAAGTGACTCAGGAACCTTTGTATCCTGAGGGCTACCCTAAGAGAATTGAGCAGGATTCTCAGAGAAATAACGTTGATGCACCTAGTCCTTCTAAGAGGAAGAAAAATAAAAATGGTAGGACTTTGCATGCTTCTAGTGAACCTGTTGATATTTCTATTTCTGATGCTGAAACACACCTGAGAATCCCAATGATATTTCTATTTCTGATGCTGAAACACAATCTGGTAATGAACATGAACCTAGTGATAATGTTAATGATGATGTTCATGTTGATGCTCAACCCAACAATAATAGTATTGTAGAAATTGAACCTGCTGTTGATCTTGATAACCCACAATCAAAGAATCAACATTATGATAAGAGAGACCTTGTTGCTAAGAAGCACGGTAAAGAAAGAGAACCATGGGTTTAGAAACCCATGCCTTTTCCTCCTAAACCATCCAAGAAAAAGGATGATGAAGATTTTGAGCGCTTTGCTGAAATGATTAGACCTATGTTTTTGCGTATGCGTTTGACTGATATGCTTAAAATGAATCCTTATGCTAAGTATATGAAGGAAATTGTTACTAATAAGAGAAAGATTCTGGAAGCTGAAATTTCCACCATGCTTGCTAATTATACTTTTAAGGGTGGAATACCAAAGAAACTTGGAGATCTAGGAGTACCAACTATACCGCGCTCCATTAAAGGAAACTATGTTAAAACTTCTTTATGTGATCTTGGAGCCGGTGTTAGTGTTATGCCTCTCTCTTTATATCGTAGACTTGATTTGAATAAGTTGACACCTACTGAAATATGTTTGCAAATGGCTGATAAATCAACTGCTATACCTGTCGGTATTTGTGAGGATGTGCCTGTTGTGGTTGCAAACGTTACTATTTTAACGGACTTTGTTATTCTTGATATTCCCGAGGACGATAGTATGTCTATTATTCTTGGAAGACCCTTTTTGAATACAGCAGGGGCTGTTATTGATTGCACTAAAGGCAATGTCACTTTTCATGTTAATGGTAATGAGCATACGGTACACTTTCCGAGGAAACAACCTCAAGCCCACAATATCAATTCTATTGGAAAAATTTCAACAATCACTATTGGAGGTTTTGAATTTCCTCTTCCTACTGTCAAGAAGAAATATGATATTCTTATTGTTCGGGACATGCATATCCCCGTTGAGGTAACCTAGTGTTATTCTAAAATTCTCCGGTTTCATGTTATTCGAAATGAGTTTGTTAACTAGACCTGATCAACCTTGTTAGTGGATTCCTTTTGATGAGCCTGAGATGGATGAATTTAGAAAACACAACTCTTTGTACCCTCTTTTTACTTTCTGTTATTTATATCAAATAAAGAAAATATAGTATTTTTCTGTCTGTTTTCTGAATTATCCATGCAATAAAAAATACCCCATAAATAAAAGTTCTCCAAATGCCCTGAAATTTAAATATGATTTTTTCTGGAATATTTGAGAATATCTAGCACTGAGAACACAACAGGGGAGAAAGCACCTGGTCATGAGGGTCCAGGGCGCGCCCCCTACCTCGTGGGCCCATGGTGGCTCCTCTCCACTTATCCCAGCTACCACACACTCCTTCTTCCTCCCAAAAAAATCACTAGCCAGCTCAAACCCGAGTTCTTGCTCATCTTGCTGCCATTTTTGATCTCCTTGCTCAAAGCTCCATTCACAAAACTGCTTTGGGGGATTGTTCTTTGGTATGTGACTCCTCCAATGGTCCAATTAGTTTTTGTTCTAGTGCTTTAGTCATTGCAAATTTTTGCTGCTTAGGTGACCCTGTTCTTGAGCTTGCATGTCAAATTTATGTGGTCAACAGTAGTTTTACTGCATGATATTGCCTCTAGGCACTTGTAGGAGTAGTTGCTATCAATTTTGTTGAGTTTTGTTCACTTTTATTTTGAGTTACTAAAAATTTCAAAAAAATTTCAAAGGAAGAAATATGTTTAGGAAAATGTACCAAGGTGGTTCTTCAAGGAAGCAAGGACCCAGACCCGCAATACGCGATGCGGACAAGGAACCACCAAGAGAAGCTCAAGTGTGGCCTTATGAATGGGCGTCAGAGGATTTCATGGTTCAAGCAGGAATCAAGGAGGAATTTGAAGCATATGTGCATAATGCTGATCTTGAGAGCTTCGAGGCAGATAAGTGCTGTCAATACCTCTATTTAACTGATTCATTTGTGAGAAGGTTTAAATTTTCTTCATCACACAATTCTCAAACTGTCATGTTTGATCTCTATGATAAATCTTATACCATGGACTTAGAAGATTTTAACACTGCTTGTAAACTCTCACAGTGGTGTAATGTTAGTGAACCTCACACATCTGAATTTAGAGATTTTCTTGCTAGTATTACAGTGGGGGAATCTAGAGATGTAACACAAGCCACCATAGGGAGCATTCATTTTCCTGCTATACATTATTTCGCTCTCTTCATAGGAAGGTGCATAAACGGTAAAGATGAAGCATGTCACATGTGTGTACCTGATCTTAGCGTTCTTAGGAGCGCTGTTTTAGGAGATAAACAATACAACCTAGGGGCTATTGTTGTACGTAGGTTGCATAATAATCGTATTCATGGAGATTTCTTTGGTGGAATTTATGCAACTCGTATAGATAACTTTCTTGAGATACCCATATGTGGAGATGATATTGAGTTGCCTCCCTCTTATCTAGATTATGATGCTATGGTTCATCATCAGTTTGTTGAGAGGAACGATCAGTTCCTCCAGTACCAACTAATCTTTGACAGATGATGCACCTATCACGTCGCTCTCCCTGCTCCTACTTTCTTTGACTTTCAGGCAAAGGGGAGATATGTTGTAACCAGGGAGGAGGCGACCGAGTACGAGAGGAGGGCGGAGACAACTCACCTCAAAGCTGCAGCTCATCAGGCAATTGTCGCTGCATCTCAGTACGACCCCAACTATTACTTTGGATATCCGCCAGCCCAGCCATGGCCGTAGACCAACTTAGGCCAAAAGCCTAAGCTTGGGGGAGTACGATCTCTCACTGACATTACATTCCTGTTCACACACTCATGCTAGGTGTCGGTGCTCATACTTTTTCATTGTAATATCCATGCTAGTTTATTTTCCTTTTTATGCTTTCTTCTTGTGTGTTTGATAAACCTTAAGAAAAAAAGAAAAAAATTAGTTGTAGCTTTTAGTTAGTTTACTTTACATGCCTGTAGTAGTAATTAAAAAGAAAAACCAAAAAATTTCCCGTTCTTCTTTTGCTTGTTGGGAGCTTTCCTGTGTAAATAGTTTTGTTTCTTTTCTTTTCTTTGGGGGTTGAGGGGAGAAGACCATAATGAAAATGTTGAGTGGCTCTCATATGCATTATTGTTGATCTAACAAAGAGCCCATATTACCTTGTCTTCTCTCTTGAATTGAACGCTTGCAGATTCCAACTTAGTCCAATGCATGTGCACTATTATTATTTTCCACACTATTCGGTCGTGCAAGTGAAAGGCAATAATGATGATTATATGATGAACTTATTGAGATGAGAAAAGCTGGTATGAACTCGACCTCTCTTGTTTTTGTAAATATGATTATTTCATCATTCCTGATTCAGCCTATTATGAATAAACATGTTTGCAATGACAATTAGAGATTGTAGTTGCTTATGCCATGCTTAATTAGCTAGGATCTTATAATGGTTTACCTTGCATGCCAACATGATATTAAAATGGTTGTGATGTGGTATGATAGGGTGGTATCCTCTTTTGAACGATTCGAGTGGCTTGACTTGGCACATGTTCATGCATGTAGTTGAAACAAAATCAACAAAGCCTCTACGATATTTATGTTCATGGTGCATTATATCCTACTCATGCTTGCATTCGGCGTTCATTCATTTTAATGCATGCTCATGACTGTTGTCACTCTCTAGCTGGTCGTTTCCCAGTCTTTTTCTAGCCTTCACTTGTACTAAGCGGGAATACTGCTTGTGCATCCAATTCCATAAACCCCAAAGTTATTCCATATGAGTCCACCATACCTACTTATATACGGTATCTACCTGCCGTTCCAAGTAAATTTGTATGTGCCAAACTCTAAACCTTCAAATAAAAATTTTGTTTTGTATGCTCGAATAGCTCATGTATCAACTAGGGCTGTTTGTATCTTCCATGCTTGGCGGGTTATTCTCAAGAGGACTGGACTCCGCTCCTCACTCACGAGAAAATGGCTGGTCACCGGGATGCCCGGTCCCATGATTTATGCAAATCAAATCAAAATAACCGCAAACAAAACTCCCCCGGGACTCTTATTAGTTGGAGGCACTCGTTGTTTCGAGAAAGCCATGGATTGATGCTTGTTGGTGGAGGGGGAGTATAAACTTTACCATTCTGTTTGGGACCGCCTATAATGTGTATAGCATGGAAGATATCAAGATCTCTCAGTTGTTATGTTGACAATGAAAGTATACCGCTCAAAATATTATTCATATCTATTTCAAAACCGAGCTCTGGCACCTCTACAAATCCCTGCTTCCCTCTGCGAAGGGCCTATCTATTTACTTTTATGTTGAGTCATCATCCTCTTATTAAAAAGCACTAGTTAGAGAGAACCGCTGTCATTTGCATCCATTACTGTTAGTTTACATTGAGTATGACTTGACTAGATCTCTTTTACCATGAATTACAATGTCTAGTCAGTCCTTGATCTTTACAGGTGCTCTGCATTTATGTTTTGCGGTCTCAGAAAGGGCTAGCGAGATACCATCTTGTTATATCATATTATGATTGTTTTGAGAAAGTGTTGTCATTCGAGATTTATTATTATTGCTCGCTAGTTGATTATGTCATTGATATGAGTAAACATGAGACCTAAGTGTTATTGTGAATGTGGTTAGTTCATAATCTTTGTTGAAAACCTGAATGCTAGCTTTACATATTTACAACAACAAGAGCAAACAGAGTTGGTGAAAGTTTTTCTTTATCACTTTCAGTTTATCAACTGAATTGCTCGAGGACAAGCAACGGTTTAAGCTTGGGGGAGTTGATACATCTTCGTCGTATCTACTTTTCCAAACACTTTTTCCCTTGTTTTGGACTCTAACTTGCATAATTTGAATGGAACTAACTCGGACTGACGTTGTTTTCAGTAGAATTGCCATGGTGTTATTTTTGTGCAAAAATAAAATTTCTCGGAATGACCTGAAAATCAACGGAGATTTATTTTGGAATATATAAAAAATACTGGAAGAAAGATCCACTTCAGGGGACCCACACCATGTCCATGAGGGTGGGGGCGCGCCCTACACCCCTGGGCGCGCCCCCTGCCTCGTGGGCCCCTGACGCTCCACCGACCTCAACCTTGACTCCATATATTCACTTTCAGGGAGTAAAAAACCAGGGAGAAGGATTCATCATGTTTTACGATACGGAGCCACGAGAGGCCTTAATATCCCTTAGTTTTACGATACGTGTTAATGCTTTGGTCCGGTACTCTATTAAAAGGATGCCTTAATATCCCTTAGTTTCCAATAGGACCCTGCTGCCACGGGAGGGTAGGACAAAAGATGTCATGCAAGCTCTTTTCCATAAACACGTATGACTATATTCAGAATACACGCCTACATTACATTGATGAACTGGAGCTAGTTCTATGTCACCCTAGGTTATGACTGTTACATGATCGATCGTATCCGACATAATTCTCCATCACCGATCCAATGCCTACGAGCTTTCCATATATTGTTCTTCGTTTATTTACTTTTTCGTTGCTACTGTTACAATCACTACAAAACCAAAAAATATTACTTTTGCTACCATTACCTTTTTCCACCGTTACCATTACTATCATATTACTTTGCTACTAAACACTTTGCTTCAAATATTAAGTTTCCAGGTGTGGTTGAATTGACAACTCAGCTTCTAATACTTGAGAATATATTTTTTGGCTCCCATTGTGTCAAATCAATAAATTTGGGTTGAATACTCTACCCTCGAAAATTGTTGCGATCCCCTATACTTATGGGGTATGAATACCTCTTTGATCTTGAGCATGATTATCGTTTGTGAGTAGTTACTTTTGTTCTTGAGGTCACGGGAGAAATCATGTTGCAAGTAATCATGTGAACTTGATATGTGTTCGATATTTTGATAGTATGTATGTTATGATTCCCTTAGTGGTGTCATGTGAACGTCGACTACATGACACTTCACCATATTTGGGCCTAAGGGAATGCATTGTGGTGTAGCAATTAGATGATGGGTTGCAAGAGTGACAAAAGTTTAAACCCCAGCTTATGCGCTATTCCATAAGGGACCAATTGGATCCAAAAGTTTAATCCTATGGTTAGAATTTATTCTTAATACTTTTCTCGTAGTTGAGGATGCTTGCGGGAGGGTTAATCATAAGTAGGAGGTTTGTTCAATTAAGAACATCACCTAAGCACCGGTCCACCCACATATCAAATTATCAAAGTACCAAACACGAATTAAGCCAACGTGATGAAAGTGACTAGATGAAATTCCCGTGTACCCTGAAGAACGTTTTTCTTACCATAAGAGACCGTTTTGGCCTGTCCTTTACCTCAAAATGATTAGGCTACTGATGTCTACTACACAACCTTCTTCTTGTAGACGTTGTTGGGCCTCCAAGTGCAGAGGTTTGTAGGACAGTAGCAAATTTCCCTCAAGTGGATGACCTAAGGTTTATCAATCCGTAGGAGGCGTATGATGAAGATGGTCTCTCTCAAGCAACCCTGCAACCAAATAACAAAGAGTCTCTTGTGTCCCCAACACACCCAATACAATGGTAAATTGTATAGGTGCACTAGTTCGGCGAAGAGATGGTGATACAAGTGCAATATGGATAGTAGATAATAGTTTTTGAAATCTGAAAATATAAAAACAGCAAGGTAACAAATGATAAAAGTGAGCGTAAACGGTATTGCAATGTGTTGAAACAAGGCCCAGGGTTCATACTTTCGCTAGTGCAAGTTCCCTCAACAATAATAACATAATTGGATCACATAACTATCCCTCAACATGCAACAAAGAGTCACTCCAAAGTCACTAATAGCGGAGAACAAACGAAGAGATTATGGTAGGGTACGAAACCACCTCAAAGTTATTTTTCCCAATCAGTCCGTTGGGCTATTCCTATAAGTGTCACAAACAGCCCTAGAGTTCATACTAGAATAACACCTTAAGACACAAATCAACCAAAACCCTAATGTCACCTAGATACTCCAATGTCACCTCAAGTATCCGTGGGTATGATTATATGATATGGGTCACACAATCTCAGATTCATCTATTCAACCAACACATAGGACCTCAAAGACTGCCCCAAAGTTTCTACCGGAGAATCACGACGAAAACCTGTGCCAACCCCTATGCATAGGTTCATGGGCGGAACCCGCAAGTTGATCACCAAAACATACATCAAGTGAATCACGTGGTATCCCATTGTCACCACAGATACGCACGGCAAGACATACATCAAGTGTCCTCAAATCTTTAAAGACTCAATCTGATAAGATAACATCAAAGGGGAAACTCAATTCATTACAAGAGAGTAAAGGGGGAGGAGAAACATAAGATCCAACTATAATAGCACAGCTCGCGATACATCAAGATCGTGCCAAATCAACAACATGAGAGAGAGAGAGATTAAACACATAGCTACTGGTACATACCCTCAGCCCCGAGGGAGAACTACTCCCTTCTCGTCATGGAGAGCACCGGGATGATGAAGATGGCCACCAGAGAGGGATTGCCCCCTCCGGCAGGGTTCCGGAATGGGTCTAGATTGGTTTTCGGTGGCTACGGAGGCTTCTGGCGGCGGAACTCCCGATCTATTGTGCTCCCTGATGTTTTTAGGGTATATGGAGATATATAGGCGGAAGAAGTACGTAAGAGGGGCCACGAGGGGCCCACGAGGGTGGAGGGCGCGCCCCCTACCTCATGGCCTCCTAGAAGCTTCCCTCATGTGCACTTCATGTCTTTTGGGCTTCTTTCCTTCCAAAAATGAGTTCCGTGAAGTTTCAGGTCAATTGGACTCCGTTTGATTTTCCTTTTCTTCGAAACCCTAAAACAAGGTAAAAACAGAAACTGGCACTGGGCTCTGGGTTAATAGGTTAGTCCCAAAAAATGATATAAAAGTTTATAACAAAGCCCATAAACATCCGAAACAGTAGATAATATAGCATGGAGCAATCAAAAATTATAGATACGTTGGAGACGTATCAGCATCCCCAAGCTTAATTCCTGCTCGTCCTCGAGTAGGTAAATGATAAAAACAGAATTTTTGATGCGGAGTGCTACTTGGCATAATTTCAATGTAATTCTTCTTAATTGTGGCATGAATATTCAGATCCGAAAGACTCAAGATAAAAGTTCATATTGACATAAAAATAATAATACTTCAAGCATACTAACTAAGCAATTATGTCTTCTCAAAATAACATGGCCAAAGAAAGTTCATCCCTACAAAATCATATAGTTTAGTCATGCTCCATTTTCGTCACACAAGAATGCTCTCATCATGCACAACCCCGATGACAAGCCAAGCAATTGTTTCATACTTTAGTAATCTCAAACCTATAAACTTTCACACAATACATGAGCGCGAGCCATGGATATAGCACTATGGGTGGAATAGAATAATGAGGGGGTTATGTGGAGAAGACAAAAAGGAGAAAGTCTCACATCAACGAGGCTAATCAATGGGCTATGGAGATGCCCATCGATTGATGTTAATGCAAGGAGTAGGGATTGCCATGCAATGGATGCACTAGAGCTATAAATGTATGAAAGCTCAACAAAAGAAACTAAGTGGGTGTGCATCCAACTTGCTTGCTCACGAAGACCTAGGGCACTTGAGGAGGCCCATTGTTGGAATATACAAGCCAAGTTCTATAATGAAAATTTCCCACTAGTATATGAAAGTGACAAAACAAGAGACTCTCTATCATGAGGATTATGGTGTTACTTTGAAGCACAAGTGTGGCAAAGGATAGTAGCATTGTCCCTTCTCTCTTTTTCTCTCATTTTTTGGCCTTCTTTTTTATGGCCTTCTCTTTTTTATGGCCTTTCTCTTTTTTTATTCTTTTTTTTATTCCTCGCTTGGGACAATGCTCTAGAAAATGATGATCATCACACTTCTATTTATTTACAACTCAATGATTACAACTCGATACTAGAACAAATATGACTCTATATGAATGCCTCCGGTGGTGTACCGGGATTGCGATGATGCATGAGTGACATGTATGAAAGAATTATGAGAGGTGGCTTTGCCACAAATACGATGTCAACTACATGATCATGCAAAGCAATATGACAAAGATGATGCGTGTCATAATAAACGGAACGGTGGAAAGTTACATGGCAATATATCTCGGAATGGCTATGGAAATGCCATAATAGGTAGGTATGGTGGCTGTTTTGAGGAAGATATAGGGAGGTTTATGTGTGAAAGAGCATATCATATCACGGGGTTTGGATGCACCGACAAAGTTTGCACCAACTCTCAATGTGAGAAAGGGCAATGCACGGTACCAAAGAGGCTAGCAAGGATGGAAGGGTGAGAGTGCGTATAATCCATGGACTCAACATTAGTCATAAAGAACTCACATACTTATTGGAAAAGTATACAAGTCATCAAAAACCTCGGCACTACGCGCATGCTCCTAGGGGATAGATTAGTAGGAAAAGACCATGGCATGTTCCCGACCGCCACTCATAAGGAGGACAATCAAATAACACCACATGTTTCAAATTTGTTACACAATGTTTACCATACGTGCATGCTACAGGACTTGCAAACTTCAACACAAGCATTTCTCAAATTCAAAAATTCTCAACTAGCATGACTTTGATATTATTACCTCCATATCTCAAAACAATCATCAAGCATCAAACTTCTCTTAGTATTCAATACTCTATATGAAAGTTTTTACTAATCTTGTATACCTAGCATATTAGGATTTTAAGCAAATTACCATGATATTTAAGACTCTCAAAATAATCTAAGTGAAGCATGAGAGTTCATCTATTTCTTCAAAATAAAACTACCACCATGCTCTAAAAGATATAAGTGAAGCACTAGAGCAAACGACAAACTACTCCGAATGATATAAGTGAAGATCAATGAGTAGTCGAATAATTATGCAACTATGTGAAGACTCTCTAACATTTAATAATTTCAGATCTTGGTATTATATTAAAACAGCAAGCAAAGCAAAATAAAATGACATTCTAAGAATGGCAAACATCATGTGAAGAAGGAAAAACTTAGGATCAACCGAAACTAACCGATAATTGTTGAAGAAGAAAGGTGGGATGCCAGCTGGGGAATCCCCAAGCTTAGATGCTTGAGACTTCTTGAAATATTATGTTGGGGTGCCTTGGGCATCACCAAGCTTGAGCTTTTGTGTCTCCTTAATTCCTCTCATATCAAGGTCTCCCTAAATCTCAAAAGCTTCATCCACACAAAACTCAACAAGGACTCGTGAGATAAGTTAGTATAAACCATTGCCAAAACCTTATCATACTCTACTGTAGCAAATCTCTAAAATTATTATTCAACATTGCATACTAAATTAATCTGAATATTTAATAGTCCTATCCTCAAATAGAATCATTAAAGAAGCAAACATATGCAAACAATGCAAACATAACAGCAATCTGCCTAAACAGGACAGTCTGTAAAGAATGCAGCAACATCCATACTTCCCTACCTCCAAATATTATGAAAGACAATTACCACTGTAGTAAATTTATCAGAGCTTAATATGCAAATGGTTTCAAAATATTATCACATTCTGACTTTTTTAGGGAATTATTGCAACAGCGGTAAACTTTCTGTTTTCAAACAGCAACATGTGGACTTCTAAAATAGGCATAGTAAAGACTATCAATGCCACTTTTATTGAAATAAAATATGCAAAACATTGTTCTAAATAACAGAAAGCAATTATTAACAAAATAAATTGACGCTCCAAGAAGAACACATATCATGTGGTGAATAAAAATATAGCTCCAAGTAAAGTTACCGATGAATGAAGACGAAAGAGGGGATGCCTTCCGGGGCATCCCCAAGCTTAGGCTCTTGGCTATCCTTGAATATTACCTTGGGGTGCCTTGGGAATACCCAATATTAGGCTCTTGCCAGTCCTTATTCCATAGTCCATCGAATCCTTACCCAAAACTTGAAAACTTCACAACAAAAAACTTAATAGAAAACTCGTAAGCTCCGTTAGTATAAGAAAATAAATCACCACTTCAAGGTACTGTAATGATCTAATTATTTATTTATATTGGTGTCAAACCTACTTTATTCCAAATTCTCTATGGTTTATAAACTATTTTACTAGCTATAGATTCATCAAAATAAGCAAACAACACACGAAAAACAGAATCTTTCAAAAACAGAACAATCTATAGTAATCTGTAACTAACGCAAACTTATGGAACCCCAAAAATTCTAAAATAAATTGCTGGACGTGAGGAATTTATATATTAATCATCTGAAAAAATAATTAACTAAATAGCACTCTCCAATAAAAATGGCAGCAATTCTCGTGAGCGCTAAAGTTTCTGTTTTTGACAGCATGATCAACAAGACTTTCCCCAAGTCTTCCCGAAGGTTCTACTTGGCGCAAACACTAATTAAAAGCATAAAACCACATCTAAACAGAGGCTATATTAATTAATTATTACTAAACAGTAAAAAAAATTAAAGAACAAGAATAGGATTGGGTTGCCTCCCAACAAGCGCTATCGTTTAACGCCCCTAGCTAGGCATGATGATTTCAATTATGCTCACATAAAAGATAAGAATTGTAACATAAAGAGAGCATCATGAAGAATATGACTAGCACATTTAAGTCTAACCCACTTCCTATGCATAGGGATTTTGTGAGCAAACAACTTGTGGGAACAATAATCAACTAGCATAGGAGGGTAAAACAAGCATAACTTCAAAACTTTAAGCACATAGAGAGGAAACTTGATATTTTTGCAATTCCTACAAGCATATGTTCCTCCCTCATAATAATTTTAAGTAGAATCATGAATGAATTAAACAATATAACCAGCACCTAAAGCATTCTTTTCATGATCTACAAGCATAAAAATTTTATTACTCTCCACATAAGTAAAATTCTTCTCATTTAGGATAGTGGGAGTATCATAAGAGACTTGGATACTATAAATTGTTTCCACATTAAAAGAGTAATGTTCAGAAAAGGGGTAACCATAATCATGACAAGTTTTATAAATATAATCCTCACTACTTTTTATAGCATATGTATCATCACAATAATTATCATAAGCAGGAAGCATGTTATTATCATTATAAATTTGCATCTCAAAACTTGGGATACTAAAAATATCATCTTCATTAAGCGTAGCATCCCCAAGCTTGGGACAAACATTAATTGCAGCAAAAGTATTCTCAAAAACATCATCTTCATCAAACATAGCATCCCCAAGCTTGGGCCTTTTCATATCATAAGGATAACCACTCTCATCATCAATAGTATGGATAGCACCAATAGTATAGCAATTATCATATTCTTCCAAGCAAGTGCCAAAAAGATTTTCAAGATCATAAGAAGTATCATTATCTTCCACGATTATATTTTCATGAGGCACAATAGTAATAGGAGCAACATTATTTGGGGGAGATATATTTTTACCTCTCTTCCTTTTTCTTTTCTTCCTCTTCACCACATCATGTGTGGGTTCAATCCTCCTTTTGGAGCTCCTTATTAATGAGATTGGTTGAATAGGAGGCTCCTCCTCGTTACCTGATTCATCATAAGAAATAATAGGAGGATATTGGGAAGTCTCTTGCCTTTCATTAGTATTCTCTTCATCTTCTATTTGTTTTCTTTTCTTTATGTAGTTGGCAATATAAGGATTTTCAATACAATTCACCGCACAATACATATAAATTTCCTCTAGATCAAATCCAAGAAGTGTACAATGGGAAAATTCTGGAAGATAATTAGTTATATGTTTCATTTCTTTGTAACCCATAAGCAAACTAAGTTCATTATGATGTGCAAGGGAAATCAAGTCATCACAATTTTTGGACACGATACGATCATGAAACAATTTGCATTGGGTATTGAAATGATCATGTTCATTGCAAAGCTCACAAGTATGGCCAATATAATTTAAATTTTCAGCACATTCATCTAGCCTTTCTTGCAACAATTTAGTTTCTAAGTACTTATGCCTCTTGCAATATCTATCTTCCCTATTTGGTGTGTACTTACAAACCCAATGCACTCCGCCAAAATTGACATGTTTATAGGAGACATTTTCATCATAACTAGTGCAATCATCATTAGTATTATGGATATTCAAAGAATTCGTACTAACAATATTGCAATCATGCTCATCGTTCACATATTTAGTGCCAAACATTTTATAGATTTCTTATTCTAGCAGTTGAGCACAATTTCCTTTCCATCATACTTACGAAAGATATTAAAAAGGTGAAGCATATGAGACAAACATAATACCATTTTTTTGTAATTTTATTTTATAAACTAAACTAGTGATAAAACAAGAAACAAAAAGGCTCGATTGCATGATCTAAAGATATACCTTCAAGCGCTAACCTCCCCGGCAACGGCGCCAGAAAAGAGCTTGATGTCTACTACACAACATTCTTCTTGTAGACGTTGTTGGGCCTCCAAGTGGAGAGGTTTGTAGGACAATAGAAAATTTCCCTCAAGTGGATGACCTAAGGTTTATCAATCCGTAGGAGGCATAGGATGAAGATGGTCTCTCTCAAGCAACCCTGCAACCAAATAACAAAGAGTCTCTTGTGTCCCCAACACACCCAATACAATGGTAAATTGTATAGGTGCACTAGTTCGGCGATGAGATGGTGATACAAGTGCAATATGGATAGTAGATAATAGTTTTTGTAATCTGAAAATATAAAACAGCAAGGTAACAAATGATAAAAGTGAGCGTAAACGGTATTGCAATGTGTTGAAACAAGGCCTAGGGTTCATACTTTCGCTAGTGCAAGTTCCCTCAACAATAATAACATAATTGGATCACATAACTATCCCTCAACATGCAACAAAGAGTCACTCCAAAGTCACTAATAGCGGAAAACAAACGAAGAGATTATGGTAGGGTACGAAACCACCTCAAAGTTATTCTTTCCAATCAATCCATTGGGTTATTCCTATAAGTGTCACAAACAGCCCTAGAGTTCGTACTATAATAACACCTTAAGACACAAATCAACCAAAACCCTAATGTCACCTAGATACTCCAATGTCACCTCAAGTATCCGTGGGTATGATCATATGATATGCGTCACACAATCTCAGATTCATCTATTCAACCAACACATAGGACCTCAAAGAGTGCCCCAAAGTTTCTACCGGAGAATCACGACGAAAACCTGTGCCAACCCCTATGCATAGGTTCATGGGCGGAACCCGCAAGTTGATCACCAAAACATACATCAAGTGAATCACGTGGTATCCCATTGTCACCACATATACGCACGGCAAGACATACATCAAGTGTTCTCAAATCTTTAAAGACTCAATCCGATAAGATAACTTCAAAGGGGAAACTCAATTCATTACAAGAGAGTAGAGGGGGGAGGAGAAACATAAGATCCAACTATAATAGCAAAGCTCGCGATACATCAAGATCGTGCCAAATCAAGAACACGAGAGAGAGAGAGAGAGATCAAACACATAGCTACTGGTACATACCCTCAGCCCCGAGGGAGAACTACTCCCTCCTCGTCATGGAGAGCACCGGGATGATGATGATGGCCACCGGAGAGGGATTGCCCCCTCCGGCAGGGTGCCAGAACGGGTCTAGTTTGGTTTTCGGTGGCTACGGAGGCTTCTGGCGGTGGAACTCCCGATCTATTGTGCTCTCTGATGTTTTTAGGGTATATGGATATATATAGGCGGAAGAAGTACATTAGAGGGTCCACGAGGGTGGAGGGCGCGCCCCCTACCTCGTGGACTCCTCGAAGCTTCCCTCACGTGCACTTCAAGTCTTCTGGGCTTCTTTCCTTCCAAAAATGAGTTCCGTGAAGTTTCAGGTCAATTGGACTCCGTTTTATTTTCCTTTTCTTTGAAACCCTAAAACAAGGTAAAAACAGAAACTGGCACTGGGCTCTGAGTTAATAGGTTAGTCCCAAAAAATGATATAAAAGTGTATAATAAAGCCCATAAACATCGAAAACAGTAGATAATGTAGCATGGAGCAATCAAAAATTATAGACACGTTGGAGACGTATCAGCTACCTTGCTGCACTTTTATTACTACTATCGTTACTTGCTCGTTACAAATTATCTTGCTATCAAACTACTCTGTTACTTACAATTTCAGCACTTGCAGACATTACCTTGCTGAAAACCACTTGTCATTTCCTTCTGCTCCTTGTTGGGTTTGACACTCTTACTTATCGAAAATAGCTACAATTGATCCCTTATACTTGTGGGTCCTCAAGGCTATTTTCTGGCACCGTTGCCGGGGAGTGAAGTGCCTTTGTTAAGTGGAATTTGGTAAGGAAACATTTATATATTGTGCTGAAATTTATTGTCACTTGTTACTATGGAAAACAATCCTTTGAGGGGTTTGTTTGGGGTATCTTCACCTCGTCCAGAACCACAATTATCTACCCCTCAACCTACCGCACCTACTGAAAATATTGAATATGAAATTCCTTCGGGTATGATAGAACAACTGCTAGCTAATCCTTATGCAGGAGATGGAACCGAACATTCGGATATGCACTTGATGTATGTAGAAATTTGTGGACTGTTCAAGCTTGCAGGTTTACCTGGAGATGAAGTTATGAAAAAGGTTTTCCCTTTATCTTTGAAGGGAAAAGCATTGGCATGGTATAGGCTAAGCGATGATATTGGATCTTGGAATTGGAATCGATTGAAATTGGAGTTCCATCAAAAAATTTATCCCATGCATCTAGTTCATGGTGATCGAAATTATATAATTTTTGGCCTCATGAAGGGGAAAGTATCGTTGTAGCTTGGGGAGGCTTAAGTCAATGTTATATTCATGCCCCAATCATGAGCTCTCAATAGAAATTATTATCTAGAATTTTTATGCTCGGCTTTCTCATAATGATGAAACCATGCTTGATACTTCTTGTGTTGGTTCGTTTATGAAGAAGACTATTGAATTTCGGTGGTATCTTTTGGAAAGAATTAAACGCAACACTGAAGATTGGGAACTCGACAAAGGTAAAGAGTCAGGTATTAAACTTAAGTATGATTGTCTTAAATCTTTTATGGATACCAATGCTTTTCAAAAGTTTAGCACTAAATATGGACTTGACTCTGAGATAGTAGCCTCCTTTTGTGAATCATCTGATACTCATGTTTATCTCCCTAAAGAGAAGTGGTTTAAATATCACCCACCTATTAAATAAGAAATTAAAGAACCTGTGCCAGTTAAAGAAGAAACTATACTTTATAATGTTGATCCAGTTGTTCCTTCTGCTTATATTGAGAAACCACCTTTCCTTGTTAGGATAAAGGAACATGCTAAAGTTTCAACTGTGGTCAACAAAAGCTATACTAGAACACCTAAACCTGATGAACAAATCAAAGTAGAACCTAGTATTTCTATGGTTAAAGATCTCTTGGAAGAAGGTATGGATGGGCATGTTATTTACTTCTGTGAAGAAGCTGCTGGAATAGCCAAAACTGATAAAAAGGATAACCATAGACCTGTTGTTGGCATGCCCGTTGTCTCAGTTAAAATAGGAGATCACTGTTAGCATGGTTTATGTGACATAGGTGCTAGTGTGAGTGCTATTCCTTGTTCCTTATATCAAGAAATTATGAATGACATAGCACCCGCAGAGATAGAAGACATAGATGTTACTATTAAACTTGCTAATAGACAAACTATATCACCAATTGGGATTGTTAGAGATGTTGAAGTCTTGTGTGGGAAAATAAAATACCCTACTGATTTTCTTGTTCTTGGTTCCCCACAAGTTGACTTTTGTCCGATTATCTTTGGTAGACCTTTCTTGAACACTGTTAATGCTAAGATAGATTGTGAGAAAAAAAATTGTCGGTGTTAGTTTTGGTGATGCGTCTCATGAGTTTAATTTTTCCAAGTTTAGTAGAAAGCTTCATGAAAAAGAATTGCCTAGTAAGGATGAATTAATTGGTCTTTCTTCTATTGATGTACCACCTACTGATCCTTTAGAATAATATTTGCTAGACCATGAAAATAATTTTCATATGCATGAAAGAAATGAAATAGATAAGATTTTCTATGAACAACGTCCTCTACTTAAACACAATTTGCCTATTGAAACTCCAGGAGGTCCTCCTCCACCTAAAGGTGATCCTGTGTTTGAACTAAAACAATTGCCAGACACTTTGAAATATGCTTATCTTGATGAAAAGAAAATATATCCTTTTGTTATTAGTGCTAACCTCTCAGGACATGAAGAAGAAAGATTATTTAAAGTTCTAAGGAAGCACCGAGCTGCTATTGGATATACTCTTGATGATTTAAAGGTCATTGGTCCCACTCTATGTCAGCACAAAATTAATATGGAACCTGATGCTAAACCCGTTGTTCATCACCAATGTCGGTTAAATCCAAAAATGAAGGAAGTGGTAAGAACATAAATCTTAAAACTTCTGGAAGTAGGTATAATCTATCCCATAGCTGATAGTAGATGGGTAAGTCCTGTTCATTGTGTCCCCAAAAAGGGAGGTATTACTGTTGTTCCTAATGATAAGAATGGACTTATTCCACAAAGAATTTTTACAAGCTATAGAATGGTAATTGATTTTAGAAAATTAAACAAAGCAACTAAAAAAGATCATTACCCTCTGGCTTTTATTGATCAAATGCTCGAAAGATTATCTAAGCACACACACTTTTGATTCCTTGATGGATATTCTGGTTTTTCACAAATACATGTTTCTCAACCTAAGCAAGAAAAGACCAGTTTTACTTGTCCCTTTGGAACTTATGCTTATAGACGTATGCCTTTCGATTTATGTAATGCACCTGCTACCTTTCAAAGATGTGTGACTGCTATATTCTCTGACTTTTGTGAAAATATTGTTGAGGTTTTCATGGATGACTTCTCTGTTTATGGGAAGTCTTTTGATGATTGTTTAAGCAATCTTGATCGAGTTTTGTAGAGATGTGAACAAACAAATCTTGTCTTGAATTGGGAGAAGTGCCACTTTATGGTTAATGAAGGCATTGTTTTGGGTCATAAAATTTCTGAAAGAGGTATTGAAGTGGACAAAGCTAAGGTTGATGCAATTAAGAAAATGCCATGTCCTAAAGATATAAAAGGTATTCGTAGTTTCTTAGGTCATGTTCGTTTCTATAGGAGATTTATTAAAGACTTCTCTAAAATTTCTAGGCCTATTACGAGTCTTTCGCAAAAGGATATCCCTTTTGTTTTTGATGATGATTGTTTAGAAGCCTTTGAAACACTCAAGAAAGCCTTAGTTTCTGCACCTATTGTTCAACCACCTGATTGGAACTTGCCTTTTGAAATTATGTGTGATGCTAGTAATTATGTTGTTGGTGCTGTTCTAGGACAAAGAGTTGATAAGAAACTGAATATTATTCATTATGCTAGTAAAACTCTAGATAGTGCTCAAAGAAATTATGCTACTACTAAAAAAGAATTCTTAGCAGTGGTGTTTGCTTGTGACAAATTTAGGCCTTATATTTTTGATTCCAAAGTAACTCTTCACACAGACCATGCTGCTATTAAATATTATGGAAAAGAAAGATTCTAAACCCAGACTTATTCGATGGGTTCTCTTGTTACAAGAATTTGATTTACATATCATTGATAGAAAAGGAGCTCAGAACCCAGTAGCTGATAACTTATCTAGGCTAGAAAATGTGCTTGATGACCCACTACCTATTGATGATAGTTTTCCTGATGAGCTGTTAGCTGCAATAAATGTTGCTCATAGTACTCCTTGGTATGCTGACTATGCTAACTTCATTGTTGCTAAATATTTAGCACCTAGCTTTGCATACCAACAAAAGAAAAAAATATTATATGATTTAAGACATTACTTTTGGGATGACTGATACGTCTCCGTCATATCTATAATTTTTGATTGTTTCATGCCAATATTATATCAATTTCACATATTTTTGGCAAAATTTTATATGATTTATTAGACTAACCTATTGATCCAGTGCCTAGTGCCAGTTCCTGTTTTCTGCATGGTTTTTGTATAGCAGAGTGATAACCCACAAGTATAGGCACTACAAAAAAAAGACACATCCGTGGCATTTTGGGCCGAACGATTTTTTTTCTGTCATACATATGACACTTCTATGACGATAATTGTGACAAAACCCGGTACCATCATAGATGTGGTGGGCTCCTACTTCTATGACAAAAAATCATGACAAAAAATGGGCTTTTCGTCCTGGGCGGGCCGGAGACGCAGCTGCATGACATTCTTTGGGCCGTCCATGACGAAAAAAACCATGGTAGCAGCGAGGGCGAGGTAAATTTTGGGGAGTTCCCGGTTACGGTGGGAGGTCGGGGGCCGAGCGATGCACGCTTCTCTCGTACACGTACGCGCGTGTGTGCGAGGCGTTGGCTCTAACTAAACCCGAGCGAGGCGTTGGGCTCGAACTGAACCCGAGTGATTGCACTGCAGGCTACGCGTTACTGAACCCGAGCGATCGATCGATGGCTGCTAACTGAACCCGATCGCGCGATTCCTTCGCTACTGCTGCTAACTGAACCCGATCGATGGAATGAACAGTGAGGGTTGTGGGGGGTTTGGATGAATAGTGAGCAGTGGCGTTGCCTCTGGATGAACAGGACCCCGATCGATCGAGCCAGTTGGGGCTGGATGAATAGGACCCCGTGGAGGGCTGGATGAATAGGACCACCCCATGGAGGGTAGGATGAACAGTAGATGGTGGAGGGCAGGATGAACAGTAGCCCATGGAGGGGTGGTTGAACAGGAGCCCGTGGAGAGGGCTGGTTGAACAGTAGCCGGTGGAGTTGCACGCGGTGGAGGCTGGATGAACAGGAGCCCGTGGATGAACAGTCACAGGTGGAGGCTGGAGGAGGTCGACGGTGGATGAACAGTAGTTCGTGGAGGCTAGAGGGGGCCGACGGTGGAGATGAACAGTATCCCGTGGAGTCCCGTTTTGCGGTACGCCACACCCCTCCCGATCAACAGGACCCCTGTTTCGACCGTAGGAGGTCCGTTTCCTCCGTTTTGCGGTACGCCAGACCCCTCCCGATGAACAGGATCCCGTTTCGAATATGGCCGGGCGAACACAAGGCCGTTTCCTCCATTCTGCGGTACGCCAGGCCTCGTTTCCATCGCCTGTTCCGTCCAAGCCCTCTCGATGAACACGACGCATTCCGTTGCCTCCCGATGAACACGACGCATTCCGTTGCCTCCCCATGAACACGACGCATTCCGTTGCCTCCCCGTGAACATGACAATGACGCTGTTTCTCCGTTCCGACCCAGCCATGTACACGAGCCCTGGCCGTACGTATGCGCGAGTAGGCATTCGAGACCCCGCCCGTATGTACACATACGTGGCCGTATTTTCTTTCTTGCACCCTGGCCGCCTCTACTACGACACGTGAGCGCCTCTAAATCCACCAGTATATATGTACGTACACGTTCGCGACCAGAATGACAACACTACGTACGCTTCGACCAGGTGGGTCCCGACTGTCAGGCACTTCCTTGCGTGCGAAGATGTAGCTGGTGGGTCCTAGTAGTCAGGGGGGCAAAATACGATGGCCCGTCCGGTGGGTCCCCGCTGTCAGGTGGAGGAATAATTATTTTGCACGTGATAAGGAGGCACTTCCTTGCTACGACCGTGGACCCAGCTGTCAGCCTCTCCACGTACAGTCCACATTCGATGGAAGCTATTCCTTGACCATGTTGACCACGCCGCGCCGAGAGCACCAGAGCGGTGGACGACGGCGAGGCCTAGGAAGGGGACGCCGCGGAGCTGGGGAAGACGCGACAGTGGATGCCCATGTGTAGAGGAGTACGAGGGTTCACTGGTTCGCTGCGGTGTGAGGCTGCCGTCGCCGCAGAATAACAGGGGGTGTGGGTGAGTAGAGGGATGGCCTGGCCAGCGGTGGGAGTAGTAGGGGGCGGTGAGGCCTCCGCCGCATCGCAGCCGGCCACGGGAGGCAGGAGCACGAGGCACGACCGGCGCTGGTTTGGGCGGCTGGAGCAAGAAGACCAGAGGTTGAAGAAGCACTACGACCGTTGGATGGACATCATACGGTCACTGGAGCTAGAATCATGCATATTGACTAAGTTGACAAAGCCCTCCATCCCCGTCAACTTAGTAGGCCCACAAGTCAGCCTGCCACTATACTGGGTCCCAGCTAACAAGGGGAGTATTCATTTTTTTGTGCGTAATAAGAAGGCACTTCCTTGCGTGCGAAGATGTAGCTGGTGGGTCCGAGCTGTCAGCGGCGGTAATGTTTTTTTTGCAAAATACAGAGGCCCTTTCAGTGGGTCCCTGATGTCAGGTGGAGGAATCATTATTTTACACGTAATAAGGAGGCATTTCCTTGCATGCAGCCATGGACCCAGCTGTCGGCCTCTCCACGTAAAGTCCACTTCAGATGCATGTCGGTCGTTGACCACGTTGACCAGGCCGCGCCGAGAGCACCAGGGCGGTGGAAGACTGCGAGGCCTAGGAAGGGAACAACACGGAGGCAGGGAAGACTCGGCAGTTGTTTCCCACGCGGAGGGGAGTACGACTGTACGAGGGTTTACTGGTTCGTCTGCCATCGCCGGAGAATAACAACAGGTGTGGGTGAGTAGAGGGATGGCTAGGCCAGCGATGGGAGTACGGTGGGGCGGTGAGCCCTGCGCGGCAGCAGAGCCGGCCGCGGGGAGGAGGGAGCAGGCAGTCCCGCCGGCGCCTGTTTGAGCGGCTAGAGCAGGAAGAGCAGAGATTGAAGAAGCACGACGGCCGTTGGATGGCCATCCAACAGTCACTGCTTGTGCGTCAACCTTTTTTTAGGAAAGCCTCAAATCAGCCATTATTTCTAATAATTTACAGCCCATTTTCTAATTATTAAGGTTTTTTTGGAGCCCATATTCTTTTTGTTAGCATTACAGCCCATATTGTGGCCACGGTTAAAAAATTATACGAAATTTTGCATATTTCGGTGTGGTCCGAACTGTTTTTAATCCCAAAATTTCGACTCACATTCAAACTGATTTTAAAAATAAATGTATATCAATATAAAATCCAACAAATTCTCCACGCATAAAAATTAATGTAATTTCAAATATCGAAATGAAAAAAGATATTTGAAACTAATTGCCGGTTTGATGTGTTTTAAAAATGTACAACCCAGTTCTCATTACTGATGGGCCATTTTCTCGGCCAGCCGAATGAAATCTCTCCTCGTCTTGAAAGATTTGCAGCCCAACATGCTTGACAAAGCGACTTACTTGGCAAATCACAAAAAAAACTGGGCTGTGGCCGTGGACCTAGCTGTCAGCCTCTCCACGTACAGTACTCTTCCGATGGAATGTCGTTGGCCACGTTGACCACGCCGCGCCGAGAGCACCAAGGCGGTGGACGACGGCGAGGCCTAGGAAGGGGACGACGCGGAGCTGGGGAAGACGCAACAGTGGATGCCCACGTGGAGAGGAGTACGAGGGTTCACTGGTTCGGCTGCGGTGTGAGGCTGCCGTCGCTGCAGGGCCTGGCTAGCGGTGGGAGTAGTAGGGGGCGATGAGGCCTCATCGGCAGCACAGCCGGCCACTGGAGGTAGGAGCAGGCGGTCTCCCTGGCGCTGGTTTGGGCGGCTGGTGCAAGAAGAGCAGCGATTGAAGAAGCAGCAGGACCGTTCGATTCAAATCCAATAGTTATTGCTGCTAGAATCGTTTGTTGACTAAGTTGACAAGCCATGCGTACGCGTCAACTTAGTAGGCCCACAGTTCAGCCTCCCAACCGGTGCGTCCCAGATGTCAGTGGGAGGAATCATTTTTTTCACGTAATAAGGAGGCAGTTGATTGCGTGCGGCCAGGCCAGCGGAGGGAGTAGGGTGGGGCGGGGAAGCCTGCGCGGGATCATAGTGGGCCACAAGAGGAGGGAGCAGGCAGTCCCGCCAGCGCTAGTTTAGGCGGTTGGAGCAGGAAGATCAGAGATTGAAGACGCACGTCGGCCGTTGGATGGACATCCAACACTAACTGCTGCTAGAATCGCGTGTTCACTGACAAAGCCTTGTGTAAACAAGTCAGCCTCAAAATATATGGCGTGTACAGCCCATTTGTTATTTTTTTAATAATTTTTACTCATTTTCTAATTCATATTGAATTTATTGCAGCACGTATTCCATTTTTAGAATTGCTGGCCATTTTCTGGTCAGTACCAGGGTCAAAAATTAAGTAAATATGTGGGAAATTTTGAAAATTCGCAAATTCTTGCTGGGGAATGAAATATTCTTAATCCAAAAATTAATAGCCATACTAAAACAAATTTAAAAATAAATTAGTACTATGTCATGTTAAATCCAATGAAATACGTATAAGATATCAGTGAAGAACAAAAACAAAAAAGAAACTTATATCCCATTTGCTATAATATTTTTGGAATTTTCAACCCCTTTTGATATTACTTTTAACAAACATTGACCATACTCTTAAGCCAGGCTAAAATGCATCCCTCCTCGTCTTGAAAGATTTGCAGCCCAGTAATTCGGAGAAAACAAATAGGCCTAGCTTGGGTATTCTTCAAAAAGAAATACTGGGCTACCTATTTTCCCAAAGAACTGGTGCATGAGCATTTAGCTTTATTTATTTATTTACTTATTTATGTTTGGGGGACCATGAGCATGTAGCTGGGCCGGATTCATGTGAGAGCCGATCTTCCAGTTAATTATGGGCTTCTCTATTGGGCCTTCATCAGTGGGCTGCATGTTATCAACAAGTGGAAAATGTGTTCCGAGTTTCAAAAAAAATGTGTTCCGTATGATAAATAGTATGCGCTACGTACGGTACGGGGCACTAAAGGATCGAACCGTGCAACGACTTCCAAAACATTGTGTTTGTCATTCTAACAACACATTTATTCAACCAACAGACGAAATATACTACTGATTATACATTGAAAACAGCAGCAGCCACCAGGGCTGGGGGTGCAACAGAAGCAGTAAGCAGGCCAGAAGAGTGAAGACGCAACTCTCTCTTCCAAAGCAAACATCAGCCTACAAAAGGGCTACCAAAAAAGAACAAGTGTATGCATCAAACTAAATAAAGATCCTACTACACCAAGTGTACGCATCTAACTAACTGGCTCAGTTAGACGTTACTATTTTTTTTCAAAACGGAGGCAAAAGAATTGCCTCGTCGATTAATTAAGAAGAAGAGAATTGCCTGGTTAATCTACGGAAAACTGGGCTAAAACCGAAGACGTTACTACTTATTAAGCCGCAATGGAGTCGCAGATGGAGAGGAGTGGGAAACTTCACTGGTTCGGGTGCGCGGCAGCACAGCCGCGGTACCTCCCACGGGAGACAGGAGCAAGAACAGAGGTTGAAGAAGGAGCACGTCTGTTGGATTAACATCCAATGGTCCAGCTGCTAGAATCATTTGTTGATTAAGTTGACAAAGCCGAGCGTACACGTCCGCTTAGTAGGCCCACAAGTCAGTCACCAAATCTGACGGGTCCCAGCTGTCAATGGGATGAATAATTTTTTTGCAAAACAAGGAGGCACTTCCTTCCGTGCGAAGATACAGCCGGTGGGTCCCAGCTGTCAGGTGGAGGAAACATTTTTTTCCAGCTTAATAAGGAGGAACTTTCCTTGCGTGCGACCATGGACCTCATGGGTCCCAGTCGTCAGGCTCTCCACGTAAAGTCTTGTTCTGATGACTCTCGTTTCTTGACCACGCTACACCGAACGCAGCGAGGCAGTGGACGACGGCGAGGCCCCGGACGGGAACGACTCAGAGATGGGAAAACACGGCAGTGGATTCGCAGATTGAGAGGAGGAGAAGGGTTATAACTGGTTCTGTTGCGGCGTGGGGCTGTAGTCTGTGGAGAATAACAGGAGGTGTCAAGGGGTGGAGGGATAGCCTGGCCGGCGGTGGGGTAGAGTTTCGTAGCGATGCGTGCTAAGCAGAGCCGCTAGCCACCGGAGGCCGGACCAGGCGGTCCCGGCGACGCTGGAGGAAGAAGACGAGAGATTGAAGGTGCATGCCGGCCGCTGGATATAAATCCAATGGCTGTGGATGACACAATCATTTGTTGACCATGTTGACAACGCCCTATGTAGGCTTCGACCTATTGGCCCACATGTCAGCCTGCAAAAATGTGGCATATATTTAACCCATGTTTTCTAGAATGTACAGTTCATTTGCTGGGCTGGGTGAACAAATAATTTCGCGTCAATCAGGCCCATTTATATTTTCTAAGAAATCCCAGCCCATTTGCACTTCCTTGAAATACACGTATTAGGTGGGCTCGTTATATATACTCCCTCCGTCCGGAGATACTTGTCATCAAAATGGATAAAAGGGATGTATCTAGATGTATTTTAGTTTTAGATACATCCCTTTTTGTCCATTTTGATGAAAAGTATTTTCGGACGGAGGGAGTATAATGTTATGTTAGAAGGAGCAATTAATATCAAAGAATAAACTGGAGAGGCACATTATATATATAAAATTAAGAAATTAGCGAGTTATTGCTCAAGAAAAATGAGTGCGTTATTATTAAATTGGTCCTTAAAATCTTCGCAAGCTTTTGTATGCAATCACCAGGATTTTCCTTGCCTGTGAGTCAAAAACATCCAGGATTTTCCTTGCCGACTTCCGTTAAACATTTACTTTTATAAGTTGGGATGTTTTTATAATGTATATATAAGTCTCTATAAAATATACGATAATAGTAATAATATAAATATATATAATGTGGTTAGAAGGGAAAACATAAATTGGACATAGCATTACTTTTATAAGAGACCTGCGTTTTATACCCGACAGTAGGCATAAGAACAAGTTCACACACAGATACAACAGAAAAGGTAAACATTCATATCAAACTCACGTTCACGGGACACGTTCATATCCATAGCCAACATTCACAATCAACAACTCAAAAGATTCATATATACACAAGCTCAGCATATCTATGCATCCAAATGATTGATAGATCACATGACAATATTCATACATAATTTACAAAAAGATTCAGATATACACATGTTCAGTATGTTTATGCATCCAAATGATTGAGATCACAACCAATATGATCCATGGACGAACTTTAATTACCTAGGGTATAGACTGGTAAATGGTGTTCAATCGGAGGTACTTCTTGCTAAAATTAGTTCTTGTACGAGTAAACTTTCGAGTACATAAGAGGCATCACAGACAATCTGAACTTTGCTTGTAGGTTTATCCTCAAATAGTGGCCTCGTGCCGAGGGAGGTTTGAGCAACTTGGCCACTACTTTCATCCAACCAGTTTACTGGGTCATCTTGGTCCTATATCTCGCCAAAATTCTACATTGAAGACGAGAAAGGAGGCGGTTGAGAAAATGAACCACCCAAATTTTTTATGCAGTTCAACTGAAATGGAGCATCCTTGGCGTGCAGACTGATTAAGTGCCAGACGAATATATGCGTCAACCAACTTGTCTGGAATCTTTAGACTCCATGCCATATAGTTTGCTACCATATGTGCCGATAACCAAAAGGCACAAGTTGGGACCAAAGACTGGACTGCATTTTTCTAGGCTATGCACCAAGCAATATTTTTGGCGTTCACTCTCCTAACACTTGGAGTTTGACAATTGGTTGACGCCGGTTGATACTCGAATGAATATAGGCACTTCTTGTCAACATCGATGCTTATCTGAGTGAACTTTGGAGTACATAGCAGCAGCATAAGTACCTGTCCATCTGATCATTTGGTGCAGTTCTACTGAAATCACCCGATGTAATGATTTGCCTACGAGTTTAGGCTCCAAATTACTCCTTTATGAGATCGGCAAACAGTAGCACAATACCAAATTACCAATACATATGACAGGCACAATAATCAGGATAAAGACCAGTACCAACCTGTGTGAGGTAGCATATCAATTACTATTTCCTTTGACTGGAAGCCGAGATAAGCCAAGCAACTGACAGCAAATGAAGAAAGCATGCGGAGTTTAGCGACTGACAGGAAAGGACGGAAGCTGTCGAGGCAATGAAGCACCCAAAGTTTTTTTGCAGTTCCACCAAAATCGAGCATCCCTGTTGGCACATATATTCAGAGAGTGAGATTAGTGTAATAGTGGGACTAGTTTATGAAACATACACTAACAAATAGACGCACCCTCATTATCTTAATGGGTAAAGTTAGCAACAAAGTAGTCTTGCTTAAAGAGAGTTATTAGTTTATTTAATCAGTGCCAATTAGCTCAACTCAACACTCAAAGCATTGCCATTTATCATAGGTTGCAAAACTTTAACGTGCAAAGATAAAGGAGTTTCTCATGACAGTAGCACGATGCAAATAGAGATGATAGCAAACTAATATGGATGAAGGCCTTAGGCCCGTACCAACCTGAGAAAAAGCTTATTCATGTAGTCCCATAAGAGATGATAAAGCACTCACTGGAATCACACAATAGTATATATTTTTGTGCACTTCAAATGTATGGTTGAAATCACTCTTGTTTACTAGTGCTGAGATTATATCGAAAGATTATCAAGAATTTCCAGCAGAGTTAAAGCATTGGCTGGGATACAGTTCATTGTATTGTCTTGTGTAGTTCCATTTAATGTATGATTGGCACAACATGATCCCTGTTTGCACAAGTAGGAACAAGGTGAAACCTTCATTAGCTTAGTGAGAAAGGATAGGAAGAAATTAGCATATTACTCAACCAGTAGCATCAAATTCATGATGGACAATACGCAAAACATTGCCTCATTGAACCAATGTCAATAAATTGACATGCAAAACAATAGCACTATTATGTCATGACACTAATAATATTCCCTCCATGCTCCACCACATGATTCACCTCCATAGACAAACATACACACGTACATGATTCAGCATAGGGTCCTACTAAAGATTTGTTTAATTCCAACAGGAAAATTAGGCAGTAATAAATTAGTGGTACTTAAGTACTCCTAATTAATTAAGTGAGACAGTAGAAGTGGAAGGGCTCCCTGGAGGATCGTCTCACATGTAAGGTAGTCGTTGCCGGAGCCCTTGAATGGCCTCGACTGAGGCCTCTGGCTTCAGCAAGATCGCCTTGGCACTGTTTATTCTTCTTCTTCTTCCTCTTCATGCTCTATTTCTCTTTCTCCTCACCAGTTGGTGAAACCAAGTACATGATTGGCCTTCTAATTCAGAATTGGTTTTGTCAGTGAGGGAGTACAAGTGTACTAGTAAAAAACAACATTATTTTCTCATGGCAGTCGGAAAATAGAGATGAACACATGCATTAAATATCATTCTTACCTAAAGGAAGGTTATGGTGCCAATATGGATGATGAGGATTGGAACATAGATCTCCCTTTGTGCAGTTTCACCAAAATGAACCAACTGTTCCATTCTGACATTCCAGTTAAACAGCATAAAAGTCACTTCTTTTAAGAAGAGTTTTGTGCAGTGCACCAAAAGGTCACAACAGGAACTAGGTGAATTGGATATCCCTGTTTACACAAAAAGGCACAGAGCAAATAGTCAGAGTCTCAAACAATTACAGGCAAAAACATTTGGCTAAACTTGTCATGGCTTATAACAGTGGGTGCACCAGCAGTCCAGCACCATGTACGTAAACAGGGGCATAAAGTGGTGATTCATAGTTTGTTGCCCCGAGAAACAAACATCCAAGAAACATATCTGGGTTGGTCCCATTTTTGTTCACTCTAGCCACCTACTCCTATGTGTGGATAGCAAATCTAGTCTTGGTCATACCACTGTGTACAGCGTTACCCCTATATTTCCCTTTTCGACCAAGAGACCGGTTGGATGACTAGTCTATACTACTTTCACCCCCTTTCCTTCCTATTTGTACCAAGTCCGATGTACATACTAAATTCCCCCACCCCCACTTTATTTCTTGTTTGAACCAAGTACTCCCTCTGTCCGGAATTACTTGTCATCAAAATGGATGTGTCTAGAACTAAAATACATCTAGATACATCCATTTCAAAGACAAGTATTTTTGGACGGAGGGAGTACAAGATTCGACTCCATGAAGTAGCTTTACCTCTAACAATAGAAAAAAAATGTGATGTTGGACCATCCGATTGAGAGGGGATGAGAGGTAGAAAATGATGCACATGCAGCGATGTAGCGAGCTGGGGAAGTAGAGCTAAGGCGGTTTCGAATGAAGATATACCTGGAGGTCGTCGGGATGTGGATAGGTGGGCGGCGGGAGGCCGGATCCGCCCACAGGCAACGATGAAGGGATCGGAGGACCTCCCGCGCTGGCGCTCGGCCAGAGATAACGGTGTGGCCGGCAGTGGGTCTCCTCCCTCGCTGTCGACGATGGCCTAAACGCTGCCCCTCCTCCCCTTCACCGGTGGAGGGGGATACGTCCGGATCTGTAACCAGTGGTGAGGATAGAAAGCCAATGTTTTTTGAAGGGAGAAAGACAGTGTTACTACCCCTATCTTGTTTAAATCCAGAGAGGATGAGAGTGTGTGAATAGAGCAACCCTAGTAAGCAAGCGAGGAGGCTCCGGCCTATATATACGTAGTGAGAAACCCTAGCAAGCAAGCAACCCCTATCTTCGTCAACTCATACAAGACCGAGAAATTTGATTACTACAACGCCCTCTCCCTCGCGGACTGAGCTCCGGTGCCTTAACTGCACCTGCCTTTGGCTGCATGACAGGAGGGCCAACCACCTGTTGGGCCCACCTGTCATGGACGCAAAGGCAGGAGCAGTAAGTTGAAGCTTTCGCTATCCCTCCTGCACGAGGTGGACGGACATGCAGCAATGGATTCGATACTATAGAAGTAGGAGTAACATCATTATTGTTTGTCTTCTCGAAGAGGCGAAGAGCCAAGCGCAACCCGAACGTGGCAGTTGCGAACGCTCGCGTGGTGCGGTTCCTTGGAGTACTAACCAGGCTCTTGCATGAGACAAAATTGATATTGTTTAACAATTAAACTCCATTATCCATTGGTTGATACTCATTCTGCATAGGTCCACACGCTTAGCACCGTTTCCTCCTAGGGTCACCAATGTTTATTTGCTAATTAATAGCATTGCATGCAATGAACTAGCCATTGCAAGTCATTAAAAGCATGCACACCTCTCATCTCTTATTGGTTGATATGTCAAGAAACAAGAAACAAGGTAGAAGTTAATGCACCGCGCCTAAGTGTTTTGGGACTATTTGGTTTTCGTAAGATGACTTACACACCTAGACGGAGGGAGTAGTATAGCCCTGTAAACCGGAAAGGAGTATTTGCCTTTCTAGAGATTTCAACAAGTGACTAGACTACACCGTGTGCAGTACTCCCTCCCTTCCGGTTTATAGGGCTCAAATCTCAAATCTCATGAACCAAGGCATTTTGCGATTGGAGGAATGTATCTCGTACTTTACAAAACTACCCTAATTAAACTCATGCATTAATTACGTAGTTCTCTTGTTTTCCTCTCCGCCTTGGTCGCGGTGCACAATATTGAGCACTCCTATATGACTAGCCGCTCTATCTACATGCGGGGTATTTCAAAGCATCCGGGCCCGCGTGCCATCCACCAAATCACAGCGAGGTGCTACAGTCGAGACTCACCTGTAAACCCGGTGTGGCCATCATGACCCGTCATATCACAAAACCCACACCTTTACCAGCAGTGGTAAGGTGGCTTCCAAGTTGGACTGGACGAAGCAACCATCATTTCACTGGAATGCTCGTTCAAGCCCTTTCTTCCCTTTCTTGAAGAAAACCTCACTCCAGGCTACTCACTTCTGCCATTTTTCTTCTGTACCGACGAAGGAAAGGTGGGCGAATCAGTTATGCTGCTATATTTTCATTCCAAGAATCTTCTTTTTGCGAAGCACCGACCGATTCTCACATCCTATTCATTTCCCGTTTTCATTGCGATTGTGGTTTCCTTTCGGTTGCTTTTTGTTTGTCAATTCATTGATGGATCCTGGAGCACTAGGAAAAGAGTTGCCGGCGGACAACCCACTGGAAACAGCGATCTCCAGGAAGCGAGCACCAACCAAACGAGTTGACCATGTTGGCGGGCCAACCCATGGAGACGAAGAACTCCAAGAAACAAGCATTGGCCAAAGAGTTGAGGACGTTGGCGGATGAACTCCTCAAAGGAAGTTGGAAGAACAGCAAGGACCCCACCATGCCTATCCCAGGAACTCTGATGGCCACCTATGTGAGGCTCAAGACCGAGTTTGAGGAGATAGTCGCCGTTGAGAAGCAGTATTCCCATGGCAAGGTGATGGCCCCCATCGAGGACGAGGAGATGGCCCCCGGAGGGATGAGATCCCCCGGTGAGCTGCACAAGGTAAAAAATAATGGCTTATTACCATAGTTGTGGTTTTTGATTATTTGCAATGTGCTTGCTAATATGTTAGGGCTGTGCATGTGCCGGTGGACGTCCTTGATGATTCCAATGTCGTGGCCCGTCCTATTGGGATCGCCCCGTAGATCGATTCCGATGCCGTTGTCCATCCTGTGGACATCGCCCCAGAGATAGATTCCGATGTCGCGGTCAGTCCTGCGGACATCGCCCCAGAAATCGATTCCCATGCCATTGTTCGTGTTGTGGTCATTGCCCGAGAGATCGATGATAAGAAATAGTTGGTCGCGCTAATCCTTCAGGGTAGTTTGCATTGCCCTGTGTTTAATTACCAGAACGATGTGTGTTATCAAACCATCTTAGGGCTAGTGCACTGTCTTGTGTGGGCGAATCTTGCTACTTTTGTTTGATAGTGAATCATGCGATGAATCATGCGAACCCTCTCCGAGTTATGGAAACAGATGTATCCTCACCATCTTTTGATGTAATATATGGCATGATTAGATGTAAGTTTGAATCGTTTATCATATCAGCAGGGCTTGTTTGATGATTCTTGGTGTTAGTAGGCTAGCTACTGTGCGAGCTATAGTACTTGCAAAACACTCACCGAAGAGAAACGTTGGGGCTGATGAGCTCGTGGTACGCTTATACTTATCCATCATCGATCGACCAATAGCCCTAGCTCCTAAAATTGTGGGCTTTGCGATCGATGACCTAGGCGGGCTAGTTTGGCCTAGTGGGTTTCAGTGATATGACGTGCAACACAAAATCATAGCAGTGCAGAGACATACTCCCTCCGTTCCAAAATAGATGACCTAGGCGGGCTAGTTTGCCCTAGTGGGTTTCAGTGATATGACGTGGTACAGTGCCGTCCAGTCTTCACGTGTGGTAGTAGTATTGCGGGTACAGTAAGTTTTCTTGAAGAAGCGGAATTCAACGAAGTCATGATGGTTCCTTCGTTCGAACAACTTAAAGTGGGAAAGGATGGGCCTGCGATACGACCGGGGTAGACTAGGATAATTTTGTGCATGGTAGGTGGACCAGGATGGTCGACGTCCCACATGTTGGCGAATGAAAGTATTCTTTCCGATATAGAGGACGAGCAACGAGTATTCATTGTTTTTTTATGACAGCTATTATCTCCACTGTTACGACGGAGGAGTGTGAAACACGGCAGCCCAGTGAACTTGGCATGTGCACCACTCTCTCCTTCCTGATGTAATGCCCAGGTTACATCTTTTTCTCACTTTATCTCTATCTATTTCCTCTCAAATGTTTTTACCTTTCTTTTTTTAAGACACAATTGTTTTTTATGCCTTTTTTTAGAATTATTTTTTTATACGTAGGAGCACGTGTAGAGACGGGCTCTTGTAGAGCCCACTCCTTGACTTTGTCAATGCCTCTCTCTCCTCCACATAAGGAGTACTACTTGCTATGCATGCATGCGGCGGGCAGCTGGCGTCTTGAGGGGCCAGGGCGGTGAGAGCGGGCTCCGGAAGCGGTCCGGACTCTAGCATAATTTTGGTTTTTTTTTCAGTATTTCTTTCTCCATTGACAGGTAGGCCCGCGTAGATAGATAAAGAACATGAGCTGATGAGGCGCATGCGGACTGTTTGACTGGTCAACCAGAAAAATACGGAGCTATACGCTGAGCCAGTGACCGTATAATCACCATATCTCATATACAATGACCGCCAATGCATTTTACTCGGTAATAAATGACCAGGATTGAAGGGGAATCCAAATTTGCTTCGTCTTCTGTCCTTGAGCTCTTGACAAACCAATGCACTATGCGGTTGTCCGGCCACTCCACCCCAGAGCTATCACCAAGCGTCGTTCATGCCACCGCGCCGCACACTAACCGGTAAGGCAGCAATGGCATCCCGCCGCGCCGAGTTCCTCGCCGCCCACGACCGCAGACAAAATGGTAGGGAAGCGATGGCATCCCGTCGTGCCGAGTTCATCGTCACTCGTGACCTCACAACTATGTGGTAGGAATTTGAAGATGCCAAGGCCGAATGGGCGGTAGAGCAAGAGGAGGCAAAAGCCACACAGAGGGAGCGGAAAAGTCAGAAAGCACTCAAGAAAAGAGAGGCCCGCCGCCGCAAGAAAGAAAAGGACGCACGCGCTGCTGCGGAGAGGTCAGCGAAGATCCAAGCATGGTGGGGTGTCACCGACAAAGCCGGGAAGGAGAACAACGGCGTCTGGCCAGCATGTGAGAAGTAGTAGTACTAGTAGTTAGTGTGTGTGTGTGTGTGTCTGAGTACGAGCATGTACCAGTACTACTAGTTACTACTGTAGTTTTTAGAGAAAATTACCAGTACATTAGCCTAGACTAAATGGAAAAATTCCTATCCTAAGCATCAAATGGCATCTCTTTCTCTATAGGAATTGCGATGCATGTCATCTCACTTCCTATGATTTTCATATTCCTATCCTATGAACGAAAGGAGGCCTCTGTTGGAGTAACTACTGTAGCTAGTAGTACTGCTGGTACAGTAGTTTTCTTCAAGAAGCGGAATTCAACGAAGTCATGATGGTTCCTTCGTCCAAGCAACTTCAAAGTGGGAAGTGGGCCTGTGATTTGACGGCTCATTAGTCATTGTTACTGCGGCGCGATGACCTGGGTGACTCCCTTAGAGTTCCGCGTGCATGGCAAGTGGACCAAGATGGTCGACGTCCCACATGTTGGCGAACGGAAGTATTCTTTCTGATATCGAGGAGCAAGGAAACCGTGTGGTATAGTATCACTGCTGATTGGTTCACAAAAAATAGTATCACTGCCGATTTATAATTATTTTTTTATTTCTGATGAATGCTAGCGTTTCAACTCTTATGACGAAGGGTGCCAAACACGGCACGTGTTGGATGTCCCACACGTTAGCGAAAGGAGTGGGACATGAACAGCGTGGTAGAGCCCAGCGTAAAAAAAACAGCGTGGTAGAGCGTCTCCACTTCTTCCACTTCTGGGTCGGAGACCACACGTAGTAGTACTTAGTGGTATGAACGATACAAAGTGCGACCTGGAGACAAAGACACGTCTAGTTGGAAGGTCTCGGGGCACATAGACGTAAACAAATATAAAAGTTAATATGTGCCTCCAACTAATATAGTAGTAGTAGAGTACTTAGGCACGTACTCCATAACATCACCGTGCATTGCACATACAACATTTAGTGGTAGTATGTAGTAAGAGACAAATGCCGCCCAAGAGTTCCCTTCTCGACCTACTTTTGGGTGTTTTGTAGAGTGTATGGAGGGTGCATGAGTCCACACTAGTTTAGCACAAATACACTAGAAGCATGCATGAAGAGAGCATGCATGAAGAGGGGTGTTGAGTTGAGCATGCATGAAGAGGGAACAACTATGCTGAGACGAGAACGCAACCAAACACACCCTATATGCCACGCATGTTCATACCATTTGTGCCTTTCTACTTCACTTACTGCGCTACATTACTCAGGTTCGTACGTCCATTCCTGGGTACATGTTCGTCTCGTAGTTCCAGTCCCACGTGTTCCTCATATAGATGGAACGATCCTTGCATAACACGTGCACCTTGATGCTAGATGTCTCACGTGTTGGCAAAAGGATGAACAAAGCTCACGTAAAAAAATAGAGTGTAAGAACATAGATTCCGGACGACCGAGAAGGAGCAAGGAACCTCGTGGTGGAGCGTCTGCACTCATAATATTTAATATTATTCAGCGATATAAAATTAACCAATCATATCCACAGTGGACTGGAAGAGTACGAAACATGGCAGCCCAGTGTAGTATCATACTAGTACATGGCTAAACCATGCTATCACCATATTTCTTGGCTTCCGTGCGACACCTATCTCTAGTAATCCAGCAGCCTGTATCGCTTCTCCCTCCTCGTCACTATCAAAGTGCGGCGGGCTGGCGTTTCTGCCATCTATTCAGGTCGGTTAACTATCACATGTTAGCGACATGCCAAGAGCATTCTAAAAAAAATTCCTTTCACGTTCCGTTTCAAAAAGAAAAAAATCCTTTCACGTACGAATTTGCCTGTATGCTTTGAGCAACTTGCATGTCCTATACTGCTCCTGTTTGATACTCTAACTTAGCTAGAGGTTAGACTAACTCATGACTAACCCTGAACTAACTGTAGCCAAAGAGGTGTTGGGTGACAGGGTTAGATTGACAATAAATGCACTTCATGGAGAGAGAAAAGTGATTTTTCATTGGTCCCAACGAGAACTATCTCCAGTTAGCACCTCTTGGGTGGGATAGTTTTTTTGGTGGGTTCGGTGCAACTTGCTCCAATTTAAACCCTCATGCTTGGATAGTTTAGGGCTATTTGAGCCCCAACTAGCTCAAACTAACTCTAACCCATGGATCCAAACAGGGCCTATGGCCAGTCTCGACGTGGAGCAGATGCGTGCACCGGGAAGCGGCGCTCTCTCGGCTGTCGCGCCACTTCAAAGCCGGTGCCAGTGAGAGGTCGCCTCCACTCTAGCCGGGCATTAATGCGGCACTAACGCTCCAGGGCGACGCTGACCGTTTCACGCGGGAAGCGTGCGCTGGCAAGGGAGTATAGGTTTTGAACCGTTTCAGGTGTAGTACTGGTAGTTTGCAAAACTACTCAATTATTGCACTTAGTTTCCTAAGAAATTGTGGTAAAAAACGTTACTCCATAGCCCACTTCCCTTCTCCTTCCTCTTCCACCGCCCGCGGGAAGCGACCGGTCAACCCTTATATAGGAGTGCTAGCACAAAAAGATGCATGCATGACCACTAAAATTTCCATATTAAAGCGCCGCTCCGGTGGGAGTATGGCATATGTTGTTACCTTCAGCCGGCCCATGGCTAGTGGGTGACGGCGACCAGAGAAGAGGCGGCGGGAGGGGAATGAAAGCATCTACTGTTTGGGTTCACCTTCCGGCTTAAATAAATGCGCAGCATCACGTGTACCTGCGGGTGCACAAATTGTAACATACGTGTCTGCTTAAGTGGGCGTCACATAACTGGTGTGTGTGTGAGAGAGATTCTGAGAGACAGAGTGTGTGTGTGACTCTACTCTTCGTACATGTACTCAACCTTTTGCATCGGGATATAAGTATAATGGTATTTACTTTAGCTAGTGATTTACGTGGCCATGTTAACGTGGTTGTGTCAAAAAATTGTCACTTCCTACTCGTGATTTGCGTTATATAATTACAAGCAAGATTCTCATCCATTGCACGGAACATCAATATGCATTTTTTTACAGAACACCTGTTGTGATTGACCCATGCAGGAGTAATCCCATGTGTAAAAACTAGTGATATCTCAAGAATTTTATCGGAAAACTGGTATCTCGAGAATGTCATCAAAAAAATGAAAGATGAGAGATAAGGCGAGGAGGAGTGGAGCGTGGTGGTGACTGGTGGTCGGAATGGGCGGAGGCATGGGAATGGACGGCGCCGGCAGGCGGCAGCGGCCACCATGCATGCTAGATTGTTCCCGAGACTTATTCCTTTTTTAATTGCTGAGCAATGAGGTTGCGAGAGATAATGATGTGGAGAGAGGTGCCGGTATCTTTTGTAAAATTATCATAGTTTGCTTTCTATCCTCAGATATAGATCATACGGTCTGTATTACAAGATGGCATGCACACTATCACCACCAACTCGTTTTTTATAAGGGTACAGATGATAAGTTTGCTGACTACTACAGTAAAGTGGAATTTGTCCATGTTATGCAAGTAAATAAAGGTGATTGTTTATCATACGGGTAAGGTTAGATGAAGGGTGGTAGGAACAAATGCTCTGCCTAGAGCATGTGTGTAGGTCTAGAGAGATACCTGAGAGACGATGAATGCGTATAGGTCCAAAGAGATAGTCCTATATAAGCATGAGTGATAGCTATATGAGATGAATATCTGGATTAAAGGGTATTCAAATATTTAAACTGGAGATCACGGCATCGATAATATCATAACGCAAAAATTGGTGTATCAAACATGCATATTCATTTGAATTTGGGCACACGTGTAATGTTATATAGTTTATCAATATTGGTGATCCATAGATTCTTCAATTACAAACAATGCATGGTTTATATGCAATTAATGTCTAAACGGGATTACACTATATGTTGCGTGTGTGAAACACATTAGACATGTTTGAGAAGTAAAAAAAACCTGCATGAAACACACATTAATTGGAGACAGTTAGCGAGGAATGCATACATTGGATTTCAACATAAAGTGGTTTCAAATATTTGAAAATCCAAATTGATGGATACAACCTTATGAATCTGAGATCATGCCATTTGTAAACCATATTTATGTATAAATGGTGTTGTGCTTTTGGAAGTATATATACAAAAAATGATGTATATAGAATGTAATTCCAATTGAAAATGGATCCTGCTTGAAAAAAAATAGAATACAAACGGGATTCAAATTGAGTTGGTGTCAGGACCCCGATCCTAAGTCACACTAATCTAGCATGTAACACATCATATCACTTTGCGGCCTCACGCATGATATTCCCATGGGTGCCACCTTACCTGGCCTGGGACCGTTTGTGCATTTTGGCTCACGTATATGATAGTGTCGCTAGCATCCTTATGACAAAGAACCCGAGCCGACATGACAAGTCATGAACCCAAAGTGCACTAACTTACAGGGACATGCATACATGAATCAACATTGAGCATGTCGGTCAGCAGCGTGCGAATCCGGTCTGTAGCACTGGGCTAACAGGACTCCGGTGAACCGGGCTGTAGCAAGCTAGGCAGGACTCCGGATGTCTGCGCGTGACATTTCCCTGAAGGGACAGACACAGGAATGAGTGAATCACATGCCGGCCAGTCAAGTGTTCCGGAGCAGTAGTGCTGGGCTAGCAGGACTCCGGTGAACCGGGCTGTAGCGGACTACTATGGCTCATGGAACCACAAGACTACATTTCCCCATAAGAGAGGCTACCAAGGATAAACAACTAGGTTGTCGGATCCCACACATATCAAGCATTTCAATCATACACACAATATGCTCAATATGTGCAATACAACATGGCATCACAACAAGACTCTACGACTCAGAGTATTTATTCATTAGGCTCTGAGGAGCGAGATATTACAAACATGGGTCTGATGACCCCGACATACAGAGCATACAAGCAACAAGCACATGCGGAAGCTTAACATGTCTGAGTACAGACATCTACAATTGAAAAAGGCTGAGAAGCCTGACTATCTACCAGATCCTGCCGAGGGCACAAGATCGTAGGTGAGGTATCAAGCTAAACGTCGAAGTCCACACGGAACTACTAGCGAGACTGACGTCTCTCTGCAAAACATAAAATAGGCAAATGTGAGTACAAATGTACACAGCAAGACTTACATCAGAACTAGCAACATATGCATCAGTATCAACAAAGGGGGTGGTGGAGTTTTGACTGCAGCAAACCAGCTTTGACTAAGTGGCTATCCTGAACTATGACTGCAAGTAACTCTTTTGAGGTGGCGCACACGAGTCCACATATTCACCATATCAATACACCGCTATGGATCCGCTCCCGTCTCCCTACGAGAATGCCGTCCATAGCACTCACGCTTATCTTGCGCATTTTAGAGTATCCACTTTCACTTGTCTATGAACTGTATAGGCGAGCAAGTAGTCCTTTACCGTGGACGCGGCTATTCGAATAGATGATGTTAACCCTGCAGGGGTGTACTTCTTCATACACGCTCTCACCACTTACCGTCGTTTACACGACATGTACTCGGCAACCTTCAAGCGGAAGCCCAACGAGGGTGTCGGCCACGGCCTACCTAAACACTCAAGTCTCTAGTCCAGGTTTATCGCTTATCCAGGTTCCATCCACAGGGAGTCCGGCTGAGGTTTCCACATACAGCCCCGAACGATGTGTACATGGTTCCCGAGACACCAAACGGGTGACTCGGTACACCGTGCCATGGTGTATCTACTGCATCATAGCCCACCCCTAGGGTCAGCGCTACGCACGGCCGCCAACACATATCCTACAAACACCAGAAACTAGTTGCAACTCCTGGACAGAGGACTAGGGTGGTTAAGAAGCCGAGAGGGTCAATTAAGGATCCCAATGCATGGTAGTAACTGGTTCTTAAATCACACATACAGATCTCGATGCTTAAGGACGGTTCCAATGAAACAACCCACCATGTACTCCTACATGGCCTCTCATCGATACCTTTACCAAATCGTGTTCAACACACTTAGCTCACACAGTAGGACATGTTCACAACTTTCCAATTCATCCCCGATGAATCAGACCTGACACAACTCTAAGCAATAGCAGGCATGACAAACAAGCATGAATGAGTAGGCACATCAGGGCTCAAACAACTCCTACTCATGCTAGTGGGTTTCATCTATTTACTTTGGCAATCACAGGTCATGCAGAGGATAAGGGGTTCAAGTACCGCAACAAGTAACAGATGAATCGTTGTTGTCCTAATGCAGTAAAAGAGAGCAGGAGGAAGAGAGTGGGATTGTATCGGAATGAACAAGGGGGTTTTGCTTTCCTGGCACTTCCGAAGATAGTATATCTCTTCATCAGTGTCATCAAACTCATCGTCGGAACCACGTCTATCGAGAGGGGACAAATACCGGCAACAGAGAAGGAAAACACAATCAATGCAATGCACAATATGATGCATGATCATGACATGTCAATATGCTGTGTTTTGAGCTAATGCAACTAGCAACATGTTAAATGGAGTTGGTTTGAACCTTAGGTTCAAATTCAAACTCCATATGTGAGGGTTTAAATGCCATTTATATGATTTGGCCTAAACATCAGCCATAAGTTGTTCCAACATGCATGAAACCAGTACACATGGATAGATTGGATTTTTCTGATCATTTTTCATATATAATTTATTTGATTTGGAGCTACGGTTGATTTACTATGAATTTTAGAAGTTTTAACTATTTTCTGGAATTTTCTAAATTATAATTAACCAGAAAATGAGTTATGGCGTCAGCACTACGTCACTGTGATGTCAGCAGGTCAAATGATCCGATCTAGGTCAAACCTGACCAGTGGGGTCGACATGTCAGTGACACAATTAACTAACAGGGTTAATTAAATCTAACAAATCAAATTAACAGCCACTGGGCCCACTGTCAGTGTCAGCGGGGGTAAGTAGTCCTAAACTAATCTAGTAAGGGGCGGGGCCCATGTGTGTTGACCCTAGGGAGGTCAAACCCCGGGTTGAACAGGTCAAACCTGCCGGCGACTCGATGCCGGCGAGGCCAGTTACGGCGGCGAGGCTCAGAAAACTTCCTCCGGCGACCAAATCAATGGCGGAGCCCATATACGAGTAGCTGGAGCTCGCGCGTGTCGAGTGGTGCTTTCAGCTTCGCCAGAGATGGCCCAGAACGACGGCGGCGATGGCAAGCGCGGCGGCCGGCGTTCAGGCGTCGAACGGATCGACGGTGCAGGGCATGGCAGGAGCCGCGGGTGGGCGTGTTAGACCCGTGGGGGTGCAGTGAGTTTAGTGGTGAGCTTCAACGCGTTCTTGCAGGGCTGTAGCCATGGTGGTGACATGGCCAGCGGTGGGGAGCTATCGGCTCCGATGACCACGGTGGTTTAGAGGGCACGGACGAGCACGGGGAGAGAGGGGAAAGGGAAAGGGGCTCACGGCGAATCTAGCAGAGGCGACGGCGAGGCCGGGGAGAGGCTGCAGCTCACGAATCCCCGACGAGTTCGCCGGTGGTCAGAGGTTGAAGACGAGGTTGGGGACGACGTTGCAGGGCTTCTGGAGGGGCGTGGCTCGGTGGGGAGGGAGAGGGGGTCGAGGCGGAGCTCCTGAGCTCAGCGGCAGGGCGAGGGGTGGCCGGTGGCCGCAGGAACGGTGAGCTGTGGCGACGGGCTCCGTTCAGGAAGAGAGCAGAGGAGGGGGAAAAGCGCTTGAGAGAGTGAGAAGGCCTGGGGGGGTTGCATGGCGTCGCAGAGGGAGTCCAGGGCGACGAGGGGGCAGCCAGGCAGGCAGCTGCCGGCGTGGCACGCCGTGGCTGTCTTCTCCTCTGCCTTCTCACAAGAGGAAGAAGACGTCCCTGCCCTCGGTGGGCCGGCCAGGTGGCTGGGCTGCCAGGTGGGCTGGGCCTCTGCTACATGAGCAGGCCACGTGAGGTAAGCCCAGGTTAGTTTCATTTCTCTCTGTTTTATATTTTCTGTTTTTTTTCTTTGTTTATTTCTTTTGCCGCTGTTTTCAAATAGAACAAATCCAAACGAGTGACAAAATACCTCTGAATATTTTTATGTTGCTTAATGGACTTCTCCAAAAGCACATAAAATGTTTCAGGGTATTTGGAAATATATTCTATACAAGTTATGAATATAATTCCAAATGCAAATAAAATAATGATTTAAATTAAGTGCCCAAAATATTCCTCAAAAATTCTCATTATTTTTGGTTTGGTGCAAAAACCTTTGCCAAATATAACCAACATTATTTAAGGCCATTTTGGAAACACTGAATGCAATTTCCAGGGTTCTTTGCCCTGCTTTTAATTAAAGTTTTGAGGCTTCAACAATCCTCAATTCAAGTTTCATAAATTTAAATATGATGCCTGGATGAAGATGCAACTATTTAGAAACAATATTCTAGGGCTGTGACAACTCACCCCCACTAGACAAGAATCTTGTCCCGAGATTCAAGACGTGAGGTAAGAAGACAGAGGGGACACAAATCTAACACGATCTTCATGATCCAACTGTCCTTCTCAAAGATGTTGATTCGTTGCTTCATATTGATCTTGACGTCTTTGCTTTCGAGATCTTCATCCAACTCAATGAAGTCAGAAGGAAACTCTATCGGAAAGGACCATTGAAACTCTCCATACCAGGCTAAGGCAATTCTCAAACGATCGTTTTGGCAGAGTGCGAAGGAATGGCATACCCAGACTAGAATGGATGATGTGGATTACCTTGTTGGAGACAACTCAATGGAGGATTTTTGCTTATCATCGGAAATGGATGGGACCCATGGTAGGACCACTTTTGAAGATGATCCTCAACAGCAACTGCTGAGAAGGGCAGCCCATGGGAAAATAGGCACAATGGCGGTGCAAGCTGGGAACAAAATGCAAATGTTGGGAATGTTCCAACCATTATAACTGCCTGAGATTCAGATCTGGTTGGTGTTAGAATAATCCAGAGGTCTAGATAGAAAACTGAAAGTTTGCAATACAAATCGACGGGATGACGTTGCGAGATTCTCGGCAAATGAACTACGATAGCAAGCTCCAAAACATGAGCTTGTTCTGCTACATACATGTGAGCTCACTGTCCCAGACAAGCATGCCCACGTAGTGGTCTTATAATACAACACTACCGAGTTCAGGTGGGGAACCATCATCGAGGATAACGAAGTCCTTGCATAAGGCATGCTCTTAAGAAGGAACTTCTTCTCCTTGAACAAATAAATCAGTGGCTTGGTGTGCTAGGGAATACATATGGAGTGGAGGTAATTAATCTACCAAACCATATAATACATTCGCACATGCATAACTAACTTGGGATGGTACCAGAGGAAACAAAACAATCTTTCTCGAACTCATGGTGGCAACTTGCTCCAAATGCACATGAATTTGAGGAAGTCACTTCTTCTATCCAAGTCACTTCTTCTCGAACACATGTTTCTTAATGGACTTTTCCAAAAGCACATAAAATGTTTCATGGTATTTGGAAATATATTCTATACAAGTTATGAATATAATTCCAAATGCAAATAAAATAATGATTTAAATTCAATGCCCAAAATATTCCTCAAAAATGCTCATTATTTTTGGTTTGGTGCAAAAACCTTTGCCAAATATAACCAACATTATTTAAGGCCATTTTGGAAACACTGAATGCAATTTCCAGGGTTCTTTGCCCTGCTTTTAATTAAAGTTTTGAGGCTTCAACAATCCTCAATTCAAGTTTCAGAAATTTAAATATGATGCCTGGATGAAGATGCAACTATTTACAAACAATATTCTAGGGCTGTGACAGTTGGCACGGTAAACGTGCACTCTGCAAAATTTGAATGAAGGGGGGAAAGTCACAGAAACCGCCCGAAACCAAAATCTGCGAGATGGAAATCACTACTGCCTATCCCTGCTACGCAAAGCCTATATGCAGGATTTCTATAGGGGTAGGTTTGTAATTTCACACAAACGTGACATAACCGCCTCTCACCCGGATTCATACACGGTGGGCGCCAAAACACAGGGTGTCCTCGGCCGAAATCGACTCCCTCCCCGATTCATATTCATACACGGTGGGCGCCAAAAACAAACTCTCGTCGGCAAATATTCGGTGTATGCGAGATTACCGTCCTATCCCCAACCGACTAGTGTTGCTGTGATGTAGTAGAAATTTGAAACGGGGGCTAAGTTTCTAAATTTCCTCGCATTTGAGACAAGCGCGCCCTAAATATATGGTTCCCCCCTTCCTCTCTACCTCTCTACCTCCCTTTTCCCCATTCGTACTCTGTGGGCGCCAAAACACGCTCTCCACCCCACCCTCCTCCGTCCGCCGCCGTCCGCCACCCCATCCACCGCCGTCCTCCTCCACCATGCCGGAGCTGATACCCCGACGCCGCCGTCCATTACAAGAGATCGACCTCTCTCATCCATGGCTTCGGACCGGGATCCTTGCATCCCGTCCTCTCGCTTCATCCCCGCCATCGTCCACCTTGCCGGCACCGCTCCTACGACCGTCTCGTCCACCGCACCCCGCCGCCACCGTCTACCCTCCTACATCTGCTTCCATGTCACCGACAGCCATCGCTACCGCAGCACCGTCAAATTCTCAGCAGATGCGTACACGGCGCCGTACCAGAGGCGGTACTCTTTCGTATCTGCTCAACTTATTTATCGCAGCAAGAAAATAGATCGCCACTGCTTTACTCTGATTTCTTGTCTTGGTTGCGAATTTGCGTTTGTCCGGTTTGCACCTTCAGATCCGCCATGGCACGCTCAAGACCATACTCGCAATGCTTATGGTTTTCCCCTTTTATATTCCACACTAGTTAAATCACAATAGACTAAATTTCAAAATTGGGTCAGTCGATCTTTCAGAGCTCGCCGGAGTTCGCCGGTGCGATTGAAGGGGCTCGGGTGGGGACGGTGGTTGCGGGAGGCGGTGGTGGGGCCTCGTCGAACAAAGAAAACTCAACGGGGGGGGGGGGGGGGGGGGGGGGGGCGGAGGAACACAGGCGGTGGGGCCGGTGGTTCGGCCGGCGGCCCATGTGGTGTTCTGTATGGGAAGCACAGTATGTTCCTTGTCAGGAAGGGGAGCAGGGACATCTGCAGCCAACAGCTGATAGAGCTGGCCTGTACGTGTTCGATAGGCTTTCAATTACTAGCGGCAATACAACACCGTAATTTCCAGCCAGTTCCACTTTCCCAATTTATATATCCTGGTTATGGTGTACCCCTGTTATGTACACTATGATCTGCCTAGTTGCTGTGTGCTCTTGTTATCATGGTTTGGCAATAAACTCTCTATACAGTATATTATGAACCTATCATCTGCCAGCTATCCTTACTTCTGGAGCCTATTTTTTGAGTACTTGTGCCAGATTATATAAATGCATGCACCATATTACAGCACACATGAGCTCTCTCATCAGAATCCAGTGATAGCACACAAGTGTTTACAGGGGCGCCCCTATATTAGAATATCATCTACATTACAAAGATAATCTCACAACTATTTATGTTTTCAAGTTTCTCAGATATTATACACAATTACAGTGAATATTAGAATTTGCGCATCAGAAGAATATTGTGGAACACTGCAATGACTTACAAAATTGGCACCAAGGCATTGAGTGCCATTCTGGATGCAATGAAACTCATACGCTCCCCACCTATTGATTCTTGTTCAGAATATGATCCTAATGACTATTCTAACCTCGAGGAGTCAAAGGCAGATGGCCTGTCCTGTTCACCCATCAAGGTGCATGTTCTAATTTGGCAATGTTTTATTGATTGCGGGTATCTTGCATATGTTGTCTTGCATTTCTTCTACTTTGTTGCACCACCATCTGCTTAGTTTACTCATCATATATGTCGAGATGCCATGCCCATCCATTATCAATACATATTCCATCTGTCATCATACCATGTTTTTCCACTCAAATGTTGTTCTTGTGCATCAGACATCAAAAAGGAAGAGGGTGATTGCTGAACCTGAAGGAGCACCAGCAAAGTCCTTGAAAAACGTGGTGGTGCCGGAGAAATCAGACAGCACCCCACTTATATTGGCTGTACAACCAGTGACACAAAATGTAGGACCGACTCCAGCAGACTGTACCCATACTTCACTGGCCACACCACTAGCCACACCACACAGGACCTGCACTCCAGCAAAAGGTATACCGATTTCATTTTCCATAGCACCAGCTGTACCATAGAAAAATCCCACTCCAGCAAAAAGTACAGCAAGTCCACCGGCCAAAGACCTATCCCAACTGCAGAGATGGCCAATTCCTGCAGATTGGCCATTCCATTTATTCCCAGTTTAAAAGACAAATCTTTCAATGTTGTTAGGGACTACATGCATATATTCCCATCATGGGAAGATTATTGTGAAGACAAACACCATTTTCACATCTTCCTGTCCAACTTACATGTAAGTGCTATTATTCATGGTTATTATTTTCCTGTTTTCTGCTGATTGAACACATCAATGATTTACATTACATTGTTATAACTAGGCGAGAGTCAATCTGGATAGTCATGACGAGCAAAGCTTGCTTGTGCTTTTCAAGGAAGCATTGCAGCAGTATCGGTGTTACCTGAGGAAATCACACTTTGATGGAAAGTCTAGAAACGAATTTCCGGTGAAGTCTCCTGTGCTAAATTTAGAAGACATTGAATGGAAAACCGTTGTTATGCACTGGTATAGTTCCTAGGATGAGGTACTGTGTATGAAATCACATGACAATTTGAACTTCTACTTTTACGCATGTGCCTTACAGATCTTTTTTGCAGGAAATCTGCTCGAAGAAGAATTCCGGTTTGACAAGAACGACAGGATATCGCAAATATGCTGCCCGCTACTTTGCTCTTGTTAGTACATGTTGTCTTGTATCACTGTACTTGCATACATACCTGGTTCATTATGTGACAGCAATATGCATGATAGCTTGCTTATCAATTGTTCGCTCCAAATTATCTGATATATATGAATGGTTACATTAGTGTAGAATATATCCAATGCCAATGTTTTTTAGCGCTGCATTGTTCTTGTAAGTACATGCTGTCCTTTATTAGTGTGCTTATAATGACAGGTAGTTGTTCATGTACCATCACTCTGCGGCTTATTTTCCTTTGCCTCCATTTTCTACACATCAGATCTATATTTACTCTTACCATAAGGTTGGTACTGAAGAAGTTTAGCTGTGCATTGCTCTTGGCTATACCTTTTGCCTGTATCGCTGCACTTACATTTATAGCTACTTGGTTATGTAGCATCACTCTTCATCTTATCTTAAATATTCTCCATTTTTTCGTATATTATCACATCTATATTTACTCTTAACAAAATGTAGAATAAAGGAAATGCTTTTGAAGAAGATTCTGTGGTAAACTTCTTGAATTGCCCCCCATCAGCATGGACAAGGCCTTTATAGAGCCTGTCTTCACCAATAATGTAAGTTTGTCCATCTCAAGCCTTCAAACTTTGTTGTATATATTTGGTTAGGCATGACTGCAACAGTTGTTTATTTTTGGTGTTTGCATCAAATTGCTTGGTTAAAGTTTATTATATGTAGTTCGTAAACAAAAGTTTGTCCTTTCTCAATTTAAGTTTTCAGTTGTACAACCAAGTTCCTTCTTCATACCTTGTAAATTAAACTATACAGAGCAAGTGATCTTCTTTTGCACTGCATGTATGCTTCTCTTCTTCATCCGTAATCCAGTGGTGTGGTGAACCTACCCACAACAACACAATGTCATATTCTGCAATGTCTTTAACTATGAACATTGTCATATCATTCTACTATTATTTAAACCGTCTCTTTATTTTCTAATCTGAAATGGTATCAATTGACAGCACACTAACCATTGATACTTATGAGTTCTTGATCTGTAATCCAGTGGTGTCGTGAAGCTGCTAACTCCTTCACAATGTCATTTCCTGCCATGTCTTGACCTGAACAATACCATATTGTGTTAATGCAAATTTAAAAGAAATGTGATGAACTATCAGCACTGATACTTTTATGTGCAAAACATGTCATCTGTCTGCTTGTTTATCTTTCAGAGTGAGGAAGATATAAGTGTTGAACAAGAGCAGTCTCATCATCTTGCTCAGCTGCTTGCACTGCAGCTCCCCAGCAGGGCTAACCTTTCCTGAACTCTATTGAAGTGCTGTCAGTTTTGTATATTATTTTGTCGGCGTGTTTATTTGCACTGGTGGCGATCTTTGATGCCCAGTCTATGTAATATGTTGTCTGCTTGTGCTTTATTATCATAGTGGCGAACTTTGATGCCCAGTGGATGTAATATGCCGTAATTTCTTTATTGTATAGTCTAGGTTTTTTCTTATTCACGATGCTGCAGTTATTTTACTGTATATATATCCTGTCTTCGCAGTAAACCGGCCAAACCGTAAAATTAGGGTACATAATCGGGCCGTCATGCAATCACGATGTAGGTTGGGCCTGATACGTGCCGAACAGCTCATGGGCCGGCAGCAGCCCGAAATAAACCCCTGCCCATGATTGTGCGAATCAAATCACGGACTTTTAACTGGCCAAAAAATTGTCTCGGTCCTTGTTTGGCCCAATCAGATATCGGCTGCGAGCAGGCCGGATGCAAACCGGGCTGTAGTTAGGCCCAACTATATGACGGGCTTTTAACAGGCTGAAATTAATATAGGGCCAAAATGTTAAACGGGCCCTTAACAGGGCAAAACTAATATCAAGCCGAATTACAAGGTGGGCCTTTAGCAAGAGGGCCCAAAAGCATAGTGTCCAGTTGACGGGCCGAATCTGATATGGGCCATAATTGGGCCCAAAGCTTCTTAAAGGGCCGGACCTGATCTGGGCCGTAATTTGTCCCAGAACGTGGTAGGACTTTAATGCGCCGGATCTCATATGGGCCACTATTAGGCCCGGAGCGTGGCATGCATATAATGGACCGGATCAAATATGGGCCGGCATTTGGCCCAAAACATGGCAGGCAGTTAATGGGCCGGCCTACTAGGGTCCTCAAAATCTTGTGGGCCTACAGCTGGGATGGCCCATTAATGTCGGTGAAATCTCGTGGGCCTTTAGCTAGGCCGGCCCATTATGATCCGCAAGAATCTTGTGGGCCTTTACCTGGGCCGGCCCATTACGACACACAAAAATCTTGTGGGCCTTTACCTGGGCTGGCCCATTATGGCCCACAAAATCTTGTGGGCCTTTAGTTGGGCCAGCCCATTATTGTCCGCAAAATCTCGTGGGCCTTTAGCTGGGCCGGCCCATTATGGTCCGCAAAATCTTGTGGGCCTTTAGTTGGGCCGGCCCATTTAAACTTGTTGGGCCGTGCCATGTGTCGACGTATCATAGGCGCCTTTTGTCCAGTGAGTGGATGACATCTGTCCCGACGATGAGCCGACACGTGTTTCCTCTAGCCAATGATGATTTTACATGTGGAAAATCCCCATTGGTCGAGGCTGGTAACGGTTTATCGGATCCAAAACCTGACCCGATAGCTTAACGGTGTTCCGTTACGGTGGATGCCACGTGTCGGTCACCCTTGACGAAAGCACTTCTGTGACGCACGACTTATCGTCATGGAATTGGACACTTCCGTGATGATAATTTTGGTAATGTCATGGAACACTTCTATGACAGCACAAGTATGACTATCTTGATTCTGTCATAAATTTGTCATGGATGTACATGCATGAGAAAAAAGCGACCTACTGTGACAAACACGTATCATCACGGAAGTGTATTTTTTTGTAGTGAGGGGATCAATTGTAGCCTCTTTCGATAAGTAGGAGTTTCGAACCCAATGAGGAGCTAAAGGTAGAACAAATATTCCCTCAAGATCTATCGACCACCGATACAACTCTACGCACGCTTAACGTTCGCCTTACCTAGAACAAGTATGAAACTAGAAGTACTTTGTAGGTGTTGCGGGCTAGGTTTGCAAGATAATAAAGAGCACGCAAATAAAAGCTAGGGGCTGTTTAGATAAAGACACAACTAAGTTAGTTTCAGTAGAGAGCTTTTTGTCATGAGAAAGTTATTTGTCCCTAGACAATCGATAACTAGACCAGTAATCATTATTGCAATTTTATTTGAGGGAGAGGCATAAGATAACATGCTTTCTGTTCTTGGATCATATGCACTTATGATTGGAACTCTAGCAAGCATCCGCAACTACTAAAGATCATTAAGGTAAAACCCAACCATAGCATTATAAGGCATCAAGTCCTCTTTTACTCCCATACGCAAACAACCTACTTACTCGGGTCTGTGCTTCTGTCACTCACGCCACCCACCATAAGCAAATCATGAACATATTGCAAACCCTACAGCGGGGATCCCTCACGCTTGTGTGACATGGAGAGCACCATAGGACAACACCAATAATAAAACATGCAACTCAAACCAATCACGATCATCAATTAACCCATAGGACAAAACGGATCTACTCAAACATCATAGGATAGCCATACATCATTGGGAAATAATATATAGCATTGAGCACCATGTTTAAGTAGAGATTACAGCGGGTAAAAGAGGGGTTACACCACTGCATAGACGGGGGGAAGAGTTGGTGATGACGGCTGTGAAGTTGTTGGTGTAGATCGTTGTCGCGATGATGGCCCCAGCGGCATTCCGGCACCACCGGGAGAGAGGGGGAGAGAGCCCCCCTCCTTATTCTTCCTTGACCTTCCCCCTAGATGGGAGAAGGGTTTCCCCTCTGGTACATGGCCTCCATGGCGACGGAGGGGCAAGAGCCCCTCCGAGATTGGATCTCTCTCTCTCTCTCTCTCTCTCTCTCTCTCTTTCATTCTGTTTCAGCGCTCCCTCATTCTTCCCTTTCACCGTTTCTTAAATTTCCGGAGATTTGTAACTCCGATTGGGCTGAAATTTTGACATGATTTTTATCCGGATATTGGATTTCTTGCGGCGAAAGAAGGGCACCAACCGCCTTACAGAGTGGCCACGAGGGCCCAGGGCGCGCCCCTCAGGCATCGTCTCGCGTTGATTCCACTTCCGAAAATTCACATATATTCCAAAACAAAAATCTCCGTAAGTTCTTATCCCATTTAGACTCCGTTTGATATGGGTTTTCTGTGAAAAAAAAACATGCAACAAACAGGAACTGGCACTGGGCACTAGATCAATATGTTAGTCCCAAAAATAGTATAAAAAGTTGCCAAAAGTATGTATAAGTTGTAGAATATTGGCATGGAACAATCAAAATTATAGATAGGACGGAGATGTATCACAAAGTATCCATATCAAATGAAGTCCAAACGCAATAAAAATTTACGGAGAATTATTTTGGAATACTTGTGATTTTGGCGAGTTGGAATCACCGCAAACGGAGGCCCACACAGGGCACAGGACACGAGGGCGCGCCAGAGGCCCCTGGCACGGTGGTGGGTTGTGCCCACCTCGTACGTCGGTTGGACCTCTACTTTGGGCGTAAGGAATCTTATATCCGAAAAAATCGTGTTAAAATCTCAGCGCAATCGGAGTTACGGATCTTCGGGAATATAAGAAATGGTTTTCGGTCAGATCTGGGGAGCGTGAAATAGAAGAGAACAGAGAGGAAGATCCAATCTCGGAGGGGCTCCCGCCCCTCCGCGGCCATGGAGGCCATGGACCAGAGGGGGAACTCTCCTCCCATCTAGGGGGAAGCCAAGGAAGAAGAAGAAGGAGGGGGCTCTCTCTCCCTCTCTCCCGGTGGCGCCGGAGTGCCGTTGGGGCTAGGTTCGTGACGGCGATCTACATCAACAACCTTGCTACCGTCAACACCAACTTTCTCCCCCTCTATGCAGCAATGCAACACCTCTTCTCCCCGCTGTAATCTCTACTTAAACATGGTGCTCAACTCCATATATTATTTCCCAATGATCTATGGTTATCCTATAATGTTTGAGTAGATCCATTTTGTCATGTGGGTTAATCATGATCTTGGTTGGTATGATTGCATATTTTATTTATGGTGCTGTCCTATGGTGCCCTCCGTCTAGCACAAATGTGAGGGGCCCCCACTGTAGGGTGTTGCAATATGTTCATGGTTCGCTTACGGTGGGTCGCGAGAGTGACAGAAACTTAAACCCGAGTAGGTGGGGTATGACGTATGGGAATAAAGAGGACTTGATACTTAATGCTATGGTTGGGTTTCATGACCTTAATGATCTTTAGTATCTATGGATGCTTGCTAGAGTTCCAATCATAAGTTCATATGATCCAAGTAGAGAAAGTATGTTAGCTCATGCCTCCCCCTCATATAAAATTACAAGAATGATTACCGGTACTTGTTATCGATTGCCTAGGGACAAATGACTTTCTTATTGACAAAAGCTTTCCACTTTTATTACCTTGCAATTTATGCATAGTTTTTTTCTCACAAAGTACTCGTAGTTTTATCCTTGAAAAATAGTTTCATACTTGTTTCCGGTAAAGCAAACGTCAAGCGTGCGTAGAGTTGTATCGGTGGTCGATAGAACTTGAGGGAATATTTGTTCTACCTTTAGCTCCTCGTTGGGTTCGACAATCTTACTTATCGAAAGAGGCTACAATTGATCCCCTACACTTGTGGGTTATCAAGACCTTTTTCAGGTGCCGTTGCCGGGGAGCAATAGTGTGGGGTGAATATTCTCGCGTGTGCTTGTTCGATTTATCACTAAGTAGTTTTTATTTCCTGTTCTAAATTGTTCTCTATCTTTAGATATGGAGCACGGAACACCAAAAAAATTAGTGGTACTTGCTACTCATGGAGATGGGGAACCTCCTAAAACCCTCGATGCTCGTTATGTGAATAATATTATGCACTACTTTGATAATCCTGAGAAAACCTCATTCAACTTGATAATGGGAGTAATGTTGGATTAACGTGGATACTTTAGAGATTTATCTCTTGACTCAAAAGGGAAAACTTTTATGGGATCAAATTGAAATGTTGCAATCGTATGCTTGGGATTTATGCCAGAGATATGATTTTACTTTTTGCTCTAGGATGAATGCTCCACATCTTCCCTTTTCATGTGAATTTAATGATAATGAAACCTTGGCTTCTTATGCTAGAGGTGTATATGATTACTATGATGTGGAACAAATAGAAGAATTTTTTTCCTTTTAAGGGTTCTTATGAAATTAAATCTTTGTTTGAAAAGTTTGAAGATTTTGATGATTCAGTTTATAGACCTGGAAATTTTGCTATCCTTAAATATTGCTATGATAATTATAAATACATTTCCCATATTGATGCATTTATTGAGAAAGTCTCCGCTGTGCAAGAAGAGACTAATATTTTGCAGGAGTCTATGGAAGAAGGAATTGATGAAACCGTGAGCTCTTTGGATGAAAAAGATGATGAGGAGAACGAAGAACAAGCGAAGGAAGACCTGATTGATCACCCATACCAGCCTTCTAATGAGAGTAACCCTCCAACTCATACATTGTTTAATGCCCCTTCGTTCTTACCGAAGGATGAATGCTATGATGATTTCTATGATCCCGTTGATTCATTTGAAATATCCCTTTTTGATGAACTTGATGTGAGGGAGTCCTGGATTAGGGGGTCTCCGGACAGCCGGACTATATCCTTTGGCTGGACTGTTGGACTATGAAGATGCGAGATTGAAGACTTTGTCCCATGTTCGGATGGGACTCTACTTGGCGTGGAAGGCAAGCTAGGCAATACGGATATGTATATCTCCTCCTTTGTAACCGACCTTGTGTAACCCTAGCCCTCTCCGGTGTCTATATAAACCGGAGGGTTTTAGTCCATAGAAAAACATATAATCATACCATAGGCTAGCTTCTAGGGTTTAGCCTCTCCGATCTCGTGGTAGATCAACTCTTGTACTACTCATATTATCAAGGATAATCAAGCAGGACGTAGGGTTTTACCTCCATCAAGAGGCCCGAACCTGGGTAAAACATCGTGTCCCCTGCATCCTGTTACCATCCTCCTTAGACGCACAGTTCGGGACCCCCTACTCGAGATCCGCCGGTTTTGACACCGACATTGGTGCTTTCATTGAGAGTTCCTCTGTGTCGTCGCCGTTAGGATTGATGGCTCCTTCAATCATCGATAGCGATGTAGTCCAGGGTGAGACCTGAAGGAAATATGTCCTAGAGGAAATAATAAAGTTATTATTTATTTCCTTATATCATGATAAATGTTTATTATTCATGCTAGAATTGTATTAACTGGAAACATAATACATGTGTGAATACATAGACAAACAGAGTGTCACTAGTATGCCTCTACTTGACTAGCTCGTTGATCAAAGATGGTTATGTTTCCTAACCATAGACATGACTTGTCATTTGATTAACGGGATCACATCATTAGGAGAATGATGCGATTGACTTGACCCATTCCGTTAGCATAGCACTTGATCGTTTAGTTTGTTGCTATTGCTTTCTTCATGACTAATACATGTTCCTATGTCTACGAGATTATGCAACTCCCGTTTACCGGAGGAACAATTTGTGTGCCACCAAATGTCACAACGTAACTGGGTGATTATAAAGGTGCTCTACAGGTGTCTCCGAAGGTACTTGTTGGGTTGGCGTATTTCGAGATTAGGATTTGTCACTCCGATTGTCGGAGAGGTATCTCTGGACCCTCTCGGTAATGCACATCACATAAGCCTTGCAAGCATTGCAACTAATGAGTTAGTTGCGAGATGATGTATTACGGAACGAGTAAAGAGACTTTCCGGTAACGAGATTGAACTAGGTATTGAGGTACTGACGATCGAATCTCGGACAAGTAACATACCGATGACAAAGGGAACAATGTATGTTGTTATGCGGTCTGACCGATAAAGATCTTCGTAGAATATGTGGGAGCCAATATGAGCATCCAGGTTCCGCTATTGGTTATTGACCGGAGACGTTTCTCGGTCATGTCTACATTTTTCTCGAACCCGTAGGGTCCGCACACTTAAGGTTTCGATGACAGTTTCATTATGAGTTTATATGTTTTGCTGTACCGAAGGAGTTCGGAATCCCAGATGAGATAGGGGACATGACGAGGAGTCTTGAAATGGTCGAGACGTAAAGATTGATATATTCGACGACTATATTCGGACATCGGAAAGGTTCTGAGTGATTCGGGTATTTTCGGAGGTACTGGGGAGTTACGGGAATATGAGGAAGAAGCAATGGGCCTTAATGGGCCTTAGTGGGAAGGACCAGGAGGTGGCGCGCGCCCCTCCCAAGCCCAGTCCGAATTGGACAAGGGGTTTGGGGCGTGGCCCCTCTCTCCCTTCCTTCCCCTCTTCCCCCCTTTCCACCTTCTCCTAGTTGGACTAGGAAAGGAGGAAACCTACTCCAACTAGGAGTAGGAATCCTACTCCCCTGGCGCGCCCCTCCTAGGGCCGGCCTCCTCCCCCCTTGCTCCTTTATATACGGGGGCAGGGGGCACCCCATGGACACACAAGTTGATCTTCGTGATCGTCCTCTTAGCCGTGTGCGGTGCCCCCCTCCACCATACTCCTCGATAATATTGTAGCGGTGCTTAGGCAAAGCCCTGCGACGGTAGAACATCAAGATCGTCACCACGCCGTCGTGCTGACGGAACTCTTCCTCGACACTTTGCTGGATCGGAGTCCGGGGATCTTCATCAAGCTGAACGTGTGCTAGAACTCGGAGGTGCCGTAGTTTCGGTGCTTGATCGGTCGGGTCGCGAAGACGTACGACTACATCAACTGCGTTGTCATAACGCTTCCGCTGTCGGTCTACGAGGGTACATAGACAACACTCTCCCCTCTCGTTGCTATACATCACCATGATCTTGCATGTGCGTAGGAAATTGTTTGAAATTACTACGTTCCCCAACAGTGGCATCCGAGCCAGGTTTTATGTGTTGATGTTATATGCACGAGTAGAACACAAGTGAGTTGTGGGAAACATAAGTCATACTGCTTACCAGCATGTCATACTTTGGTTCGGCGGTATTGTTGGATGAAGCGGCCTGGACCGACATTACGCGTACGCTTACGCGAGACTGGTTCTACCGACGTGCTTTTCACACAGGTGGCTGGCGGGTGTCAGTTTCTCCAACTTTAGTTGAACCGAGTGTGGCTACGCCCGGTCCTTGCGAAGGTTAAAAAAACACCTACTTGACAAACTATCGTTGTGGTTTTGATGCGTAGGTAAGATTGGTTCTTGCTTAAGCCCGTAGCAGCCACGTAAAACTTGCAACAACAAAGTAGAGGACGTCTAACTTGTTTTTGCAGGGCATGTTGTGATGTGATATGGTAAAGACATGATGCTAAATTTTATTGTATGAGATGATCATGTTTTGTAACCAAGTTATCAGCAACTGGCAGGAGCCATATGGTTGTCGCTTTATTGTATGCAATGCAATTGCGCTGTAATGCTTTACTTTATCACTAAGCGGTAGCGATAGTCGTGGAAGCATAAGATTGGCGAGACGACAACGATGCTACGATGGTGATCAAGGTATCGCGCCGGTGACGATGGTGATCATGACGGTGCTTCAAAGATGGAGATCACAAGCACAAGATGATGATGGGCATATCATATCACTTATATTGATTGCATGTGATGTTTATCTTTTATGCATCTTAGCTTGCTTTGATTGACGGTAGCATTTTAAGATGATCTCTCACTAATTATCAAGAAGTGTTCTCCCTGAGTATGCACCGTTGCGAAAGTTCTTCGTGCTGAGACACCATGTGATGATCGGGTGTGATAGGCTCTACGTTCAAATACAACGGGTGCAAAACAGTTGCACACGTGGAATACTCAGGTTATACTTGACGAGCCAAGCATATACAGATATGGCCTCGGAACACGGAGACAGAAAGGTCGAGCGTGAATCATATAGTAGATATGATCAACATAGTGATGTTCACCAATGAAACTACTCCATCTCACGTGATGATCGGACATGGTTTAGTTGATTTGGATCACGTGATCACTTAGAGGATTAGAGGGATGTCTATCTAAGTGAGTGGGAGTTCTTAAGTAATATGATTAATTGAACTTTAAATTTATCATGAACTTAGTCCTGGTAGTATTAGCATATCTATGTTGTAGATCAATAGCTCGCGTTTAGCTCCGCTGTTTTATTTTTGATATGTTCCTAGAGAAAACTAAGTTGAAAGGTGTTTTAGCAATGACGCGGATTGGATCCGTGATCTGACGTTTATCCTCATTGTTGGACAGAAGAATTATGTCCTTGATGCACCGCTAGGTGACAAACCTATTGCAGGAGCAGATGCAGATGTTATGAACGTTTATAGCTCAATATGATGACTACTTGATAGTTTAGTGCACCATGCTAACGGCTTAGAATCGGGACTTCAAAGACGTTTTGAACGTCATGGACCATATGAGATGTTCCAGGAGTTGAAGTTAATATTTCAAGCAAATACCCGAGTTGAGAGATATGAAGTCTCCAACAAGTTCTATAGCTAAAAGATGGAGGAGAATCGCTCAACTAGTGAGCATGTGCTGATGAGATTGTCTGGCGCTTGAATCAAGTGGGAGTTAATCTTGCAGATAAAATAGTGATTGACCGAATTCTCTTGTCACCATCACCAAGTTAGTAGAACTTCGTGATGAACTATAATATGCACGGGATAATGGAAATGATTCCCAAGCTCTTCGTGATGCTAAAATCGACGAAGGTAGAAATCAAGAAAAACATCAAGTGTTGATGGTAGACAAGACCACTAGTTTCAAGAAAAGGTCAAAAGGAAGAAGGGGAACTTCAAGAAGAACGACAAGCAAGTTGCTCAAGTGAAGAAGCCCAAGTCTGGTCCTAAGCCGGAGACTAAGTGCTTCTACTGCAAGGGAATGGTCACTGGAAGCGGAACTACCCCAAGTGATTGGCGGATAAGAAGGATGGCAAAGTGAACATAAGTATATTTGATATACATGTTATTGATGTGTGCTTTACTAGTGTTTATAGCAACCCCTCAGTATTTGATACTAGTTCAGTTGCTAAGATTAGTAACTCGAAACGGGAGTTGCAGAATAAACAGAGACTAGTTAAGGGTGAAGTGACGATGTGTGTTGGAAGTGGTTCCAAGATTGATATGATCATCATCGCACACTCCCTATACGTTCGGGATAAGTGTTGAACCTAAATAAGTGTTATTTGGTGTTTGCGTTGAGCATTAATATGATTTGATCATGTTTATTGCAATATGGTTATTCATTTAAGTTAGAGAACAATTGTTGTTCTGTTTACATGAATAAAACCTTCTATGGTCATACACAACAACGAAAATGGTTTGTTGGATCTCGATCGTAGTGATACACATATTCATAATATTGAAGGCAAAAGGATGCAAAGTTAATAATGATAGTGCAAATTATTTGTGGCACTGCCGTTTAGGTCATATTGGTGTAAAGCGCATGAAGAAACTCCATGCTGATGGAATTTTGGAATCACTTGATGCTTGCGAACCATGCCTTATGGACAAGATGACTAAAGACTCCGTTCTCCGGAACAATGGAGCGAGCAACTAACTTATTGGAAATAATACATACTAATGTATGCGATCCGATGAGTGTTGAGGCTCGCGGCAAGTATCGTTATTTTCTGACATTCACAGATGATTTGAGCAGATATGGGTATATCTTCTTGATGAAACATAAGTCTGAAACATTTGAAAAGTTCAAAGAATTTCAGAGTGAAGTGGAAAATCATCGTGACAAGAAAATATGGTTTCTACGATCTGATCGCGGAGACAAATATTTGAGTTACGAGTTTGGTCTTCAATTAAAACAATGTGACATAGTTTCACAAATTCGTTCCACATGGAACACCACAGCATAATGGTGTGTCCGAACGTCATAACCGTACTTTATTAGATATAGTACAATCTATGATGTTTCTTACAGATTTACCACTATCATTTTGGGGTTATGCATTAGAGACAGCTACATTCACGTTTAAAAGGGCACCATCTAAGTCCGTTGAGATGACACAATCTGAACTGTGGTTTGGCAAGAAACCAAAGTTGTTGTTTCTTAAAGTTTGGGATTGTGATGCTTATATGAAAAGTTTCATCCTGATAAGCTCAAACCCAAATCGGAGAAATATGTCTTCGTAGGATACCCAAAGGAGACAGTTGGGTACACCTTCTATCATAGATCCGAAGGCAAGACATTCGTTGCTAAGAATGGATCCTTTCTAGAGAAGGAGTTTCTCTCGAAAGAAGTGAGTGGGAGGAAAGTAGAACTTGATGAGGTAACTGTACCTGCTCCCTTATTGGAAAGTAGTATATCACAGAAACCAGTTTCTGTGACACCTACACCAATTAGTGAGGAAGCTAATGATGATGATCATGAAACTTCAGAAAAAGATACTACTGAACCTCGTAGATCAACCAGAATAAGATCCGCACCAGAGTGGTATGGTAATCCTGTTCTGGAAGTCATGCTACTAGATCATGATGAACCTACGAACTATGGAGAAGCGATGGTGAGCCCAGATTCCACAAAATGGCTTGAAGCCATGAAATCTGAGATGGGATCCATGTATGAGAACAAAGTATGGACTTTGGTTGACTTGCCCAATGATCGGCAAGCAATTGAGAATAAATGGATCTTCAAGAAGAAGACTGATGCTGACGGTAATGTTACTGTCTACAAAGCTAGACTTGTCGAAAAAGGTTTTTGACAAAGTTCAAGGTGTTGACTACGATGAGATTTTCTCACTCGTATCGATGATTAAAGTCTGTCCAAATCATGTTAGCAATTGCCGCATTTTATGAAATCTGGCAAATGGATAACAAAACTGCAATCCTTAATGGATTTCTTAAAGAAGAGTTGTATATGATGCAACCAGAAGGTTTTGTCAATCCTAAAGGTGTTAACAAAATGTGCAAGCTCTAGCGATCCATCTATGGACTGGTGAAAGCATCACAAAGTTGCAATATACGCTTTGATGAGTTGATCAAAGCATATAGTTTTATACAGACTTACGGTGAAGGCTGTATTTACAAGAAAGTGAGTGGGAGCACTACAACATTTCTGATAAGTATATGTGAATGACATATTGTTGATCGGAAATAATGTAGAATTATTCTGCAAATCATAAAGGAGTGTTTGAAAGGAGTTTTTTCAAAGAAATACCTTGATGAAGCTGCTTACATATTGAGCATCAAGATCTATAGAGATAGATTAAGACGCTTGATAAGTTTTTTCAATGAGTACATACCTTGACAAGATTTTGAAGTAGTTCAAAATGGAACAGGCAAAGAAAGAGTTCTTGCCTGTGTTACATGGTGTGAAACTGAGTAAGACTCAAAGCCCGACCACAACAGAAGATAGAAAGAGAATGAAAGTCATTCCCTATGCCTCAGCCATAGATTCTATAAAGTATGCCATGTTGTGTACCAGATCTATTGTATACCTTACACTGTGTTAAGCGAGGGAGTACAATAGTGATCGAGGAAGTAGATCACTGGACATCGGTCAAAATTATCCTTAGTGGAATAAGGATATGTTTCTCGATTATGGAGGTGACAAAAGGTTCATCGTAAAAGGATTACGTCGATACAAGTTTTTGGCACTGATCCGGATGACTCTAAGTCTTCATCTGGATACATATTGAAAGTGGGAGAAATTAGCTAAAGTAGCTCCGTGCAGAGCATTATAGACATAGAAATTTGCAAAATACATACGGATCTGAATTTTGGCAGAATCGTTAACTAAGCCTCTTCCACGAGCAAAACATGATCACACCTTAGTACTCTTTGGGTGTTAATCACATATAGATGTGAACTAGATTACTGACTCTAGTAAACCTTTTGAGTGTTGGTCACATGTCGATGTGAACTATGGGTGTTAATCACATGGTGATGTTAACCACTGATGTTAAATCACATGGCGATGTGAACTAGATTATTGACTCTAGTGCAAGTGGGAGACTGAAGGTAATATGCCCTAGAGGAAATATAAAGTTATTATTTGTTTCCTTATATCATGATAAATGTTTATTATTCATGCTAGAATTGTATTAACCGGAAACATAATACATGTGTGAATACATAGACAAACAGAGTGTCACTAGTATGCCTCTACTTGACTAGCTCGTTGATCAAAGATGGTTATGTTTCCTAACCATAGACATGACTTGTCATTTGATTAACGGGATCACATCATTAGGAGAATGATGTGATTGACTTGACCCATTCCGTTAGCATAGCACTTGATCGTTTAGTTTGTTGCTATTACTTTCTTCATGACTTATACATGTTCCTATGACTATGAGATTATGCAACTCCCGTTTACCGGAGGAACACTTTGTGTGCCACCAAACGTCACAACGTAACTGGGTGATTATAAAGGTGCTCTACAGGTGTCTCCGAAGGTACTTGTTGGGTTGGCGTATTTCGAGATTAGGATTTGTCACTCCGATTGTCGGAGAGGTATCTCTGGGCCCTCTCGGTAATGCACATCACATAAGCCTTGCAAGCATTGCAACTAATGAGTTAGTTGCGAGATGATGTATTACGGAACGAGTAAAGAGACTTGCCTGTAGGGAGATTGAACTAGGTATTGAGATACCGACGATCGAATCTCGGGTAAGTAACATACCGATGACAAAGGGAACAACGTATGTTGTTATGCGGTCTGACCGATAAAGATCTTCGTAAAATATGTGGGAGCCAATATGAGCATCCAGGTTCCTCTATTGGTTATTGAACGGAGACGTGTTTCGGTCATGTCTACATTGTTCTCGAACCCATAGGGTCCGCACGCTTAAGGTTTTGATGACAGTTTCATTATGAGTTTATGTAATTTGATGTATCGAAGGAGTTCGGAGCCCCGGATGAGATCAGGGACATGACGAGGAGTCTCGAAATGGTCGAGACGTAAAGATCGATATATTGGACGACTATATTCGGACATCGGAAAGGTTCCGAGTGATTCTGGTATTTTCGGAGGTACCGGGGAGTTACGGGAAAACGAGGAAGAAGCAATGGGCCTTAATGGGCCTTAGTGGGAAGGACCAGGAGGTGGCGCGCGCCCCTCCCAAGCCCAGTCCGAATTGGACAAGGGGTTTGGGGCGCGGCCCCTCTCTCCCTTTTTCCCCTCTTCCCCCCCTTTCCCGCTTCTCCTAGTTGGACTAGGAAAGGAGGAAACCTACTCCAACTAGGAGTAGGAATCCTACTCCCCTGGCGCGCCCCTCCTAGGGCCGGCCTCCTCCCCCCTTGCTCCTTTATATACGGGGGCAGGGGGCACCCCATGGACACACAAGTTGATCTTCGTGATCGCCCTCTTAGCCGTGTGTGGTGCCCCCCTCCACCATACTCCTCAATAATATTGTAGCGGTGCTTAGGCAAAGCCCTGCAACGGTAGAACATCAAGATCGTCACCACGCCGTCGTGCTGACGGAACTCTTCCCCGACACTTTGCTGGATCGGAGTCCGGGGATCGTCATCGAGCTGAACGTGTGCCAGAACTCGGAGGTGCCGTAGTTTCGGTGCTTGATCGGTCAGGTCGCGAAGACGTACGACTACATCAACTGCATTGTCATAACGCTTCCGCTGTCGGTCTACGAGGGTACATAGACAACACTCGCCCCTCTCGTTGCTATACATCACCATCATCTTGCGTGTGCGTTGGAATTTTTTTGAAATTACTACGTTCCCCAACAAGACCTTTCTCCCCGGACAGATCTTTGTGTTCGGTGGCTTCGCACCGCGGGCCAACTTGCTTGGCCATCTGGAGCAGATCGTGAGTTACGCCCCTGGCCACCAGGTCAGGTTTGGAAGCTTAAACTACACGACCGATATCAGTAGAGACTTGATCTTCGACGGATTCGAGCCCCTGCCTTGTGCGCCACACAGTCACGATGAGTATGATTTAGCTCTACCATCAGACAGTGTTCAGGAGATCGCACAGGCAACCGCTCTGATCCTCAATCCAGAACCAACTGCGCCATCCATGGACGGGTGGATAGACCCCACCACGGAGGCCACACTCTCATCGGTGACAGAGCTGAGTATCGACCTTACCCTTCACGAGAGCCGTGACGCCGAACTACCGGATTCCTCCCCGGCCATAGACTCCCAACCGCTTGCGCCTGTGCCTATCGAATCCGATTGGGCGCCAATCATGGAGTTTACCTCCGCGGATATCTTTCAGCACTCGCCCTTCGGTGACATACGGAACTCATTAAGGTCTCTCTCCTTGTCAGGAGAGTCCTGGCCGAACTATGTTCGGCAGGATTGGGATGCAGATGACGAAGAAATTCGCCGCCCACCCACCACCCACTTAGTAGCCACTGTCGATGACTTAACCGACATGCTCGACTTCGACTCCGAAGACATCGACAGTATGGACGACGATGCGGGAGGCAAAGAGGAACCACTGCCCACCGGGCACTGGACAGCCACCTCATCATATGATATATACATGGTGGAAACACCCAAAGAAGCTAATGGCGACGAGACAGCGGAGGATGACCCCTCCAAGAAGCAACCCAAGCACCGGCGTCAGCGGCACCGCTCTAAGTCTCGCCAAAGAAAAAGCGGTGACCCCGGCATAGGAGATAATAGCACTCCGGACAGTGCCGAAGACGATAGCAATCCCCTCCAGCAAGATTTAGGACGGGAGGATGGAGAAGCCAGCCCTCCAGAGAGAGCGGCAGATGGAGAGGCAGATGATGATAATTACATGCCTCCCTCCAAAGACGAGGCAAGCCTCGACGATGACAAATTCGTCGTGCCTGAGGATCCCGTCGAACAAGAGCGCTTCAAGCGCCGGCTTATAGCCACGGCAAATAGCCTTAAGAAAAAGCAACAGCAGCTTCAAGCTGATCAAGATTTGCTAGCTGACAGATGGACTGAAGTCCTTGCGGCCGAGGAATATAAACTCGAACGCCCCTCCAAGAGTTACCCATAGCGTAGGTTGCTACCCCGACTAGAGGAGGAAGCACTCAAACCTACATCTCCAGCATATGATGCGGCTGACCGGCCACCTCATGGCCGCGACAGAGAGGCATTTCAGCCAAAAACTCATCCCACACCCCGACGCCACTCAAATAAAAATGACAAGGTACGGGAAACATGCTATACCTGCGAGACGTATTGGAGGACAAAGCAAAACATGCAAGATAGATCTATGGATCACGAGGGCGCGCCACTATGCGAGACGATAACCGTCACGCCAGATACAGTAAAAGTAAATCCGGCCGGGCCAAACACAGCGGGCAAGACTCATTTGAGCTGCGTCGCGATATAGCCCAGTACAGAGGCGCCGGACACCCCCTATGCTTCACAGACGAAGTAATGGATCATCAAATCCGAGAGGGTTTCAAACCCGTAAATATCGAGTCATATGATGGCACAACAGATCCTGCGGTATGGATCAGGGATTTCGTCCTGCACATCCACATGGCCCGCGGTGATGATCTACACGCCATCAAATACCTCCCACTCAAGCTCAAAGGACCAGCTCGGCATTGGCTCAACAGCTTGCCAGCAGAGTCCATTGGCTGTTGAGAAGATCTGGAAGCCGCATTCCTCGACAACTTCCAGGGAACTTATGTGCGACGGCCAGATGCCGATGACTTGAGCCACATAATTCAGCAGCCAGAGGAATCGGCCAGGCAATTCTGGACACGGTTCCTAACAAAGAAGAATCAAATTGTCGACTGTCCGGATGCAGAAGCCCTAGCAGCTTTTAAGCATAACATCCGCGATGAGTGGCTCGCCCGGCACCTTGGCCAGGAAAAGCTGAAATCTATGGCAGCCCTCACGACACTCATGACCCGCTTTTGTGTGGGATAAGACAGCTGGCTGGCTCGCAGCAATAACATATTAAAGAACCATGGTACTTCGGATACCAAGGATGGCAATGGCAGGTCACGTCGCAACAAACACAAGCGCCGCATTAACAGCGACAATACAGAGTATATGGCAGTCAATGCCGGATTCAAAGGCTCTAAACCCGGTCAGCGGAAAAAGCCATTTAAAAGAAGCACTCTGGGCCCATCCAGTTTGGACCGTATACTCGATCGCTCTTGTCAAATACATGGCACCCCCGACAAGCCAGCCAACCACACCAACAGGGATTGTTGGGTGTTCCAGCAGGCCGGCAAGTTAAATGCCGGAAACAAAGATAAGGGGTCGCATAGCGATGACGAGGAGGAGCCCCGGCATCCGAACACCGAAGGACAGAAGAGGTTCCCCCCACAAGTGCGGACGGTGAACATGATATACGCAACCCACATCCCCAAGAGGGAGCGGAAGCGTGCGCTAAGGGACGTATATGCGTTGGAGCCAGTCGCCCCAAAGTTCAACCCATGGTCCTCTTGCCCGATCACCTTCGATCGCAGGGACCACCCCACTAGTATCCGTCATGGCGGATTCGCTGCACTAGTCCTAGACCCAATCATTGACGGATTTCACCTCACTCGAGTCCTTATGGATGGCGGCAACAGCCTGAACCTGCTTTATTAGGACACAGTGCGCTAAATGGGTATAGACCCCTCAAGGATCAAACCCACAAAAACGACCTTCAAAGGCGTCATACCAGCTGTAGAGGCCCATTACACAGGTTCAGTGACACTGGAAGTGGTCTTCGGATCCCCGGATAACTTCCAAAGCGAGGAGTTAATCTTCGATATAGTCCCGTTCCGCACTGGCTATCATGCACTGCTCGGGCGAACCGCATTTGCGAGATTCAATGCAGTACCGCATTATGCATACCTCAAGCTCAAGATGCCAGGACCTCGGGGGGTCATCACAGTTGATGGAACACAGAGCGCTCTCTCCGCGCGGAGGAGCACACTGCGGCCCTCGCAGCAGAAGCGCAAAGCATCCTCTTAAGGCAATCCACTAGTTCGGCGATTAAGGACCCGGACACCTTCAAACGCGCCCGGAGTAATCGACAGCAAGACCGCCTGGCACATTCCGAGCTCGCATAGCAATGCGACCCCCACCCCAGTACCAGCCAAACGGTGAAATCCGTGCCACGTGTACATAATTACGCATTAAAAATGCCATGGGCACAGGTGGGGAGGGGGGCATGACTACGTCACGCCCCAAGACGCGGCTCAATCGCACTAGGGGCTTCCCGCTTTGTTATTTTTCTCTTTCAGGACTTTAATCTCTGGAAACCCTGTCCGGTAGCATGATTGCCGGACACATGATGCAGCAACCAAGGAGGCAGAAAGCTATGTCGCACCACGGAACTCCCAGGTGGATTACGATAATGAGTGAAATACCTCCTTTAAATACCATTCCTCAGCTTGCCCTTGGAGGGGACATGTCAAATAGTCCTACTTTGTACTTATCGCACTACTTGTATCATTCTGCTTTACGCACCTTTTTGAATAAACTATGCATAGCACTAGACTATTATCGCATTCTTTATTCTTCTTTTTTTATATATACATATGTTCATTCATGACATCTAGCACCCGTACACTCTGGTACGGCCAATACGCCAGGGGCTTAAGCATACCCCATAATACGGCGTGAGAAGTCTGAACACTTTAGACAGTGCGGCACCCCGAACTTATAGCATTATATGCATCAGCTCCGAATCATGTCTTGGGTCAATAGTTGGGTTTGCCCGGCTCCCATGTTTTGGTACCTTACGTTCCGCTATATCGGCTAAGGTAGTACTGGGAGAACTACTGCGATTGTACCCCGGTTTAGTTGGGCTAAGCACCTCAGTAGAGAAAGCTAAAACTGACTGTCATGATAAGGCGAGAGACTGGTCGCTGTTCAAGAGGTTTCGAGTTCCTAAAGACTTATGCCGCTTTGAGCGAGGAGTCGGCTTTGTCCGGCTTAAGACGTGTATAGCGCCCCAAATTCGGCCTTCCGAATACTAGGGGCTTCGCCAAAATTTAAAAATATAGAATTCTATGGCTAAGTGAGAGTGATAAAGCATTATAGTCTGATTGCCTTGTTCGTTGTGCTGAGCACCTCCCTCGAAGGACCCAAAAATGGGAACAAGAGTGCTCAAGTTTATCCCGAACACCCCAACACTTGTGGCATGGGGGCAAAAGCCGACGACTAGCCATCTCTCAGATTTGATAAACAACCGAACAGAAGGTAATATTTTAAATTCAAACAAGCGTTGCATAGCGCATATGAACAAGTTTTCATACCACAGGATCACACGAGCAAGTTCATTTAAATATTACATCTTTCGCACACTCGTCCGCTACAATACGGGCACCCTTCAGGACACCCTCATAATACATCTCGGGGTGGCGATGCTCCTTGCCCTGCGGCGGCCCCTCCTTCACCAGCTTCTCGGCGTCCATCTTGGCCCAGTGCACCTTCGCACGGGCAAAAGCCTGGCGTGCATCCTCGATGCAGACGGACCGCTTGATGACTTCCAGCCATGGGTAGACATCCACAAGCCGCCTCACCAGGCCGAAGTAGCTATTGGGAAGGGCGTCGCCAGGCCAGATCCGGACTATAAAGCCCTTCATGGCCTGTTCGGCCGCCTTGTGCAGCTCGACCAGTTGCTTCAGTTGGTCGCTCATAGGCATCGGCTGTTCGGTCCCAGTATACTGAGACCAGAACAACTTCTCTGTCGAGCTTCCCTCCTCAGCCTGGTAAAACTTTGCGGCATCCGACACGCTGCGGGGAAAATCTGCGAATGCTCCTGGAGAGCTCCGGACTCGGGTAAGTAACAAGTAATTTACTTTCACATGCTTGCTTTGCATATTTAATGCCTTACCCGCCGCTATCTTCCTCATCGCCTCAAGCTCCTGGAGGGCCTTTTGGGCTTCAGCCTTGGCATTCTTTGCGCTCTCAAGGGCCGCGGCGAGCTCAGACTCTCGCGTCTTCGAGTCAAGCTCCAACGCCTCGTGCTTCGTCACGATAGCTTGGAGCTCTTGCTGCACCTCGCTCACCCGCGCCTCTTGCTTTTCCCACTCGGTGCGCTCCTGGGCCGCTTTGTTTTCGGCCTCGGACAGCGCTTGCTTTAGGGTCGCCACTTCGGTCGTGGCCCCTGGCAAATTCATGATGATCCTGTCATTTTGAAATTGCATCTTTTTTGTATATATATATAGACAAGGTATTACTTACCTTTATTCTCCTCGAGCTACCTCTTGGCAAGGCCGAGCTCTTTTTCGGACCCCTCGAGGTCCTGCTTCAGTGCGGCGACCTCCGCAGTCAGTGCGGCAGAGGTCAGCAACGAAGCATGCATACGCATATAGACATACTTATATTAGACTCCTGCAGATATTATTTTATCCTCTATTCGGCTTTTCTTTGTGAACACCAAACAGAGCATCAGGGGCTACTGTCTATGCGGTAATACTTTTCCTATATTTTAAATACTTACCTCAAAGCCTGTTAGAAGGCTGGAACATGCTTCAGTCAGTCCGCTCTTGGCAGACTGAACCTTCTTGACCACCGCACTCATAATAGTGCGTTACTCTTCGTCGATGGAAGCGCCGCGAAGCACTCCCAGCAGGTAGTCCGGTGCCTCTGGATGGACAGAGGTCACCGGCACGAGTGTCTTGCCCCTTTTGGAAGGGTGCCGCCTGCTCGAGTCCGGAACCACTGGAGGTTCCAGCGCGGTGTTCGGCTAAGAGCCGAACTTGGAGCACCCGGGAGCCTTGCTCCCCTTGCTCCTAGAGTCCGGAAGGTCGCCTTGAGGCGCATCCGGGACTATCTCCCCCCGGCTCGGTGCCCCTTGAGACAATACCTCGGCATTATCCGTAGGGCAAGGGGAGGAGGCGGTCGGAAGTGGATCGCTATCCATATCCGACGAATCCAAGGAGCCGTCCGACGAGGATACGTCGATACGGGCTTGGGGCGGTTTGCATAATCATATTCGGCGTTAGGAGAAGCAGTGCGGCAAAGGTATGCTATGAGTTACTTTGGTATCCGAATACTTATGACTTCGCCAGGGGCTTGGCCCTGAGCAGCCACTCGTCTTCGCCTTCGGCGGCGGTGGTGGAGCAGTCCGGAAGAAGAGTCCTTCCCTTCTTGGACCCTTCGGCCTCCCAAGTTGGGGCGGCCTTCCTTTTCTTGTCTCCCCCGGCTAGAGGGGGAGCATCTTCATCTTCCTCCTCGTTTTCACGGGAGGAGTGCATCGCGGAGTTATCGGACGATGAGTCTGATACCACCTGGCGCTGGGAACTCTTTCGGCTTCCCTTGGCCTTCTTCTTGGTCTTATCCGTCACCTCATAAGGAGCCGGAGTCAGCATCTCCGTCAGGAGAGCGTCCGCAGTGTCTTCGGGCAGAGGGGCCGGACAGTTAATCTGCTCCGATGTCTCCACCCAGTCCTGTCAAAGGCATGGGAGCTCAGATCCCACACCAGTTTAAGCTATGGGAAGTAAATACCCTATGTATAGAACTTACCGAATGTGCAGGGTGCTTTGCGCTTAGCCCACGGTCCTCGGTAAGAGAAGGAGGGACCTCGGCGCCCTTGAATAGCACCCTCTAGACGTCTTTGTGCATCGTGTCAAAGAGCTCGCTTAGAGTCTGGTGCCGGGTCGGGTCGAACTCCCATAAGTTGAAATCCCTATGTTGACACGGGAGGATCCGGTGGAAGAGCATGACCTGGACTATGTTGACAAGCTTAAGTTTCTTGCTTGTCATGTTCCGGATACACTTCTGGAGTCTGTCCAGCTCCACCGATGAACCCCAGGATAGGCCCTTCTCCTTCCAGGAAGTGAGCCGCGTGGGGATTCCGGACCGAAACTCGGGGGCCGCCACCCAGTTGGTGTCGCGCGGCTCGGTGATGTAGAACCACCCCAATTGCCACCCCTTTACGGTCTCCACGAAGGAGCCCTTGAGCCATACAACATTGGGCATTTTTCCCACCATGGCTCCGCCGCATTCTGCTTGTTGGCCGCCCACCACCTTCGGCTTAATATTGAAGGTCTTCAGCCACAGGCCGAAGTGGGGCCGGATGAGGAGGAAAGCCTCGCACACGACGATGAACGCTGAGATGTTGAGGATGAAATTTGGGGCCACATCATGAAAGTCCAGCCTGTAGTAGAACATGAGGCCGCAGATGAATGGATGGAGGGGAAACCCCAGTCCGCGGACGAAATGGGGGAGGAAAACCACCCTTTCGTGAGGTTCCGGGGTAGGGACGATCTGCCCTGCGGCTGGCAGCCGGTGCGCAATATCTGCGGCTAAGTATCCAGCTCCATGTAACTTTTTGATGTGCCCCTCCGTGACGGAGGAGGCCATCCACTTGCCTCCTGCTCCGGACATGCTTTGGAGAGAGTTGAGGAGGAGGATGCAGACTTGGGCGCTGGAGCTCGAGTGCGCCAGAATGGATGAGCAAGGAGGAAGAAGGCGTGGATAGAAAAAGGTGAGATCTTATCCCTTTATAAGGATGGACTAAACTATGCGCCCCCACTCGCCTGGTAAAACTCGCTTATCCCCCAAGCACCGTAATTGATGGCGCGGTTGGGTTACCCACGTCCGTATTGATGAGAATCCCGTAATAAGGGGAACACGATCTCTGCTTTGACAAGATGTGTCAAGAAACCGCGCCACGTTATGTGCGGGGCTGGTTAAGGAAAAACGGTTCGAATAATTACCGGGCCATGGCATGATGTCATGCTGCCAAAACGCGTCAGCAGATTAGATTTGTGGTAATATTATTCTCTGTATGGTGGTATGTGGAACTTATTTTGCAGGGTCGGACACTATCCTTGTATTCAAATTCTTCCATGGTGTGTTCGGAGGAGGAACCCGCCTTGCAATGCCGAAGACAACACTGCGCGCCAGACTTATCGTCATTGAAGCCTGGTTCAGGGACTACTGAGGGAGTCCTGTATTAGGGGGTCTCCGGATAGCCGGACTATATCCTTTGGCCGGACTATTGGACTATGAAGATGCGAGATTGAAGACTTCATCCCGTGTCCGGATGGGACTATACTTGGCGTGGAAGGCAAGCTAGGCAATACAGATATGTATATCTCCTCCTTTGTAACCGACCTTGTGTAACCCTAGCCCTCTCCGGTGTCTATATAAACCGGAGGGTTTTAGTCCGTAGAACAACATATAATCATACCATAGGCTAGCTTCTAGGGTTTAGCCTCTCCGACCTCGTGGTGGATCAACTCTTGTACTACTCATATTATCAAGAATAATCAAGCAGGACGTAGGGTTTTACCTCCATCAAGAGGGCCTGAACATGGGTAAAACATCGTGTCCCCTGCCTCCTGTTACCATCCGCCTTAGACGCACAGTCCGGGACCCCTTACCCGAGATCCGCCGGTTTTGACACCGACATGATGCTTGCTATGCTTGTGGCCAAGATGCCAATATGAGTTATGCTTATGGAGATGAACTTGCTATAGTTCCTTATGTTAAGAATTAAATTGTTGCTATTTCACCCACACATGATAGTCCTATTATCTTTTTGAATTCTCCAAACTACACTATATCGGAGAAAGTTGCACTTATTAAGGATTACATTGATGGGTTGCATTCTACCATTACGCATGATGATTTTGATGAATATAATATGCATGTGCTTGCTGCTCCTACTTGCAATTATTATGAGAGAGGAACTACATCTCTGCCTCTTTATGTTTCCAACACGAAAGAATTGCAAGAAACTGATTATGCTATGTATTGGTCTTTACTTGATGTTCATGAATTGTTCTTGCATGACATGCCGATGCATAGGAAGAGAGTTAGATTTCGTCATTGCTCGATATATGTTGCTTTTTTCTCATTACTGAATGCCATAACATTGCTAATTAAAATTGGTTTTGATATACCTTGGGATCCGGGTGGATTCATTACTTGAGCACTTTATGCCTAGCTTAATGGCTATAAAGAAAGCGCTGCCAGGGAGACAACCCGGAAGTTTTAGAGAGTCATTTATTTCTGTTGAGTGCTTTTATAAAGTTTAAAAACAAAAAATATAGAGGGGAACTTAAAACTTCACAAAAAGAAAAGTGAAAGTGAGATAGACGAGCACCGTGGAAGCGGGAGCATGTCTTGAACTTTGTTCATGCCCTTGGAAACTTTGTGAATCTTAATTACAGAAAATTTTCAACAAAAATAATTATCTCCTTGTACACTTCCATTGTATTATAAAAATAATGTGCCAAGATTTTCCTTTAGGATATTTAGATTGCTTGTTGGTTTGTGTGGTGCAAAACAGAAACTTTGGCTGTAGTGCTCGATGATGTCTACTACACAACCTTCTTCTTGTAGACGTTGTTGGGCCTCCAAGTGCAGAGGTTTGTAGGACAGCAGCAAAAATCCCTCAAGTGGATGACCTAAGGTTTATCAATCCGTGGGAGGCGTAGGATGAAGATGGCTCTCTCAAACAACCCTGCAACCAAATAACAAAGAGTCTCTTGTGTCCCCAACACACCCAATACAATGGTAAATTGTATAGGTGCACTAGTTCGGCGAAGAGATGGTTATACAAGTGAAATATGGACAGTAGATAATGGTTTTTGTAATATGAAAATATAAAAACAACAAGGTAGCAAGTGGTAAAAGTGAGCACAAACGGTATTGCAATGCATTGAAACAAGGCCTAGGGTTCATACTTTCACTAGTGCAAGTTCTCTCAACAATAATAACATAATTGGATCATATAACAATCCCTCAACATGCAACAAAGAGTCACTCCAAAGTCACTAATAGCGGAAAACAAATGAAGAGATTATTGTAGGGTACGAAACCACCTCACAGTTATTCTTTCTGATCGATCTATTCAAGAGTTTGTAGTGAAATAACACAAAGCTATTCTTTCTATTCCATCTATCCTAGAGTTCATACTAAAATAACACCTTAAGACACAAATCAACCAAAACCCTAATGTCACCTAGATACTCCAATGTCACCTCAAGTATCCGTGGGTATGATTATACGATATGCATCACACAATCTCAGATTCATCTATTCAACCAACAAAAAGAACTTCAAAGAGTGGCCCAAAGTTTCTACTGGAGAGTCAAGACGAAAACGTGTGCCAACCCCCATGCATAAGTTCACGAGGTCACGGAACTCACAAGTTGTTCACCAAAACAAACATCAAGTGTATCACGTGATATCCCATTGTCACCACAGATAAGCACATGCGAGACATACATCAAGTGTTCTCAAATCCTTAAAGACTCATTCCGATAAGATAACTTCAAAGGGAAAACTCAATTCATCACAAGAGAGTAGAGGGGGAGAAACATCATAAGATCCAACTATAATAGAAAAGCTCGCGATACATCAAGATCGTTCCAACTCAAGAACACGAGAGAGAGAGAGAGATCAAACACATAGCTACTGGTACATACCCTCAGCCCCGTGGGAGAACTACTCCCTCTTCTTCATGGAGAGCACCAGGATGATGAAGATGGCCACCGGAGAGGGATCCCCCCTCCGGTTGGGTGCCGGAATGGGTCTAGATTGGTTTTCGGTGGCTACGGAGGCTTCTGGCGGTGGAACTCCTGATCTAGGTTATTTTCTGGAGGTTTCTGTATTTATAGTAATTTTTGGCATCGGTCTCACGTCAAGAAGGTTCCCAAGTCATCCACGAGGCAAGTCCACGCGCCTGGGGGGGGGGGCGTGCCCCCCACCCTCGTGGACACCCCAGGACTCTTCTGGCCCAACTCTTTTACTCCGGGGTCTTTTTTTGGTCCATGAAAAATCGTCAAAAATTGGCACGTCAATTGGACTCCATTTGATATTCCTTTTCTGTAAAACTCAAAAACAAGGAAAAAACAGAAACTGGCACTGGGCTCTAGGTTAATAGGTTAGTCCCAAAAATCATATAAAATCGCATATAAATGCATCTAAAACATCCAAGGTTGATAATATAATAGCATGGAACAATAAAAAATTATAGAAACGTTGGAGATGTATCACTCGATTTTACATTTTTTTACTGGAACGTCAAACGGTTCTAAAACTCTTTGCACTGTCTTTCTATACAATTTTTTTATTTTTCCTAATTTTTCAGAATTTTTGGAGTACCAGAAGTATGGTTAATGTTCAGATTACTACATACTGTCATGTTTAAGACAAATTCTGTTTTTGATGCATTGTCTGCTCGTTTTGATGAAACTATCGATTTCTATCAGTGGATTAAGCCATGAAAAAGTTATATTACAGTAGCTACAATGCAAAAACAAAATATGAATTGGTTTGCAACAGTACTTAGAGTAGTGATTTGCTTCGGGTCTTACCAAACTTTCTGTTGAGTTTTGTGTGGATGAAGTGATCAAGGATCGAGGAGGTCTCGATATGAGGAGAAGGAGGAGAGGCAAGAGCTCAAATTTGGGGATGCCCAAGGCACCACAAGTAAATATTCAAGGAGACTCAAGCGTCTAAGCTTGGGGATGCCTCGGAAGGCATCCCATCTTTCTTCAACAAGTATTAGTATGTTTTTGGTTTCGTTTCATTCGTGTGACATGTGCAAATCTTGGAGCATCTTTTGTGTTTATTTTTCATTTTTCTTTTATGCACCATGTTTTTGTGAGATAGTCCATGGTTGATTTATAGAATGCTCATTACACTTCACCTATATCTTTTGAGTATGGCCTTTATAGAATGCTTCATGTGCTTCACTTATATCATTTGATGCTCCTGGATGTTTGCGGGGTATATGGATATATATATAGGAGGAAGAAGTAGGTCGGTGGAGCAACGAGGGGCCCACGAGGGTGGAGGGTGCGCCCAGGGGGGCTAGGCGCGCCCCCCTGCCTCGTGGCCTCCTCGATTGTTTCTTGCTGTCCACTCCAAGTCTCCTGGATCACGTTTGTTCCAAAAATAACGCTCCCAAAGGTTTCATTCCATTTGGACTCCATTTGATATTCCTTTTCGGCGAAACTCTAAAATTGGCAAAAAAACAGCAATTTGGGCTGGGCCTTCGGTTAATAGGTTAGTCCCAAAAATAATATAGAAGTGTAAAATAAAGCCCATTAACATCCAAAACAGAAAATATAATAGCATGGAACAATAAAAAATTATAGATACGTTGGAGACGTATCAATCCCTACTCCTCATGTTGATATCAATTGATGGGCATCTCCATAGCCCATTGGTTAGCCGCATCGATGTGAGACTTTCTACTTTTTTGTCTTCTCTATATTTACCCCCACCATTATACTCTATTCCACCCATAGTGCTATATCCATGGCTTGCGCTCATGTATTGCGTGAGGGTTGAAAAAGCTGAAGCGCATTAAAAAGTATGAACCAATTGCTCGGCTTGTCATCGGGGTTGTGCATGATAAATACTTTGTGTTAAGAAGACAGAGCATGACAAGACTATATGGTTTTGTAGGGATAGCTTTCTTTAGCATTGATATTTTGAAAGACATGATTGTTTGTTGGGATGCCTGAGTATTGATATCTTTATATCAAATTATAGACTATTTCTTTGAATCACTTATGTCTTAATATTCATGCCATGATTAGATATATGATCAAGTTTATGCTAGGTAGCATTCCACATCAAAAATTATCTTAATTATCATTTACCTGCTCGAGGACGAGCATGAATTAAGCTTGGGGATGCTGATACGTCTCCGTTGTATCTATAATTTTTGATTGTTTCATGCCAATATTATATCACTTTCACATATTTTTGGCAACTTTTTATATGATTTATTGGACTAACCTATTGATCCAGTGCCCAGTGCCATTTCCTGTTTTCTGCGTGTTTTTTGTATCGCAGAGTATCCATATCAAACGAAGTCCAGACACGATAAAAAATTATGGAGAATTATTTTGGAATATTGTGATTTTTGGGAGTTCGAATCACCACAAACGGAGGCCCACATGGCACAAGACACCAGGGCGCGCCAGAGGCCCCTGGCGCGTGGTAGTGGGTTGTGCCCACCTCATATGTTGGTTGGACCTCTACTTCAGGCGCAAGGAAGCTTATATATGGAAAAAATCGTGTTAAAATCTCAGCGCAATCGGAGTTACGGATCTCCAACAATATAAGAAATGGTTTTCGGCCAGATCTGGGGAGCGCGAAACAGAAGAGAACAAAGAGGGAGATCTAATCTCGGAGGGGCTCCCGCCCCTCCGTGGCCATGGAGGCCATGGACCAGAGGGGGAACTCTCCTCCCATCTAGGGGGAGGCCAAGGAAGAAGAAAAAGGAGAGGGGCTCTCTCCCCCTCTCTCCCGGTGGCACCAGAGTGCCGTTGGGGCTAGGATCGTGACGGTGATGTACATCAACAACCTTACTACCATCAACACCAACTTTCTCCCCCTATATGCAGTGGTGCAACACCTCTTCTCCCCGCTGTAATCTCTACTTAAACATGGTGCTCAACTCCATATATTATTTCCCAATGATCTATGGTTATCCTATGATGTTTGGGTAGATCCATTTTGTCCTGTGGGTTAATCGTGATCTTGGTTGGTATGATTTCATATTTTATTTATGGTGCTGTCCTACGGTGCCCTCCGTATCGCGCAAATGTGAGGGGCCCCCGCTGTGGGGTGTTGCAATATGTTCATGGTTCACTTATGGTGTGTTGCAAGAGTGATAGAAACTTAAACCCGAGTAGGTGGGGTATGACGTATGGGAATAAAGAGGACTTATTACTTAATGCTATGGTTGGGTTTCACGACCTTAATGCTCTTTAGTAGTTGTGGATGCTTGCTAGAGTTCCAATCATAAGTGCATATGATCCAAGTAGAGAAAGTATGTTAGGTCATGCCTCTCCCTCATATAAAATTACAAGAAGGATTACCGGTACTTGTTATCGATTGCCTAGGGACAAATGACTTTCTTATTGACAAAAGCTTTCCACTTTTATTACCTTGCAATTTATCCGTCGTTTTATTCTCGCAAAGTACTCATAGTTTTATCCTTGCAAAATAGTTTCATACTTTTTTCGGTAAAGCAAACGTCAAGCGTGCATAGAGTTGTATCGGTGGTCGATAGAACTTGAGGGAATATATGTTCTACCTTTAGCTCCTCGTTGGGTTCGACACTCTTACTTATCGAAAGAGGCTACAATTGATCCCCTATACTTGTGGGTTATCAATGACACACATCTTTATAAAGGAGTAGATGGTATTATTAGACTTTGTGAACCTGAGCATGAAAATTGACAAATCCTACGAATATGTCACTCCGAAGCTTATGGAGGGCATCATGTTAGAGATAGAACTGCTCACAAGGTATTGTAATCTGGATTTTATTGGCCTACTCTCTTCAAGGATGCCCGCAAGTTCGTCTTATCTTGTGATGAATGTTAAAGAATAGGTAATATCAGTAAGCATCAAGAAATTCCTATGAATTGTTCACTTGCTATTGAACCATTTGATGTTTGGGGATTTGATTACAAGGGACCTTTTCCTTCCTCTAATGGGTATACACATATTTTGGTTTCTGTTGATTATGTTACTAAATGGGTAGAAGCTATTCCAACAGTAGTGCTCATCACAACACCTCTATTAAAATGCTTAAGGAAGTTCTTTTCCCAAGGTTTGGAGTCCCTAGATATTTAATGACTGATGGTGGTTCACACTTTATTCATGGTGCTTTTCGTAAAATGCTTGCCAAGTATGATGTTAACAATATAATTGCATCACCTTATCATCCTTAGTCTAGTGGTCAAGTTGAACTTAGCAATAGAGAAATAAAATTAATTTTACAAAAGACTGTCAATAGGTCCAGTAAGAATTGGTCTAAGAAATTAGATGATGCACTTTGGGTTTATAGAACAACATATAAAAATCCTATGGGTATGTCTCCTTATAAAATGGTTTATGGAAAAGCTTGTCATTTGCCTCTTGAGTTATAACATAAAGCATATTGGGCAATCAAAGAGCTTAACAATGATTTCAAACTTGCTGGTGAAAAGTGGTTATTTGATATTAGCTCATCAGATGAATGGAGAACCCGAGCTTATGAAAATGCAAAATTATTCAAAGAAAAAGTTAAAAGATGGCATGGCAAAAGAATCCAAAAGTGTGAGTTTAAAGTCAGAGAATATGTTCTTTTGAACAACTCTCATTTCAGATTCTTTGCTGGAAAACTCCTCTCAAAATGGGAAGGCCCCTATATTATCGAGGAGATTTATTGGTCTGGAGCCATCAAAATAAATAATTCCGAAGGTACTAACCCGAAGGTTGTCAATGGACAACGAATAAAACATTATATCTCATGTACGCCCATTAATGTTGAAAGTAATATTATCCAAACTATGACACTGGAAGAACACATAAAAGAGTCTTTTCGGAACACTCCAGAATCGTGAAAATAAGGAGGTACGTGATATGGTAAGTAAACGGACTCCGAAAAATTCGCAAAAATATTTTCTATCAGTTTTGGAATATTTAGAAAATTAGGAAATAAAGAAACTTCCAGGAAGCGTACCCTGGTGGGTACAAGACACCATGGTGCGCCAGGCTTGCCTGGCGTGCCCAGGTGGGTTGTTGCCACCTGGGACACCTTCCGGACTCCGTTTTTCTTCCGTTTGCTTGTCCCCCAAGATAACAAATCTATATATACTTCCCGAACCTGTTAACCACCGTATCATGGAGAAATCCTCTATTCTCTTTGCTTGCTATTTTCTGTCAGATCTGTTGAGACAGGCATCATGTCTTCTTCTTCCACTAACAATGTGGAAGAGGATGCTTGGTTGATAAAGATCAAGCTAAAGAGATAAGAGCCTGCTGAATCCGTCAGAGGAGATGAGGACAAGGAGCTTACCATAGATCGGCCTCTGGTCTTCGGACAAGCACTTCCAGCCGAGGAGGAAGAGGAAGATATCATTAAACCTTACCTTGCTCACCTTACTCCTGTTGAGATTGAAGCCTTTCGCATCATTGAAATAGTTCGCATACAAAATAAGTATCCCACTCGTGAAAATATTCTACATCAAGAGCATATCATCCACCTCCGGAGTGTCATCCGTCGATTGGAGAATCTCTTGATCCTTAAGGATAGGATCGCTTCATCACCACCATCATCTTCTTCACCACCAAAAGAGAACTGAGTATCGGCTATGGGCACTCCCCCTGGCTTCCGCTAAGCTTGGGAGAGGTTCCCCGGTATCGTATAATCCCACTATCTTTTGCCTTTACTTATTTTAGTTTGATCTTTTGCTTTAGGTGAATAAAAGTTTAGTTCGATCCTTTCTTTGAGAGTTTGCTTAGTGATCTATCCTTGTAATTGTGTGCGAGATATATAATGAAGTTTAGTTTGAGTTTTTGCTTTCTTTACTTTTATGTTGCAAATAAAACAAAAGTAAAAGAGAAAGGCAACAAATAAAATAAATGAAATAAATGAAGAAAAGATCATATACTAATCTTATGGTAGGTGATAACACCACATAAGGAAAAGTATAAGTAGAAAATATTATTAGAGATTGACAAACATAGCATTAGTCAATGATGCAACTCATGAAAGAATTAATAAGGGAAGAGAAGATTCACATATAAATATTCTATCCTACAGATCTTTTGTTATTGTGAGCCCTCATCAAAATATTATATGCCAAAATTGTTGATGTTGGACAAGGAATACAACTTAATGGTTTATGTTTGTTTTGTATTCACATAGAAGTCATATTGTCATGGATCCTTTAACATGTGGTGCTTGCCCCTATCTTTGCTAGCCAAAATTCCGCACTAAGTAGAGATACTACTTGTGCATCAAAAAACCCTTAAACCCAAATCTTATTTTCAAGTGTCCACCATACCTACCTAGGGATTGAGCAAGATCCCTCAAGTAAGTTGTCATCGGTGCAAAAAGGGAGTAAAAATTGCTTCTAAATGTGTGAGATCATTTAGTGTAAGAGAAAATTGAGCGTTGCACGAACTTGTGATGGTGAAGAATAAAAGCGACAGACTGCATAATAAAGGTGGCTATCACAAGGGGCAACACAAATGTGACATTCTTTTGCACTAAGGGGTTGAGCATACAAACAAATAAGCGCATGAAAACCTCTGCTTCCCTCTGCGAAGGGCCTATCTTTTACTTTTATGCAAAGAGTCAAAGGTTTTCCTTCTACTCCTTTTTATTTTCTCTTTTGGCAAGCATCATGTGGTGAGGAAATATCTAGGCACATATGTCCAGTTGAATATAGATATCATGAGTTATTATTGTTGACATCACCCTTGAGGTCAATACATTGGGAGGCAAAACTATAAGCCCCTATCGTTCTATGTGTCCAGTTGAAACGTTTTGCTCATGTGTATGCGGTGAGTGTTAACAATCATAGAAGACTATATGATGGTTGAGTATGTGGACTTGCCTAAAGGCTCTGATATGTGACCCTTCCTGAAAAGATGATGAATTATAGTTACAAAGTTGACTAAGAACATAGTTTGTTGGTTTCTAATAGAGTTTTTGCTTTATACTTCAATTATGTGATGAATTGTTACTTATTCATGAGAAGTATATGATAAAAGTTCTATGATAAAAGCCTTATGTTTCATTTTGTTGCTGTTATAATAATGAACATGATGCTTCTATGTCCGTATTTTTTTTTATCGACACCTCTCTCTCTAAGCATGTGGACATGTTTTTCAATTTCGGTTTTTGCTTGAGGACAAGCGAGGTCTAAGCTTGGGTGGGGGGGTTGATACGTCCATTTTGCATCATGTTTTCTTACTGTTATTTATGATGTTTTTATCCATAATAATGCTTTTTGGAGTAATTCCAATGGCTTTTCTCTCATAATATGCAAGGTACACACAAAGAGGGAGAATTCCGGCAGCTGGAAATCTGGACCTGGAAAAGCTATGTCAGGCCACCTATTCAACACAACTCCAAACAATCTGAAACTTCGTGGAGATTTTTTATGGATTATTTGAGGAATATTGGAGCAAATAACTACCAGAGGGGGCCCACCAGGTGGGCACAACCCACCTGAGCGCGCTAGGGAGCCCTGGCGCGCCCTGGTGGGTTGTGCTCACCTAGGCCCACCTCTGGTGCCCATCTTCTGGTATATAAGTCATTTTGACCTAGAAAATGAGGAGAGGACTTTTGGGACAGAGCACCGCCATCTCGAGGCGGAACTTGGGCAGGAGCACTTTTGCCCTCCGACGGAGCGATTCCGCCGGGGAACATCCCTCCCAGAGCTGGAAATCATCATCATCATCATCACCAACAACTCTCCCATCTTGCGGAGGGCAATCTCCATCAACATCTTCAACAACACCATCTCCTCTCAAACCGTAGTTCATCTCTTGTGTTCAGTCTTGTTACCGGAACTATAGATTGGTGCTTGTGGGTGACTAGTTGTGTTGATTACATCTTGTAGTTGATTACTATATGGTTTATTTGGTGGAAGATTATATGTTCAGATCCAATATGCTATTTAATACCCCTCTGATCTTGAGCATGATTATCGTTTGTGAGTAGTTACTTTTTTTCTTGAGGTCACGGGAGAAATCATGTTGCAAGTAATCATGTGAACTTGATATGTGTTTGATATTTTGATAGTATGTATGTTGTTATTCCCTAAGTGGTGTCATGTGAACATCGACTACATGACACTTCACCATATTTGGGCCTAAGGGAATGCATTTTGGAGTAGCAATTAGATGATGGGTTGCAATAGTGACAGAAGCTTAAACCCCAGTTTATGCGCTATTCCGTAAGGGACCGATTGGATCCAAAAGTTTAATGCTATGGTTAGAATTTATTCTTAATACTTTTCTCATAGTTGCGGATGCTTGCAGGAGGGTCAATCATAAGTAGGAGGTTTGTTCAAGTAAGAACAACACCACGAATTAAGCCAACGTGATGAAAGTGGCTAGATGAAATTCCTGTGTACCCTCAAGAACGCTTTGCTTATCATAAGAGACCGTTTTGGCCTGTCCTTTGCCTCAAAAGGATTGGGCTACCTTGCTGCACTTTTGTTACTACTATCGTTACTTGCTCGTTACAAATTATCTTGCTATCAAACTACTCTGTTACTTACAATTTCAGCACTTGCAGACATTACCTTGTTGAAACCACTTGCCATTTCCTTCTGCTCCTCGTTGGGCTCGACACTCTTACTTATTGAAAAGAACTACAATTGATCCCCTATACTTGTGGGTCATTAGCGCGTGAGGCGTCGACGGTGGCCTCGACGACGAGGTGGTCCTCCAAGATCTGGGGGTCAACTCAAATGGCAGCCATCGCAACCTCATCCGCGCGTGTGGCCGTGATTTGCTTCTCCACTGCCAAATGCTCCTTGAGCTCCTGGTTATACTGCGTGCACTATGGCTTAGGGCGGCGCTTATTTGCTGGAGGGGTCGGTGATTTGGGTGGAAGGTGTCACGCCGGCGGTCGGGGCATGTGGGATGTGGAAGGAGGAGGGGGATAGGGGTCGGGTGTGGATTACCTACCTGGATAGACGGGGCCGAGCAGTGTGAAGGAGGGTCAGCGGCAAGGAGGTGGTGCTGCAAGAAAGGAGTGAAGGTTTCAACTTGGAAAGGAAGGCGGAAACAGGGGAAATGTGGCTTTTGTTAAGGGGGGGGCGGGGAGGTAGATATTTCCACGGAAGCCAATTTTTTTGAATTGGTTCATAAAAAAACCGGCGCGCAAAGTGTCATCAGACACGGTCCCTTATTCAGCATTGTGTACAATATGTTAACATCACAAATGATTCAGATAGCATAACCCGTGTGTGATGAATTTGAACGTCAAAAATTTTTGGTTCGAATTTCCCTGGTTACAATGGTCATCCACGTCCTTTCATAATTTGTGTACACAAAGGAGACTACATCACACCCACACTTCTTAATCGAGCAATTTCAGCACCTTCTCGCGTAGGCCGTATGCATACTATACACCGACGGCGCTCTAGGATATTTTATACCGCATGTCACAGGTTGGTGATAATAAACTGTGTGCGGTCTACTTGATTTTTCGTCTTGATTTGAGTTACATAATGGGGTCACAACTACAAAGGATGGTGTTTGAATTGCTAGAACTTTTATCTACAGTGAACATGCAACTATAGGTGTGCCGTCAAAAAACTTGGAATTATTTAGGGTTCGTTTGGACATTTTTATACATTAACTTGGTTTTCTAGGCATTTCAGGTTCACAATTCAAAATTAAACTACATGCACATGCTCCATTACACCAAAATGGGTTGTAAAATGATATATGTGTCCATGGGTTGATACTTATGTCCCATTCAAGAAATGGGGATTAATTTCAAACACCACGGCACCGTGGCTCTCTGGCAAACATTGAGGTGCTTGGTTTTGTAATTTTAGTAAATACAAAACTCTTCTGAAATTCATGAACCTTGGCATGCTATCATGTAACGGCATCAACATGTTGGGGTAAAAAATATTGTCTCATTTGGGGCAGGTTATGGTATAAGCTTCTCGCAAACCAGAGCTTCTCTCACAACAAGCGAGATGGTTTCGGTAGGGAACGTGCCACCTTGGGCGACGAAACAATATCTATTGCCTCTTCTTACTTTCAACCTTTTTCTCGTGTCAACATAGAACAACAGGAGTGTTTTGCAAATTTTTGGGACTTTTCGGGGTTCGCTTGGACATTTTTATACATTAACTGAGTTTTCTATGCATTCATGTGCATAATTCAAATTTGAACTACATGCACAAGCTCCGGTGCATATAAACGGGTTGAAAAATCAAATGTGTGTCCTTCGTTGCAACCTTAGCTCCCATTCAAGAAATTGGAATGAATGTCAAACACCTTTGCCACTGTCGCTCGGCCACTAACATTGAGAAACATGGTTTTAAAATTCTAGTAAATCTAAAACTCATTTGAAATTCATGAAACTTGACATGCTATCATGGAACGGCATCAACATGCAGTGGTAAAAATATTGTCCCATTTGGGGCAGGTTGGGTATAAGCTTCTCATAAACCAGAGCTTCTCGCAACATGCCTCATGGTTACGGTAGGGAACTTTCACCTTTCTGGATGAAACGATATCCATTGCCTCTTCTTGATTTAAACTTTTTATCTAGTGTCAACATAGAACAACAGGAGTGTTGTGTTAAATTTTAGAATTTTTCAGGGTTCGTTTGGACATTTTTATACATTATTTGAGTTTTCAATGCATTTATGTGCATAATAAAAATTTGAACTATAGGAACATCCTCTAATGCATATAAATTGGTTGAAAATTCAAATTTGTGTCCTTGGTTGCATGCTTAGGTCTCATGCAATAAATGAGAATGCATGTCAAACACCCTGCCACCGTCACTCGGCCGCAAACATTGAGATACCTATACCTGGTTTTTAAATTCTAGTAAATCCAAAACTCGTCTGTAATTTATGAAACTTGGCATGCTATCATGGAGCGGCATCAACATGTCGTGGTAAAAATTTTGTCCCATTTGGGGCAGGTTTGGGTATAAGCTTCTCACAAACCAGAGCTTCTCACAACAAGCCTAATGGTTTCGATAGGGAACGTGCCACCTTTGGGGACGAATCGATATCCGTTGCCTCTTATTGCTTTCAAAAACTTTCTAGTGTTAACATAGAACAACAAGAGTGCTGCGTTAAATTTTGGAATTTTTTGGGGTTCTTTTGGACATTTTTATACATTGACTGGGTTTTCTAGCCATTTTATGTGCATAATTCGAATCTGAACTACACGCACATGCTCCAGTGCATATAAATTGGTTCAAAAATCAAATATATGTCCTTGGGTGAATGCTTAGGTCCCATGCAAGAAATGGGAATGATTTCGGACACCAAGGCATTGTTGATTGTCGGCAAAACGTTGAGATACTTTGTTTTTAAATTCTAGTAAATCCAAAACTCATCTGAAATTCATGAAACTTGGTATGCTATCATGAAATGGCACCCGACATGTTGTGGTATTTTTCTTGTCCATTTTGAGAGAAGGCGCACTCGAATAACAACCAGCAAAGGCATTTTGAAACAAATAGCTGCCACTGTAACATCTCAAACGTTTTGTATAATTTAAATCATGTACATTCTGTTAACCATTCACGTGACGCCACGCCTTACTCTTTTAATGGCTAGGAGGTGCCGTGCGGACAAGTGCTTGACTAAATGGGAGGCGTGCGAGTTGTACTCCAATGCGCAGGCTCCACTATTGTAGGATGCTGCTAATGCAACACTACGATCAGAGACCCTTCGACGAAACTGTGTGCGATGCAATAATCGCAAATAGTGGTGTAAAAAACCATTAAAAAGGTGCAAAATGTTTGCGATGACAGATGCATCAAACACAATTCGGATTTTAGTTGCGTGTGCGATGCAGGGCATACAGTTCAATTCAATTAACTATTTGCGATGAGGAGGAACAAAAGAAACGACGACAAGATGAAGGTGTGTGCGATACACAGCATAGGGTTCACTCGGATGAACTATTTGTGATTAGGAAACACAAAAGAAACGGACAGCCAGATGAAGGCGTGTGTGATGTAGAGCATACGGTTCACTCAGATGAACTCTTTGTGATTAGGCAACACAAAAGAAACGGGCAGCCAGATGAAGGTGTGTGCGATGTACAACATACGGTTCACTTGGATGAACTATTTGTGATTAGTAAACACAAAAGAAACTGTCAGCCATATGAAGGTGTGTGCGATGTACAACATACGGTTCACTCAGATGAACTGTTTGTGATTAGGCAACACAAAAGAAACAGTCAGCTAGATGAAGGTGTGTGCGATGTAGATCATACGGTTCGCTCGGATGAACTGTTTGTGATTAGGCAACACAAAAGAAACGGTCAGCCGGATGAACGTGTGTGCGATATATGGCATGCGGTTCACTCAGATGAACTGTTTGTGATTAGGCAACACAAAAGAAACGGTCAGCCAGATGAAGGTGTGTGCGATGTACAGCATACGGTTCACTCGGATGAACTGTCTGTGATTAGGCAACACAAAAGAAACGGTTAGCCAGATCAAGCTGTCTGCAATATACGGCATGCGGTTCACTCGGCCTTGTCGTCAGTGTGTGACCTCTTTGGCAACCATTCGCTCCCCACTAGCCTCTTCTTGTACCGTGGCAACCGTCCACCGCCTCTTCGCCTTTCCCTCTCGATTTGGAACTGCTGTCGCAGGCTCTTCCTCCCTCCATTTGCCTTCACCCTTCCTTCTGCCATTGTTCGATCATCTTCTCCATGGAGGGAACAGGCCAAAAACGACCCCGTTATTCTTGCCCCGATCTAAAAGATGACGTGGTGGAGGAACTCATTAATCGGTGCGACGTCATCACCTCGGCTAGCATGGCAGGTTCGTTCAAGACCATTCTTGACTCAACTAATAACATCATTACAAGGAACCCAAGGGTCAGGAGCAGTTTGATCTCCCCTATCTTCTTCGCTGTTACCCTGCTGACTGGCGCGGGGATGAGGGAACACTACAAAAAAAGACACATCCGTGACATTTTGGGCCGAGCGAATTTTTTTTCTGTCATACATATAACACTTCAATGACGATAATTGTGACAAAACCCAGTATCATCATAGACGTGGTGGGATCCTACTTCTATGACAAAAAATCATGACAGAAAATGGGCTTTTCGTCCTGGGCGGGCCGGAGACGCAGCTGCATGACATTCTTTGGGCCGTCCATGACAGAAAAAACCATGGTAGAAGCGAGGGGGAGGAAAATTTCAGGGAGTTCCCGGTTACGGTGGGAGGTCGGGGGCCGAGCGATGCGGGTTTCTCTCGTACACGTACGCGCGTGTGTGCGAGGCGTTGGGCTCTAACTGAACCCGAGCGATTGCACTGCAGGCTATGCGTTACTGAACCCGAGCGATCGATCAATGGCTGTTAACTGAACCTGATCGAGCGATTCCTTCGATACTGCTGCTAACTGAAGCCGCTCGATTGGATGAACAGTGAGCGTTGCGGGGGGGGGGTGGATGAATAGTGAGCGGTGGCGTTGCCTCTGGATGAACAGGACCCTGTGGTGTGGTGGAGGGCTGGATGAACAGTAGACGGTGGAGGGGTGCCCGTGGAGGGGTGGTTGAACAGGACCCCGTGGTGTGGAGGGCTGGATGAACAGTAGACGGTGGAGGGGTGGTTGAACAGTAGCCGATGGAGTAGCGCGCAGTGGAGGCTGGATGAACAGGAGCCTGTGGAGGCTGGAGGAGGTCGACGGTGGAGATGAACAGTATCCTGTGGAGTCCCGTTTTGCGGTACGCCACACCCCTCCCAATGAACATGACCCCCGTTTTGACCGTAGCACTCCAACACAAGTCCGGTTCATCCGTTTTGCGGTACGCCACACCCCTCCCGATCAACAGGACCCCCGTTTCGACCGTAGGAGGTCCGTTTCCTCTGTTTTGCGGTACACCACACCCCCCCGATCAACAGGACCCCCGTTTCGACCGTAGGAGGTCCGTTTCGTCCGTTTTGCAGTATGCCAGACCCCTCCCGATGAACAGGATCCCGTTTCGAACGTGGTCGGTCGAACACAAGGCCGTTTCCTCCGTTCTGTGGTACGCCAGGCCTCGTTTCCATCGCTTGTTCCGTCCAAGCCCTCCCGATGAACACGACCACGCATTCCGTTCCGACCCAGCCGGTTGGTTCCCACGCGTTCCGTTGCCTCCCGATGAACATGACGCATTTCGTTGCCTCCCCATGAACACGATGCATTCTGTTGCCTCCCCATGAACACAACGACAACGATGTTTCTCCATTCCGACCCAGCCATGTCAACGAGCCCTCGCCGTACGTATGCGCGAGTAGGTGTTCGACACCCTGCCCGTATGTACACATACGTGGCCGTATTTTCTTTCTTGCACCCTGGCCGCTGTATGTACGTGTACATGCTATGTGCGCGCCTCTAGCACGACACGTACGCGCCTCTACTATGACACGTGCGCGCCTCTACATCCACCAGTATATATGTACGTACACGTTCGCGACCAGAATGACAACGCTATGTACGCTTCGACTAGGTGGGTCCCGACTGTCGGGCACTTCCTTGCGTGCGAAGATGTAGCTGGTGGGTCCCAACAGTCAGGGGGCAGATCGTTTTTTTTCCCGGACGCACATCCTTGCGTGCGAAGATGTAGCTGGTGGGTCCCAGAAGTTAGGGGCGAATCGTTTTTTTTTCGGACGCACTTCCTTGCGTGCGAAGATGTAGCTGGTGGGTCCCAGCAGTCAGGGGGAAACATTTTTTCGCGAAATACAGTGGCCCGTCCGGTGGGTCCCAGCTGTCAGGTGGAGGAATCATTATTTTCCATGTAATAAGGAGGCCTTCCTTGCTGCGGCCGTGGACCCGGCTGTCAGCCTCTCCACGTACAGTCCATGTCCGATGGAAGTCGTTCCTTGACCACGTTGACCACGACGCGCCGAGAGCACCAGGGCGGTGGACAACGGCGAGGCCTAGGAAGGGGATGACGTGGAGCCGGGGAGGACGCGGTAGTGGAAGCCCACACGGAGAGGAGTACGAGGGTTCACTGGTTTGGCTGCGGTGTGAGGTTATCGTCGCCGCAGGGCCTGGCCAGCGATGGGAATAGTAGGGGGCAGTGAGGCCTCCGCGGCAGCACATCCGGCCAAGGGAGGTAGGAGCATGTGGCACGACCGGCGCTGCTTTGGGCAGCTGGAGCAAGAAGACCAGAGGTTGAAGAAGCACTACGGCCGTTGGATGGACATCGTATGGTCAATGGAGCTAGAATCGTTTATATTGACTAAGTTGACAAAGCCCTCCATCCCCGTCAACTTAGTAGACCCACAAGTCAGCCTCCCACCAAGGTGGGTCCCAGCTAGTAGGGGGTATTCATTTTTTTGTGCGTAATAAGGAGGCACTTCCGGTGGGTCCGAGCTGACAGCAGGGGGAACGTTTTTTCACGAAATACGGTGGCCCTTGATTGGGTCCTAGCAGTCAGGGGCAAACATTTTTTTTGCAAAATACTGGTGGGCGTCCAGTGGGTCCCTGCTGTCAGGTGGAGGAATAATTATTTTCCACGTAATAAGGAGGCACTTCCTTGCGGCTGCCGTGGACACAGCTGTCAGCCTCTCCACGTACAGTATTCTTCCGATGGAATTCGGTCGTTGACCACATTGACCACGCCGCACCGAGAGCACCACGACGGTGGACGACAGCGAGGCCTAGGAAGGGGACGACGCGGAGCCGGGGAAGACGCAGCAGTGGATGCCCACGTGGAGAGGAGTACGAGGGTTCACTGGTTCGGTTGCGCTGCCGTCGCCGCAGAATAACATGGGGTGTGGGTGAGTGGAGTGGAGGGATGGCCTGGCCAGCGGTGGGAGTAGTATGGGGGCGGTGAGGCCTCCGCGGCAGCACAGCCGGCCACGGGAGGCAGGAGCAGGCGGCACGACCGGCGCTGCTTTGGGCAGCTGGAGCAAGAAGACCAGAGGTTGAAGAAGCACTACGGCCGTTGGATGGACATCGTACGGTCAGTCAAGCTAGAATCGTGCATATTGACTAAGTTGACAAAGCCCTTCGTCCCCGTCAACTTAGTAGACCCACTATACTGGGTCCTAGCTAGCAGGGGGGTATTCATTTTTTTGTGCGTAATAAGGAGGCACTTCCTTGCGTGCGAAGATATAGCTGGTGGGTCCGAGCTGTCAGCGGCGGTAACGTTTTTTTCGTGAAATATAGAGGCCCTTTCGGTGGGTCCCAGATGTCAGGTGGAGGAATCATTATTTTGCGCGTAATAAGGAGGCATTTCCTTGCGTGCGGCCGTGGACCCAGCTGTCAGCCTCTCCATGTACAGTCCACTTCAGATGCATGTCGGTCATTGACCACGTTGACCACGCCACGCCAAGAGCACCAGGGCGGTGGACGACAGCGAGGCCTAGGAAGGGAACGACACGGAGGCAGGGAAGGCTCGGCAGTTGTTTTTGTATCCCACGTGGAGGGGAGTACGACTGTACGAGGGTTTACGGGTTTGTCTGCCGTCGCCGGAGAATAATAGCAGGTGTGGGTGAGTAGAGGGATGGCTAGGCCAGCGATGGGAGTACGGTGGGGCGGTGAGGCCTGCGCGGCAGCACAGCCGGCCGCAGGGATGAGGGTGCAGGCAGTCCCGCCAGCGCTTGTTTGAGCGGCTGGAGCAGGAAGAGCAGAGATTGAAGAAGCACGACGACCGTTGGATGGACATCCAACAGTATACAGGCCATCTGTGGAAAGCCTCAAATCTATGGAAAATAGCATACAACCCATCTGCCATTATTTCAAATAATTTACAGCCCATTTGCTAATTCTTACGGGTTTTTTTGGAGCCCATATTCTTTTGGTTAGCATTACAGCCCATATTGTGGCCACGGTTAAAAAATTATACGAAATTTTGCATATGTCAGTGCGGTGTGAACTGTTTTTTATCCCGAAATTTCGAGTCACATTCAGACTGATTTTAAAAATAAATGTATATCAATATAAAATCCAATAAATTGTCCACGCATAAAAATCAATGCAATTTAAAATCTCGAAATGAAAAAAATATATTTGAAACTAATTGTCGGTTTGATGTGTTTTAAAAATGTACAGCCCATTTCTCATTACTGATAGGCCATTTTCTCGGCCAGCCGAATGAAGCTCTCCTCGTCTTGAAAGATTTGCAGCCCAACAAGCCTGATAAAGCGACTTACTTGACAAATCACAAAAAAACTGGGCTAGCCATTTTCAGAAAGAAAAAAACTACTGGGCTGGTCTGTGGTAAACATAAAAGAAAAGGATGTCTAGACAGGCCAGAGTGTCCCGCACAGCCCAGTTGACACCCTGCTTCCATCTCAAAAACAAATTAGATAAATGCCACTCCAATTATAGCGATTCATAAAAATGCCACTGCAATTTCCAAACTTTGAAAAATGCCACTGCAACTTTTGCAAACTTGAAAAATGCCACTACAGTTTGCAAACTATGAAAAACGCCACTCCAGACTTCGAAAAATGCCACTAGAAATGCCATGAAATGGCATTTTTCAAAGTTTGGAAATTGCAGTGGCATTTCTCGGATACACCAGATTTGGAGTGGCATTTATCATATTAACCCAAAACAAAAATAATTGGGTGAGCTGTTGGGTCCCTAGTGTCAGCCGCTCGTTGTGCAATTCTCTCGTTTATTGACTACATTGACAATGGCATGGGACCCAGATGTCAGAAATCCACTAGGAGGAGCCATTTTTTATTGGCTTGAAATAAGGAGGCACTTGCTTGCATAATGCCATGACCTTGGCGGGTCCCTGCTGTCGTCCTCTCCACGTACAATCATCTCCTGATTGTGTACGCGTCAACTTGCTAGGCCCACAAGTCAGCCTCTAAACCCGTGGAGGACAAATAAAACCCATTTAAAAAAATAACAACCCATTCCATACGTTCAAACGGAACAACATTCAGAGCAAAGTAACAGGTCTGATCCACATATAGAGTACTGAACTTCCACGTTGACAACCATCATAGCCAAGTTAACTATCTACTCCCACTAATACTCTAGTAGCGTACAAGTACTAACTTACTCTTAGCTAACTTGACGATGTCGGACGCCATATGTGGTACACGCTAAATGCCGGCACCGGCATCGTGCGCCTCGCCTCGGACTTGCAAGAGGTGCGATAGGGCGCGTTGCTCGCGCGCGTTGGCCCTTTCCATGCCGGCGTGGTCCACCGAAGCTTCGGCTTCCAAGCGGGAAACCCACTTGACGAGCTGGTAGTAAAAATCGATGTCGCGAACGTGTGCGTGCCCGACAGCCTCCAGGGCTATTTGCCGGGCACCGGCCTCCACGTAGTCGGCCCAGTTGCGGGCGCTCTGCTCGCGACTCAGAGCGTCGGTGCGCTACTGCTCCATGTCCCGCTGGCGGCGCAAATCGGCGATACGCTGCTCCTCCGCCAGGCAGTCGTGCTCCAAAAACTCCTGCTCCTCCGCCATGCGGTCGTGCTCCAACAACTCCTCGATATCCGCATTGCCATCTAAAGACAGATAGAATGCCTCCTCCCTCCGTCTACCTTCCGGTGAAAACCCAAACAGTAGTTCCGGCGGTGATCGCCTCCGGTGTCGCCTACCGCGGACAGGCGGGGGCATGTCGGATGTGGCGAGCAACGTCGGGCCGGTGGGGGCTTATGAGGATATGGCGAGTTGGGTCACGGTGGCACCGGAGAAGGCCGGGAAACAGTACTTATAGGCGGAAGGTAGTGGGACGGTCATCGGAATTCAATGCATAATGGCTTAGCGCGCCAGCTTGCCGTGGAAAACTAGAGAAACTGAAATTATGACTGTGTCATCCCGCTCCGTCTGGGTCGCACGCGGGCATGGCGGTTAAACGAGTGCACTCAAATCATCTCCCTCCTTGTCAATAATGATTCCACGGATTTAAAAAGCCCGCAACAATTAAAGTGTTTCTTTTTTTGCATCAGTTAGCTGCCTTAATTATGGCCGGCTGCATGCAGGCACTTAGAATCACTTGCAGGCAGTACGCGAAGCAGCATGCAACGAGTCGCAGCCGAGGGCACGCATGCAACCACTTAAATCGCTGGAATTAATTAGGCTTAAACTTCTACATGCCATTAATTATTGACATGCCTTGGTCTTGCTGCTTTGCTCATGGAATTAATTAGGCTTAAACTTCTTCAGAGGTAGGCATTTTTGTCCGTGTAGGATCGATAGTGTAGCTTGTCAGTTTCTTCAGAGGTAGGCATTTTTATTCAAAAAACTGCCACTTCGCATCCTGCGTCGCAAATAAAACTGCCAAGAGCGCATTTGTAGGCTAGCTAGTGATCTATCAGTAACTTGTAAACACTAAGCGAACAGAAATAAGTAACTGTTAATGCATCTCAATGATCCACAGATCATATACAAATATGTAGCTCCAAAAGCAAAGATCAGCCACTTCAGATCTTGCGTCGCAACTAAAACTAACTAGTATGATTCCCATACATAAGATCAACATGTTAATGCATCTCAATGATTCACAGATCATATACAAATATGTAGCTCCAAAAGCAAAGATCTAGAAAAACATTTGTTCTTCCTACTAACATGGATGCTTCTCTTGGCCAACATTCAGTACAGACTGAAAGACAAATTTGTTTGTGAAGTCTACAATTCCTCTTGCAAACGTAAGTGGTTTCACCAACAGCTGGAACCATGAGAATGAACCACACATGATGGAGGAACATCCACTGCAATATGATTTGGTCTTCTCTTGATCACACCGTGAGACTATTTTCGGAATACAAACTTTAACATAGGCAAAATGATGCCCATTGTATAATCAGACCAAAGCAATGAAGCACCTAGTGTTGGCCAATAAATAGTACAATACTACTTTTCTGTAGTCCATGAAGTGACTATCCAATCTTTCTGTGTCTATTTTCAAATGGCACTGCATGCAGTGACTATACTATTCTCTTGTGCAGTTCAACCAAAATTGCGGACACTTTGTTTGTTTGCCAAATAGCAAAGGGTAGACATCTCTGTCTACAAAAATATCAAGAAGCTAGTAAACATATACCACACCTTGTATTTTCGGTTTAAACATGTCTCTTCCGCTTAGCATCTATCATGTTCTGCACTGGACAATCTGATACAGTTATGTTTTGCCCTGGACAATTCTCATACTGAAATGATTTGTGGTTCAGAGCAGAAATATAGCGCCTATTCTTCATCATACCAGGGATATCCATGTTTGCACTGATGGAAGAGGTGAAATCGATACAACTGAAATTGAGCATCCAATCGATGAATCCTGTCCTGCACCTCCAATGTAGGTCCACCCTGCCAATAAATTCACATGCATACCACTAGTATTACTATCTAATGACAATACAAAAAGAGTAGCAAGATAGTAGCAAACCATGTACCTTCCTAATGAATAGCTCATAATGCCACCAATTGGATATAAAGGTTTGGAAAAAAACATGCTCCTAATGTTGAACCAGCTGGACTTTTTGTGCACTTTCACTAAAATCGAGCATCCCTATTTGCATAGATATAGAAAGTGTGATTACTCTAAAAGTGGCACTAGTTGAAGCATAGACTCACAAATATAAGCATTCCAATTTCTTAATGGTAAAAGGTAGCAAGACTGTTTCTAACCACCTGTTTGAAGGAATAAATAAAGCAACATCAGCTGATGTTAGGAAGGCATACATAGTTTTTTTCTGAAAAACTGAGCCATTCCTGACCTTGCCTCTTCTTTTAAGCAAATTTTGTGCAGTTCTACTAAAATAAAATTCCATCACCGCCTTGACAATTTAGTGACACTGTACAAAAGGAAATGACTTAACATTACATCATGATGTCAGGTATGTAGTCGACAGGCATTAGAGACAAACATACAGACCTCCTCCGAACGTAATGAACATTAATTTTAACAAAGGTGTGACTAGCTTTACCGGGATAATTTGAGTGAACTCTACACCCTTTGTTCCTTAATATAAGACGTTTTCACGGTTCAATTTAAAGTACCCAAACGTCTAGTATTTAGAAAAACAGGTAGTAGTTTTCTTGAGCACATATCTGGGAAAGCTTGCCACACTTTATTTATGTCCATACACTAATGCAACACCATTCAAATACTACAAATATACACTAATCCAGTGGCTAGTGCAACAGTAGAGTAGTTAGTTTATTACATGGTACAGTACAATGGTTTTACTGAACATATTTCAATGAACTCTAGCACTGGAAGGTTTCTATAAGAATTAACAATACAAAATGTAAAGGTAACAAGTTTCAGCATTGGTATACTAGCTGTGCATGAGCATTAAACCAAATACAAAAGTCTGAAGGTAACTAGCACTATTAACTAATGACAGTATAAAAAAATTGCAAACCATGTACCTCCAAGGTAAATATCATTTCGAACTCGGGTGGTGGGGGGGCTTAAAATTGCTATCCCAATCTTGATAATCGATCAAACATAAAAACTTGATCGAATGAATCAAGAGAACAGCCGAAGGAGGTGGTCCCCACTCTTGACCTTTCCTCTTGTCTTCATAATTGTATGTGCAGTTTAACCAAAATAAAATGACATCAGCGCCTTGGCATTTTGGTGACACTGTACAAAAAAATTCACTTATCTCATGAAAGTAAGGTATGTAATCTATAAGCATTACAGTGCAAAAATCTGAAGGTAGTAACAAGTTTCATCGTTGGTATACTGGCTGTGCAACAGCATTAGAATGCCTTAGCTGAAAAATCTTTAATACATCCACAATCAACAGCTAACCCTGAAATAATCCGGTGATATTAAATGGCATTGCTTAAATTTATCGGTGGCATTAGACTAAGAGCGGCATTAGTTAAATGTGGCATCACTTTAGCAGTAGCATTGCTTGACTTGACTGCTGGCGTTATACTACAGCAAAAAAAGTGGCAATAAGAGCATGGGAGGCCGATTCGGATAGTGGGCGCACCAGTACGATGTACCTCCACAGACGCAGAGTGGTGAGGGAGGTATGGTTGCCCAAAGCAACAAATATCCAGGCAGCATATGTGGATTACATCCCTTTTTTGTTCTCTTTAGCCACCTTTTTCCTATGTGAGGACAACAAACCGATCGACCCGGTCATTCTCTATTGCGTTGTCATGCCTTTCTACCCTTCTTCAACCAAGAGACACGAGACTCGTTCCTTAGCTACTGATTTTTCCCTTTTCAACCTAGATGCGAGTTCGATGCCTACTCTCTTGGACAGTACAGTCTCCCTTCCTTTCCTTATTCAACCCAGACATGGATTAGTCTGCATGAAGTAGGGTTTCCTTTAATAGTGCAAATTATGGTTTTCATCTGCGTGGCCAGCAGAGTAGAGGATAGCAAATTGGGAAGATGGTGGAGTGGAAAAAGATCCACATGCAACGACGTGGCAGATGGGGCAATAGAACAAGGTTATGGTTCGAAAAGAGGTAGCATACCTGATGGTCGGCGAGAAGTGGCTTCGCTCGTGGTCGTCGTCCTCCGCACACACTACGGCAGCGAGCTTGGGGACAGAGGCCATCCCACGCGGGCACTAGGTCTGAGAGGACGGCCTTGTCGTCAATGCGTGACCTCGCTCGCCGACGACGAGTGCGTCAATGCTGCACGTCCTTTTCTTCCCCGGCGGAACTGTGACCACCGGTGAGGAGGGAGAGAGGGGCCGTCTTTTTTAGATTCTGGAGAGAGGGTGGTAGTGTGAGAAGCAAGTGGGCAGCCCTTAGCAAGAAACCGCTCAAGCTCCAGCCTATATATCTTTTTTATACTACTAGTATTGGAGATGGAGTAGTGGTAGAGTAGTTTATATTCTCTCTGCGTACAGTACCAGTTAGTCGTGCTTCAAAACTGATCGGCACGCCATTAAAAAAATAAAGGTCGATAACTAATGTGGCACCTCGGGCCAACGCGGCCAGATCGCATTTTGCATGAGAAATTACACACCATGTTTCATTGACATGTGGTCCCGTTCCAACATATCAGTGAGACGACGGTGAGTAGTAGGAGTATTTCCGAACAGACATGTAGGCCGGGGTGCCACTTCGTGAACCGTGGCAAACTCGCAACTGTCCACCGACTCTTCGCCTTTCCCTCTCGATTTGGAACTACTGTCGCACGCTCTTCCTCTCCCTCCTCCATTTTCCTTCAGCCCTTCACCCTTTCTTCTGCCATTGTTCGATCGTCTTCTCCATGGAGGGAACAGGCTGGAAACGACCCCGTTATTCTTGCCCCGATCTGAAAGATGACGTGGTGGAGGAACTCATTGATCGGTGCGACGTCATCACCTCGGCTAGCATGGCAGGTTCGTTCAAGCCCATTCTCGACTCAACTAATAACATCATTACAAAGAACCCAAGAGTCAAGCAGCGGTTTGATCTCCCCTATCTTCTTCGCCGTGACCCTCATGACTGGCGCCGGCACGACGGAGGCCTCGCCCTGTGCAAGTTGATGTCGCTTGATAATGATACGTATCATGTTAAGATGCCATCGCTTGAGGGCAAGGCTTGGGAGGGTGCAAATGGAGATTGGGTTGTTTACATTGGGTCCAACTACGAGTGGGAACTTGTGAATGTGTACACTCGTGATCGGGTTCCACTTCCAAAAATCTCAGCAGACTGCCCAGAGGTTGAGCACACCGGTATTGTACACCCATTCAAATACGATCATGGTGACTGTCTTCTATGAAAGATAGCAATTTGTCGAGTTCCCAACCACTCTTGGAATTACAATAACTATCAAGTTGTTGCTATCTTCGACAAGCTTGTTGCCGTCCTTGGTGATTTAACTCGATGGATATTGCTCAAAAATCAGTTTCTGTACATGGATGAGTACTGTGATGCAATTCAATATGAGCGCCTTGTGTTTGCTGCCACCACTCTGGCACTGTTTTTGCATGGGATCATCATAGTTTCGGTACGTTTGTCTTCCACCGTAATTATAATTGTTTCATCCACATGCATGCGGGTTAGCAAGTTTCCCTTTACTAATTAACCTTCTTCTTGTGTTTCCAAGGTCCTGTGAACATCCCACCACCTATACATGAAAAATTTTATAACCAAGGGGGAGATGAGGATGGTGATGATCACGAGCATGAGGACGAGCACCGCCCATATACTCTGTGGCGCCTGGCAACTAATTCCGATGGATCACCTCTTCTTGTGTGTATACAGCCCACTGATGATGTTACTGCTAAGGAAGCAGGTGTAGTCTCCTATGGTCGCACTCTCCGGACCTATTCCAACACTCGTTGCATGGTATTCGGGATGGATACTAGTGTGCTAGCGCCAACTCCTTCTCCCTAGTACAGAATTGATAGTCTTGGAGAAAACTCGCTCTTCCTTGGACAAAACTATCCGATGATGGTGAAAGGCGAGCCAACTTCTGTTGACACAACGTTACTACCATTTATGAGAAGCAACTGTGTCTATACCTCGGACATTTGAGTGGTTCCCTACCCTGATACTGATATAGTAGGCCGCTTCAGCCTGGATGATCAGTCCTGCGTTGGTCTCCAGATCGACAATGGATGGCCCGTCCCGGAGAATCACTTGTGGTTCAAAGCAAGAGCTTGAAACGCCCAGGAATGGTTGAGTTGAAGTTCATTTCATTGATTGTTATTTGTTGTGTGGTGAAAACTTCATTATTTATAATGTATCCTCGTTGTCGATGTGGGTTGATGACCTGTTGTATGTAATAAAATGATATGCCTGTGATAAACTTACTAAATTTATGAATGGCTTTCGAGTCGTTTCTCTAAGTGAGTGGTGCGACGAGGTAAAAAAATATTTTCCGAATACATAATTGTACGTGCATTGCAACAGGTTATCGGATGAGGCCAATCAACAATACTACAATAGTAGTACACTATTTGTACTAGCTTCACATGCTTCGCGCGTCGGGCGGGTGTTTTTACTGTAGCCATATGTTAATGTGTTTGCTGTACATAACCAGCACCTCGAATCCTCGATACTAGTACTATATAGTAGGAGTAAGTAGTAGGAGTTGTAGGGTGGCATGGGCCAGAACAAGCATTCACGTCCAGGAGTACGGCACACGCCACCACCACGACATCCATCTGACACCATATTATTTCTTGGAGTCCGTGCTAGAGCAATCTCTTCAACCTCGTCATTTCTCTAACTTCAGCCATCGCACGGCGGGCGAGGTGGGGGTTTGCCGATAGTCGGTTTCCTTAACTGCGGTCCCACTTGTAAGGCCAACTCCAACGCATGACCCCAAACGGACCTCTATTTTGCACGAACTCCAATGATAATTTTGACTAGAAAAGCAAGACCAAAGAAAACAAGAACCACAAGAATACATTTTACTACTCCTTAAGTTGGATTAGTGCCTTCTCGATGCATTCATTGTTGATCTGCGGAGGCTCGATCTTGCGTGCTTCTTTCTTCTTCGAGTGTAAAGAAGTAGACGTTGCTTCCTCGCATCTAGTCTCATGTCTAGCCTCTATTCTAGTAGGAGTATCAACAAGTGCACTAATCTCATATCTAGCCTCTGTGCTAGCTAAATGTGATAGAACATCGACTAAATTGCGCTCTATCAATATATGGATGTACTCTTCTTCCCAATACAAAAACTTGCATCCATTCTACTCCCTCCGTTGCACAATACATGCCTTCTATTTGACAAAATATATATGTATCTAGACATGTTTTAGTATATAGGTACATCCATTTTTGGACAAATCGAAGTCAAGTATTTTGGAACGGAGGGAGTACACAATAAATTTTTTAAGTTAGCACAACTAGTCTAATTCGAGAGCACAACCGAAGATTTGGTCGGGTTCTTCCTCCTTTTGCCGACACGTGGGACATCCAGCATCCAGGTCATGTCAAGAAAGAAAATAGAGTGGTAGTCGAAGCCACGAGATGTGCATCTTGGGTTAAACTATAAATAGAATCTTACTACTCTTGAGTAACTCCAAAAGCAGCCACCGAAGATCTTTATTGGATTTGTTTTTCATCACCAGCACGTCGAGGTGAAAGATGTGCAGGTTCAGTGGGTCCTCTTGTGTTTTCACTGACATGTGGGGCCGCATGTGAGCAAACAGATGATGGGCTCCGCGCGTCCGCTGGCTGGCTGAGAAGAGAGATAGAGGAGGGCTAAGCACGGACTGCAGGAAATTTGTTCTACGTACCTCGATATAGGCTCGATATAGTGGGGTGGCATGGGCCATAACTAGCATTCACGTCTAGCAGTACGGCACATGCCACCCACATGAGTCCCATCCGACACCAATTTTCTTGGAGTCTGTGCTACAGCCATCTCTTCTCCCTCCTGTTTTCTCAGCCATCGCGCGGTGGGCGGGGTGGGGGTTTGCCGATAGTCTGTTTGCTCAACTGCGGTCCCACTTGTAAGTGAAAATGCAACACCGCACGCATTCTTGCTTGAGCGGCGTCCCGGACCAACCGTGTGGGGGTGCGACGTGAACATGGTAGGCTTTTCCTTTTGAACTCGTAACTTGTAAAATTTGGTTCTGCTCCATGGCGCGACCGATAGATAGAAAATAACGATTTTGCCTAGAGTAATGAGAAGTTTGGTTCTGGCGCCGTTCATGCATGGAGTATGTATGAAAATTATGAAGTTGACGCGAAAGGTAAGATAATTCCTGTAGTATCATATACTACTACATGGATTTGACGGAAAGATAAAAATACATATGGATCCATCAACGACATCCTCACGCCCTAGTGCGCCGGGTCACCAATCGACGTGTGAGGAGCAGCGGCGTTGGTGGCGAGCTCAACGTGCTTTTGAACAATGCCGTCCAAGGTTGCCCTGTGGTCCAAGAAGGCCAACGTCATATCGTCCTCCTCTTGCATGTAGTAGTCGTTGTGGACGATTTGCGCGTAGACGTGGGTTAATATGTCGATGGTGTCTTGTTGCGCCAGGCGCTGCGCGGCGAGCGCAACCTCGAGGTGGACATTCTCCGGCGCGACGGTGGGCAGTCGCAGGGCCACAAGTCCGTCGAAGAGGTTGTCACCATAGTGGCCGTTGAGGGTGGCGGGCATCGCAGAGCCTGGGCGCGTCGGCTGGAGGCTTACGTCAAAGTCATCTGCAAGCTTCTTGACGACGGTGAACTTGTCGAGGAAACCGACAAGGACCTCGTCGAACAAGGAGACGAAACTGTCGTCCAAGCGGCCCCTCGCCCTGGCGGCCTTAAGCAATACTACCTGGAGACGTTCCTCGGTGCCGGGCCGCAGGCCGGCATCGTGGACCATCTGGCACAGCCGACTGATGCTCGCGCTCATCGCCTCCATGGGTCTAGCTCGCTTCTAGTCAACTGATCTTGCGATTCGAGTGATCACTCTTGCCCTTGGTTAGCATGCATAGGTGCGTAGGATTTCGTACTACTCCTCGGCCCTCTACTGCACCTGCCTTTGGCTGTATGATAGGTGGGCCAGCCACCCCCTGGGCCCACATGTCATTCACCCAAAGGCAGTTGCCGTAAGTCAATGAAGCTGCGTCCCCCTCCGTGCCGGTGCATTATAGTAATCTCACCGGACCTCTAGTTGGGGCCAAACGAGAGAAGTTTGATGTTTACTAGTTTATTAGTCCCCTTTGAATTTTGCGCCAAGTTTTGACCTTTGATTTAACTAATAAAATGTTAAGGCATGTAAACAAAAATGTTGTGTAAGTCACCTTACGAAAACCAAATAATCCCAAAATACTTAGGCACGGTGCATTAACTCCCTCCTTGTTTCTTATTTCGTGACATATCAACCAATGAGAGATGTGGGCCGTGCATGCTTTCAATGACTTGAGATTACCAAACATGACATGCAGTGTTTAGTTCATTGCATGTAATCCTATTAGTACTCTAGTTAGAAAAAAACATTCAGTTCTCTCGCTGATAGGAATAAAACACCATGTATTTATTTACAGAGGGAGTAGTACATTTTTTGTCACATGCATTACTAGATATTGCTAGTCAAATACTAAAATCCAGATGGACGTGGTAGTACTCCTAAATCCAGACGGTGGTGCTACTAGTACTAGTAGTAGTACTACCAATGTAGTAGTAGGAGTACTAGCACTGTACTACCCGTTGGTCAAATTATTACGTGCTGCTCCTCATAGTGAAGTGACAAGACCCTGCGCCGGAGATGACACCTGAGTATAGGCGCCATGTTCGGCATACCATAGTCAGCCTCACCGTTTGTAGTCACTATCATCATGGCTGTAGAGCTAGCCTACTAGCAACTAGCCCTGTTCGACATAATTTCCCATGCGTAGATGCCCGTGCATTGCACGGAACACCAAGATTGGGGGTGGACGGCTCCGACAGCGGCCATCGCGCCAGATTTTTCCACGGCCTTCTAGATGTGGTGGGGAGGAGATAAGGCTGATTGTGAGAGACAAGGAGTTGTTTGTAAATAGGGAACAAGTGCGGGCATCTTTTTGCAAAAATGGAGAAGCTTGGTTTGTACGCGTCAGATCTAGATCTGACGGCTATTGGTGAAAGATGGGAGGCACAACATCATCACCAACTCAGGACCTGTTTGATTCGCAGGATTTTGAAAACGCAGGAATTGGACACGGCAATATTACAAGTTTCAAACTGATATTACAAATGTTAGGAGTAATGCTGCACCTACGAAGAGGGAATAACTAGGAAGTTCACGTAAGAACTTTCGTTACTTTAGGTGGACGCAACATTATCGTACAAACTAAAATCCACCGCCCTGACAAGTCACTAATGGGCAAATAAGTTTTCGAGTCTCAGGCCACTTGATGTTTCAAAAACAAATTCAGCTTCTACGGAGACTTTGTCATTTAGGCTTAGACGCTTGCGGTGATCAGCATACCATTCATTGTTGCGCCAGAGAACGCCAAACCTCATTACCTTGAGCACACTTGCATCCAGAACAAAGAACCTGGCCAATTTAATCTCAGATGTGCTGCCTCGGGAGTCGATCAAATCAATTTCTGTAAGATGGAGATCAAGGCATTCGATGAGATTGTTATAGTGCAGCACATTTTTCACTTTCGGGTCTTTTTTATCTGCAAAAGAAGAGAACATATTAGAGCAGCTGGCTGCATAATATTGCCGTGTCATCAAGAGGTACCAATATCATTTGCTCATACGATAGGGTTGGCTGGCTAGTGATATTCTCTCTCTCTCTTTCTCTCTCTCTCTGTTTCCTCTCATTTAACTAGGAGCATGTGAAGAGCTTGGGCATTTGTTGCCTTCCACTATGTGGCCGATGCCATATTTCGCAAAAGTATGCCACATAATACGCATCGATGTCAAATCAAAAGATTTTGGCACCGCTCTCGCGATGTGAGAGAGTTGGCACCGCTGTGCACACAGACCCACATGTATAAACAAATCAATCAAACCAACTACACTAGCCTCTCACTCTCCCAAACAAGTGTTTTTTATTGCCTTAGTCCTCTCTCTCTCCCACGCAATGTTTTTTCATTGCGTGAGTTAATTTGGCACCGGAGCAAAGTAGGTGATCCAGATTGGGGCACCAGGTGAGCAATGGAGGGGCATCGATGCCAAATGCATCACAAGTGAATTTGGCACATGTTTTGGCCTACATAGCCCACTTTTGTACTCCCTCCGTCCCAAAATTCTTGTCTTAAATTTGTCTAAATACGGATGTATCTAGTTACATTTTAGTGTTAGATACATCCGTATCTAAACAAATGTAAGACAAGAATTTTGGGACGGAGGGAATACTACCTCATATTTAGTATAAAAATTTGACCATAGATTTACCTAAGAAAATGCTCATGCATGTCACTAAAAATTACACCATTTGAAATTATGTTCAAATACGAATCCAACGATATAGTTCTTAGTGACATGCATTAACATTTTGTCAGTTAAATCTATGGTCAAATTTTGATACTACAAAATTGGAAGAGTAAACCAGGACGGAGGTAGTACTTGCTCTTAGGGTAACCATAGAGTTACTGGAGTAGTCTAAGTTACTTTCCACTATGACTAGCCTAGGCTACTATAGTAGTACAACATAAAAACGATGCAGGTGATCACGTGAGAAAAAATACTAAAAACATTTCTTTCAGTGCAGTGCGTAGATGCAGTTTTGAACACAACACTTGTCATCGTAATTTGGGAAAATTACGAAAAATTGAGCTACGTTGTGATTACCGTTTACTTATAGGAAAGAAGTTTCACCTCGATGAGTAGCTTATCCATGCATGGAAAGCATGTAAGGAATCCAACAACTTGATCCAGATTGGGGCCGATAGATTTTAGTGCTAATATCTTCACTATGCGCATGGACTGTGTCAAGCTTGTGGGACTCATTTTCTGGAAGACGGTCGTAAATACATCAAGAAGAAATTTAAAAATATGAATTTCAAGAAGACGGAGAAGAAGATGAGTGCTGTACCTGAACGATTACGGATCCAATAAAGAGTTTGTAGAATTTGGCAGACGAGTACACCAATGCTGTCAATTTCGGCGTGTCAATGACCCTGATTTTTGTTGGACCTTCTAGATCCGATACAAGAAATCTCTCAAGGAAAGGTGCATTCTCAATGACCATAACGTGGAACAGCTGGAGTGATCTCTTCCCAATTGATGTCTTGTTGCGGGGCCAGCAAGACACATAAATCCATCGGAGATTCGTCGAGGCGACGTGGAGGCTAATGTACCCGTGGATCTGCTCAAGACGAAGGTACTCGAGCGTAGTACAGCTGCGGAGCAGGTGCTCCATAGCCTTCTTCGAGATGAGAACGTCGAAGAGGTCAAGCTGCTTGAGTTGATGGAGAAGAAGGGCGGGCGCGGCATTAATCTAGGGAAGATAGCAGGAGCTGAAGCTGGCACGGCGCAGCGTTGGCGTGAGGCGGAGCGCGGACGGCGGCAGAGAGCGACATCGTCCAGCTTCAAAGATGAGCTCCTCGAGCTGATCTAGGGCGGGAGAAAATAACCACTCGTCGAACTCCGGTTGGACCTTGCAGTTGGTACTGAACATGCGGATGTCAAGGTGTCTGGCTAGCCCAGGGTGCGATGAAAGGATCTTGGAGACTACGGCCAAGCGTTTGCAATCCACGTCGCAGAGGCAGCTGTCAACGGTGAGGTTGAGGGGGACGCAGCGCCAGAGGGGGCGCCACCGCCGGGAGAGCAGGGTGGTCCGCATGACAAATTTTGGGGGGGAGGCCGATGATGACGAGCAGCATGTCATCGGGGAGGCTGCTGACGAAGTCCAGGCTCGCCGGATGCGGTTTTGGCTCGAGCTGCCTCCGCTTGTTGGCTGCCTCGCCGTCCATCTCAACCGGCGGCGACGCCGGTGTACACTTGTGCTGGTGTGTGTTGTGTGCTGGGTGTGCGCGAGTGCGTCCTTCTGTGCATGCTGTCGCGTAGTGGTGAATTGTGCGCGAGTGTGTCCTTCACGCGCAAGACACACCAGGCCGGAAATTAGCCCAACATTTAAATAGATCGCTAAAAGGCCGAAAGATGTACATCCTGAAAATTGGCCCATCCATTAAATGGGCCGTTAACAGGCCGAAATCTCATCGGGCCGATATTGAGCCCAAATATATAGCAGGCTGTTAACGGGCTCGAACTGACGATGGGCTGCAATGGTGTCAAATCTTTAATGGGCCGTTGACAGGCCAAATTGGCACATCTCGTATAGGCCGTGGGCTTAAATGGACCTGACACAAGTAGGCCTTATATGGGTCGGCCTGCTAATTTTTACTGGGCTGGCCTTTTTCACCGGAATGGGCCACTGTTGGGCCATGCCAGGTGTCGACCTATCATAGGCGCCTCCTGTCCAATGAGTGGATGACATTTGTCCCAACGGTGAGGCAACACGTGTTTCCTTCAGCCAATCAGAATTTTACACGTGGAAATTTCGCATTGGTCAGGGCTGTTAATGGGTTATCGGATCCAAAATCCGACCCGATAGCCTAACGGCATTCCGCTACGGTGGATGCCATGTGTCGGTCACCCTTGACGAAAGCACTTCTGTGATGCGCGATTTATCGTCATGGAAGTGGACACTTCCGTGATGATAATTTTGGTAATGTCATGGAACACTTCTACGACAGCACAAGTATGACTATCTTGATTCTGTCATAAAATCGTCATGGATGTACATGCATGACAAAAAACGCGACCTACTGTGAAAAACACGTATCATCACGGAAGTGTATTTTTTTGTAGTGGAAGCCTCCCCTTGTGCAAGTTGATGCCGCTTGATAATGATACGTGTGATGTTAAGATGCCATCGCTTGAGGGTAAGGCATGGGCATGCGCAAATGGAGACTGGGTTGTTTATATTGGGCACACCTATGAGTGGGAACTTGTGAATGTGTACACTCGTCACCGGGTTCCACTTCCAAAAATCTCAGACTGCCCAGAGGTTGAGTACACCGGTATTCTACGTGAGTTCAAATATGATCATGGTGACTGTCATCTACGGAAGATAGCAATTTGTCGAGTTCCTGACCGCTCTTGGGATTACACGAAATATGAAGTTGTTGCTATCTTCGACAAGCTTGTTGCCGTCCTTACTTCCACGCCTCGATGGATATTGCTCAAATATCAATTTATGTACACGGATGAGTACTGTGATGCAATTCAATACGAGGGTCTTGTGTTTGTTGCCACCACTCGTGGCACTGTTTTTGCATGGAATCCTGATGCTTTCGGTACGTTTGTCTTCCACCCTAATTATAATTGTTTCGTCCACATGCATGCAGGTTAGCTAGTTTCCCTTTACTAATTAACATTCTTGTGTTTCCAAGGTCCCGTGAACATTCCACCACCTATACATGAAATTTTTTATAACCAAGGGGGACATGACGATGCTGATGATCACGAGCATGAGGACAAGCAGGACCCATATACTCAGTGGCGCCTGGCAACTTATTCCGATGGGTCACCTCTTCTTGTCTGTATACAGGGCACTGCTGATGTTACTAAGGAAGCAGGTGTTGTCTCGCATGGTCGCACTCTCCGGACCTATTCCAACATCTATTGTAGGGTATTCGGGATGGATACTAGTGTAATAGCGCGAACACCTTCTCCCTGGTTTAGTATTGAAATTCTTGGAGGAAACTCGCTCTTCATTGGACAAAACTGTCCAATGATGGTGCAAGGCGATCCAGCTGCTGTTGACACAACGTTACTACCATTTATGAGAAGCAACTGTATCTATACCTCGGACATTGCTATGCTTCCCTAAAGTCCCAATATGAGTCTTGACATAGGCCGCTTCAGCCTGGATGATCAATCTTGTGTTGGTCTTGAGATTGACAGTAGCTGGCCCTTCCCAGCGAATCACTTCTGGTTCAAAGCAAGCATTTCCAATGCCGACAAGTGGTTGAGCTAATGTTCATTTCATCGCTTTGTTATTTGTTGTGTGAGAAAAACTTTAATTTACTAGAATGTTTTGTTGGAAATGATCTATAATCCAACGTGTATCCTTGTTGTCGTTGTGGTTGATGACTTGTTGTATGTAATCAATGGTACATTTGCATATGCGTCCATCAACTCACGTCTGCTAGTGCTGTCCATATGAACAATGCTAGTGATTTTAGTTGCAAAAATTAGATAGTGCTAGTGAGTTTTAGCTGCAGATGTTGACAAATCGCAATGTTACAAGGTTGACAAATGGCAATGTTATTATATAAACAAATGTCAATCTTTCCAGTTTGACAAATGGCAACATACCCAAAATGACAGATGCAAATCTTACCCCAATTGTTTCTACATGGTTGCACACGGGTCATGCAAAACAACCATTTGCGTTGAAGGAATGCACAAATCCTGCACTGTGAGGGAAGACCATAGCCCTCCACTTTGCATACGGGTGTTCTATCTAAAATTTTTGCGATCAAGAGCTGTAGAAATCCTGCTCGGCACATTTTCCCTTGGCTTCCTAGGGAAGCTGTCGGTTTGCATACGGGTGTTCTAACTAAAATGTTTGGGATGAGTGTTTTATATTTAAATACCATTGCCGTTTTTTCAAAATAAAATCATTTGATAAGTCTGTACATTAATAGAGAAAAACGCAAGTTCGTTCAAACCATATCTTTCATGCAGTCAGACTGTGAATTTATATTCATATGATCGAGAATTCAAGATACAGTATTAAACCCCAAAAAACTATTTCCGGCGGTGGTGGAGGCGGCGTGCCGCGCCGTCCTTGTCGTTGTCGTCCTCCAGGGTGCCGTTGTGGAAGTCTTCAAGGTAGCACAAAATGTTATTCACATGTAAATCGAACACCATGTCATCGCGCGATCGACGGGCGGGGCGCGGGAGGACGGCAACTGGCGCCGCTGAGAGGTAGCTGTCGATGGCAGCGTCCCATGCCACTGAAGGGGCGCGCACACGGGCATGGGCACGGGCGCGGCGGGTGCAGCCAAACGCACGAGGACTGGCGCCACGGTGGGTGGAGGGGCGCGCACGGGCAGGGGCAAGGCGCGGCGGGTGCAGCCAAATGCACGGGGCCGACGCCACGGTGGGTGGAGGGGAGCGCACGGGCACGGGCGCTGGCGCTGGCATGTACACGAGCTCAAGCGCATCCGCGGAGACCTCGCTGACGCCTGTGGCTTCCAGCTCTGCAATAGTGCTTGGCGACCAGCCCGTCAATGCCACGGTGATGGTCGCTGGCGCGGGCGCATGGATGGGAGTTAGGACGGGAGCGGGGGCAGAAACCGCCGCAACCAGCTCGTTCACCAAACTTGAAGACTAGTGGGAGAGGATCATTCTGCGCCATGGCGTTGGTGGAGGTCTACGGGAGGGAGGGGAATGGGAGGTGAACAGTAAGGCCGCCTGTATTAAACAACGGCTCGAGCACCCTTAATGGAGAGGAAGGCGGGCGACCATGGAAGTCAAAGGGCTCACTTCCCAGTGAGCCTGCGCAGCGTATAGCTCGCACGCTTCCCGGTGAGCCTGCGCATTGGAGGACAGCTTGCACGCCTCTCAGTCATGTTGGGTTCTACGGTAGGGTGCTTCGACTGCAAATTAAAATTTTCCTGCACGTAGAACAACCAAGAACATGCTACGGGAGATGGATCACAGATCGTTACCACTAGACGCCCAGTGCCATGCGGAAGAAGAATTGGGGCAGCGCGTTCGCGTGACTCGTGTCCTCCTCGTCCGATCTCCTCGAACAGTCGGTCATCGGTTCCCACGTACAGGTTCGCCGGTGTGGCGCAAGTGGAGCGCCTCTAACAGTATTCGCGCGTGCAGGAGGAACACCGTGCGGCGGACTGCTAGGTCCAATCACACAGTCGACGGCGAGTGGAGGTGGCTATTCGCAACACATGAAAACCGTAGTGACAGCGCCGAAGCGATCAATCGCATGAGTGTGCCGCATCCCCGCTTTATATAGGCGTCCGTCGTGGGCTCAACACTTGGGCCTTGCATGGACCCTAAAGCCCATAAGTCTACTTAGCCAGAATCCGAACACAGCTCGGATCACATCCGACCAGTGTCCTCGGATCCGACCTCGTAGGTTCCTTACTTTAAGCGCGCGACCCCTTAGGTTCAAGCCGGCTTGGTCGCAGTTCGAATCACCTCCGAACTATACAGTTGGTAGCGGCCCCTGGCAAGGCTTGCCGAACACCAAGCAGACTATGAAGCTGGTTAGGCGAACCTATACATCATACTTCCATTCCTTTTGCCACATGATATATGTTGTCGGGCTCAAGGCGAGTCTGTCATCCTTGTGCTAGCCCGACGTCTTTCTCGTTCTAGTGATGCCGACCATAAACCAGATTATCTCATAATCCTTGTCGCATGGCCATGCTTATCCTGGTAGGATCACACGAGGGGCCCAGAGTATATCTCTCCTGATCGGAGGGGCAAATCCCATCTTGCTCAACCGTGTATCGCAGCATGGGTCTGGACAAGCCTGAAACCTACCTTTATAACTACCCAGTCATGGAGTAGTGTTTGGTTGGCCGAAAGCAAGTCTGTTACCATCCCGAGTACGTGCACTAGCGCAGGTCTTAGGACATAGAACGTATGTTGTACTAGAGACTCACAGATGACATATCGCTGCGTCTCATTGTTGGGTCTGTCCGACTCGGACCTTATCTTAACTCGGATCCGACTATGTCGAATCCGACCAGATCCTTCCGAGTCCATATTATCCGGTTAGCATCCAATGCTCCATGGCTAGTGAGACCAAGCCATCGACCGTGTCATATGCTAGTCTAGTCGGCTGCGCGTCCACACAACCCTTTCGACTAGGGACCTTTTAGGACAGTCATCATACAATGCATAGTCCCACAAAAAAGTCACATACTTGCTGATCCACATCATTGATAATGTCCAAGGACTATCTTTATTCATAAACACATAGGAAATATCATCATACATGATTGCCTCTAGGGCATATCTCCAACAGTTCAGCCTGCGCACTAGACACCGCTCGCACCCCTCCCATTCAGTCAAGGTCAAGCAGCTGTCTGCACATCACCTGCTAGAGCCATTAAAACAAAGACATGCGGCGTCACGTGAATGGTTAACAGAATGCACACGATTTGAATTATATAACCGTTTGAGATATTAAAGTGGCAGCTATTTTTCAAAATGCCTTTGTTGGCTGTTATTCGAGTGCGCCTTCTCTCAAAATGGATAAGGGAAATACCACAGCATGTCGGGTGCCATTCCATGAAAGCATGCCAAGTTTCATGAATTTAAGACGAGTTTTGGATTTACTAGAATTTAAAAACAAAGTATCTCAACATGTTGCCGGCAATAAATGGTGCCCTGGTGTTTGACATTCATTCCCATTTCTTGCATGGGACCTAAGCACGCACCAAAGGACATAGATTTGATTTTTCAACCAATTTATATGCATTAGAGCATGTGCATGTAGATCAAATTTGAATTATGCACATAAATGCATTGAAAACTCAATTAATGCATAAAAATGTCCAAACAAACCCCGAAAATTGACACAACACTCCAGTTGTTCTATGTTGACACGACAAAAAATTTGAAAGCAATAAGAGGCAATGGATATTGTTTCGTCCCCAAAGGTGGGACGTTCCCTACCGAAACCATCACGCTTGTTGTGAGAAGCTCTGGTTTGTGAGAAGCATATCCCCAAACCTGTCCCAAATGGCACAAAAAATTTACCACGACATGTTGATGCCGCTACATGATAGCATGCCAACATACATGAATTTCAAACGAGATTTGGATTTACTAGAATTTAAAAACCAGGTATCTCAATATTTGCGGCCGAGTGACCATGGTAGGGTGTTTGACATTCATTCCCATTTCTTGCATGGCAGCTAAGCATGCAACCAAGGACAAAGATTTGAATTTTGAACCAATTTATATGCATTAGAGCATGTGCATGTAGTTCAAATTTGAATTGTGCACATAAATGCATTGAAAACTCAGTTAATGCATAAAAATGTCCAAACGAACCCCGAATCCCAACATTGACACAACACTCCTGTTGTTCTATGATGACACGAAAAAATTGAAAGCAATAAGAGGAAATGGATATCGTTTCGTCCCCAAAGGTGGGACATTCCCTACCAAAACCATCAGGCTTGTTGTGAGAAGCTCTGGTTTGTGATAAGCATATCCCCAAACATGCCCCGTATGGGACAAAAAATTTACCACGGCATGTTGATGCCGCTCCATGATAGCATGCCAAGTTTCATGAGTTTCAGACGAGCATTGATTTTACTAGAATTTAAAAACCAGGTATTTCAATGGTTGCGGCCGAGTGACCGTGGTAGGGTGTTTGATATTCTTTCACATTTCTTGCATGGGACCAAAGCATGCAACCAACGACACAGATTTGAATTTTCAACCAATTTATATGCATTAGAGCATGTGCAGGTAGTTCAAATTTGAATTATGCACATAAATGCATTGAAAACTCAGTTAATGCATAAAAATGTTCAAACAAAGCCCAAAAATCTGAAAAATTGACACAACACTCATGTTGTTCTATGTTGACACGAAAAAAATTGAAAGCGATAAGAGGCATTGGATATCGTTTCATCCCCAAAGGTGGGACGTTCCCTACAAAAACCATCAGGCTTGTTGTGGGAAGTTCTGGTTTGTGAGAAGCATATCCCCAAACCTGCCCCAAATGGGACAAAAAATTTACCACGGCATGTTGATGCCACTCCATGATAGCATGCCAAGTTTCATGAATTTCACACGAGCTTTGGATTTACTAGAATTTAAAAACCGGGTATCTCAATGTTTGCGGCTGAGTGGCCATGGCAGGGTGTTTGACATTCATTTCCCATTTCTTGCATGGGACCTAAGCATGCAACCAAGGGCACAAATTTGAATTTTCAAGCAATTTATATGCATTAGAGCATATGCTTGTAGTTCAAATTTGAATTATGCACATAAATGCATTGAAAACTCAATTAATGCGTAAAAATGTCCAAACGAAGCACACAATCGTTCAAAGTGAATGGTCTAACGGCACCGTGCGCAAAGTTTCCCTCCACATTTCCAAAATTTTGGGCCTACCGCCAAAATATCTACCCCTGCCCCCCTCCCCCTTCCCCACCCCCTTTTCTCCCCGACCACAAGTCACATTTCCCCTGTTTCCCCCTTCCTTCCTTCCTAAGCTATAGTCGCTTCCTCACTCTCGCCGTCTTGCATCCTACCGCCGGGGTTGCCATGGTCTTCTTCAAAGACCTCTCCAGTGGTTCCTCCTTCGGCGACGACTCCTTCACCACCCGTGTATGCCTCTCTTCTCTCTCTCGGGCTATGACTTGGAATGAAGGATTTTTACCCGGCGGTCGAAGTGAGTCATTTCTTCCTCTTGTAGCTCCCTAGGACAATCTGTGGCAATGAATGGAGCGGGGTGGCTGAAGATCTATCTGCTCATTGTCACCATCAATCTCCATGTGTGAATCTAGTTGCGTTTGAATCTGTGGATAGTGGGCGGTGTTGGGGAACGCAGTATTTCAAAAATTTTACCTACGATCACGCAAGATCTATCTAGGAGATGCATAGCAACGAGATGGGAGAGTGTGTCCATGTACCCTCATAGACCGAAAGCGGAAGCATTTAGTAACGCGGTTGATGTACTCGAACGTCTTCGTGATCCAACTGATCCAAGTACCGAACGTATGGCACCTCCGCGTTCAGCACACGTTCAGCTTGATGATGTCCCTCGATCTCTTGGTCCAGTTGAGGACGAGGGACAGTTCCATCAGCACGACGGCGTGGCGACGGTGATGATGAAGGTACCGACGCAGGGCTTCACCTAATCACTACAACGATATGACCGAGGTGTGTAACTGTGGAGGAGGGCACCGCACACAGCTAAGAGAAGGATTGGTGTGCCTTTGGGGTGCCCCCTCCCACATATATAAAGGGGGGAAGGAGAGGTGGCCGGCCCAAGGGGGCGCGCCATGCGGGGGAGTCCTACTTGGACTCCCAGTCCAAGTAGGATTTGCCCCCCCTTCCTATTCCCACTAGGAGAAGGAGGGAAGGAGGAGGAGGAGAGAAGGGAAGCGGGTCGGCCCCCCAAACCCTTGTCCAATTCTGTTTGGGCTTGGGGGCGCGTGCCACCACCTGGCCGTCGCCTCCTCTCTCTCAACTAGGGCCCATGAAGGCCCATTAACCCCCCGGGGGGGGGGGGGTTCCGGTAACCCCCGGTACTCTGAAAAATGCCCGAACCTTTCCGAAACCATTCCGGTGTCCAAACATAACATTCCAATATATCAATCTTTATGTATTGATCATTTCCAGACTTCTCGTCATGTCCGTGATCTCATCCGGGACTCTGAACAAACTTCGGTTCATCAAATCACATAACTCATAATACAAATCGTCATCAAACGTTAAGCGTGCGGACCCTACAGGTTCGAGAACTATGTAGACATGATCGAGACACTTCTCCAGTCAATAACCAATAGCGGAACCTGGATGCTCATATTGGCTCCTACATATTCCACGAAGATCTTTATTGGTCAAACCGCATAACAACATATGTTGTTCCCTTTGTCATCGGTATGTTACTTGCCTGAGATTCGATCGTCAGTATCATCATACCTAGTTCAATATTGTTACTATAAAGTCTCTTTACTCATTCTGTAATACATCATCCCGTGGCTAACTCATTAGACACATTGCTTGCATGGCTGATAGTGATGTGCATTATCGAGAGGGCCCAGAGATACATCTCTGATACACGGAGTGACAAATCCTAATATTGATCTATGCCAACTCAACAAACACCATCGGAGACACCTATAGAGCACCTTTATAATCACCCAGTTACGTTGTGACGTTTGATAGCACACAAGGTGTTCCTCGGGTATTCGGGAGTTGCATAATCTCATAGCCAGAGGAACATGTATAAGTCATGAAGAATGCAATAGCAATAAAACTAAACAATCATTATGCTAAGCTAACGGATGGGTCTTGTCCATCACATCATTCTCTAATGATGTGATCATGTTCATCAAATGACAACACATGTCTGTGGTTAGGAAACTTAACCATCTTTGATTAACGAGCTAGTCAGGTAGAGGCATACTTGGGACACTCTGTTTGTCTATGTATTCACACATGTACTAAGTTTCCGGTTAATACAATTCTAGCATGAATTATAAACATTTATCATGATATAAGGAAATATAAATAACAACTTTATTATTGCCTCTAGGGCATATTTCCTTCAGTCTCCCACTTGCACTAGATTCAATAATGTAGTTCACATCGTCATGTGATTTAACACCAATGGTTCACATCTTTATGTGATCAGTTCACATCTCCATGTGACTAACACCCAAAGGGTTTACTAGAGTCAATAATCTAGTTCACATCACCATGTGATTAACACCCTAAGGTGTGATCATGTTTTGCTTGTGAGAGAAGTTTAGTCAACAGGTCAGCCACATTCAGATCCATATGTATTTTGCAAATTTCTATGTCTACAATGCTCTGCACGGAGCTACTCTAGATAATTGCTCCCACTTTTAACATGTATCCAGATTGAGATTCTGAATCATCCAGATCAGTGTTAAAGCTTGCATCAACGTAACTCTTTACGATGAACTCTTTATCACCTCCGTAACCGAGAAATACTTCCTTAGTATTCTAAGGATAATTTTGACCACTGTCCAGTGATCTACTCCTGGATCACTATTGTTCCCCTTTGCAAAACTCATGGCAAGGTACACAATAGGTCGGGTATGCAGCATGGCATACTTTATAGAACCTATGGCTGAGACATAGGGAATGACTTTCATTCTCTCTCTATCTTTTGCCGTGGTCGGGTTTTGAGTCTTACTCAACTTCATACCTTACAACTCAGGCAAGAACTCCTTCTTTGACTGATCCATTTTGAACTCCTTCAAAATCTTATCAAGGTATGTACTCATCAAAAGTCTTATCGAGCGTCTTGATCTATCTTTATAGATCTTGATGCCCAATATGTAAGTAGCTTCACCGAGGTCTTTCTTTGAAAAACTCTTTTCAAAAACTCCTTTATGCTTTCCAGAAAATTCTACATCATTTCTGATCAACAATATGTCATTCACATATACCTATCAGAAAAGTTGTAGTGCTCCCAATCACTTTCTTGTAAATACAGGCTTCACCGCAAGTCTGTATAAAACTATATGCTTTGATCAACTCATCAAAGTGTATATTCCAACTCTGAGATGCTTGCACCAGTCCGTAGATGGACCGTTGGAGCTTGCACACTTTGTTAGCACCTTTAGGATTGAGAAAACCTTCTGGTTGCATCGTATACAACTCTTCTTTAATAAACCCATTAAGGAATATAGTTTTGACATCCATTTGCCAAATTTCATAAAATGTCGCAACTGCTAACATGATTCAGACAGATTTTTAAGCATCAATACGAGTGAGAAAATCTTATCGTAGTCAACACCTTGAACTTGTCGAAAACCTTTTGCGACAATTCAAGCTTTGTAGATAGTAACACTACTATCAGCGTCCATCTTCCTCTTGAAGATACATTTATTCTCAATGGCTTGCCGATCATCGGGAAAGTCCACCAAAGTCCACACTTTGTTCTCATACATGGATTCTATCTCAGATTTCATGGCCTCAAGCCATTTCGTAGAATCTGGGCTTATCATCGCTTCCCCATAGTTCGTAGGTTCGTCATGGTCAAGTAACATGACCCCAGAACAGGATTACAGTACCACTCTGGTGCAGATTGTACTCTGGTTGACCTACGAGGTTTGGTAGTAACTTGATTAGAAGTTTCATGATCATCATCATTAGCTTCCTCACTGATTGGTGTAGGAATCACTAGAACTGATTTCTGTGATGAACTACTTTCCAATTCGGGAGAAGGTACAATTACCTCATCAAGTTCTACTTTCCTCCCACTCACTTCTTTCGAGATAAACTCCTTCTCTAGAAAGGATCCATTCTTAGCAACGAATATCTTGCCTTCGGATCTGTGATAGAAGGTGTGCCCAACAGTCTCTTTTGGGTATCCTATGAAGACACATTTCTCCGATTTGGCTTTGAGCTTATCAAGTTGAAGCTTTTTCACATAAGCATCGCAGCCCTAAACTTTAAGAAACGACAGCTTAGGTTTCTTGCCAAACCACAGTGTCATCTCAATGGATTTAGATGGTGCCCTTTTTAACGTGAATGCAGCTATCTCTAATGCATAACCCCAAAATGATAGCGGTAAATCTGTAAGAGACATCATATATCGCCCCATATCTAATAAAGTACGGTTACGACGCTTGGACCCACCATTACGCTGTAGTGTTCCAGGTGGCGTGAGTTGCGAAACTCTTCCACATTGTTTCAAATGAAGACCAAACTCATAACTCAAATATTCGCCTCCGTGGTCAGATCGTAGAAACTTTATTTTCTTATTATGATGATTTTCCACTTCACTCTGAAATTCTTTGATCTTTCAAATGTTTCAGACTTACGTTTCATCAAGTAGATATACCCATATCTGCTCAAATCATCTGTGAAGGTCAGAAAATAACGATACCCGCCGTGAGCCTCAACACTCATTGGACTGCATACATCAGTATGTATTATTTACAACAAGTCTGTTGCTCGCTCCATTGTTCCGGAGAACGGAGTCTTAGTCATCTTGCCCATGAGGCATGATTCGCAAGCATCAAGTGATTCATAATCAAGTGATTCCAGAACTCCATCTGCATGGAGTTTCTTCATGCGCTTTACACCAATATGACCTAAATGGCATTGCCACAAATATGTTGCACTGGCATTATCAACTTTGCATCTTTTGGCATCAATATTATGAATATGTGTATCACTATGATTGAGATTCAATAAACCATCCACATTGGGTGTATGACCACAAAAGGTTTTATTCATATAAACAGAACAACAATTATTCTCTGACTTAAATGAATAACTGTATTGCAATAAACATGAACCAATCATATTCATGCTCAACGCAAACACCAAAAACATTTATTTTAGGTTCAACACTAATCCCGAAGGTAAAAGGAGTGTGCGATGGTGATCTTATCAACCTTGGAATCACTTCCAACACACATCGTCACCTCGCCCTCAACTAGTATATGTTCATTTTGCAACTCCTCATTTCGAGTTACAAATCATTGCAACTGAACTGGTATCAAATACCCAGGGGCCACTATGAACACTAGTAAATTACACATCAATAACATGTATATCAAATATACCTTTGTTCACTTTGCCATCCTTCTTATTCGCCAAGTATTTGGGGCAGTTCCACTTCCAGTGACCATTTCCTTTGTAGTAGAAGCACTCAGTTCCAAGCTTGGGTCTAGCTTTGGGCTTCTTCACGGGAGTGGCACTTTCTTTCCATTCTTCTTGAAGTTCCCTTTCTTTCCCTTGCCCATTTACTTGAAACTATTGGTTGTCAACCATCAACACTTGATGCTTTTCTTGATTTCTACCTTCGCCGATTTCAGCATCGCGAAGAGCTCGGGAATCGTTTTCGTCATCCCTTGCATATTATAGTTCATCACGAAGTTCCAGTAATTTGGTGACAGTGACTAGAGAACTCTGTCAATCACTATCTTATCTTGTTGGGAATATAACTTTCAGGTATGACCCGCCCAGGAGGGGCCGGGTCAACCCTAATGGCGGGTTGTTAAGAGAAGCCCACTAATATTCAAGGTGATAGTTTATTAATAATTGTAGAAATCCTAGGCCCAGAGGCGGCTTAAGGCCCGATATTGTAAACCGCCATATGTAAAGAAAGACTTGTAAAGAAAGGCATATAAAAGAAGTCACAGAGCCGGACACGTTTTATGAGCCGGCCAGGACTCTGTAGGCCGCCAGGCGTCAACCCGTGTATATAAGGGGACAACCCGGCGGCGGCTTAGGGGAAGAGACAACAGATCGATAGCCAAGCTAGCGGATTCGCTCCTTGGTCATCGAAACTTAGCAATACAACATCAAATGTACTAGGCCTTAGCTTCACCATAAGGGGCTGAACCAGTATAAACCTCTCATGTCCTTTGTCCCGATTACCCCCTTTAAGCATCCTAGTTGCGATGGCCCTACGACTAAGTCCTTTCGCTAGGACATCTGCCGTGAAAATTCCACGACAGTTGGCGCCCATCGTGGGGCCAGCGCACGGTGGATTTGAGTTCTTGAAGGGCAACTTCGAAGGGCTCAAGGGATATGCTATGGGCTGGATGACCAAGAGTCGTCGCGGCAAGCTCTACATCGACGACGAAGGCTGGGGCCCCGACGCCGGCTCGATTGAGTACGGGTACCGGGTCCCCTTCGGCGGAATCCATGTCTTCATCGGCCGGATCGGTGAGTCAGGCCCTGAGCCAGACATCTGCACCAACCTCATCGAGACGGCTCAGCGCGCGACACCCGCCCAGGCTCAACCTGCCGTGCGGCAGGCCTTCATGGGTTGCATCCATGGAGGGGAATTTTTTGAAGGATCGATAGACGGTGGTGAGACGGCCATCTGCTCTGACGATGCATCGTCCACAGGCGAGACAGATTCTTTGTATCAGCTACAAGATGGCATGCTTGGGGGCTATTCCAATGGAAGCAATATTCTGGACCCCTCTGAGCCGCCGAATCGAGCTGGAGTCTTCATGACTAGCACTCAACCCATGCAGAATTCTACGACTGCAGCAGCAATAACCACCGGGTCGGCAGCAGCCGGGTCAGGAGACCCCGCGCGCCCCTTGGCTTAGGTACTAATGGACCTCATGGATAAGATGACGGCTCTGTTAACTGCGGAGGTGGCACGACTACGTGAACAGGTGGCACAAGCCAAGGAAAATTTAGCAGTAGACGAGGTCAGGATGGCTGCGGAGCGGGCGGCTTTGGATGCTCGTGCTCGGCAGCTTCAAGCGGAGACTTTCCGGCTCTCGGTGGATCTGAATGCGTCAAACGAGGTCATGAGGAGAAGACAGCAGAAAACTTAGTCACGTCTGCCTCTGACTTACGATCCTAGGAACCTTTTCCACACACCCGGGGCCGGTCCCAGCAACCCGCCAGAGGCAAACCAGATCACAACACCCGGGACGGGGCGCCGGTTCAGCCGAGGGCCATGGAACCACCCCGTGTGAATACTGCTCTGCCTCATTACACGCTAGTACCACCGAGTCACTTCTCTAACCCTTTGGAGAATTTAATTGTTGTGTCGGCTCGTCTGGCGGCTCTCCCAATGGAAGGCGACTCTCCAACGGCGATCGAAACACGAACGGTCAGAGAACTTCTTTAGATAGCCCTGGCACAGCAGGATGCATACTCTTATAGTCGAGATAGAATCCATTCAACCCCTCGCCCAAGCCGGAGCCCGAGCTATAGCAGGCATATGGACTCAGCGGCTATGTCAAGCAATGCTCAATGCAGTAACCAACCGCGTAGGCATGACCTGGCGCAGGATGGAGCCTTTAACTTGGTGGATCAGGAGAGAATCCGTCAAGAGGCTGAGCGGGCGGTTCAACTGGCAGCTGAGCAGGTGGCTTATCAGGCTTTTCCGGTTTATCCAGCAACCTCTATTAAGGCAGGAGTGGCCACAAGGACAGGAGGTGTCCCTTGCCTGGTGCCGGCTCTACGTAATGAGTGCTTGCCAAAGGATTTTAAGGTGCCCCATAAGGTGCCTAATTACACGGCCGACTTGCAGCCTGGGGATGGATTGAAAGTTATGAGATGGCGATGGAGCTATTGGAGGTCAGCGATGCAGCAATGGCTAAATATTTCACTATGATGTTGGATGGAACAACTCGCACTTGGTTGAAAGGGTTGCCACCCAACTCCATCGGCTCATGGGCGGAGTTAAAAGCCCGGTTCATTCAGAACTTCAAGGACACACGTAAGAAACCTATGTCAATCATGGACTTGACTAACTGTAAGCAGGAGGAAGGTGAGTCCACAACCCATCGGGTGTGCCGGGTCAAGGAGATAATACATTCATCTGATAAGATGGATGCCGGCTCTGCAGTCTTAATGTTGGAGGAAAATGCCATTTTGAACCTCTGAAGCAGAAGCTGGGGCGGCTCAAGCGTGATTGTCATGACATGGGCCAGTTGATGGCGGCTCTGGTCAAATATGCTGATTCAGATAGTACCAAGGATCCTGCGTCTGATGAAGAGAAGGCAGGGAAGGGAAAAAAGAACGGCAATGGCAAGGGTCACCAGCATAACTCGGTGAATCAAGGAGGTAATAAATGTAAGGCTAACGAGTTTGTGGCTAACGCCAGTACACAGGGCAACAACCAACGTTGCAAGGGGAGGCCACCTCCTCGGTCAGGCAGGTCAGGTCCCACCCTTGAGCAACTACTGAATGAACCTTGTCCGAGACACGGCACCCGGGAGAAGCCAGCTACCCATCTATGGAAGGACTGTACGATCATGAAGGCGTTTAAAAATTCCAACATGTTCGACGGTAACCACGGACCTAGCTGTGGTTCAGGCGGTGGCAGCTTTCATGGCCCGGGCGCCGGCTCGGGCGGAGGCGGTTTTCATGGCCAGGGCCATCCAGGTAACCAAGGTGGTTATAATCAGCAATCCGGCCAAAGTAATCAGCAGCAATAGCAGCAGTAGTCTGGGTATCAGAGTAACCCAAAAGAGCTGAACAGTGGGCAGTACAACGTATTTACCACTAGTTTTGCAAGAGGGACCAACAACTTCATAAGAGGGCTATAAACGCTGTTGAGCCGGCGGTTCCACGTTATTTGAGATGGTCAGAACAACCTATTGTGTGGAGTAGGGAGGATCACCCTCCCCGGGTTGATAATCCCGGTCACTTGGCTTTGGTAGTGGCGCCTCAGGTTGGTGGATATAAGTTTACTAAGGTGCTCATGGACGGAGGCAGTAGCATCAACATCCTCTATTATGAGACGTTTTGTCGCATGGGGTTGACTGACAAGAGTCTTAAACATTCCAACACTGTTTTTCATGGTGTTGTACCTGGTAAGTCGGCATACCCAGTTGGTAAGATTGAGCTGGAAGTAGCCTTTGGAAATGAATATGATTCTAGGGCTGAGAAGTTCACTTTTGAAGTGGTTAAGATCAAAAGCCCATATCATGCCCTGTTTGGACGACTGGCTTATGCCAAGTTCATGGCTCGGCCGTGTTATGTGTATCTGCAGCTAAAGATGCCGGGTTATAAAGGCACCATCACAGTACATGGAAGCCGGAAAATGGCCCTGGAATGTGAAGAAGGTGATGCTGCTTATGCCGAGTCTATTTGTGCAACAGAGGAGTTGAAGTTTTATAAAGATAATGTTGACCCGGCAAACATGATATCTTTGAAGAAGCCAACTACGGAGCATGAACCGGTGTTGAAATTCAAATCAGCTGATGACACCAATACGGTTGATTTTGTGCCTGGCGACTCATCCAAATAGTTCATTATCAGTGCTAACTTGGATCCAAAATAGGAAAGCGCGCTCATCGAGTTCATCCGTGAGAACCGGGACATCTTTGCATGGAAGCCTTCTGACATGCTGGGTGTACCGAGAGAACTCGCTGAGCACACTCTCAATATTGATCCAAAGTTTAAGCCGGTCCGACAATTTCTTTGACGGGTTAACGAGGAAAGGCGCACGGCTATCGGAGAAGAGGTGGCCCGGCTCTTGGCGGCCGGGTTCATTGTTGAAGTTTTTCACCCAGAATGGTTGGCTAACCCGGTGCTTGTGCTTAAAAAGAACGGTACCTGGCGCTTGTGTGTGGATTACACAGATTTGAACAAAGCTTATCCGGCTAACCCTTTTGCTCTCCCTTGTATTGATAAAATCATTGATGCTATGGCGGGTTGTGAGCGTTTGAGTTTTTTGGATGCTTACTCTGGTTATCATCAGATCAAGATGGCAGTTAAGAACCAGGAGAAGACAGCTTTCATCACTCCGTTTGGAGCCTTCTGCTATGTGTCTATGCCTTTTGGGCTTAAGAGTGCCCTGGCGACTTATCAGCGGTGTGTACAGAATTGCCTTCATAAACAGATTGGACGTAATGTTCATGCTTATGTGGATGACATAGTGGTGAAATCCAGAGAGAAGGAAACCTTGGTAGCTGATATGAAGGAAACCTTTGATAACCTCCGGGTCTACAAGATGATGCTTAACCCCGCCAAGTGTGTTTTTGGAGTCCCAGCTGGCAAGCTCTTGGGTTTTTTGGTGTCTAACAGAGGCATTGAGGCTAACCTAGAGAAAATTAAGGCAATCACATCTTTGGCTAAACCGGTGTGCATCAATGACGTTCAGTGGCTAGCGGGCCATTTAAGCCGGTTTATAAGTCGGTTGGGTGAGAAGGCCATGCCATTGTATCAAATGATGAAAATAGCAGATGACTTTGTCTGGAGTGACGCTGCCAACTCTGCCTTTGAAGATCTGAAGAGACATATCGTTGAGCCGCCGGTTCTTGCTGCTCCTGTTGAGAAGGAGCCATTGTTGTTATATGTGGCTGCTAATTCGCGTGCTGTCAGTGTGGCTATTGTGGTGGAGCGCAAGGAAATTGGTAAGGAACATCCGGTTCAGCGGCCGGTTTACTATGTCAGTGAGGTGCTCATTGAATCTAAGCAAAGGTACCCACATTGGCAGAAGCTTGTTTATGGGGTATTCATGGCAAGCCGGAAGCTCAAGCATTAGTTTCAGCGTCACCCTATCATTGTGGTTAGCTCCGCTCCGTTAGGAGATATTATTCAAAATAGAGAAGCCACAGGACGAGTCGCCAAGTGGGCCATTGAACTTGGGTCTCATGGTTTAAAGTATGTGCCACGTACTGCGATCAAATATCAAGCGCTGGTCGATTTCATTAATGATTGGACAGAGTCACAGACACCTGAAGAAAATCCAGACAACACATATTGGACGATTCATTTTGATGGGTCCAGACAGTTGGAAGGCTCGGGGGCTGGAGTTGTTTTAACTTCTCCTCGAGGTGACAAGTTTTGTTACATGTTGCGATTTATGTTTCCTTGTACTAACAACGCAGCAGAATATGATGCCTTGCTCCATGGTCTTTGAATGGCTAAAGAGATGAGTTTGAGCCGGGTATGGTGCCTTGGAGACTCAGATTTGGTGGCTTAGCAGGTGTCAGGCAAATGGGATTCCAAGGACCCTCTCATGGCGGCTTATCGTCGAGAGGTGGACGTTGTGGCTGGACACTTCAAGGGGTATCAGGTGGAACATATTGACCGCAGAAAGAACGAAGCGGCGGATGCCTTAAGCCGGTTAGGATCTCAGCGTAAGCCGGTGCCGCCTAACACCTTTTTAGATGTTTTACATAACCCTTCTGTCAAGTTACCTACAGAGGAAGACTTGGCCGTTCTTGACTCGGAGGCCCAGTTGGTGGCGGCTCTTCATGTCATTCCAGATTGGACAGTGCCATATTTGGCTTACATGACCCGGGGCGAGTTGCCAGAGGATGAGACCCTGGCAAGACAGATAACCCGGCGGTCTAAGTCAATGACATTTTCTAATGGTGAATTATATCATCGTAGTGTCACTGGGGCATTTCAGCGATGTGTCTCTCCTGAAGAAGGTCAAGAGATTCTTCGTGAGATCCATGAGGGAGATTGTGGCCATCATGCTGGCTCAAAATCTCTAGTGGCCAAAGCTTTTCTTCATGGCTTTTACTGGTTAACGGCTCATGCTGATGCAGAGGATCTGGTCAGTAGGTGCGATGGATGTCAAAAGTTCGCACGACGAGCACATGTACCGGCTCAAGAACTGCGGATGATTCCAATCACTTGGCCGTTTGCGGTTTGGGGGCTTGATATGGTTAGACCTTTCAAAATATCTAGGGATAAAAAGACACATCTTTTGGTGGCAGTTGACAAATTCACGAAATGGGTTGAGGCAGAGCCAGTGAGCAAGTGTGATGCAGCCATGGAGGTTCAGTTCATGAAAAAGGTGATCTTTCGCTTTGGTTTTCCACATAGCATTAAACTGACAATGGCACTAATCTGTCCAAAGGTGCTATGGAGGAGTTTTGTCAATGTGAGCATATCCGGCTTGATGTTTCGTCAGTAGCTCACCCCCAGTCCAATGGTCAAGCTGAGAGAGAAAATCAGGAAATCTTAAAAGGTCTGAAGCCCCGGCTTATGGTTCCCTTACAACGGACGCTGGGTTGTTGGGTAGAGGAATTACCCTCGGTGCTGTGGAGTATCAATACCATTCCTAATAGGTCTACAGGTTATATACCATTCTTCATGGTTTATAGAGAAGAAGCAGTGCTTCCTAGTGACATGTGTCATGACTCGCCTCGCGTGGTGGCTTATGTTGAAGCTGATAATGAACAAGCCCGACAGGATGCACTTGACTTGTTAGATGAGGAGAGAGATTTGGCGGCGGCTCGATCAGCAATTTATCAAAAGGACCTGCGCCATTATCACAGCCGCCGGGTTAAGTCCAGGACCTTTCAAGAAGGCGACCTGGTGCTCCAGCTCATCCAGGATATGTATGATGCACACAAACTATCCCCGCCTTGGGAAGGACCCTTTGTGGTCAGCAAGAACTTAAACAACGGGTCATATTACCTCATTGATGTTCGAGAGCACAAAGACTCACGTAAGTCGGAGGAAGAGACCCGCTGGCCGTGGAACATTGCTCAGCTTCGGCCATACTATACTTAAGCCATCGGCTCTCGTCATGTACATACTTTGACGTTGTATATATTATGATAAGTGATAAAGTAGGACCTCTATCCTTTTCCCTTTCAATGATCATATATCTTTATTATTTTCATTATTTAAAATGACCAAAAAGGGGTTGATCATATCCGAATCTAGCTTAACCCTTTTGGTCTGGCTCATGATCGTATTCGAATCTAGCTGTAAACCTCATGGTCACTTGGGGGCTTCCTGTTCAAACATAGGTCGTATTCGAACCAAAGAGAACATAGTTGTCGTAACCCTCTTGATCGGCTCAAAGCCAAACTCACTAGGGGGCTTCTTGATCGTATCTGAATCATAGCTTAACCCCTCTTGGGTCTGACTTGGATCGTATTTGAATCAGGGTCGTTAAAAACCTCTCAAGGTCATTTGGGGGCTTCCTATTCAAACATAGGTCATATTTGAACCAAAGAGAACATAGATGTCAGTACCCTCTTGATCGGCGCAACGCCAAATCCACTGGGGGCTATATGATCGTATTCGAATCTTAGCTTAACCCCTTTGGTCCGGTCTACTGATCGTATTCGAATCAGAAGCCTCCAGTTTTTATTTCAATGTTTTGATTTACATTGTCTGAAGCCTAGTGTTTTGTCTTACTATTTTTTATCATCTCAAATCTAACTGTCAGCATGGTTTCAAATTAAACTGGCTCTGTTATTTGACAATGAGTTGCCAAGGCATAATAGTCATCAGACATATGGAAGTATTGACTTCTACAAAAGATTGGGTTATCAACCTCATCATCCGAGTCATGTAAACCGGTAGTCCAGATTCAAAGAACACAGGTATGAAAGTGTCATTCATGAACAAGTTTCTTTGTGTTTTGTCGTTAATCAAAGGTTTTTTCATCCTTGTTTATCTTACATCTGGTTCTGACTTTTCCGCTGTGATAATTTCATAAGTCATATACCGGGTGTTTTGACCTGTCCGGTGTTAAACCGCCAGGACAGCTTTTTCATTTTTTTTACAGGAACAGAGTTAAAACATTGTAGATCTAATCACGGATGTGCTGCATATATACATTGACATCATTGGCAAAGAGTCATATGCACGATGGCATAGGCAAAACATGCACTTTTCAAACTAATCTATTATAAGGCTTTGAGAGCCCAAAAGATGGTTATGACTCTCCCCTCACCGGTTCACCTCCCTCTACTTGTTGGAAGCTGGGATTGGACCAGTCAAAGCCGTTCAGAGCAATGAACTCCATTCATCATCAATCAGGCCGACTGGGTCAACTTCCGGGGCAAAAGTGTGTTGGCGAACCGGTGGGATAAGATCTGTCACCTTATAAGAGGGAGCCACCATCTTCTTATTCTCCATATCAAAACCCGGCTGTTATTTGTCGATGTTGGTCTCCTCTCCAAGAATGGTAGCTTGAGGACGAATTCCCCTCACACGGGCAATAAAGTCATCTTGCTCAAATGGAGTCCCGTCTTCCTTCACGGTAGGGTACCCCTTAGACACGTCCACCGGGTCTAAATCTGGCACCCAGGCTTTGGAGCGGCTCAGGGAAGTTAGGGCTCTGACTCTGGCACAGGATCGTTTGACCTCTTGAAACCTGACGGGTAAGATCGATAACTTCTTCAAAACATCACTCAAACGGTTGGGTCCTTGGTTGGCAGGAGAGATAGCAGCAAGGGCCCGTTGAGCCCCCATATAAAGTTGTTCCGCCAAGGTATAAACCGCCTTCAGCTTTGTCACACTATCCTGGCTCAGGTTGTTACTCCGCGTACCTGTAAGTATTTTAACAAAGGTTAAGCAGGCGGTTTACATTCTTGGTAAAAATAGAGTATAAGTGACTTATGCAAATAGCTCACCGAAGATGGCGGAGACCGTTTGAGACACACGGTTTTTTAAACCGGTGAGCTCTGTAGTAGCCTCCACAAGAGCTGCCTCAGCTGTCTCAGCGCGTTGTATCAGTAGCATCTTTTCTTCGGCCCAGGATTTCTTTTTTGCAGCTAAGCTGGTCTTCAATTTGTCAGATTCAGCGAGGCTCAATTGGAGTTTAGAGTCAGTGGTCTTTATCTCTGTCTCCTGCTCCGCCAGCCGGGTCTTGGCATCTGTCAATTGAGAGCGCAATTCAGATAGGGCGTTCTACAAAACATTCATAGGTGTGTCAAGACTTAAACTAAAAGTTATAAGGGTTCAAGTCTCAAGTACTTTGCACCGCAATACCACTTGACACTTGGGGGCTAATGTCTGCCAAAGCAATTTTTTATGACTTTTATATGTTTCAAGTCCCAAGGGTTTTACAAAGTAACAATGTTTGGCACTTGGGGGCTAATGCATGATATTCAGAAAGTTTTTCAAGATTGAGCCGGATCACAATACTTATTGGGACTAGTAAAAGACAGTTATGCAATTAAGTACCGGTTCATTTATGATAAATTGAGCCGGCCCTTGGGGACTACAGGTGAAGTTTACGCTACTTTATTGGACTTTCCGAGTCACGGCTGGAGACAAAGTATCAACTTATATCATAAAGTCTACAGATCATTCAAGTTCATCATATGAAGACTTGGGGGCTGGCAGAGTATAAGTAAACCGGAGAACATACCTCATATTTTAGCTGCAATTGTTTGACCATCTCGATTTCCGACTCACGACTGGAGTGCACATGACTAAGATAGCCGGATAGTACATCATTGACATTGAGGTGAGCGTAATGGGAGATATCAAACCGCACTTTCTGCTTCTATAAAACCTCTTGCTTAGCAGTATGCCAGGCTAATACAGTGGGGTTCCCCAATTCAACAAACCGGCTACCGGTAATCAAAACGTCAGTATCAGAAGTTGTTGGCGGGTTAGCTGAGCTAGATGGTTCAGTAATGGTCGGATTAAGGGTGGCCTCATCGACTGACAACTCAGGAGGGTCCAATAGAGTATGAACAGTCGGGTCTTCTGGTGCCTCAGTTTGAGAGGGAGAAGTTGGCATGGTCGGCTTAGGTGCAGGAACTTTCGGGTTTTCTATCGGCTTAATCACCTTGGCCTTCTTGGATTTGGCTTGACCACTAAGAAAGATTTTATGAGACAGTCAGTACAATAATGCAGTTTTTAAAAGATGCAGAAGAAAGATGATTGTCCTTACCCAGGGGCAGTCTTGAAAGCCGGAAATTGAGTTTGTGACGAGTCGCCAGAAGAACGAGAAACCTCCTGCAAAGGTAAAATAAAGTCAGTGATGCAAGGGAATAGATCCATTAATGGAAGCAAAAGACAAAGATGAAAGAAACCTCACTCTGGCATTTTCGAGGAGTTTGTTGTAAATCGGAAGGCGGTTCATCGTCGTCATTGGTTCGGGCCTGACGGCGGCTCTCATGTTGCTGCTTTTTCAAAAGAAAATGAGGGTCCAGATAAGCCAAAGGGTGCGGAAACCTTACTTTCCGGGTTACCAGTCGAAGTTTCTGTCTTGGCAAAGGGGCTGAGTCGGAGGAAATAGTTACCTCTTCTTCCACGGCCTGGCTGGCCCCCATGTCATCCTGGCAATAGTCATTGTCAATAAGGTAGTTAAAAACTGGCCAAGGGAGTCAAGGGCTACCTCCGACTCAGAAGCATCATCCAGCTGGAACATGTCAGATGTAGTCTTCTTCTTCTTGGGCTTCCGGGTCATTCTCCTGGCAGCTATGGCAGTGGCTCTAGCCTTCTTGGCAGCTTCATGATCATACTTGGCCTTCAAGAAGTCAGATTTGGCCTGTGAACAAATAAACAGGTTAAAAGGTCATGCAAGTATTTAAACTATGGAGGAAAACACAAAAAGAGAAAGTGGTCAGGGGTTTTCACCTCTGGTGCCGGGTTAAGTTTGCAGAAGGGATTTAACCCAACCTTACTGCAGTCCTCATATTTGTCGTTCACAAGGATGGTTGACATTGCAACAATGTCTTCTTCAGTCAATTGAACAGAGCTATAACGCAGAGAGTCATCTGGGCCTCCCCATATTCATACATTAACTTGGATCGGCGGCTTAGAGGGATGACCCGCCACGAGATCCAGCAACGTATCAGGTCAACTCTGGTTAAACCATGCATTTCCCAATAAAGCTTGAATCCTTTTGATAGATGGGATAAGCTTCTTGCATTTAGTAGTAGTAATTTTGTTAGGAAGCACAAACTTGGAATCAAGACGCTCCGCACGATAACCCGGTAGTGGTTTTTCGTCAGCTGGTGATGTATCTTGGCAGTAGAACCAGGTTTGGTTCCAGTCTTTGGGATGGCTTGGTGAGAGCACTAAAGGAAAAAGGCACCTTGTCAGCGTTGAATTGAAATTCCGCCAAGTTCCAAGCTAAGGCCATTGGTGCACTCATTCTGGTGGTTCAAGTAAAAGTACTCTCTGAAGAGTTCCACAGTCGGTTTTTCTTGAAGATATACCTCACAAAGAACTTGAAAATTGCAGATATTGGATACAGAGTTGGGTCCAATGTCTTGTGGATGAAGCTTGAAAAAATGTAGAACGTCTCGGAAGAACTTTGAGCCAGGTGGTGAGAAGCCGCGGTTCATGTGATCAGTGAAAATGATAACTTCACCGTCTTTGGGCTGAGGTCGTTTTTCGTCCAGTCAGGAGCATGATAAGATATAATGTTTTTCTTTGGCAAAAATCCTATGGTGAAAAATTCCTTCAAGGTATCCTCAGTAACTGTGGAAGGGACCCAGTTGCAGACTGTTGGCGCTTTGGACGGCATGATGAAAAAAAGGGCAAGCTGAAAAGAAAGTAATTTGCCGGTTCATCTTATTGATGAAGTTACAGGTTCATGATACAGATGAATAATGGCGGCTTAAATAAGGGCTAATGACATATAAATGAAAAATAAGCCGGAGTCATAAGCCGCCATGACTAAAAAGTTTTCGAAGGTTGCCAGAAACAGAATTGGCTAAGTGTTGACACAAACAAGTTTACCAAGTTGTCGCTATTATTTTGGATCAAATGGCCGTTCTAAAAAGAAAATATTCTGGACTTAAAAATATGGTACAGATGAGTTCGTGAGTTATAATGAGGCCTCTGTACAGGAAAAAAGGGGTCTACTAGTATAAAAAATGAACGCAAAACAACTACCGCACGAGTTATGTGTTCCTTTTTGGATCAGAAGAGGATGCGGAGGAGGAACCACGAAGCAACTTGTAGCGACTCGACCCGAATGGATCAAGTCTACTGTGCTCCGGTGTCATCACTGGATCAGTAATGCTGACACCACACAGTACTTCGAAGGATTTATAGCAGAGTTGCAATCACACACTTATTACATCGATGTCTCAAAGAGAACTTATTACAATAAATATGGCTTAAGGCCATCTAATAACGATAACAGCGGAAGGCTCGGAAGATAAATGCGTCCATCAACTCCAACGGCATCACTGAGTATAGAACCACGACCTAAAAGCACCTTACTCGTCGTCTGAAAAGTCTGCAACATGAGAAGTTGCAGCCCGAAAACGGGTCAGCACATGGAATATGCTGGCAATGTAACACACAGAGAGTAATGGAATAAAACAGCTATACTACATGCATATGTGGCTGGTGGAAAGCTCTATGGTTACAGTTTTGCGTAAAGCCAGTTTTTCCCTACTGCAAAGGAATAAATTTATTTAACTATCAAGGTAGTTGTTAAACATCGAGAATGGTTGACAGCATTCCGATCCCAATTAAGTGAACAATTAAAACCCAAAAATATTAATTAGAAGTAACGTGATGAGATTCACATGATATTCAAGTACTAGATACTCAAGTTGTCCATAACCGGGGACATGGCTAACCATGATTAGTTTGTACACTCTGCAGAGGTTTGCGCACTTTTCCCCACAAGACTCGATCGCCTCCGTTTGGTTTCTCGCACTATAGGGTGTTTGAGAAGACGGATGACCGAGACACAGTCTTTCAGAAGCGCTAGCACCTTACATGTGGGTAGACCAGTACACCTACTTTCCCCTACATCTGCTAGTCTACCCGTAAGAGTTCGCACAACTTACTCAACTATGCCAGAGCCCATAATGGCTTGTGGCTGCACACGGAAGTTACTAGCATGAATGATCTTATGATCCCTTTGAGCCTGGGTGGCGGTCCGAAATAAAAACAGGCAAGTCCTGATAGACATCAGGTGCCTCAATCCACCCAGATGTGTGTTTAAGTTGCCACCTTAGATAAACCCTTAATTATCAATCTCACATCTGTCATGGATATCACTCACCCAATCCACGTCTACTAGCATAGCATGGCATAATAAGAAAACGTAGAAGTAACTCCCAAAGGTTTCATAATAATACAGGTAATAGGTACTACCTCATCTACTTCCCATCCCACGATTTAATTAGATCCTAATCATGCAATGTGAGAGGATTGATCTAATGCAATAAAACATGGGTTGTAGAAAAGGTATTATCAAAGTGTTACTTGCCTTGCTGATGATCCGCGAGACCTAGGGTTTCAAAGTAACAAGCGGCGCAATCCGGGTGATCTCTCGCAGACAAACAACAAGCACACAATAAGTACTCATCTAATGCATAGGTAAAACTCGAACAAGAGAACGAACCAGAAAGTTCAACTTAAGAACTCCGGTTGCAAAGAAAGAAAGAACCGAACAGACGACGGAAAAACAAACGACGGAAGAAAGCAACTCGGTTCTAGCAAGTTGAAACTAGGTCAAATTTTACTGTAGCAAAGGCTTGTTCAAGTTGATTAGATGGAACGGCGGTTTCGAAACGAAACTCCGGGCGCTTGAATCACCTGATTCCGATAAACGAGCGGGAACAAAGACTAGAACGAAGATCGGATCTGAGATCACGACCGCGGAATAAATCCGACGAAAAGAAAGAGATGAACGGTTAAACGAACGGGCGTCGTTAACCGGGAAAAATCGGTGATCATGTTCGTTGAGACGAACGGTCCGAAAGAAAAAAAACCGATCTAGGGTTTTCGGAGAAAACCAAAACAAAGCCGGAAGAAAAACCGGAAGAAAAAAAAGAGAAGAACCGGAACGGTTGTCTAGAAGAAAAGCCGAACCGAGGAAAAGAAAGAGGCGGAGCAGCTACCTCGGGAGGCGGGGCTCCGGGCGGCGGCTTAGGGCGGCGGCGGCGGCTTAAGGCAGCGGCGGCTTGGGGCTTGGGGTGGTGTGGGGAGAGGGGGGGTTATGGGGGTATTTATAAAGGTGGGGGGGTTTCTTGGGGGAGGGGGCAAGAAATAGGAGGGGGGGTTAGAGTCCTACTAGGACTTGGCCTAGTGGCGGCGCAAGGCAGGCGGCGGGGCTGGCGGATGTGCCTGGCGCACGGGGCGGCTGGGCCGGCCGGCTGGGCCCTTGGCCCAGGCGGGCGCTGCGGTCTCCTTTTTTTTTAAATCGATTTCGCGCGCAGCAAAAGAAAAGAAAAACTATCTAAACGAACTCCGAAAAATCTAAAGTAAATTTTCCCCGACTCCTAAAATGAGTCGAACAAAATGAACTTTTCTCCGGGCCTAAAAATGCAATTTTTGAAAACGCGCATTTTTCCCTATCCAAATAAAAGCAAACAAAACTCCGGCAAAACCAAAACTTGACTTATTCATTAAATCTTCATTTTTCCTAACTTTGGGAAAGTCATATTATTCCCTCTCTCATTTTTTTTATATTGGAAAAATAATTGAAGATGAAATAAATAAATCAAATGATCCTCTTTTCAAATTTGAGAAAACTCTCAAATATGAAAATAACGAAATCTCCAACTCTCTCTGAAGGTCCTTGAGTTGCATGAAATTTCTAGGATCGACCAAAATGCAAGAAAATATGCTATGCATGATGATCTAGTGTATAACATTCCAAATTGCAAATTTGGGATGTTACAAACCTACCCCCCTTAAAATGAATCTCGCCCTCGAGATTTGGGTTGGCTAGAAAATAGGTGAGGGTGGTCCTTGAGCAAATCTTCTTCTCTTTCCCAGGTGGCTTCATCCTCTGAGTGGTGGTTCCACTGAACTTTGCAAAACTTGATAACCTTGCTGCGGGTAACTCTGCTAGCATAATCGAGAATCTTGACTGGCTTCTCCTCATATGTTAAGTCATCCTCCAACTGAATCGCTTCAAGCGGTACTGTATCTCTTAGCGGTACCTCCGCCATCTCGGCGTGACATTTCTTCAGCTGAGAAACATGGAATACATCATGAACTCCTGACAGTCCCTCTGGTAATTCCAACTTATAAGTGACTTCTCCCATACGTTGCAAGATCTTATACGGTCCAACGAAACGCGGTGCTAACTTTCCCTTAACTCCAAAGCGCTTAACTCCTCGAAGTGGGGATACTCGGAGAAAAACTCTGTCTCCGGTTTCATAGACTGTCTCCTTGCATTTAGAATCTGCGTAGCTCTTCTGCCTGGACTGGGCTACCTTGAGCCTATCGCGAATCAACTTAACTTTCCGTTCAGACTCCTTAATCAAATCTGGTCCAAAGAATTGACGGTCTCCAACTTCGTCCCATGACAACGGTGTCCTGCACCTCCTTCCATATAAAGCTTCGAATGGTGCCATCTTCAAACTGGTTTGGTAACTGTTGTTATAAGAAAACTCCGCATACGGCAAGTTATCGTCCCAACTAGATCCGTAATCTAGTGCACAAGCTCTCATCATATCTTCCAAAATCTGATTGACTCTCTCAGTCTGTCCATCTGTCTGTGGGTGAAAAGCGGTGCTGAACTCTAGTCTCGTTCCCAAAGTTTCATGCAACTGATTCCAAAACTTTGAGGTAAATTGGGTTCCTCTATCTGATACGATACTCCTCGGAACTCCATGCAAACAAATGATCCTAGTCATGTATATCTTTGCCAACTTAGCACTGGTGTAAGTGGTCTTAACTGGAATGAAATGTGCTACCTTTGTCAAACGATCAACTACTACCCATATCGAGTCATAGCCTGCTTTCGTCCTGGGTAGTCCTGTGATAAAATCCATGCCTATCTTATCCCACTTCCATTCGGGTATCGGCAATGGTTGTAACAATCCTGCTGGCTTCTGATGCTCTGCCTTTACTCTCTGACAAACGTCACAAACTGCTACATATGCTGCAATATCCTTCTTCATTCTGGTCCACCAGAATGTTTCCTTCAAATCCAAATACATCTTGGTATTCCCTGGGTGAATCGAATACGGTGAATCATGTGCCTCATGCAAAATCAACTTCCTAATCTCCGGGTCATTGGGCACATAAACACGGTCCTCAAACCATAAGGTATCGTGCTCATCCTCACGAAATCCCTTTGCTTTTCCTTCGCTCAATTTCTCTTTTATAGCAGCAATCTTCTTGTCAGATTTCTGAGCTTCTCTGATCTTATCCATCAATGTTGACTGAATCTCCAATGTTGCTACATAGCCTCTCGGAACTATTTCCAAACATAGCTCATGAAGGTTTTCTGCTAACTCCTTTGGTACTTCTCCCGTCACTAGGGTGTTGACATGGCTCTTACGGCTCAATGCATCAGCTACTACATTAGCTTTTCCGGGATGGTAATGCAATCTCATGTCATAATCCTTGATGAGCTCCAACCATCTCCTTTGTCGGAGGTTCAACTCCTTCTGAGTGAAAATGTACTTCAAACTCTCGTGATCCGTGTACACCTCACAATGATTTCCAATGAGGAAATGTCTCCACGTCTTCAATGCATGCACTACGGCTGCTAACTCCAAATCATGCGTGGCATAATTCAACTCATGAGTCTTCAGTTGTCGTGAAGCATACAAAACAACTCTTCCTTCCTGCATAAGCACTGCTCCAAGTCCTCGACGTGAAGCGTCGCAATACACCTCATAATCCTTGGTCTGATCTGGCAAAATCAATACTGGTGAGGTAACCAAGCATTTCTTCAACTCATGGAAACTAGCCTCACATTCCTCAGTCCAATTGAACTTAGTATCCTTCTTCAACAATTCAGTCATAGGCTTTGCAATCTTTGAGAAGTTCTCAATGAATCTCCGGTAGTATCCTGTGAGTCCAAGAAAACTCCGGATCTCTCCAACTGTCGTTGGTGATTCCCATTCAGTTATGGTCTCAACCTTTGTGGGGTCAACTGCTATACCTTCTCCGGATATAACGTGTCCGAGGAATCCAACTTCCTTCAACCAAAACTCACATTTGCTGAATTTGGCGTATAACTGATGTTCCCTTAGTTTCTCCAAAACCAAACGCAAATGTTCCTTATGCTCCTCTTCATTCTTTGAATAAACCAGGATGTCATCAATGAACACTACGACGAACTTATCCAAAAACTCCATAAACACTTTGTTCATCAGGTTCATAAAATAGGCAGGTGCGTTAGTCAATCCAAATGACATAATGGTATACTCATACAGTCCATATCTTGTGGTGAATGCTGTCTTAGGTATGTCCTGCTCTCGAATCTTCAATTGATGGTACCATGATCGCAAATCGATCTTGGAAAACACTTTAGCTCCTTGCAAATGATCAAACAGATCATTAATCATTGGTAGTGGGTACTTATTCTTGATGGTTACTTCATTCAATCCTCGATAATCAACAACCATCCTTAATGATCCATCCTTCTTTTCCACTAGAAGTACGTGTGATCCCCAAGGCGAAGAACTTAGGCGAATGTAACCTTTATCCAATAACTCCTTAATCTGATTCTTAATTTCCACCAAATCCTTTGCTGGCATTCGGTACGGTTGCTTCGATATTGGGTCTGTACCTGGCAATGACTCAATCAAAAACTCAATGTCTCTATCCGGTGGCATGCCTGGCAATTCCTCAGGAAATACATCAGGAAAATCCTTCACCACTGGTACTTCCTCTTGCACAATTCATGTTAGGCAGTTTACTTGTGTCCTGTTTGGCACATGCCGGGATACATACTTGGTCCTTCTTCCTTCTGGTGTGGTAAGCAAAATTGTCTTACTGGCGCAATCGATGTTTCCTCCATACATCGACAGCCAATCCATACCAAGAATCACATCCAGACCTTGGGACTCCAGAATAATTAAATCCGTTGGGAAAACATGCCTTCCTATACTTAATGGCACTTGGAAACATCCTTGTCTGGCCATGTACTTTGCTCCTGGCAAGCTTACTAGCATAGGCGTTTTAAGAATCTTAGTGGGCAGGCTATACTTTTCCACAAATCCCCTTGATATGTATGAATGCGATGCACTAGTATCAAAAAGAACAAGTCCGGTAAATGTCTTAACCAAAAACTTACCGATTACTGCATCAGGCTGATCTTCAACCTCCTCCACATTAACGTGGTTCACCTGTCCCCTATGGAAAGGGTTCGGCTTCTTTCCAGAGCTTCCATTGCCATTTCCATTCTGGCCTTCGGGACATTCATTGGCATAATGTCCGGTCTTGGAACACTTGAAACAAGTGACTTGACTCAGATCTCTCTTGGTTGGGGTCGATGGGGTGGTACGGTTATGGCCGTTGCTTCCTCCATTCCCATTACCATTCTTGTGTCCATTATGGTTGTGCGAACTACCTTCTCCATGGGTATGCTGAAACTGAAATCCCGGTTTAGGGGTAAAACGGGGCTTCTGCTGGGCTCCAGAGTTATACTTCCCCTGTCCATACTTCCTCTTATGGTTCTCAATCTGCTGTTGCTTTCCTGGCACGATCTACCAACTCCTGGTAGTTGTTGAAACTCGCTACCATCAACTACATGCTTAGTTCATCATTCAGTCCTTCCAGAAACTTCTCCTGCTTAGCTGCATCCGTAGCAACGTCATCTGGGGCATAACGTGCTAACTTGCTGAAATCGTCAACGTACTGGCCAACTGTCCTTCCTCCTTGGCGTAAGTTGCGAAACTCACGCTTCTTCATGGCCATAGCTCCTGCTGAAACATGGGCAGTGCGGAAAGCTTGCTGAAACTGATCCCATGTGACAGTGTCAACTGGGTAAGTGGCTGTGAAATTCTCCCACCATGGTGCCGCGGATCCGTCAAGCTGATGTGCAGCAAACTTCACTTTCTCACCATCTGTGCATCCTGCAGTGGTCAACTCCCTTCCTATCTTGCGGAGCCAATCATCTGCTACTATTGGCTCGGTGCTACTGGAAAACACCGGCGGATTCAGGCTAAGGAAACGGGCTAAGTGGTCAACAGGTGGTGGTGGTGGTGGGTTGTTGTTGTTGTTGTTGTTGTTCTGCTGGTTCTGGACTAACATCTGCATCAAGGTGTTCTGTTGCTGGATCAACTGGGTGAGCTCCGGCGGAAAGGCAAATCCGGGGTCACGTCTCGGAGGCATTTGAGGGTTTAGAAAAGACGAGAATTAAGAATAGAGTGAGGTCTAAAGAGAAAAACACTACCCCAATGCGCATGAGCAAATGCACACAAAATCACTTCATTCAATCAAACAAGGGCTTACAATCGGTCTAAAACTATCACAAAAGTGCTCGACTATGATGTTTACATGGGGGAATACTACTACTATCTGGTGGTCATCTAGAAATTTGAACCGGTGGAAGACTCCATGATATCTGCTCCAGCTTCGTCTTCAAAGTCGGGTTCACTTGGATCCGAATCGGTGTCATCGATGATGATGTAGTTGTCCGGACATGTGACGTACTCGTCTTCCTCCTTGGATGCTAACTTCCTCTTGAGTTCTTCAATCTACTGCTTAAGATCGCCATTGTGTCTTGCTAGAGCTACGATCTCGTCCATGTAGTCCTTGCGTGTAGACTTCAGTTCTCCTTCTAGCTCGATGATCCTTGCCTTCGCATTCTTCAACTCTATCATATCATTGCACATCTGGTTCTCGTGGCGTCGAATGTGCTGGTTTAACTCCTGGATGAAAAATGCAATGGATCTATCCTTCTTGGTGCTGACTAACTCCCATTGTTCGTCTCGGCGTCCGCAAATCTGGTAGATAGTGTCCTTGAGGTCTTCTTGATAAACTTCTCCAATGCGTCCCATGGTGATATGAGCTGCCATGCTCCTTCCCAGACTCCAGGTTGGTGCATTGAAAACACTATCTATGGGCTTCGTGATTGGCGCGAATGTCCTTCCCGGAACGTGAGCTTGAATCTTCCAGCGCTCCTCTTCAGGCAGAGTGGCGTTGAAGGTTCCCGTGAAGCTTGGTAATCCAATGTTCAGGTACTTGGTGACTTCCTTCAGGTGAAATCCAAATGGTGTGCCTTCATCCGGTTGAGCGTACTTAATCTTCGCGTTCGTCATCCTAAAAGAGTAGAAAAGATGAGGAGTTAGAAAATGAGAAGAGAATGGTGATCTATGGCTTTAACTTAGTGGTCGTGTCCTACAGTCAGCGTGTGCTCTGATACCATCTCTGTAGCGACCCGACCCAAATGGATCAAGTCTACTGTGCTCCGGTGTCATCCCTGGATCAGTAATGCTGACACCACACAGTACTTCGAAGGATTTATAGCAGAGTTGCAATCACACACTTATTACATCGATGTCTCAAAGAGAACTTATTACAATAAATATGGCTTAAGGCCATCTAATAACGATAACAACGGAAGGCTCGGAAGATAAATGGGTCCATCAACTCCAACGGCATCACTGAGTATAGAACCACGACCTAAAAGCACCTTACTCATCGTCTAAAAAGTCTGCAACATGAGAAGTTGCAGCCCGAAAACGGGTCAGCACATGGAATATGCTGGCAATGTAACACATAGAGAGTAATGGAATGAAATAGCTATACTACATGCATATTTGGGTGGTGGAAAGCTCTATGGTTACAGTTTTGCGTAAAGCCAGTTTTTCCCTACTGCAAAGGAATAAATTTATTTAACTATCAAGGTAGTTGTTAAACATCGAGAATGGTTGACAGCATTCCGATCCCAATTAAGTGAACAATTAAAACCCAACAATATTAATTAGAAGTAACGTGATGAGATTCACATGATATTCAAGTACTAGATACTCAAGTTGTCCATAACCCGGGACATGGCTAACCATGATTAGTTGGTACACTCTGCAGAGGTTTGCGCACTTTTCCCCACAAGACTCGATCGCCTCCGTTTGGTTTATCGCACTACAGGGTGTTTGAGAAGACGGATGACCGAGACATAGTCTTTCAGAAGCGCTAGCACCTTACATGTGGGTAGACCAGTACACCTACTTTCCCGTACATCTGCTAGTCTACCCGTAAGAGTTCGCACAACTTACTCAACTATGCCAGAGCCCATAATGGCTTGTGGCTGCACACGGAAGTTACTAGCATGAATGATCTTATGATCCCTTTGAGCCTGGGTGGCGGTCCAAAATAAAAACAGGCAAGTCCTGATAGACATCAGGTGCCTCAATCCACCCAGATGTGTGTTTAAGTTGCCACCTTAGATAAACCCTTAATTGTCAATCTCACATCTGTCATGGATATCACTCACCCAATCCACGACTACTAGCATAGCATGGCATAATAAGCAAACATAAAAGTAACTCCCAAAGGCTTCATAATAATACAGGTAATAGGTACTACCTCATCTACTTCCCATCCCACGATTTAATTAGATCCTAATCATGCAATGTGAGAGGATTGATCTAATGCAATAAAACATGGGTTGTAGAAAAGGTATGATCAAAGTGTTACTTGCCTTGCTGATGATCCGCGAGACCTAGGGTTTCGAAGTAACAAGCGGCGCAATCCGGGTGATCTATCATAGACAAACAACAAGCACACAATAAGTACTCTTCTAATGCATAGGTAAAACTCGAACAAGAGAACGAACCAGAAAGTTCAACTTATGAACTCCGGTTGCAAAGAAAGAAAGAACCAAACAGACGACGGAAGAACAAACGGCGGAAGAAAGCAACTCGGTTCTAGCAAGTTGAAACTAGGTCAAATTTTACTGTAGCAAAGGCTTGTTCAAGTTGATTAGACGGAACTGCGGTTTCGAAACGAAACTCCAGGCGCTTGAATCACCTGATTCCGATAAACGAGCGGGAAGAAAGACTAGAACGAAGATCGGATCTGAGATCACGACCGCGGAATAAATCTGACGAAAAGAAAGAGATGAACGGTTAAACGAACGGGCGTCGTTAACCGGGAAAAATCGGTGCTCACATTCGTTGAGACGAACGGTCCGAAAGAAGAAAAACCGATCTAGGGTTTCGGGAGAAAACCGAAACAAAGCCGGAAGAAAAACCGGAAGAAAAAAAAGAGAAGAACCGGAACGGTTGTCTAGAAGAAAAGCCGAACCGAGGAAAAGAAAGAGGCGGCGCGGCTACCTCGGGAGGCGGGGCTCCGAGCGGCGGCTTAGGGCGGCGGCGGCGGCTTAAGGCGGCGGCGGCTTAAGGCGGCGGCGGCTTGGGGCTTGGGGTGGTGTGGGGAGAGGGGGGGGTTATGGGGGTATTTATATAGGTGGGGGGGGGTTTCTTGGGGGAGGGGCAAGAAATAGGAGGGGGGTTTAGAGTCCTACTAGGACTTGGCCTAGTGGCGGCGCAAGGCAGGCGGCGGGGCTGGCGGCTGCGCCTGGCGCACGGGGCGGCTGGGCCCTTGGCCCAGGCGGGCGCTGCGGTCTCCTTTTTTTTAAATCGATTTCGCGCGCAGAAAAACAAAAGAAAAACTATCTAAACGAACTCCGAAAAATCTAAAGTATATTTTCCCCGACTCCTAAAATGAGTCGATCAAAATGAACTTTTCTCCGGGCCTAAAAATGCAATTTTTGAAAACGCGCATTTTGCCCTATCCAAATAAAAGCAAACAGAACTCCGGCAAAACCAAAACTTAACTTATTCATTAAATCTTCATTTTTCCTAACTTTGGGAAAGTCATATTATTCCCTCTCTCATTTTTTTTGATATTGGAAAAATAATTGAAGATGAAATAAATAAATCAAATGATCCTCTTTTCAAATTTGAGAAAACTCTCAAATATGAAAATAACAAAATCTCCAACTCTCTCCGAAGGTCCTTGAGTTGCATGAAATTTCTAGGATCGACCAAAATGCAAGAAAATATGCTATGCATGATGATCTAGTGTATAACATTCCAAATTGCAAATTTGGGATGTTACACAACTGTGATGAACTATGAAGAACACACAGAAACCTAGAAACCCTAATGCGGATCTGAGGAGCAGGAAGATGAACACTTACATCCATGGATCTTCTGCGGAAGGTCGCCGCCGTTCTCTGGATCGATTCAGGTTGATGCAGCGGCCGAGGTCGAGGAAGACGAGGTGCTCTGCGACGGCGGCGGAGCTCGGGCGACAGTAGGGTTGCGAGAGGAAGAAGATGAAGAAAGGGAGGAATGAGGAAAGACCTGGTCGTGCCTATTTATAAGGGGATAAGTGAACAGGCAGGCGCGAAAATTGAGGAAGACCCAAATAATGATTATCTAGCTAAATGGACGCCTCGATTCTCGGAAGGCATTCAAGGATAAAGATCTGTTGGAGATGACATCACAGCAGGCTTTCACATTTTCGGAAGATGACGTAATGGAGGGTTACAAAGCTTTTACAGACAAGGGAAGATGGATTTCGTCTAAATGTTGAAGTTTGACAAGAACAAGGTTCAAATCAACCTGGGGCCTAATGTTGGGAGTATAACTTTCAGGTATGACCCGCCCAGGAGGGGTCGGGTCAACCCTGATGACGGGTTGTTAAGAGAAGCCCAATAATATTCAAGGTGATAGTTTATTAAGAATTGTAGAAAGCCTAAGCCCAGAGGTGGCTTAAGGCCCAATATTGTAAACCGCCATATGCAAAGAAAGACTTGTAAAGAAAGGCATATAAAAGAAGTCACCGAGCCGGACACGTTTTATGAGCCGGCCGGGACTCTGTAGGCCACCAGGTGTCAACCCGTGTATATAAGGGGACGACCCGATGGCGGCTTAGGGGAAGAACCAACAGATTGATAGCCAAGCTAGAGGATTCGCTCCTTGGTCATCGAAACCTAGGAATACAACATCAACTGGACTAGGCCTTACCTTCACCGTAAGGGGCCGAACCAGTATAAACCACTCGTGTCATTTGTCCCGATTAACCCCTTTAAGCTTCCTAGTTGCGATGGCCCTACGACTAAGTCCTTTCACTAGGACATCTGCCGTGACAATTCCACGACATATCTAGAAGATTAACTCCCACTTGATTCAAGCGATTGTAGTACCCAGACAATCTGAGCACATGCTCACTGGTTGAGCTATTCTCCTCCATCTTTTTAGGCAAAGTACCGTTGGAGGTCTCATACCTCCTGACACGGGCATGAGTCTGAAATACTAATTTCAACTCTTGTAACATCTCATATGCTTTGTGGCATTCAAAATATTTTTGAAGTCCCGTTTCTAAGCCATAAAACATGGAACACTAAACTATCAAGTAGTCATCATACCGAGCTTGCCAAAACGTTCATAACGTCTGCATCTGCTCCTGTAATAGGTCCATCACCTAGCGGTGCATCAAGGACATAATTATTGTGTAAAGTAATGAGGATAATCCTCATATCACGGATCAAGTCCGCATCATTGCTACTATAATATTTCAACTTACTTTTCTCTAGGAGCATATCAAAAATAAACGAGGAGCTATAACGTGAGCTATTGATCTGCAACATAATTTGCAAATACTATCAAGACTAAGTTCATGACAAATTAAAGTTCAATTAATCATATTACTTAAGAACTCCCGCTTAGATAGACATCCCTCTAATCGTCTAAATGATCACGTGATCCATATCAACTAAACCATGTCCGATCATCACATGAGATGGATTAGTTTTCAATGGTGAACATCACTATGTTGATCATATCTACTATATTATTCACATTCGACCTTTCGGTCTCAGTGTTCCGAGGCCACATCTTCATATGCTAGGCTCGTCAAGTTTAACCCGAGTATTCTGCACGTGCAAAACTGGCTTGCACACGTTGTATGTGAACGTAGAGCTTATCACACCCGATCATCACATGGTGTCTCGGCACGACGAACTGTAGCAACGGTGCATACTCAAGGAGAACACTTATACCTTGAAATTTAGTGAGGGATTGATACATCTCCGACGTATCTACTTTTCCAAACACTTTTGCCCTTGTTTTGGACTCTAACTTGCATGATTTGAATGGAACTAACCTGGACTGACGCTGTTTTCAGCACAATTGCCATGGTGTTATTTTTGTGCAGAAATAAAAGTTCTCGGAATGACCTGAAAATCAATGGAGAATATTTTTGGAATATATAAAAAATACTGGCAAAAGAATCAAGACCAGGGCAGCCACACCCTGTCCACGAGGGTGGGGGGCGCGCCCACCCCCCTGGGGCGCGCTCCCCTGTCTCATGGGCCCCCTGATGCTCCACCGACCTCAAGTCCAACTCTATATATTCATGTTTAGGGATATAAAAATCAGAAAGAAGGATTCATCGCGTTTTATGATACGGAGCCGCCGCCAAGCCCTAATCTCTCTCGGGAGGGCTGATCTGGAGTCCGTTCGGGGCTCCGGAGAGGGGAATCCGTCGCCATCGTCATCATCAACCTTCCTCCATCACCAATTTCATGATGCTCACCACCGTGCGTGAGTAATTCCATCGTAGGCTTGCTGGAGGGTGATGGGTTGGATGAGATTTATCATGTAATCGAGTTAGTTTTGTTAGGGTTTGATCCCTAGTATCCATTATGTTCTGAGATTGATGTTGCTATGACTTTGCTATGCTTAATGCTTGTCACCAGGGCCTGAGTGCCATGATTTCAGATCTGAACCTATTATGTTTTCATGAATATATGTGAGTTCTTGATCCTATCTTGCAAGTCTATAATCACCTATTATGTGTTATGATCCGTTAACCCCGAAGTGACAATAATCGGGATACTTACCGGTGATGACCGTAGTTTGAGGAGTTCATGTATAAACTAAGTGTTAATGCTTTGGTTCGGTACTCTATTAAAAGGAGGCCTTAATATCCCTTAGTTTCCAATAGGACCCCGCTGCCACGGGAGGGTAGGACAAAAGATGTCATGCAAGTTCTTTTCCATAAGCATGTATGACTATATTCGGAATACATGCCTACAGTACATTGATGAACTAGAGCTAGTTCTGTGTCACCCTATGTTATAACTATTGCATGAGGAATCGCATCCGACATAATTATTCATCACTGATCCATTGCCTACGAGATTTTCACATATTGATCTTCGCTTACTTTTCCATTGCCACTGTTACAATCACTGCAAAACCAAAACTGTTACTTTTGGCACCGTTACCGTTACTTCCATACTACTTTGCTACTAAATACTTTGATGTAGATATTAAGTTTTCCAGGTGTGGTTGAATTGACAACTCAGCTGCTAATACTTGAGAATATTCTTTGGCTCCCCTTGTGTCGAATCAATAAATTTGGGTTGAATACTCTACCCTCAAAAATTGTTGTGATCCCCTATACTTGTGGGTTATCAAGATGATTTTCTGGCGTCGTTGCCGGGGAGCATAGCTCTATTATTTAAGTCACTTTGGGATTTATCTGTTGATCACTATGAAGAACTTCAAAGATAAAAGAACCAAGATTTATCCCTCAACTACGAGGGGAGGTAAGGAACTGCCATCTAGTTCTGCAGTTGATTCACCTTCTATTATGAGTAAACTTGCGACACCTACTCCTGCTATTCATTCTGATATGTCGCATGTTATTGATGATGCCACTTCTGCTATGCATGATACTTATGATGAAACTACTTCTATGCTTGATACTACTGTGCCACTAGGTGAATTTCTTGATGAACAACTTGCTAGGGTTAGAGAGAATGAAATTATGAAACTGATAATATTGATGAAAGTGATGATGAAGATTCTCCCCCTAGATATGAATTGCCTGTTGTTCCTGAGGGTTATGTTATGGATGAAGAAACTTCTAGAGACTTCTTAGCTTGCAATGATAGATATGATCTCAAGAAATTATTAGCTAAGCTGACAGAAAAGTCTTTGAATGCTAGAATGAAATATGACCCTGCTTTTGCTACTTCACCTATCTGAATTTCTGATAAGGATTGTGATTTCTCTGTCGATCCTGAGTTAATTACTTTGGTTGAATTTGATCCTTTTTATGGCTATGAATCTGAAACTGTTGTGGCACATCTTACTAAATTAAATGATATAGCCACCCTGTTCACTAATGATGAGATAATTCGCTATTACTTTATCCTTAAGTTATTTCTGTTCTCATTAAAGGGTGATGCTAAAACATGGTTTAATTCTCTTGATCCTGGTTGTGTGCGTAGTCCCCGGGATATGATTTATTACTTCTCTGATAAATATTTCCCCGCTCATAAGAAAGAAGCTGCTTTAAGGGAAATATACAATATTTTGCAAATTGAAGGAGTCTCCCACAAGCTTGGGGGAGGCTTCTCCGATTACTTAATGCTTTGCCTGATCATCCTCTCAAGAAAAATGAAATACTTGATATCTTTTATAATGGACTAACCGATGCTTCCAGAGACCACCTGGATAGTTGTGTTGGTTGTGTTTTCAGGGAAAGAACTGTTGATCAAGCTGAATTGCTATTGAATAATATGTTGAGTAATGAAAATGATTGGACACTTCCTGAACCAACTCCTAAGCCAACTCCGAAGAAAAGGGGTATTCTATTTCTCAGTCCTGAAGATATGCAAGAGGCAAAGAAATCTATGAAAGAAAAAGGTATTAAAGCTGAAGATGTTAAGAATTTACCACCTATTGAAGAAATACATGGTCTTGATAACCCGACACAGGTAGTAAAGGTAAATTCTCTCTATAGATTTGATGAAGGTGATATTCCTCATAATAATTCTGCTAGCCAATGCTTAGATGAGTTTGGTATTTTTATTGTTAAACAAGAAAACTTCAATGCTTATGTTGGTAGAGAATTGAAATGTAATGCTTATATGATTGAAAACTTGAGTGATTATATGTCTAGAGTTAAAGGTGAACTTAAACTCATTAGTAAACATGCTTCTATGGTTACCACTCAAGTAGAACAAGTACTTAGAGCTTAGAATGATTTGCTTAATGAATTAAATAATAAGAAAATGATAATGTTGTTAGAGTTGTGACTTGAGGGGGTAAAATGACTCAGGAATCTTTGTATCCTGAGGGCCACCCTAAGAGAATTGAGCAAGATTCTCAGAGAACTAATGTTGATGCACCCAGTTCTTCTAAGAAGAAGAAGAAAAATGATAGGACTTTGCATGCTTCTAGTGAACCTATTGTTGACACACCTAAGAATCCCAATGATATTTCTATTTCTGATGCTGAAACACAATCTGGAAATGAACATGAAGCTAGTGGTAATATTAATGATGATGTTCATGTTGATGCTCAACCTAGCAATGATAATGATATAGAAATTGAACCTATTGTTGATCTTGATAACCCACAATCAAAGAATCAACGTTATGATAAGAAAGACTTTGTTGCTAGGAAGCACAGTAAAGAAAGAGAACCATGGGTTCAGAAACCCATGCCTTTTCCTCCTAAACCATCCAAGAAAAAGGATGATGAGGATTTCGAGCGCTTTGCTGAAATGATTAGACCTATCTTTTTGCGTATGCGTTTGACTGCTATGCTTAAAATGAATCCTTATGCTAAGTACATGAAGGATATTGTTACGAATAAAAGAAAGATACCGGAAGCTGAAATCTCCACCATGCTTGCTAATTATACTTTTAAGGGAGGAATACCAAAGAAACTTGGAGATCCCGGAGTACCAACTATACCATGCTCCATTAAAAGAAACTATGTTAAAACTGCTTTATGTGATCTTGGAGCCAGTGTTAGTGTTATGACTCTCTCTTTATATCGTAGACTTGAATTGAATAAGTTGACACCTACTGAAATATCTTTGCAAATGGCCGATAAATCAACCGCTATACCTGTCGGTATTTGTGAGGATGTGCATGTTGTGCTTGCAAACGTTACTATTTTAACGGACTTTGTTATTCTTGATATTCCCGAGGACGATTGTATGTCGATTATCCTTGGTAGACCCTTTTTGAATACTGCAGGGGCTGTTATTGATTGCAACAAAGGCAATGTCACTTTTCATGTTAATGGTAATGAGCATACGGTACACTTTCCAAGGAAACAACCTCAAGTCCATAGTATTAATTCTATTGGAAAACTTCAATGATTACTATTGGAGGTTTTGAATTTCCTCTTCCTACTGTCAAGAAGAAATATGATATTCCTATTGTTGGGGACATGCATATCCCCGTTGAGGTAACCTAGTGTGATTCGAAAATTCTCCAGTTTCATGTTATTCGAAAAGAGTTTGTTAACCAGACTTGATCAACCTTGTTAGTGGATTCCTATTGATGAGCATAGATGGATGAAGTTAGAAAGCACAACTCTCTGTACCCTCTTTTTAGTTTTTGTTATTTATATTAAATAAAGCAAAAATAGTATTTTCTGTCTATTTTTTGAATTATCCATGCAATAAAAAAATACCCCAAAAATAAAAGTTCTCCAAATGCCCCAAAAAATTTATATGATTTTTTGTAGGATATTTAAGAATTATTGGCACGGAGAACACCCCGGAGGGGCAACCACCTGGTCATGAGGGTGCAGGGCACGCCCTACCCCCCTGGGCCCCTCATGGCCCCCTCCACTTATTCTTGCACCCAAACACTCCATGTTCCTCCAGAAAAAAACACCCACCAACTCAAACCCGAGTTCTAGCTCATCTTGCTGCCATTTTCGATCTCCTTGCTCAAAGCTCCATTAACAAAACTGCTTTGGGGGATTGTTCTTTGGTATGTGACTCCTCCAATGGTCCAATTAGTTTTTGTTCTAGTGCTTTATTTATTGCAAATTTTTGCTGCTTAGGTGACCCTGTTCTTGAGCTTGCATGTCAAATTTATGTGGTCAAAAGTGGTTTTAATGCATGATATGGCCTCTAGGCACTTGTAGGAGTAGTTTCTATCAATCTTGTTGAGTTTGGTTCACTTTTATTTTGAGTCACTAAAAATTTTAGAAATTTTTCAGATCAAGAAAATGATGAAGAGATTGTTGAGGGGCTCTTTGAGCCGAAGTCGAAGGATAAGCAAAGTGAAGAAAATAAGAAGCCCAATATAATCTCCCTCGCACTGCGGAGGTTCGGCCATGTGAATGGCCTTGTGATGAATTCTTGAGAGCAGCCGGGATTCGTGATGACTTTTATTATTTGGCTTAGAATGCGGGCCTCATCGACTTCCTCCGTGACCAGCGCGAATAGTATCTCCTACTCACTAATATTTTTGTGCAAAATTTTCATTTCCATGCTAGGAGATCGCCACCTTCTGTGGATTTCTATTTGTATGATGAGTATAAGGAGACGTCACTTTATGACTTTTGTGCGGTTTGCAAGTTGCCCTTTGATACGTCTCCAACGTATCTATAATTTTTGATTGCTCCATGATATATTATCTACTGTTTTGGACATTATTGGGCTTTATTATCCACTTTTATATTATTTTTGGGACTAACCTATTAACCGGAGGCCCAGCCCATAATTGCTGTTTTTTTGCCTATTTTAGGGTTTCGAAGAAAAGAACTATCAAACGGAGTCCAAACGGAATGAAACCTTCGGGAACGTGATTTTTGGAACGAACAAGACCCAGGAGACTTGGACCCTACGTCAAGCAACCAACAGGGAGGCCACCAGGTAGGGGGCGCGCCCTCCACCCTCGTGGGCCCCCCTGTTGCTCCACCGACGTACTTCTTCCTCCTATATATACTTACGTACCCCCAAACGATTATACACGGAGCCAAAAACCTAATTCCACCGCCGCAACCTTCTGTATCCACGAGATCCCATCTTGGGGCCTGTTCCGGAGCTCCGCCGGAGGGGGCATCCATCACGGAGGGCTTCTACATCAACACCATAGCCTCTCCGATGAAGTGTGAGTAGTTTACCTCAGACCTTCGGGTCCATAGTTATTAGCTAGATGGCTTCTTCTCTTTTTTGGATCTCAATACAATGTTCTCCCCCTCTCTTGTGGAGATCTATTTGATGTAATCTTCTTTTTGCGGTGTGTTTGTTGAGCTCGATGAATTGTGGGTTTATGATCAATATTATCTATGAACAATATTTGAATCTTCTCTGAATTCTTTTATGCATGATTGGTTATCTTTTCAAGTCTCTTCGAATTATCAGTTTGGTTTGGCCTACTAGATTGATCTTTCTTGCAATGGGAGAAGTGCTTAGCTTTGGGTTCAATCTTGCGGTGTCCTTTCCCAGTGACAGTAGGGGCGGCAAGGCACGTATTGTATTGTTGCCATCGAGGATAACAAGATGGGGGTTTTATCATATTGCATGAATTTATCCCTCTACATCATGTCATCTTGCTTAAGGTGTTACTCTATTTTCATGAACTTAATACTCTAGATGCATGTTGGATAGCGGTCAATGAGTGGAGTAATAGTAGTAGATGCAGGCAGGAGTCGGTCTACTTGTCTCGGACGTGATGCCTATATACATGATCATACCTAGATATTCTCATAACTATGTTCAATTATGTCAATTGCTCAATAGTAATTCGTTCACCCACCATAAAATACTTATGCTCTTGAGAGAAGCCACTAGTGAAACCTATGGCCCCTGGGTCTATCTTCATCATATTAATCTTCCAATACTTAGTTATTTCCTTTGCTTTTTACTTCGCTTTTATTTTACTTTGCATCTTTATCATAAAAAACCAAAAATATTATCTTATCATATCTATCAGATCTCACTCTCGTAAGTGACCGTGAAGGGGTTGACAAAGCCTTATCGCGTTGGTTGTGAGGAGTTATTTGTTTTGTGAGGTACGAGGGACTCGTGCATAACCTCCTACTGGATTGATACATTGGTTCTCAAAAACGGAGGGAAATACTTATGCTACTTTGCTGCATCATCCTTTCCTCTTCAAGGAAATCCAACGCAGTGCTCAAGAGGTAGCACCCTTTTAGGGAAGCATATAGGAACCACATCGTAATGATGTGGAAGGGTTTATTGATATGATTGCTGTAGGGGAAACAAGGAAAGTTTCCGAGGCAAGAATTACTAGCATACATTTTCCTGTTCTACGTTACTTCGCAATATTTGCTAGTAGATGCTTAATTGATCGTGGGAACAGTGGAAACCTTAGTGCCCCAGATATTGTTATTTTGTGCCATGCCTTATTTCGTGATGCTACTTTCAGTTTAGGCGCTATTGTTGCTAAACGGCTAAATCTGAACCGTACAAAGGGTCCCATCTTTGGAGGCATCTTTGCCTCGCGCCTTGTTGCACACTTTAACATACCTATTAGGCATTATGAGAAAGAGGAAAAGGTGATGCCTCCTATTTTTATAGATTATAAGAGTATGGTAGCACATGATTTTATTATTGAGGATAAGAAGAAGATGCTCAAATATAGATTGATATTTAATAAAAATTACTTTGAGATTATTACCTTGCCTGCGCCCTCTTTGTTTGACATATTTTCAGGCATGTACCTCATCTTGCTAGAGGCCATTTATGCATACTGGAGCCTGACACCAGCTCTAGAGCGTGAGCCGGAACCACCACTTGACCCTTATCGATAGTCTATTTATCAGTGGAATCCGGAGGATATCGCCAACCAGTGGCACCCAGATGACACTCCTCCGCACACCGGAGAGGGTCACTTTGAGCCATGGCCATAGACCAACTTAGGCCAAAAGCCTAATCTTGGGGGAGTACGTATTTCTCACCGACATTACATTCATGTTCACACACTCATGCCAGTTGTCAGTGCTCATACTTTTTCATTGTATCATCCAAACTAGTTTATTTTCTGTTTTAAGCTTTCTTCTTGTGTTTTTGAAAAACCTTAATAAAAACCAAAAAAAATTAGTTGTAGCTTTTAGCTAGTTTACTTTCCATGCTTGTAGTAGTAGTAATTAAAATAAAACCCAAAAAGATTTCTCGTTCTTCTTTTGCTTGTTGGGAGCTTTCTCGTGTAAATAGTTTTATTTCTTTTTTTGTTCTTTGGGGGTCGAGCGGAGAAGACCATAATGAAAATGTTGAGTGGCTCTCATATGCATTGTTGATCTAACAAAGAGCCCATATTACCTTGTCTTCTCCTATATATTGAATGCTTGCAGATTCCAGCTTAGTCCAATGCACGTGCACTATTATTATTATCCACACTATTCGGTTGTGCAAGTGAAAGGAAATATTGACGATATATGATGGACTGGTTGAGATGAGAGAAGCTGGTATGAACTCAACCTCTCTTTTTTTGTAAATATGATTAGTTCATCGTTCTTGATTCATCCTAGTATGAATGAAACATGTTTGCAATGACAATTAGAGATTATAGTTGCTCATGTCATGCTTAATTAGCTAGGAGTTTATAATGGTTTACTTGCGTGCCAACATGCTATTAAAATGGTTGTGATGTGGTATGATAAGGTGGTATCCTCCTTTGAATGATTCGAGTGGCTTGACTTGGCACATGTTCACGCATGTAATTGAAACAAAATCAACATAGCCTCCACGATATTTATGTTCATGGTGAATTATATCCTACTCATGCTTGCATTCAGTGTCCATTAATTTTAATGCATGTTCATGACTGTTGTCGCTCTCAAGCAGGTCGCTTCCCAGTCTCTTTCTAGCCTTCACTTGTACTAAGCGGGAATACTGCTTGTGCATCCAATTCCATAAACCCCAAAGTTATTCCATATGAGTCCACCATACCTTCCTATATGCTGTATTTACCTGCCATTCCAAGTAAATTTGTATGTGCCAAACACTAAACCTTCAAATGAAATTATGTTTTGTATGCTTGAATAGCTCATGTATCAACTAGGGTTGTCTATGTCTTCCATTCTAGGCGGGTTATTCTCAAGAGCAGTGGACTCCACTCCTCACTCACGAGAAAATGGCTGCTCACTGGGATGCCTAGTCCCATGCTCAAATCAAATCAAAATAATTGCAAACAAAACTCCCCCAGGATTATTGTTCGTTGGAGGCACCCGTTGTTTCGGGCAAGCCATGGATTGATGCTTGTTGGTGGTGGGGGAGTATAAACTTTACCATTCTGCTTGGGAACTGCCTATAATGTGTGTAGCATGGAAGATATCGAGATCTCTCGGTTGTTATGTTGACAATGAAAGTATACCACTCAAAATATTATTTATCTCTATTTAAAAATCGAGCTCCGGCACCTCTACAAATCCCTACTTCCCTCTGAGAAGGGCCTATCTATTTACTTTTATGTTGAGTCATCATCCTCTTATTAAAAAGCACCAGTTGGAGAGCACCGCTGTCATTTGCATGCATTACTATTAGTCTACATTGAGTATGACTGTGAATGGATATCTTTTACCATGAATTACAATTTCCAGTCAGCCCTTGATCTTCATAGGTGCTCTGCATTTATGTTTTGCGGTCTTAAAAAGGGCTAGCGAGATACCTGCTTGTTATATCATATTATGATTGTTTTGAGAAAGTGTTGTCATCCAAAATTTATTATTATTGCTCGCTAGTTGATTATGCCATTGATATGAGTAAACATGAGACATAAATGTTATTGTGAATATGGTTAGTTCATAATCTTTGCTGAAAACTTGAATGTTGGCTTTACATATTTACAACAAGAGCAAAAAGAGTTTGTAAAAGTTTTTCTTTATCACTTTCAGTTTGTCAACTGAATTGCTTGAGGACAAGCAAAGGTTTAAGCTTGGGGGAGTTGATACGTCTCCAATGTATCTACTTTTCCAAACACTTTTGCCCTTGTTTTGGACTCTAACTTGCATGATTTGAATGGGACTAACCCGGACTAATGCTGTTTTCAGCAGGATTGCCATGGTGTTATTTTTGTGCAGAAATAAAAGTTATTGGAATGACCTAAAAATCAACAGAGAATATTTTTGGAATATATAAAAAATACTGGCGAAAGAATCAAGACCAGGGGGCCCACACCCTGTCCACGAGGGTGGGGGCACGCCCCTTGTCTCGTGGGCCCCCTGATGCTCCACCGACCTCAACTCCAACTCTATATATTCACGTTCCGGGAGAAAAATCAGAAAGAAGGATTCATCGCATTTTACGATATGGAGCCGCCGCCAAGCCCTAATCTCTCTCGGGAGGGCTGATCTGGAGTCCGTTCGGGGCTCCGGAGAGGGGAATCCGTCGCCATCGTCATCATCAACCTTCCTCCATCACCAATTTCATGATGCTCACCGCCGTGCGTGAATAATTCCATCGTAGGCTTGCTGGGGGTGATGGGTTGGATGAGATTTATCATGTAATCAAGTTAGTTTTGTTAGGGTTTGATCCCTAGTATCCATTATGTTCTGAGTTTGATGTTGCTATGACTTTGCTATGCTTAATGCTTGTCACGAGGGCCCGAGTGCCATGATTTCAGATCTGAACCTATTATTTTTTCATGAATATATGTGAGTTCTTGATCCTATCTTGCAAGTCTATAGTCACCTATTATGTGTTATGATCCGTTAACCCCGAAGTGACAATAATCGGGATATTTACCGGTGATGACCGTAGTTTGAGGAGTTCTTGTATAAACTAAGTGTTAATGCTTTGGTCCGGTACTCTATTAAAAGGAGGCCTTAATATCCCTTAGTTTCCAATAGGACCCCGCTGCCACGGGAGGGTAGGACAAAAGATGTCATGCAAGTCCTTTTCCATAAGCATGTATGACTATATTCGGAATACATGCCTACATTACATTGATGAACTAGAGCTAGTTCTGTGTCACCCTATGTTATAACTGTTGCATAGGAATCGCATCCAACATAATTATTCATCACTGATCCATTGCCTACAAGATTTTCACATATTTATCTTCGCTTATTTACTTTTCCGTTGCCACTTTTACAATCACTACAAAACCAAAACTGTTACTTTTGCCACCGTTACCGTTACTTCCATACTACTTTGCTACTAAATACTTTGCTGCAGATATTAAGTTTTCCAGGTGTGGTTGAATTGACAACTCAGCTGCTAATACTTGAGAATATTCTTTGGCTCCCCTTGTGTCGAATCAATAAATTTGGGTTGAATACTCTTCCCTCGAAAACTGTTGCGATCCTCTATACTTGTGGGTTATCAAGGATCATCTTATAATGCTACCGCCGTACTAAACAAAATAAGATGCATAAAGGATAAACATCACATGCAATCAATATAAGTGATATGATATGGCCATCATCATCTTGTGCCTTTGATCTCCATCTACAAAGCACTGTCATGATCACCATCGTCACCGGCTTGACACCTTGATCTCCATCGTAGCATCGTTGTCGTCTCGCCAACTATTGCTTCTACGACTATCACTACCGCTTAGTGATAAAGTAAAGCAATTACATGGCGATTGCATTTCATACAATAAAGCGACAACCATATGCATGGCTCCTGCCAGTTGCCGATAACTGTTACAAAACATGATCATCTCATACAATAATTTATATCTCATCATGTCTTGACCATATCACATCACAACATGTCATGCAAAAACAAGTTAGACGTCCTCTACTTTGTTCTTGCAAGTTTTACGTGGCTACTACGGGCTTCTAGCAAGAACCGTTCTTACCTACGCATCAAAACCACAACAATTTTTCGTCAAGTGTGATGTTCTAACCTTCAACAAGGATCGGGTGTAGTCAAACTCGATTCAACTAAAGTTGGAGAAACATACACCCACTAGCCACCTGTGTGCGAAGCACGTCAGTAGAACCATTCTCATGAACGCGGTCATGTAATGTCGGTCCAGGCCGCTTCATCCAACAATACCGCGGAATCAAAGTAAGACGTTGCTGGTGAGCAGTACGACTATTATCGCCCACAACTCTTTGTGTTCTACTCGTGCATATAACATCTACACATAGACCTGGCTCTGATGCCACTATTGTGGAACATAGTATTTCAAAAAATTTACCTACGATCACGCAAGATCTATCTAGGAGATGCATAGCAATGAGACGGGAGAGTGTGTCCACGTGCCCTCGTAGACCGAAAGCGAAAGCGTTTAGTAACGCGGTTGATGTAGTCGAACGTCTTCGCGATCCAACCGATCCAAGTACCGAACGTACGGCACCTCCGCGTTTAGCACACGTTCAGCTCGATGACGTCCCTCAATCTCTTGATCCAGTAGAGGATGAGGGAGAGTTCCGTCAGCACGACGGTGTGGTGACAGTGATGATGAAGTTACCGACGCAGGGCTTCACTTAAGCACTACGACGATATGAACGAGGTGTGTAACTGTGGAGGGGGGGGCACTGCACACGGCTAAGAGAAGGCTTGGTGTGCTTTGGGGTGCCCCCCTCCCACGTATATAAAGGGGGGGAGGAGAGGTGTCCGGCCCAAGGGGGGCGCGCCATGGGGGGAGTCCTACTTGGACTCCCGGTTAAAGTAGGATTCATCCCTGCCCCCCTTTCCTATTCCCACTAGGAGAAGGATGGAAGGACGAGGAGAGAAGGAAAGGGGGGTCGGCCCCCCAAACCCTATTCTTGGGGGCGCGCGCCACCACGTGGCCGCTGCCTCCTCTCTCCACTAGGGCCCATGAAGGCCCATTAACTCCCCGGGAGGGTTCCGATAACCCCCGGTACTCCGGAAAATCCCCGAACCTTTCTGAAACCATTCTGGTGTCCAAACATAACCTTCCAATATATCGATCTTTATGTCTCGACCATTTCGAGACTCCTCATCATGCCCGTGATCTCACCGGGGACTCCGAACAAACTTCGGTTCATCAAATCACATAACTCATAATACAAATCGTCATCGTACGTTAAGCGTGCAGACCCTACGAGTTCAAGAACTATGTAGACATGACCGAGACACATCTCCAGTCAATAACCAATAGTGGAACCTTGCTCGTATTGGATCCTACATATTCTAAGAAGATATTTATCGGTCAAACCACATAACAACATACGTTGTTCCCTTTGTCATCGGTATGTTACTTGCCCGAGATTCGATCGTCGGTATCATCATACCTAGTTCAATCTCGTTACTAGCAAGTCTCTTTACTCGTTCCGTAATACATCATCCCGTGGATAACTCATTAGACACATTGCTTGCAAGGCTCATAGTGATATGCATTACCGAGAGGGCCCAGAGATACCTCTCCGATACACAGGGTGACAAATCCTAATCTTGATCTATGCCAACTCAACAAACACCATCGGAGACACCTGTACAACATCTTTATAATCACCCAATTATGTTGTGACGTTTGATAGCACATAAGGTGTTCCTCCGGTATTCGGGAGTTGCATAATCTCATAGTCAGAGAAACATGTATAAGTCATGAAGAAAGCAATAGCAATAAAACTAAACGATCATTATGCTAAGCTAAAGGATGGGTCTTGTCCATCACATCATTCTCTAATGATGTGATCCCATTCATCAAATGACAACACATGTCTATGGTTAGGAAACTTAACCATATTTGATTAACGAGCTAGTCAAATAGAGGCATACTAGGGACACTCTGTTTGTCTATGTATTCACACATGCACTAAGTTTTCGATTAATACAATTCTAGCATGAATAATAAACATTTATCATGATATAAGGAAATATAAATAACAACTTTATTATTGCCTCTAGGGCATATTTCCTTCAGGAGGAAGTTTCTGGCATGTGCAGACAAGGTTAGACTCTCTTTCGTTGTTAAAAATCATTTGTTAGATGTGATTCAGACACTGCCACGATCCCAACCCATTCATACCACACCTTCAACCAAACGCATCCTAAGACAGTGTCACAGTTTGTACCTAGTATCTTAAATTGTTGCCATCTCATCAGCGGTGCCATTAGAAAATTATTTGGCACCGCTTCAGTAGTTTGTGCAGCCAACTTTGGTCCACACATCCAAGCAGCCAAGCAGTAAGATACTAAATCTTTATGGCATGAAGGAACTGGGCATCGGAGCAACTACGTGCTCCGGAGTCCGGGTCCCTGATTTTTTTCTGCTGCATTGGCTCACCACTGTAGGGCACCGGTGCGAGATGTAGCAACAGTTGTCTTTACCCCAGTTTTGGCATACATAGTGGACGGCCTTAGTGTTAGTTGTTCTATGTTACTAAATTTGTGCATGTACACACCTATTAGTATCAACTAGTACATATGCCTGTGTGTTGCAACGGGAGAGAAATTATTGTGCCCACTGTCCATTGATACTACCGCCATCATGGCATAATAACATCCGAAAGTGCCACCTAAATATGTTTGTATGTTGCAACGGGAAAAAAATAACCTTACTCTCCTATCCTAGTAAGCAAGTGATGATTTAAGCCTAAACACGACCTAAAACATAAGCGATAATTTGATTTATGATACACATCAATTATTCCCAGATGAATAAAAATTGGGTGCTTTCACCATCTTTGCAATAGGCTACTTTGCATGACTATTCAACAATCAATACTATAGAAAAGCTAACCTTGAATGATCAATGTGAGCTTGCACGGGTAGTTGTTCAGTTACTCCTTTGCATATACCAAGATATGCAAATTAGCATAAGTAAGTGTCAGTTTTCCTGAAAGCACGATGAAAATAATAATATGATTTTTCCCTTGAAGATGAAAAAAAAAGTAATTCTCCTTGAAGATGAACAAAGAAGGGTAACATGCATGCTAATCTGCATTGCACTGAGAGGATCCCAATCCTTGCAAAATATTCTCTAGCATGTTTCGAGTTATGCAAAATCCATATCATGTCACATAGAAATACATGAGCCGATGAAAAAAGGGAATTGTAGGAATATGAAAATACCTCATTTTCTCCTCCTTATAGAAATGTTACTTATTGTGTAGTCAGTTTAGCTATGAAAAACCTGATGCCTGGACGTTCAGGTAGGAAGAGCAGAAAAGAAAGGAAATCAAGCAGCTATAAATAAAAGACTAACTTGACTCATTGAAGCTAGGGTTGTGCACCTGTTAGTTCAATCACATGTAAGTTCTCAGGGAGCAATTAATCGAGCCATGTAGTCGCTGCCAGATCGATCCACACCAGCCTGCTTGACATGTACTCATGTGTTTAGCCGGGAAAGAATCAAGCTAGCCGGCACCCTGCAGCTCGTAGCTGGTTCGGACTCCCATGTATATTTTTTGGGTTGGGTTACGATGTGTGGCCGGCCATTTTCGCTTTTGTTTCAATTAAGTTTCCTTTAAAGGTATGTCCTAGTTTCGTTCATATTGTCCCAGTTTTCTTTGTTTGCATGTATGGTTGTCATGAATGGACAAAACTAAAAAATAGTGCATGTAAAACTACTCAAAATTGGTGTGAACTATTGTTGCATGTGCCATTACGCATCATGCACAGAGAGAGAGGACGAGGAGGAGGACAGGGAGGAGGGGATCATGTCCAAGTGTCATCTCTACATTTTCAATTTTCATCATCGCTATGTGTTCGCAACCCAGAAACCTCAGTTGGCCTGCTATGGCATTGCCCGGAGGCGCAGCAGATCTGTAGCACTGTGGCCGGCGGGTACGGCTACGCCGCCCTCGACCCGAACACTTGGCTGGATAGCAACCACTCGGAGACATTCTGGTCTCATGTCCTCAACGCCACATCTGTTGAGCATCAGAAAGGTGTCCAATCCCTCACCATACTCATCTCATGGGAGCTTTGGCTCGAATACAACCGCAGAGTGTTCCAGAAGAAGATAACCACGCCCTCGGCCATCCTCCAGGCAGTTCGGGGATCCTGGGAATCATGGAAACTGGCGGGAGCAAGATGCATGCAGCACCCCTTTGGGGTTCCGACGTGAGAGAGCACCCTACCCACTGTGTTCCCTAGGGCCTCTTTCTTTTCTCTGAACTTCTTCCTTCAGATCGTGCGTACGGCCTTGTAAATATTGATCCCTGCCTCATAATATAAAAAGCCAGCAGTTGATGGTAGTTTCAGAAAAAAATACTCAAAACGGGACAAAACAAAGCGGAACCAAACCAAAAATATATATTCCCTTTAATAGTAGATATAGATTGTACGTGCTAACTTAAATTCATGTGTACATAACTATAGTTATGCGTAACTTTTTCTATTTTTTAATCTTTTTTTGGATTCTATCTTTTAATCTCAACCATAAAAATCAAGATCTTTTTTCGCGGGGGCATAAAATTAAGATCAATAGACCATATTTTTTATGCTGAAACTATATAGATCAAAACAATATATTTATTCATTTGGATGTATGGTGACCTATGACCTCTAATTTGCTACTCCCTCCGTTCCCAAATATTTTTCTTTCTAGACATTTCAAATGGTTACAACATACGGATGTATGTAGACATATTTTAGAGTGTAGATTCACTCAATTTGCTTCGTATGTAGTCATTTGTTGAAATCTCTAGAAAGAAAAATATTTAGGAACGGAGGGAGTATAACACAGCCGTGACCATGCAAAAAAATATCAACACAGCCGTGCATAAGTGGGAGTCTATCCGGGAAAAAAAGTGGAAGTCTATTGTGAAATAGTTGGCTTTGTGAACAGCCAATTCAAGAGAGGACGTCCATTGTAGCACAGATAATGTTATCATGTGCATTACCCTTTTTTGACCGAGTGGAGAATTGTCTTTGGTTTGCTATTCCTTTTATACAAACATTTGTACTTTCCATTTTACGTTTAGAGTCTGAATGTGGTTAGTACATCTTTTTTTCCTAGTATATGTATATGTGACCATGGCTATAGGTGTTTTATAGTCCGGACATAGGGATGTGCCTAATACTTTTTTTTCTAGTACGTGATCATGGCTATATGTGTCATGTATACCTAATAATGTTGTGTGTAACCTTTCAAAAAAATTCAAAACGGGACGAAACAAAGTGGAACCAAACCAAGAATATCTATTCCCATTAATAGTAGGTATAGATTTTCTTTCATCCAAACACTGTCGCTATGCTGTAGCAGCTATATTTACCTTCCTCGTAAAATGTTCAATTTGTTATTTATTGTACATGAGCAAGAACTTGTAGCGTTTTTATAGTTAATTATAGCTTCTGATGTTCCAGAATTTGGTTGTTGTCTCAGTAGCAATTAATTCATTTGCACATTGATCTTTTTGAGAAGATATGTCATAATTAACATGTTTCTTCAGTTTTTCAAAATAAGCATTGGTGATTTTCTATGTTGCTATAAACCCATTTCCCCTACAATTGTTACTGATCTAGTTTTAAATATTATAGGATGAATGGAAGTGTTCTTACTTGGAGTGGGTTGATCAAGAGTGGCCATAGTCTTTGAAGATGTGCCTAGGGAAGCTCTGGATCATGTATGAGGAAGAGAACAAACGCAGGCTTAGAGAAAATGTCGTCAATGCTGAAGAATATTTGAAGATGCGGGATAAAAAGTTGAATGTGGAGAATGAGCTCAGATTTTTAAATCTGACTTCGCTAAGATGGTGTTGGCGAAGGAGGAGGCACTTTCCCAGTTGGCCCATGAAAAACAGGTTCTTACTGAACGAAAGCAGAGGTGGATAAGACGAGCCTAGATGATCTCGATTAGGGAAATGAATATATTGTTCTTATGAAGTTGAACTAGCTATATGTTGTACTGTGTTGTTTTCATGTAGCTATCTTACTGTGATGTTATATTATATTTATGTGCCTGATATGAAATTGGAAAACAGTTATTCGATATGAAATGTGAATTTGTGTAATACTAGAATTATTAATTGTAAACTAATAAACCTACTAAATGTGTCATGGACCTTTGCAAACGGTTCTAGCAGTAAAAGCGCTTGTGATGGATAGCCCAATGCCACACAGTTTTGTTCATCAAATCATGTGTGATGTAGTTGATAAAAGCAAACAGTTAACCAAGGCAGACCATGTGTGATAGTTACACCTTTCACACACGAGCCTACACATAAAACTGTGCGGGATGTACATACAAACGGAAATGTTTTCCCTGGATTGACTGTGTGGGATGTACATAAGAACGAAAACGTATTCCTTGGATTGACTGTGTGTGATATACATACCTACGAAAATGTTTTTCTGGGATTCACCGTGTGGGATGAACATACCTACGGAAATGTTTTTCTGGGATTCATCGTGTGGGATGTACATACCTACGAAAATGTTTTTCTAGGATTCACCGTGTGGGATGTACATACCTACGGAAATGTTTTTCTGGGATTCACCGTGTGGGATGTACATACCTACGGAAATGTTTTTCTGGGATTCACCATGTGGGATGTACAAACCTACGGAAATGAATGGGTTTCGATGCCTCGCATGATCGCACACGGCCCCAGCTTGTGTCCCAGGACGGCCTATCCCCAACGATTTCCGGGTCACGTGGGAAGGACCCCCCCTATCGCCCACACTCACTTGGCGACGGTTCCAAATGCCATCGCAGAAAGGGGTTAAAAACTGTTTATATAGCACCGACGCGTACTAGTGCTCACCGGGAAGCATGCGAGCTGTACGCCGCGCAGGCTCACCAGGAAGCGAGCCCTTTGACTTCCATGGCCACCCACCTTGCTCGCATCCTCTCAATTAATGGCGCCCAAGCCGTAGTTTAATACAGTTTTTAAATATAAAACACTCATCGCAAATGATTTAGTTAGAACACCCATATGCAGACCGACAGCTTCCCAGGAAGCCAAGGGAAAATGTGCCGAGCAGGATTTGTGCAGCTCTTGATCGCAAAAGTTTTCGATAGAACACCCGTATGCAAAGTGAGAGCTACGGTCTCCCCTCTTAAGTAAGGGGAAAATTTGCAGTGCAGGATTTGTGCATCTCTTTAACGCAAACGGTTCAGATTGAATATGATATGCATGCAAAGCCAGACTTCGGCATTAAGCCAAGAGAAAGTGTGCCGAGCTGGATTTGTACATCCTTTGAACGCAAATGGTTGTTTTGGATGACGCGTGTGCAACCACGTATAAACAATTTGGTAAGATTTGCATCTGTCATATTGGGTATGTTGCCATTTGTCAAACTGGAAAGATTGACATTTGTTGATCTAGTAACATTGCCATTTTTCAATCCTTGTAACACTACGATTTGTCAAAATGCAGCTAAAAATCACTAGCACTATCTAATTTTTGCAACTAAAATTCAATAATTAAGCATAGATTTCATTCATAGATTAAGCAGTCGTTCTTAATTTATACAAACATTTCAACTCGACAGCTAAACCGACCAAAATTTTCCCCGATTGTTGCCAACCATGTACTGAAATAGCTAGTTCAACTATATATACTAGCTAATTTTAAGTACGTTGTACAGTTCCACCACATCTATAGTGAGATAAACTAAACAAAATAGCCCCTAAATAGTACTACAGGGAGGGAGGGGAAAATGCGACGCAGGACTCGCCGGCCATGAGGGTTTATATAGTAGGCTGGTAAGCATTGGGATTTTTGGGGATTTCACCGAGTCGGACAGGAAGCTTGTGCAGGAACCTGCGCGGTTGCCCGAGTACGGGCTCACCGCTGTTTGGCCAAAAGAACGCCCCTGCGCGCTGCTCAAGCTTGCACTCGAAGTTGTATGCGGCATCGGGGTGACAAGACGTGCGAGAGGAGGGTGAAAGTACACGTACACATATGGTTAATAAAAAAACGTTTGCGATTTAATTACGTACTATACCCCCGTCCTGGTTTATAAGTAGGATTTAACTAATAAAATACGAATGAATGTCGCCAAAGATTATATCGTTGGATTCATATTTGAACATAGTTTCCAGTTATATAATTTTGGTAACATGCATTAACATTTTGTTGGTTAAATTTAAGGTTATATATCAGCAAGTGTTTGCCCACAACACACATGGCTTACTCCATCACAAACAGCTCGGATGGATCAACTGTATGCCACGTATTGCACACGCAACTCTAATATGATTCATGTTGCAGACTAAGGCATAGCCTAGTGGTGCGAAGGGGTTGATGCCTTCTCACCCACCCAGGTTCAAGGTATGGTACTTGCAATTTGGGTTTGTTGCACCAATTATACTATAGGGGCCTCCCTTACAGTCTTTCTGTCAAAAAAAGGATTCGTGCTTGATATCTCCGACATCGCTCGCACAGTTCGTCTTATTTGCCATGTATCACCGTGCCAGCCTCTGCTCGTGTCCCTCGGCAAGCTCTGCTCGCCGTTAGGCGCCGTAGCGCGCTGTGCTCGTCGTTAGGCGCTGCGGCGCACTTGGCTTGTGGACAACTTTTCCTTGCATGTTCAACTGCTATATGCATATATATGGTTGCTTGTCGTTGAGGCGATCGTGGAGCGCTGATGTCTACTATGCAACCTTCTTGTAGACTCCTGTTGGTCCTCCAAGCATAGAGTTTTGTAGGACAGTAGCAAATTTCCCTCAAGTGGATGACCTAAGGTTTATCAATCCGTGGGAGGCGTAGGATGAAGATGGTCTCTCTCAAACAACCCTGCAACCAAATAACGAAGAGTCTCTTGTGTCCCCAACACACCCAATACAATGGTAAATAGCATAGGTGCACTAGTTCGGCGAAGAGATGGTGATACAAGTGCAATATGGATAGTAGATATAGGTTTTTGTAATATGAAAATATAAAAACAGCCAGGTAGAAAGTGGTAAAAGTGAGCAAAACGGTATTGCAATGCTTCGAAACAAGGCCTAGGGTTCATACTTTCACTAGTGCAAGTTCTCTCAACAATGATAATATAGTTAGATCATATAACAATCCCTCAACGTGCAAAAAAGAGTCACTCCAAAGTCACTAATACGGAGAACAAACGAAGAGATTATTGTAGGGTACGAAACCACCTCAAAGTTATTCTTTCTGATCGATCTATTGGGCTATTCCTATAAGTGTCACAAACAGCCCTAGAGTTCGTACTAAAATAACACCTTAAGACACACATCAACAAAAACCCTAATGTCACCTAGATACTCCAATGTCACCACCAGCATTCACGGGTTTGGTTATACGATATGCATCACACAATCTCAGATTCATCTATTCAAACAAACACAAAGAACTTCAAAGAGTGCCCCAAAGTTTCTACCGGAGAGTCAAGACGATAACGTGTGCCAACTCCTATGCATAAGTTCACAAGGTCACATAACCCGCAAGTTGATCACCAAAACATACATCAAGTAGATCATGTGAATATCCCATTGTCACCACAGATAAACACATGCAAGACATACATCAAGTGTTCTCAATCCTTAAAGACTCGATCCAACATAAATCAGAAGGTTGCCGTCGCCCAGTTGTGTGTGCGCCATCATGTCCTCATCTACCACTACTGCATGGCCACCGAGCCTTGCGGGCGTTTCACCAGGTTTGTCAGAAACACCTACTACAAGTTCACCACAGTGGAAACCACCGATGATGTAAAAGCTCTCAGGGTTACGGGCTTGGCCTGCGAGAACCTTGTCGAAATCCGTGAGCACTACAGGGTCTGGGTAGCACAAAGAAGGACTCCCTGGTTGAACTCGTCTCGGCCATCATCGACCCATACTACGAAAAGATGAAGCAGGATGCCAATAGAACACGTCACTTATCCTGGCACGGGGCCTGGATGCGGCAACTAGATGAACCTCACCTCAGGTTCATGGCCAACAGCGTGTACACATGCTACGAGATGCACAGGCGGATCGTTGACATGAGGAAGTGCCTTGTTACGGGGATCGACGAGGCCGGATCGAGCCACAAGCAGAGCAAGCGTCACAAGAAGTACATGGTGATCAGATGATTGTTTATCCTAGTTAATCATGCATGTAATATATAGTTTACTTTGGTGTGTGGAAATGTCATGTGTGTAGTAGCCACCTATGTAATTATGCATGTAATAGTTTACTTTGGTGTGTGCAAATGCCATGGTTGTAGTAGCCATCTATGTAATTGGATGTTTAATTTGGTTATGCAACCTTGTCCTTATAAGTCTGTGTGTGTGTGTGTGTCTATATATATATACATAAACACTATTCTGATCACGGGATCAAAATATTATTCTGATCACAACATGAACTACCTGAGTTACACGCCTAAACTTCCCTTTGTAGGAACCCGACCTTCGGGCTATCTTCGCAACCGTGTCTCCCCGCGCGAATTATTCTGGTTAGTCGTGTTCTATATGATGTTAGTGTAATCTAGAAATGTTTTTTAGCAACTAAATACCCGTTTTAAATATGAATCTCGCTCGTTGGCGGATTTTGCTCTCGGGTCATGATGAAATTGTGTTTTTTTGCAATTTTACTGCATGAGTTGTTCGACCTGAACTTCTCCCAGTGCTAGGTTGAACTTCCGCCAACATTGCCCAAATGGGGCTTGCGATATACCGTTGGAAAGCTATGGACACCAGTATCATGACCCAAGTTAAATTTTTGGCAAAATGTAAGCGGTTTAAGAGCAGCTTTGAAAACTGTTTTTTCTTCCTACAAAAAACGTGAATCGTATTTTCGATCGCGTTTCTAAACCGTTTATCAGAATGAGGCAAATAATATGGCGTTGGAAAGCTGCTGTAAAACCGTTTCTTCCACATGTTGAAAGTTTTCTCCAATTTCATATGGTTAAAGAGTAATTTGGAAAATTGTAAAATTTTGCAAACCGAATAGCCGAGTTCGTATTTTCGATGTAATTTCTAAATGGATAATCCAATTGAGGCAAATGATATGGCGTTGGACAGCTTATGAAAATGCACTACCTTCTCTTGTTAAAGGTTTTTTCCAATTTTGAACGGTTTAAATGTAAATTAGAAAATGGTACAGGTTCCACCGAGTTCGTATTTTTGAGCTAAGTTTTTAACCTTACATCCGAATGCAGCAAATGATATGGTGTTGGAAAGCTTGAGGAAATGCGAAAGTTTTTGGTACCTATTATTTCTCCCAATTCATTACGGTTTCATATCAATTTTTAAAATGGCTAAAAACATATTTTCGTTGTAATTTTTAGAACTTTTATCGGAATGGGGCAAATAATATACCGTCGGAAAGCTACAGAAAATGCGAAACTTTTTCATGTTGATGGTTTTCTCTGATTCCTACCCGTTTTCAAGTAATTTCAAAAATGGAGAGATCATTTGTTCTGCCTTTACCGTGAAACAGATTATTCAAAAATGCACCGCGTGAAGAACTTGAACTTCTCGACATGTTTACTTGAACTTCACTCTATTTTTCATATGATTTTTTTGCTCGTAGCTCTACATCCACTCACCGGAACACTCACCGGAATTGAGCAAGTGATACACCGGTGGAGAGCTACTGTAAATACGCAACTTTCCTGTGTTGATCATTTTTTCATACTCGCGACGATTTTAAAAGTTTTTCATCTGAAATTCATTCAGTGTAGTTGGTGAACTTCCTGCTGTTTTCACGTTGAACTTCTGTGACGTATTTTCGTTTGTAATTTTCTCATCCATTTTCGTCAGTGTTACAGAAATGATACTCTTTCTGTAGAAACCTCTCTCACAATATATTTTTTAACTTTCTCCGACCGAGAACTTGAACTTACACAAATGATATTCCTTCCATTTTGAAGTAAATTAGAAAATCACGAGATCATGATCTCTGCCTTCGTCGTGAATGGAAATGCATTGCGTGAAGTAGTTGAACTTCTCGGGCATGTCTGTTTGAACTTCACTCTATTTTTGACATGTTGTTTTTTGACTTACTGTTTTTTGCACTGCATGAAGTAGTTGAACTTCCGGGGCATGTCTGTTTGAACATCACTCTGTTTCACTTTTGTATTTTGAGAGTCTTTAGAACAACATGGTAATTTGCATTGGTTATGAATTAGTCCTAATATCATGGGCATCCAAGATGGGTATGATAAAAACTTTCATATAAGTGCATTGAATACTGTGAGAAGTTTAATTCCTTATGATTGTTTTGAGATATGAAGATGGTGATATTAGAGTCATGCTAGTTGAGTAGTTGTGAATTTGAGAGATACTTGTGTTAAAGTTTGTGATTCCCGTAGCATGCACGTATGGTGAACCGTTATGTGATGAAGTTGGAGCATGATTTATTTTTTGATTATCTTCCTTATGAGTGGCGGTCGGGGACAAGCGATGGTCTTTTCCTACCAATTTATCCCCCTAGGAGCATGCGCGTAGTACTTTGTTTCGATAACTAATAGATTTTTGCAATAAGTATGTGAGTTCTTTATGACTAATGTTGAGTCCATGGATTATACGCACTCTCACCCTTCCACCATTGCTAGCCTCTCTAGTACCACGCAACTTTCGCCGGTAACATAAACCCACCATATATCTTCCTCAAAACAGCCACCATACCTACCTATTATGGCATTTCCATAGCCATTCCGAGATATATTGCCATGCCACTTTCCATCGTTCCGTTTATTATGGCACACCCCATCATTGTCATATTGCTTTGCATGATCATGTAGTTGACATCGTATTTGTGGCAAAGCCACCATTCATAATTCTTTCATACATGTCACTCTTGATTCATCACATATCCCGGTGCACCGCCGGAGGCATTCACATAGAGTCATATTTTTGTTCTAAGTATCGAGTTGTAATTCTTGAGTTGTAAGTAAATAAAAGTGTGATGATCATCATTATTAGAGCATTGTCCCATGTGAGGAAAGGATGATGGATACTATGATTCCCCCACAAGTCGGGATGATACTCCGAGCAAAACATTAAAAAAAAGAGGCCATAAAAAAAGAGAAGGCCCAAATAAAAAATAAAAAATTGAAAAAAGGGGCAATGCTACTATCCTTTTACCACACTTGTGCTTCAAAGTAGCACCATGATCTTCATGATAGAGAATCTCCTACGTTGTCACTTTCATGTACTAGTGGGAATCTTTCATTATAGAACTTGGCTTGTATATTCCAATGATGGGCTTCCTCAAAATGCCCTAGGTCTTCATGAGCAAGCGATTTGGATGCACACCCACTTAGTTTCTTTTTGAGCTTTCATACACTTATAGCTCTAGTGCATCCGTTGCATGGCAATCCATACTCACTCACATTGATATCTATTGATGGGCATCTCCATAGCCCATTGATACGCCTAGTTGATGTGACACTATCTTCTCCTTCTTTTTGTCTTCTCCACAACCACCGTCTATACCACCTATAGTGCTATGTCCATGGCTCACGCTCATATATTGCGTGAAGATTGAAAAGTTTGAGAACATCAAAAGTATGAAACAATTGCTTAGCTGGTCATCGGGGTTGTGCATGATTTAAATATTTTGTGTGATGAAGATAGAGCATAGCCAGACTATATGATTTTGTAGGGATAGCTTTCTTTGGCCATGTTATTTTGATAAGACATGATTACTTTGTTAGTATGCTTGAAGCATTATTATTTTTATGTCAATATTAAACTTTTGTCTTGAATCTTATGGATCTGAATATTCATGCCACAATAAATAAGATTACATTGATAAATATGTTAGGTAGCATTCCACATCAAAAATTCTGTTTTTATCATTTACCTACTCGAGGACGAGCAGGAATTAAGCATGGGGATGCCTGATATGTCTCCAACGTATCTATAATTTTTTATTGTTCCATGATATTATATTATCAACTTTGGATGTTTTATATGCATTTATATGCTATTTCATATGATTTTTGGGACTAACCTATTAACCTAGAGCCCAGTGCCAATTTTTGTTTTTTCCTTTTTCTGAGTATCGCAAAAAAGGAAAATCAAACGGAGTCCAATTGACTTGAAATTTCACGGAGATCATTTTTGGACCCGAAGAAGCCCACGCAGTACCGGAGATGGGCCAGAAGTGTCCCGATGCCACCACGAGGGTGGGGGCGGGCCCTACCCCCTAGACGCGCCCCCTACCTCGTGGCCGCCTCGGAGACCCCCCTAACTTCTCCTCGATGCCAACACCTCTTGTATATATAGAAACCTCCAGAAAATAACCTGGATCGGGAGTTCCGCTACCGCAAGCCTCTGTAGCCACCGGAAACCAATCTAGACCCGTTCCGGCACCCTGTCGGAGGGGTGAATCCCTCTCCGGTGGCCATCTTCATCATCCCGGCGCTCTCCATGACGAGGAGGGAGTAGTTCACCCTCGGGGCTGAGGGTATATACCAGTAGCTATGTGTTTGATCTCTCTCTCTCTCTCTCTCTCGTGTTCTTGATTTGGCACGATCTTGATGTATCGCGAGCTTTGCTATTATAGTTGGATCTTATGATGTTTCTCCCCCTCTACTCTCTTGTAATGGATTGAGTTTTCCCTTTGAAGTTATCTAATCGGATTGAGTCTTTAAGAATTTGAGAACACTTGATGTATGTCTTGCATGTGCTTATCTGTGGTGACAATGGGATATCACGTGATCCACTTGATGTATGTTTTGGTGATCAACTTGCGAGTTTCGCGACCTCGTGAACTTATGCATAGGGGTTGGCACACGTTTTCGTCTTGACTCTCCGGTAGAAACTTTGGGGCACTCTTTGAAGTTCTTTGTGTTGGTGGAATAGATGAATCTGAGATTGTGTGACGCATATCGTATAATCATACCCACGGATACTTGAGGTGACATTGGAGTATCTAGGTGACATTAGGGTTTTGGTTGATTTGTGTCTTAAGGTGTTATTCTAGTAAGAACTCTTGAATAGATCGGTCAGAAAGAATAACTTTGAGGTGGTTTCATACCCTACCATAATCTCTTTGTTTGTTCTCTGCTATTAGTGACTTTGGAGTGACTCTTTGTTGCATGTTGAGGGATAGTTATATGATCCAGTTATGTTATTATTGTTGAGAGAACTTGCACTAGTGAAAGTATGAACCCTAGGCCTTGTTTCCTAGCATTGCAATACCGTTTACGCTCACTTTTACCACATGCTACCTTGCTATTTTTATATTTCATATTACAAAAACCTATTTCTACCATCCATATTGCACTTGTATCACCATCTCTTCGCCGAATTAGTGCACCTATACAATTTACCATTGTATTGGGTGTGTTGGGGACACAGGAGACTCTTTGTTATTTGGTTGCAGGGTTGTTTGAGAGAGACCATCTTCATCCTACGCCTCCCACGGATTGATAAACCTTAGGTCATCCACTTGAGGGAAATTTGCTATTGTCCTACAAACCTCTGCACTTGGAGGCCCAACAACGTCTACAATAAGAAGGTTGTGTAGTAGACATGAAGCTCTTTTCTGGCGTCGTTGCCGGGGAGGTTAGAGCTTGAAGGTATATCTTTAGATCTTGCAATCGAATCTTTTGTTTCTTGTTTTATCACTAGTTTAGTCTATTAAAGAAAACTAAAAATGGAATTGAGGGCGCCTCATATGCTTCATCTTTTTAATATCTTTCCTGAAAATAAGGATTCTGATAATTGTGCCAAAGTTTTAGAAGAAGAATGCATTAGAATGTTTGGCACTACATCTTTGTATGATGAGCATGATTGCAATGTTGTTAGTATGAATTATTTGAATATCCATGATACCAATAATGATTGCACTAGTCATGATGAAAATGTCTCTTATAAGCATGTCAATTTTTGTGGAGTGCATAGAGTTTGCAAGTACACACCATATAGGGAAGATAGATTTTGCAAGAGGCATAAGTATTTAGAAACTAAATGGTTGCAAGAAAGGCTAGATGTTTGTGCTGAAAATTTAAATTTTCTTATCCATCCTTGTGAACTTTGCAATGAACGTGGTCATTTAAATATCCAATGCAAATTGTTTCATCATCGAACCGTGTCCAAAAATTGTGATGACTTTATTTCCCTTGCGCATCATAATGAACTTAGTTTGCTTCTGGGTTATGAAGAAATGAAATGTATAATTAAGGATATTCCAGAATTTGCCCTCGATAATGTTCTTGATTTTGATCTAGAGGAAATTTATATGTTGTGTGCGGTGAATTGCATTGAAAATCCTTATATTGCCAATTACATAAAGACAAGAAAACAAATAGAAGATGAAGAGAATACTAATGAAAGGGAAGAGACTTCCCAATATCCTCCTGTTATTTCTTATGATGAATCAGGTAACGAGGAGGAGCCTTCTATTCAACCAATCTCATTAATAAGGAGCTCCAAAAGGAGGATTGAACCCACACATGATGTGGAGAAGAGAAAGAAAAGACGGAGAAGCAAAGGTAAATAGGTATCTCTCCCAAATTATGTTGCTCCTATTACACATTGTGATGATGATAATTGTTATACTATTGGGTCTATCCATACTATTAATGATGAGATTGATTATGCTTGTGATATGAAAAGGCGTAGGCTTGGGGATGCTATGTTTGATGAGAATGACATGTTTGAGAATTTATTTGTTGCAATTAATGTTTGTCCCAAGCTTGGGGATGCTATGTTTCATGAAGATGATATATTTAACCTCCCAAGTTTTGATATGCAAATTTATTATGATGATAGCATGCCTCCTATTTATGATGGTTATATTGATGAAAGTGGGTTTGGAAGAGTGTCGACTTTAGGAAGTAATGATCCCACTATTTTGGAGGGTGTTGAATCTTATTTTGACAATTATGAAAGTGGACTTGGAGAGGTCATGACTTTATTTGGTAATGATTCCACTATCTTGGAAGAGGTTTCAATTGATTATGATGAGAACAAAGTTGCTACTCATGATGATTATTGTGATGACACTTATGCTATAAAAAGTAGTGATGATTATATTTATAAAAATTGTCATGATTATGATTACCCTCTTTCTGAACATTACTCTTTTAATGTGGAAACAATTTATAGTATTCGAGTTTCTTATGATACTCCCACTATTCCGATTCAGTAGAAATTTGCTTATATGGAGAGTAATAAAAGTTCTATGTTTGTAGATCATGAAAAGAATGCTTTATGTGATGGTTATATTGTTGAATTCATTCATGATGCTACTGAAAATTATTATGAGGGAGGAATATATGCTTGCAGGAATTACGATAATACCAACTTTCCTCTCTATGTGCTTAAAACCTTGAAGTTATGCTTGTTTTACCTTCCTATGCAAGTTGATTCTTGTTCCCATAAGTTGTTTGCTCACAAAATCCCTATGCATAGGGAGTGGGTTAGGCTTAAATGTGCTAGTTATATTCTTCATGATGCTCTCTTTATGTTTCAATTATTATCTTTTATGTGAGCATTATTGAAATCATCATGCCTAGCTAGGGGAGTTAAATGATAGCGCTTGTTGGGAGGCAACCCAATTTTATTTTTGTTCTTTGCTTTTTGTTCCTGTTTAGTAATAAATAATTCATCTAGGCTATGTTTAGATGTGGTTTTATGTTTTAATTAGTGTTTTTACCAAGTAGAACCTTTGGGAAGACTTGGGTGAAGTCTTTGCGATCTTGCTGTAAAATAACAGAAACTTTTGTGCTCACGATATTAGCTGCCATTTTTTACTGAAGAGTGTGTTTAGGTTAATTATTTTTGAATATGACTAATAGACAAATTCCTCAGGTTCACCAATTTATTTCAGAATTTTTGTAGTTACAAAAGTATCAAAAACCTACAATTTACTACAGACTGTTTTGTTTTTGACAGATTCTGTTTTCATTATGTTGTTTGCTTATTTTGATGAATCTATGAGTAGTATCGGAGGGTATGAACTATAGAGAAGTTGGAATAAAGTAGATATTACACCAATATGAATTTAGAATGATTTCACAACAGTACCTAAGTGGTGATTTATTTTCTTATAATAACGGAGCTTACAAGTTTTCTGTTAAGTTTTGTGTTGTGAAGTTTTCAAGTTTTGGGTAAAACATTTGATGGACTATGGAATAAGAAGTGGAAAGAGCCTAAGCTTTGGGATTACCAAGGCACCCCAAGGTAATATTCAAGAACAACCAAGAGCCTAAGCTTGGGGATGCCCCGGATGGCATCCCCTCTTTCGTCTTCGTTCATCGGTAACTTTACTTGGAGCTATATTTTTATTCACCACATGATATGTGTTTTGCTTGGAGCGTCATTTTATTTTGTTTTCTTTTGCTTGCTATTTGAATAAAATACCAAGATCTTAAATTCTTAAATGTTAGAGAGTCTTCACATAGTTGCATAATTATTCAACTACTCATTGATCTTCACTTATATCTTTCGGAGTAGTTTGTCATTTGCTCTAGTGCTTCACGTATATCTTTTTAGAGCACGGCGGTGGTTTTATTTTGAAGAAATAGATGAACTCTCATGATTCACTTATATTATTTTGAGAGTCTTTAGAACAGCATGGTAATTTTCTTTGGTTATGAATTAGTCCTAATATGATGGGCATCCAAGATGCGTATAATAAAAACTTTCATATAAGTGCATTGAATTCCATGAGAAGTTTGATTCCTTATGATTGTTTTGAGATATGAAGATGGTGATATTAGAGTCATGCTAGTTGAGTAGTTGTGAATTTGAGAGATACTTGTGTTAAAGTTTGTGATTCCCGTAGCATGCACGTATGGTGAACCGTTATGTGATGAAGTCGGAGCATGATTTATTTTTTGATTGTCTTCCTTATGAGTGGTGGACGGGGACGATCGATGGTCCTTTCCTATCAATCTATCCCCCTAGGAGCATGTGTGTAGTACTTTGTTTCGATAACTAATAGATTTTTGCAATAAGTATGTGAGTTCTTTATGACTAATGTTGAGTCCATGGATTATACGCACTCTCACCCTTCCACCATTGCTAGCCTCTCTAGTACTGCGCAACTTTCGCCGATACCATAAACCCACCATATATCTTACTGAAAACAGCCACCATACCTACCTATTATGGCATTTCCATAGCCATTTCGAGATATATTGCCATGCAACTTTCCACCATTTCGTTTATTATGACACACCCCATCATTGTCATATTGCTTTGCATGATCATGTAGTTGACATCGTATTTGTGGCAAAGCCACCATTCATAACTAGTAAGCTTGCACGTGCAATGCACATCTTGCTTGCACATGCAAAGGTAAATAACGACAAACCATGATTAGATCAATGGTGGGCATAGGGTCCATTGATTTCTCAAGAAACATACTATGAGCAGAAAATAGATGTTATATAAATGAATAAAGAATTGGTAAGAAAAAATATGATCCGAATAAAGGTTGCATTATGATGGAGAAGAATGTAACATATGTTTTGGATAACAGTGCCCAACCATATTATGAGTTTCATACAGGCACTTGAAATTTGATTGTGAGATATTCTCTATTCCTAGTCGATAATGCATAAAAATACAACTGAAAAGGGGTATAAAAACCAAGCAATAATCAGCTTGGGCAACATTATCTCATCTCTGTTGAGATGTCTTCACAAAGATTTCGTTCTCTGCTTTCTCTTTACCCAACTTAATTACTGGAAAGGTATTTAAGTTGCTCATTGGTCAGCACACTACGTGGGAGATCAATAATGCTACCACTACAAATCACTAAAAGGAGAGGACACTTCGCAAACATGTCTCATATTTCAGTATACTACTTTAGTACTTAACGCACGTGTGGGAAGATGACAACAACAATCAAAAAAAGGTTTCTTGTCCCTGTAAAATCAGTGAATTGTTATATCTAAATCACATATTTGCTCCATTCAGTTGAACTAATTTTGACGAAGATCAATTTCAGGTCTAAAATTTCAAGCCTAATGAAAAACAAAATGCAATAGACATAACTGAATAATGGGTACATGATAGTAGGTTAAATAAGCCCATACAACTTGTGGTCTATGGAAATAAGAATTAGAATTCAAGCTCATACAAGTAAATAAATAGATTATCAAAAAGCTATATCAGGTTACAGAGCAACAGTAGTGCTACCATGAGGTTGCAGTGAGGAATAGTGGAAAAGGAATAAAAAAATTGTGTAAGCATGAGAGCAAACTTCCTCCAATAATTTTTGTGTCAGTCACATAGCAGGTGCATTCCTGTTCTGATTAAATCAGATAACCAATGATGGAATAATCCCATTAAAGGGGATAGTTGCATTATTGTTCATGTTTTTCTTCACCGCAAAGATCATATATCTAAGTGTAGCCTCTGCAGCTAACTTTCATCACCTCCCGGACCGTCGTGGTAGGTTGTTGATAACAACAACAGTAACACAATTGCCGCGAGAAAAATGTGTGATGCAGCACAATGGTGACACCAACGCCTCCCGGCCGTGCCCAGCTGTGGCAACTGCCACACCCCACTGCCACCGGACGGCGCCCCATCAAGGAGTACACAAGTTGCCCCACGCCAAGCGAGATCTTTCAAATCTTCTCTATCGTTGTCATTGCAAAAGGACTTTCATCAGTGGCTCGCTGACAATCTCCCCCAAACCCTAGAAGAGATTCAAGTAAGTTTAAACTTCCATTTTGCACATGTGCAATTGAGTCACTCACCTTGCTAGATTAGGTCAAATCTATTATCCATACCCAAGCCCTCCGAATTATTGTATTTTCCTGGCCAGATAATGGATCAACAAGCTTGTCCCTTCATATTGTCAAACACGGGCTGACTGGATCATCTACTTTGGTCATTCAAATTATAAAACACAATCATGATATTGAAATATCATCTCATTCCATCACGTGAGCTTTTCCCAGTTTTTTTAAAGAGCTTTTCTCAGTTTTGGACAAACTAAATGACGGTGACGATTTGTATATTGTAGCTTTTTCTTTCATACGCTTCACTGGGTAGATGGGAGAGCATGCTCTGCCCCTATGTTCAACCACAAAAACCTTGATTCAAGGTTTGTAGGTCATAGTAGTTGTCATCACTCGCAAGCTTGCTTGTGCACTTTTAAAAACTGCATGACGAAGCACATCAAGAGCAGCAAAGGTGCTCTCAAGTTGTTATGCATATGATATGGCACATGTTGGACAACAAAATGACAGTCATCAAGGAAAATATATAATTACCAAATCAACCCCAAATCAGCACTCGCATCTCCATCTATGTATCAGACTACTTGGAACTGAACTGAATGTAAAGCAAGATTTAAGTGTTGACCATTAGTCCTCAATGTCCCATGTGTTCTCCATCCTGCTCCTGATTTTACTGTCCTACTCTAGTTCGTAGTCTAAATTTAGTTACTGGTTGCACTCACCCCTAAGTGAACACTAAAAGTTTTAACAGGATAAATCACACAGATATATCATTAATTACCTTAGTCAATAGAGTCCTGGAATTGGGTTAAAAGATCCTGACAAAACTGACCGGAGTTTTCGTAGTTCTCTGAAACTTTTCATGTCTGGTTCGCTACTACTCACAGTTCTTTCTTGGATTAAATAAGCCCCATGAAAGCAAATTTTCTTGGGGTATACGACTGAAAAGAAGGTTGTAAAATTCATCAAAATCATCTAGAACAAAACAGTATGACATACTTTTTGCGCAAGTATTGTAAAACAAGTATTACCTGTCCTAGCCTTTCTTTCTCAACAGTCTCTGGCTTGTACTGAAAAAATAGTATGACGTACTTTTTTACTCCTACAACTACCTTCGTGATGATCCGAAGAAAGTGTCGCAGACACTATGCACATTTATTTTGTTGGATTGTGCAGATCCAATTGAGCAGTCCCTAAAGCTGGAAGGACTTGAGAGAATTCAGTACACTATTATTAGGAGCCAACAATTCCGTTTCAGAACACAGTTGCTATAGATATATGATGCTGAAAATTCCGTTCTTAAAATATCCTTCATATTTAAACTCGACATATCTAGAAAATGAGAGCTTTGGCCTTCTTCTGTTAACATGAAAGTAGCAGCTAGCAGCCATGTTGCAACTCCATATTTTAGACGCTTTCAATGAATACACAAGACATGCAAGGACCGCTCACAGTTTCGGCGGCAATGTGAGCAAAACAAGTCAGCAAGCACATAATGATTTCTAGGCTGAGAAGAGTGTAGATAGATGTGCATAACAAGTATTCCTATATATGACCCTTCACCACTTATCTGCTTCTAAAACAAACCATATACTAAAAGATGGAATATAGATCACGAAAATGTTGCGATAATTCTGATTTTTGCAGTTGACAGAACAGTATTAGTAGAAGGTAAGTAGTATTGTTCTGGAAATTTAGTGAAACGGAAGCATGATTAGCATATCAAAATACCGTATTAATCGACCCATTGTATCTGGAAGAATAGGGAGGCATGTCTCACGGGGTCATCCATGATCGCAGTGGATGTAAATCGCTTGGTGATCGGTGATGAACTGGGGCGAGATGGATGCACCCGATGGACGTTTTGAGCACAGTACTTGACACAATAGCCTTGATCTTTGCGACTCCTCTCCAAAGCTGCCTTTCTATCCTGAAATCTCCCGAAAAAACCAAACTCTGAGACAGATGTTAGCCGGTGAGGTGAACTGACCACATGCTTCTGAAGTAAGCCTCTGCTTTTTATGTTCCGAGAGGTCAAATTTCAGGCTGGTTCTAGTGATACTTATCAGCCTAAAACTACTTGGTCACATATGGACATGAAGTCCAACTGATTGTCCGGTAGCTGAATAGTTCAAACTTTTTCACTACACAGTTTGTGACTAATAAGTCAGTCATATGTTAGTACTACACGGTGGTTAATGACATTTTAGTTTTTTTGCAAAAAAAAATAATTATAGCAATTGGAGTTCACTTGTTTGCTTTTTCTCTAACTAATGAGAAACAAATAGGATCTGCTTTCTTGCTAAAAATTCTTTAAGCAAGGGATCAACATAACTTCCGTCAAATTCTATGAAATCATGTGATGCTAGATAACAATAACAGCATCAAACTCTACAAAATAAATGCCTCGGCATTTAAAAAAATCCATGATGAGCTCATTGATGAGAAGCAGACAAACACTATGCCAATAAATAATTACCACTACCTAAGCATCATTGAGCTACATACTATGACACTCTTGTTTATTCAGTAGAAGAGCAAGAAAAGTCTTCCTTTCAGCGTGATAATTGGAAATATTTCAGATGCAGAAGAGTAGGAAAAGAATTTACCAATGGACGAACAGTTTCAATATGAAAATACTTATGTGCATTATAAAGATTATTCAGTTTATGGAACTTTAAAAAGTAATAACATGGCAAAAGCTTGTATATTGTCTTCAGAGGATAAAACAACCATGCATGTTTGAAAAAAGTTCAGAATCATGTTGTAAACCAGATACCTTTCTAGTTGCAATACCTCCTTCAGCATCCTCTTTCTTGTTGTAGGAAAAAATAATCTTGAATAATGATCCAAGAGCAAAGGCGTTGGGACTATCAGTGCCACCCATCAGCAGCATTGTCGACTTATATTTCTTCCTCATTGGACCATCACATACTATGTTCTTCTTAACTATCACCTACTCAAGGAAGTTGCAGAGATTTGCATATAATTTCATATTATTTCAACATAAATAGCACAACTTATCAAATAACCCAGTATAAAGAGATATGCATGAATTTCAGCACAACACAAAGATCTAAACTTCATGCTTTTACAAGGGTAGTAGTAGATGAACACTATACCACTACAATAACTGACAATAGTATCTGAATTGTGGAGCACGACCACAATGTTCATAAAAGACGCATGACATTTACCTGAACATGGATAACCTGTTCATCAATCAAGAAGGCATGTCTCTTCAGAGAATAATATTCAGTTTCGCTGGTTAAAACTGCTTCTTGCTTTTAACTGCATTTCGCTCAAATTAGCCTAACCTCAAAACTGAGGACAGACCAGTCTACTGCTATTGTAGCAAGCAAAATGAAATTCATTCAAAGACAGAAGATAACATAGAGAGCAAGCATGACATGGTGGATAAAATGCGACAGATCAGTAGCTGGTACACCCTCTGTAAACTAATATAAGAGCATTTAGATCATTAATATAAAACTGGTTCAATGTGATACGAATTGCAATAGATGTCAACACCTATGAAGCTACAGATGGGAAACTCCCAGTTCATTGAAGTATACCACAACTGTATATATACTGCTAAGGACATACAGAGATTAGAACCAAGAATAGGAAGTGGTGGTAACCTGACTGTAGTTGTGACTGCGGCGGTTTCAAGACGGCCTAGGCGAGGCGGCGGAGAACCGGCAGGCATCGTGGGGAGTGTGGTCGCGAAGGGTCGGCGGTGGGGCGTCGTGGTCGCTGTTCGGGGATGGCCTGAGTTGGGAGAGGCGTGCATTTGTGGAGTGCGACTGGGGGTGGGCAGCAGCCGGCGTCACCGTGCGCGCCGCAAGGAAGCAGAACCCGGCGGCCACCTCGACCCTCCTCGCCGCCTTCCGTCTCCGCCTCCACCTCGACCGCGCGCACCGTAAGGAAGCAGAACCCGGCCTCCACCTCAACCCTATGCACCGCAAGGAAGCAGGACCCGGTGGCCATCTCGTTACTCCCCCGCCTCCACCTCGCCGCCTTCCGGGACACCGCGCTCACCCTCCACCTCCTCGTGCACGGTGGAGGAGGCCAAGCTGAGCGGCGGTGGCGGAGGAGGGCGAAGATTTAGGGCGGCGGGCGGCAGCGGAGGCCGAGTGGAAGGCGGGCGGCGGGCAGCGGACGGGGCGGATGACGGGGGAGGATCGGTGTCCGCTGGGAGGTGGAGCGGGCGAGGTCGTGGTGCGGGTGTGGTACGGGCGTGGCGTGCGGAGCAGTTTTTGTTTTTCGAAGCAGCGGGTACGATTAGCGATCGATAGTGTGGGTGTGGCTTAATTCTGTGGCTTGCAGCGTTAAACACGAAATGATTAGGAGCCATTAGATCTTGTAGATGAATGGATCTGATTGTTTGGATCTGCCTCTGTCTTCCTTTTATAGGGGTAGTAGATTCTTTCATACATGTCACTCTTGATTCATCGCATATCCCGGTACACCGCCTGAGGCACTCACATAGAGTCATATTTTTGTTCTAAGTATCGAGTTTTAATTCTTGAGTTGTAAGTAAATAAAAGTGTGATGATCATCATTATTAGAGCATTGTCCCATGTGAGGAAAGGATGATGGAGACTATGATTCCCCCACAAGTCGGGATGAGACTCCGAACGAAAAAAAGAGGCCATAAAAAAGAGAATGCCCAAATAAAAAAATAAAAAAAATGAGAGAAAAAGTGAGAAGGGGCAATGCTACTATCCTTTTATCACACTTGTGCTTCAAAGTAGCACCATGATCTTCATGATAGAGAGTCTCCTATGTTGTCACTTTCATATACTAGTGGGAATCTTTCATTATAGAACTTGGCTTGTATATTCCAATGATGGGCTTCCTCAAAATGCTCTAGGTCTTTGTGAGCAAGCGAGTTGGATGCACACCCACTTAGTTTCTTTTTGAGCTTTCATACACTTATAGCTCTAGTGCATCCGTTGCATGGCAATCCATACTCACTCACATTGATATCTATTGATGGGCATCTCCATAGCCCGTTGATACGCCTAGTTGATGTGACACTATCTTCTCCTTCTTTTTGTCTTCTCCACAACCACCGTCTATACCACCTATAGTGCTATGTCCATGGCTCACGCTCATATATTGCGTGAAGATTGAAAAGTTTGAGAACATCAAAAGTATGAAACAATTGCTTAGCTGGTCATCGGGGTTGTGCATGATTTAAATATTTTGTGTGATGAAGATAGAGCATAGCCAGACTATATGATTTTGTAGGGATAGCTTTCTTTGGCCATGTTATTTTGATAAGACATGATTACTTTGTTAGTATGCTTGAAGTATTATTATTTTTATGTCAATATTAAACTTTTGTCTTGAATCTTATGGATCTGAATATTCATGCCACAATAAATAAGATTACATTGATAAATATGTTAGGTAGCATTCCACATCAAAAATTCTGTTTTTATCATTTACCTACTCGAGGACGAACAGGAATTAAGCATGGGGATGCCTGATACGTCTCCAACGTATCTATAATTTTTGATTGTTCCATGCTATTATATTATCAAGATTGGATGTTTTATATGCATTTATATGCTATTTTATATGATTTTTGGGACTAACCTATTAACCTAGAGCCCAGTGCTAGTTTATGTTTTGTCCTTGTTTTTGAGTATCGCAGAAAAGGAAAATCAAACGGAGTCCAATTGACCTGAAATTTCACGGAGATCATTTTTGGACCAGAAGAAGCCCACGTAGTACTGGAGATGGTCCAGAAGAGTCCCGAGGCCACCACGAGGGTGGGGGGCGCGCCCTACCCCCTGGGCACGCCCCCTACCTTGTGGCCGCCTCGGAGACCCCCCTAACTTGTCCCCGATGCCAACACCTCTTATATATATAGAAACCTCCAGAAAATAACCTAGATCAGGAGTTTCGCCGCCGCAAGCCTCTGTAGCCACCGAAACCCAATCTAGACCCGTTCTGGCACCCTGTCGGAGGGGGGAATCCCTCTCCGGTGGCCATCTTCATCATCTCAGCACTCTCCATGACGAGGAGGGAGTAGTTCACTCTCGGTGCTGAGGGTATGTACCAGTAGATATGTGTTTGATCTCTCTCTCTTGTGTTCTTGATTTGGCACGATCTTGATGTATCGCGAACTTTGCTATTATAGTTGGATCTTATGGTGTTTCTCCCCCTCTACTCTCTTGTAATGGATTGAGTCTTCCCTTTGAAACTATCTTATCGGATTGGGTCTTTAAGGATTTGAGAACACTTGATGTATGTCTTGCATGTGCTTATATGTGGTGACAATGGGATATCACGTGATCCACTTGATGTATGTTCTGGTGATCAACTTGCGAGTTTCGTGACCTTGTGAACTTATGCATAGGGGTTGGCACACATTTTCGTCTTGACTCTCCGATAGAAACTTTGGGGCACTCTTTGAAGTTCTTTGTGTTGGTGGAATAGATGAATCTGAGATTGTGTGACGCATATCGTATAATCATACCCACGGATACTTGAGGTGACATAGGAGTATGTAGGTGACATTAGGGTTTTGGTTGATTTGTGTCTTAAGGTGTTATTCTAGTACGAACTCTTGAATAGATCGGTCAGAAAGAATAACTTTGAGGTGGTTTCGTACCCTACCATAATCTCTTCGTTTGTTCTCCGCTATTAGTGACTTTGGTGTGATTCTTTGTTGCATGTTGAGGGATAGTTATATGATCCAGTTATGTTATTATTGTTGAGAGAACTTGCATTAGTGGAAGTATGAACCCTAGGCCTTGTTTCCTAGCATTGCAATACCGTTTACGCTCACTTTTACCACTTGCTACCTTGCTATTTTTATATTTTCATATTACAAAAACCTATTTCTACCATCCATATTGCACTTGTATCACCATCACTTCACCGAATTAGTGCACGTATACAATTTACCATTGTATTGGGTGTGTTGGGGACACAAGAGACTCTTTGTTATTTGGTTGCAGAGTTGTTTGAGAGAGACCATCTTCATCCTACGCCTCCCACGGATTGATAAACCTTAGGTCATCCACTTGAGAGAAATTTGCTACTGTCCTACAAACCTCTGCACTTGGAGGCCCAACAACGTCTACAAGAAGAAGGTTGTGTAGTAGACATCAGTATTATTCTTTTAGTACCAAAAAAACCGAGTTTTCAAATAACTATTAAACTGCTCTGCCTTTTAAAATTAAACTTCTTGGTTTAATTCTTTTGTATAGAGAAAACATTGAGTTTTTAATATGCATTGAACTACTCCATTTTTTAAAAATTGAACTTCTTGGTTTTATTCTTTCGTATCGGAGAAAATCTAAGATTTTTATAAACATCAAACAACTTCATTTTTAAAGGACTTCTTTGTGTTATTCATTAGTAAAGGGAAAAGTGCTAGCTATGTAATAAACATCGACCCACTCACTTATTTAAATTTGAACCTCTAGATCTTTAAAAAGAAACAGGGGAAGATCCATGTTTACAAACTTTTTAAATTGCTCATTTTTTATTTGAGCTTCTTGGTTTTGGAATAACATTTTGAACTTCTATGTTATTTAAAATATTATTTCACCATCTTTTTAGTAATATGTAGAAACACCTTTTTCTATAAACTTTTTGAACTGCTCCATTTTTTATTTTTGAACTTCTTGGTTTATTCTGTAGTAACGAAAAAAATCACAGGTTTGTAATAAAAAGTGAACCGCCCTATTATTTAAATTTGAACTTCAAGGTATTTTTTAGAATGGTTAAACTTACAAAACAAAATTATGGTTTTTGTCCACTTTCTACTAACTTACTAGGTTATACTATCTTGTGAATTTTTTTTGTCTCGCGGTATTTTTTGCTGTCGGTGAAATGGCTGAGGCGGTCCTTTTTCTCATTGATGAATTTTTCGGTATGTGGTACATGTGAACTTAGGAATTTCTGAAACATGAACTTCACATGCTATTGAAATTCAAGAAAATTACACACAACAATACATACACCTCGTGTGCTACATGCACAACCCATCATCAAGTGTAGCACACCAATACATCATCAAGCTTGGTACCAACATGAATAAGTAGCATCACACTAATTTTATATTGTTTTTGTTCTGATCATTCAGAATGCTGAACCTTCCAAGGGGATGGAGAATGATATATCGTACTCTAAGGACAATAAAGCGTACGACAAAAACTCTGCTCTGTTTCACGATTGACATAAACGACGACAACACCAAGCAGTGCCGAACTCCAAGAGGGTTGTCGAGCAATGGGATGGCACTTGACCTCGACATGGACACCACGGCAGTCTATGGGCAACGTCGACGTCGTTTTTGTGTAGCTCCTCCATGTTGCTTATCTTTTTGTTCTAGAGTATGGTGAAGTTTGATTTGTCCTGCAAATTTGTAGTAGCATAACAAGGCAAGCATCAACAACCATCATTGCTGAAATAAAATAGGTGAAAATTACAAAACATACAAAATCAAACGTACGAGGCCTAGATCCTTCTTAGTTGGCACGGGAGCGGTGGGATTCGGGGTCGCTGCGACTGCGAACCTCCGGTTGCCGCGTACTTGACGGCCTGAGGCGGCGGCCCCTAAGGTTCAGTTTGCTTTCATTAACGACTGAAGAATGCAGAACAAAAAACTCAGAGTTTAGAAACAAGAGATGGGATTGCCATACAATGCTTTCTACTTTGAGAAATAAATACAAACATCTTGCGGCCACACATACCACGTTTTTCAGCTACGAACGATGATTGGAGCAACGATGAAAGGAAAATGTAGGCTCACTCGTCACTCCCATAGCACCTCTGTATGTCCCCTGCCATTTATACTCTGTGCACAACAAGGAGGAGCAGCGTCAGAATGGCCTGCCTGCCACTCGAGAGGATGGAGCAGGTGGGGAGTTGGCTAGGTTGGGGCAGTAGAGGAGTTCGCAAGCTGCTCCATGGGGTTGCTCGAGCCGGCGCAAGGTGCATCGTAGGATGACGCTAGCTAACTGAAGATGGGGCGTGGCAGAGGATGGCGCTAGCTAACTAAAGACGAGAGCAGCTGCTGCAGTTTACACGCGCGCGAGGTAGCATGGAAAGTAGCGCAGGCTGGAGGGCCATGTCGGGTGCATACCGCGGAGGCGCGGGGCTGTGGCTACCATTGGTGGACTTGCGCACACGATCGAGTTGAACTACCGTGCAGCGCAAAGGCCAGCGGCACCCCCATGGCGAAGAGCGCGCTGGAGCAGAGTGTGGCCACGTTGTAGGAGAGCGGGTGGGAGAAGAAGACGGGCCATGCCGGGGGAGAGGTTGGGTGCGGCTAGCACGTAGGTGGACGGGGCGGAGGGCGACGATGGAGGTTGTTGGGGCAGGCGATGGCGGAGGTGGCCGAGGTGGCGGTGGAGAAGCTCGACCACAGCGGCGGGCGGCGGAGCGCGGCGCACGGGGAGGCGGTGGCACGCGGAGGAGCTGGGGTTTGGCGGTGCACCAGGGAAGAGGGCAGGTCCGGCGGCGCGCCGGTAGGAGGCGGGGACGAGGCGTGCCGGAAGGAGGCGGGAGTGCTCAGTGGTGGCGCGCCGGTAGTAGGCGGGGTAGGCAGCAGCGGCGATGGGATCAGGGGGAGGTTGGGGATCGGGGGTGGACGAGCGGTCGTGGGTGGGATTTATTTATATTTTTTTGCAGCGCGTCGGGGAGTTCGGGAGGGAGCAGTCAGGTACTTATAGGGCTAGCTGTGATCCAAATAACTATTCTAATGCTGGGATTAGAATAGTGGTGTCATATGTGTGTTATTCTGTATGCAATCCTACACACAACACACACGCCTTATTATCAGCAATCTTCTGTGTTATTATCGATCTTCGCACACATTTCTGATTACAGACCTGTTTGCCGTGTAACTCACACACATCTTGTTATATTGAACCGTTTCAATTCTCTTGCCTCAACGCAAACAGATCATCCGAGTGAACCGCATGCCGTATATTGCACACACCTTAATCTGGCTGACCATTTCATTTGTTTCGCCTAATCACAAACAGTTCATCCGAGTGAACCATATGTTGTATATCACACACACCTTCATCTGGCTGCCCATTTCTTTTGTTTCTCCTCATCGCAAACAGATAATTGAACTAAAATGTATGCCCTGCATCGCACACACAACTAAAATCTAAACCGTGTTTGATGCATCGTCATCGCAAATGTTTTGCACCTTTTTTGACATTTTTTACACCACCATTTACAATTATTGCATCGTACACAGTTTTGTCGAAGGGTCTCTGATCGTAGTGTCGCATTAGCAGCATTCTGCAGTAGTGTGAGGACAACTAATTTGCATCGAGTAGTATAAAACATAAATAGATATATTCTATAAACATAACCAAGTAGTTCATATCAGCAAGTGTAAGAATAAGTGTTATAGGAGATGGTGTATCTTCTCATAACACATTGAGATAACAGACAATTGGAAACGATGTTCTGGAAACATCAACATCAACGGTACCTTATAGATGATCATTATTGATAACTCTACTTTCTCTTTCCAAGTTTTGAGGCAAAGCTAATTAGTAGTGGATAATACTTGACAGGCTTCATCATCCTAATGATAAGTATGAAAACTCTATAAATAATATCAGAATTAGCTCATGAACTTAGGCACTATGCATGCTCCACCTCCGTTGTTGGTGTTATTATCGTTAGCTGAACCTGGCAAAGTCCCAAACATACCAGCTGAAGACAACGAATCACCTTACCAAGGTAGATAACATTTGAAACCTATCTCTGTGACTAAAGTTAAAATCATGATAGCTCACCAAAGTCTAACTACAAAATCAGTAAAAATGAACGTTACCACAAAAATGATGTGTAATTCCACCATAAAAATAATGCATGTAAGTACAACTCAGGGGACCTCATACGTCAGTCTTAACCAAAGCAAGCATTTCTCTTCAAAGAATTATTGCAGAAGTTGCACATCACATATATCGGAGGAATGCATAGAACAAGTGGGATGTGAAAAACTATGTGATACGTCTCCAACGTATCTATAATTTTTGATTGTTCAACGCTGTTATATTATCAATCTTGGATGCTTTATAATCATTTTATAGTCATTTTATATCATTTTTTGGTACTCGCCTATTGACATAGTGCCAAGTGTCAGTTGATGTTTTTTCCATGTTTTTTACATCGCAGAAAATCAATACCAAACGGAGTCCAAACGCAACAAAACTTTACGGAGATTTTTTTGGACCAAAAGGAACATAATGGGCCCTGGCTGCGCCTGGGAGTGCTCCGAGCAGAGCACAACCCACCATGGCGCGCCAGGAGGCCCAGGTGTGCCCTTGTGGGTTGTGCCCACCTCGCCCCCCCCCCCAGACCACCTCTTTGCTCTATAAATACCCCAATATTCCCAAAACCCCAGGGGAGTCGACGAAATATTAATCCAGCCACCGCAGAGTCCAGAACCACTAGATCCAACCTAGACACCATCTCGGATGGGGTTCACCACCTCCATTGGTGCCTCTCCGATGATGCGTGAGTAGTTGTTTGTAGACCTTTGGGTCCATAGTTAGTAGCTCGATGGATTCCTCTCTCTCTCTCTTGATTCTCAATACAATGGTCTCTTGGAGATCCATATGATGTAACTCTTTTGCTGTGTGTTTGTTGGGATCCGATGAACTTTGATTTTATGATCAGATCTATCTTTTTATACCCATGAAAGTATTTGAGTTTCTTTGATCTCTTTTATGCATGATTGCTTATAGCCTCGTATTTCTTCTCCGATATTTGGTTTTGTTTGGCCAACTCGATCTATTTATCTTGCAATGGGAAGAGGTGCTTTGTAGTGGGTTTGATCTTACGGTGCTTGATCCCAGTGACAGAAGGCGAATCGACACGTATGTATCATTGCTACTAAGGATAAAACGATGGGGTCTATCTCTACATAGATGGATCTTGTCTACATCATGTCATCGTTCTTATTGCATTACTCCGTTTCTCCATGAACTTAATACACTAGATGCATGCTAGATAGTGGTCGATGTGTGGAGTAATAGTAGTAGATGCAGGCAGGAGTCGGTCTACTAATCTTGGATGTCATGCCTATGTAATGATCATTGCCTGGATATCATCATGAGTATTTGAAGTTCTATCAATTGCCCAATAGTAATATGTTCACCCACCATTTTCTATTTTTCTCGAAAGTAGCCACTAGTGAAACCTACGGCCCCCGGGTCTCTTTCTCATATATTTGCCTTTGTGATCTACTTTTCCTTTGCATTTATTTTTAGATATATTAAACCAAAAATACTTTGCTGCACTTTATTTTATTTGTGATCTATTTATTCAATCTACTACAACTTTCTCACGTCCACGCACCAATTTCTGGCGCCGTTACTCGAAAGGGATTGACAACCCCTTTAACACGCCGGGTTGCGAGTGGTTGTTATTTGTGTGCAGGGGTTGTTTACGTTGTGTTGCTTGGTTCTCCTACTAGTTTGATAACCTTGGTTTCATATATGAGGGAAATACCTACCGCCGATGTGCTGCATCATCCCTTCCTCTTTGGGGAAATACCGACGTAGCTTCAAGCGACATATAACTATGGCTCGCGGAAGTTCAGGTAATAAAAACACACGGTTTGACAGTTCAGCAGCTGATCAGATAACCGAATCATCTACTCTACCCACAACCTAGCGCTAGCAGTTGGCAGCTAATGCTATTTGCAGTTAACCAAGAGAGTATCTTGTGAAAATACATTAATAGCATGTCAATGATAATGAACTTCTGACGATATCAATTAGGCATCCACACTATATGGGCACACTACATGAAGTAAATTTTGTGTTTATATAGATAGTCATCGAAGAAGAAACATGGAGGAGGAGAGAGTTGTACCTGCTTGAGCCTGCCCCTTCTCTTGAAGAGGATGATGATCTGGTCATTGAGCTTCTTCTAGGCGCCATTCATGAAGCAGATCTCGATGATCGGTGGACTTCCTGCCGCTGGCCAGGTGGCACTACTTATCTGCGCTAATGAGAGACTTGACCGTCGCATCAAGGCTGCTGCCCTCCTAGTTACACGACACTTTGGAAGTTAACATATATTACATGAAGGGTTACAACGCAAGTACTAGCATTTCACATAACAGAGAAGGCCACACATTGCAGTACTGCACATGAATAGCCAGCCATGCACATAGTGATACCTCAGTAATGGTATTTGGTGGACTAATCCTTGGGAGTAATCACTAGAGCTCAGGCAAATACTTGTGATGGTAAGGTGGCTCAGCAATAGTACTGCAAATAGAAAGTGGCACCGTCAGAACATCAGTTTTCAACTAATTAAGCCAGGTGAGAACGAACAATTAGATTGTAATGACATACTAAGATGAAAGAAGAAACGAATATTATGCAAGAACTACATAAAATTAGATAGCAACTAATGTTAAGCTTGTAATGACATACCAAACCACAATATCAACTCGTCTTCCTTGAGAAAATTCCTAGTTGCATTGAGCATGGCCAACATCATGAGAGTGATCCATCGCTCGGCTTCGAACATGATGGATGAAATATGAATGATGCCTTCATCACCCTTGGCCGGATCTGCCAATTAAGCAAACGACACAATTGCTGAAGCAACATACCATAAGATATGAAAAATGAACTTAAGTAAGATGGGAGCACTTTAATTAACCCTCCATCTAAGTACATGTACTTTTTGTGACCTATAACACACTATGGCAGTAAGATCCTTCATGCTGAATACCTCAAGTAGCTCATGGAAACAAATCAATAGATGGAATGAAAATTAAGATAACTAATTAAGATCCTTCATGCACAATACCTCAAGTAACTCCTTGGATCTATGTAGACCTAAGATTCTCTTCAGCAGGTAGAAAATCCAGCACTGAAACAAAGGAACCTAACTAAATCCAAGGATCTACTCCATGGTAAGGCATCATCAAAACAAGAAAGTCCCCCAAAAAATTCCTGTGGCACAAGAAGAAAGCCAAGACATTTTTACAGCAACCTAGCTAGTCCTACCAAATGGTAAATGAACATAAGAGGGGAAGGAGCTCACCCAGCATGAACATGACCGGTGCAGCCGTCGACGGTAGAGGCAAAGGAAATATTGCACAAAATCGCCCGTGAAAGGAAGAACCCAACAACACGACATATGCGAGTAGCACTGGCAAACAAACCAGTAGGTTACTTCCAGGACAAGCAGAAAGGGTACAAAAGAACCAAGGTCCTACCAGGATCCAACGAAGGAACAAAACACACACATACCTATATTTCACCAAAAAAAGCAAAGATGAAAAAGAGGGCACACAAATACAAGAAGGGAATACTCTTAGACTGTCATCTACCACCCATTGACCAGCCTGCGCACCAACAGGAACGGCAAGAAGAAATAGACTGAATCTTACATGAACTACAGATAATCAAGCTGAGAAAATGGCTGCAAAAATGCAAGCCTTGTCCTAGAAAGCAGAGAACATGAGAAGAAAAGGGGTCAACCTGCAAAGTGGTGGACAAAGATGCAGTAGGCTGGCTCATATGGAACTACGAACTGACAAGACCAGCAAACAAAGGACCAACACGGCAAATCAGACAATGAGAGGTTGGACCTGACAGACGACAATGAGAAAACTACTGGCAGAGGCGATGGCGCGCGTAAGCAAACATACGGACTTGTTTCAGAAGTGTGGCTGGTGCGTGAGGGTGGCCTCGAGCCCGGCCAGCACGGCGGCCAGGTCGACCCGCTGATACGTCTCCGACGTATCTATAATTTATGAAGTATTCATGCCATGTTTACAATGATTCCATAGGATTTTGGTAAGATTTGATTAGAACTAACCCGGACTGACGTTGTTTTCAGCACAATTACCGTGGTGTTGTTTTTGTGCAGAAATAGAAGTCCTCGGAACAAGCTGAAAATTAACAGAGGATTTTTCTAGAAAATATGAAAAATACCGAAAGAAAAAGATACGGAAGAGGAGTCCCAGGGCCACCACAAGGGTGGGGGCCTGCCCCTCTACCTTGTGATCGCCTCGTGGGGCCCCTTGACGTGAAACCGACGCCAACTCCTATAAATCCAAAAAAATAGAACATAAGAGAGATCAGAAGTTCTATTGCCGCAAGCCTCTGTAGCCACGAAAAACCAATCTAGGCCCTCTCTGGCACCCTACCGGAGGGGGCCAACATCACTGGAGGCCATTGAGGAGGAAGCCGGAGGGGTCACCATCGTCATGGAGGCCAAGGACCAGAGGAAGAACCTTGCCCCATCTAAGGGGGAGGCCATGAAGGAGGAAGTATAAAGGGGAGAACCACTCCCACTATCTCTTGGTGGCACTAGAGTGCCATCGGGGGAATCATCGCCGCGGGGATCGTCTTCATCAACATCACCTTCATCATCACCATCCTCATCTATTTTACGCGGTCCACTCTCCCGCACCCCGCTGTAATCCCCTACTTGAACATGGTGCTTTATGCCACATATTATGATCCAATGATGTGTTGCCATACTATGATGTTTTGAGTAGATTTCTTTTGTCTTTTGGGTTGATTGATGATCTAGATTGGTTTGAGTTGTATGTTTTATTTTGATGCTGTCCTATGGTGCCTTCCGTGCCGCGCACACATGAGGGATTCCCGCTGTAGGGTGTTGCAATAAGTTCATGATTCGCTTATAGTGGGTTGCTAGAGTGACAGAAGCTTAAACCCGAGTAAGGGGATTGTTGCGTATGGGATAAAGGGGACTTGATATGTTAATGCTATGGTTGGGGTTTACCTTAATGATTTTTAGTAGTTGCGGATGCTTGCTAGAGTTCCAATCATAAGTGCATATGATCCAAGAAGAGGAAGTATGTTAGCTTATGCCTCTCCCTCATATGAAATTGCAATGACGATTATCGATCTTGTTAACAATTGCCTAGGACAATCCCGCACACAGACCCATCATTATTCCACACTCGCTATTTATAATATATTCTAACTTTATGTTAACAGCAACTATTTATATTTTAGTTCTCCGATATCATGCAAAGTTATCCTCTTCATACCCACAATGTAGTTTTATTTCTCGTTTCTAGATGGAAGCAAACGTTCGGTGTACGCAGAGTCGTATCAGTGGCAGATAGAACTTGAGAGAATATTGATCTTACCTTTATCTCCTTGTGGTTTCGACACTCCATACTTATCACTTCCACCTTTGGAAATTGCTACGATGATTCCTTGCACCTAGGGATTATCAAGCTCTTTTCTGGCGCCGTTGCCGGGGAGCAATAGCGTGGGATTGATATTCTCGTGTATGCTTGTTTTCTTTCTTCACTAAGTAGATTTTATTTCCCCTTTTTGTTTTTGTTTATTTGTGGGTGAAAAAAACAAAAAAATACAAAAAATTTACATGCCTCTTATGCCTAAAAACTTTTTCAAAAAGAGAAGTGATTGGAAGGTTATGCATTGGAGAAGTGAGGGTCGACCTTGTACACTTGTGTTCATGCTCATGGAAACAATGTAGAATTTTTCATGGAAGTTTCTCAAAAATAAGTATCCCCTTGTATATATCCATTGCATTAAAATAATGTGTCATGGTTTGGCTTTAGAGTGTTTAAATTGCTTGTTTGGTGTGTGCAGCAGAAAAACAGAAACTTCTGCTGTAGTCTTTTAATTTTCAATTTTTACTGGAGCACGATAAAATCTTGAAATTTTGACACAATTCTGCTCTGCAAATTATTTAGATTTTCCTAAGTTTTTAGAATTTTTGAAGTTACAGAAGTATACGAAAGTTCCAGATCGCTACAGACTGTCCTGTTTTTGACAGATTCTGTTTTCTATGTGTTGTTCGCTTATTTTGATGAATCTATGGGTTGTATCGGGGGGTATGAACCATGGTGAAGTTGGAATACAGTAGATATAATGCTAATATGAAATTGGAATGAGTTTACAACAGTACCTAAAGGTAGTGATTTGCTTTATTATACTAACGGATCTCACAAAGTTTTTTGTTAAGTTTTGTGTGGATGAAGTGTTCGAAGAACGAGGAGCTACCGATATGAGAAGAATAAGGAGAGGCAAGAGTTCAAGATTGGGGATGCCCAAGGCACCCCAAGTAAAATATTTCAAGGATACTCAATCATCTAAGCTTGGGGATGCCCCGGTTGGCATCCCATGTTTCTTCTTCAACAATTATCGATATACCTCGGTTTTTGTTTTGTTCACATGATATGTGTCTTTTGAGTTTATTTTTCCTTTCTTTTCTTTTATGCTCCATGCTAGTGTGAGATAGCCCTGCATTTATTTGTAGAATTCTCTTTGTGTTTCACTTAAATATTTTGAGTATGTCTTCATATAATGTTCTTTGTGCTTCACTTAAATCTTTTGAGCATGGCTTTATAGAATGCTTCGTGTGCTTGACTTATATATTTTGAGCTTGTATGTTGTTAAATCTATATTAATTGTGGAATGCCCCATGAACTTCACTAATATATTTTGGAGTATGAATAAAATTATCATCGGAATTGGGCTTGAAAGAGTATCATTAAATTATCATGCCTAGCTAAAAAGGCATTAAAGAAAAGCGCTTGTTGGGAGACAACCCAACACCATTACCTACTGTTTTTGTGTGTTCACATGATTAAGCTACTGTAGTAATCATGTTTTATAGCTTTAGTTTCAATAAAGTGCCAAGTAAGCCCTTTGGGATGGCTTACGGTGATAGTTGATTTGATCTTGCTGAAAAACAGAAACTTTTGCGCTCAGGAATACAATTCTCAGTTTTAACAGAAGCATGATAAAATACAGATTCTTTTTGCAAAAGATAATAGAAAATTGCTTAGGCTTTCTTAGTTTTTCAGAATTTTTAGAATAGCAGAAGTATGGTTGTTGTTCAAATCATTACACACTGTTCTGTTTCTGGCAGATTCTGTTTTCAATGCATAGTTTGCTTGTTTTCTAGTTTCTATGGCTTATATTGCTCAATATAAATGGTGGAAATGATATGGTATAGTAGGCATTGTGTGAAAAAAAATATGAATCTTGTCTTTGACAGTACCAAAGTGAATTATTTACTCTTTATCATACTAACCCATCTCATGAAGTTCCGTTAAGTTTCGTGTGATTGAAGTTTTCAAGTTTTGGGTGAGATATCAATACAAGGAGAATAAGGAGTGGAAAGACCCTAAGCTTGGGGATTCCCAAGGCACCACAAGGTAATATTCAAGGAAGACTCAAGCGCCTAAGCTTGGGGATGCCCCGGAAGGCATCCCCTCTTTCGTCTTCAAAACCACTGGTATACCTTACTCGGAGCTATATTTTTATTCGTCACATGATATCTATTTTTCTTGGAGCATATTTTAATTTTACCTGCTGTTTGAATAAAATCATTGGATCTGAAATCTTGAATGAGAGAGAGTCCTCCCATGGCTAGTTAATTACTTGACTACTCATTGTTCTTCACTCATATCTTTTTGGAGTAGTTTTGTCATTTACTCACGTGCTTCACTTATATCCTATGAGTAAATGTTTGAATGAATTGAATTTCATAAATCTGAATTTATATATGCTTCATATTCTTATACCATGGGGAGTAATGACTTCACACATAATAAGTATAGGTGGTAAATTTATTGAAAGTTAGCAAACATAGTATTGGTCACTTGAACAATTCATGAAAGAATATTGAAGGAAGAGAGATTTCGCATATAAATATACTATCTTGGACATCTTTTGTAATTGAGAGAACTAATTAAAATATGACATGCTAAAAGGTTGATGTTGGACAAGGAAGAGAACATAATGGGTTATGTTTTCCTATATCTGAATAGAAGTTATATTGTCATGGATCCTCCAACATGTTGAGCTTGATTTTCCCTCTCATTCTAGCTAAATTCTTTGCACCAAGTAGAGATACTACTTTGTTGAGGAACGCAGTAATAATTCAAAATTTTCCTATGGGTCACCAAGATCAATCTAGGAGATTCTAGCAACGAGAGAGAGGGAGTTCATCTTCATACCCTGGGGAAGATCCGATCCAAGCGCCGAACGGACGGCGCCTCCGCGTTCAAAACACGTACAACCCTGGGGACATCTCCTCCTTCTTGTTACAGCAAGGGGAGAGGAGAAATTGAGGGAGAACTCCGGCAGCACGACAGTATGGTGGTGGAGCTCGTGGTTCTCCGGCAGAGCTTTGCTAAGCACTACGGAGGAGGAGGAGTTGGAGGGGGAAGGGCTACGCCAGGGGAAGGGGTGCGGCTGCCCTCCCACCCCCCACTATTTATAGGGTGAAGGGGAGAGGGGGCCGGCCCCCCTAGATGCATGATACGTCTCCAACGTATCTATAATTTTTTTATTGTTCCATGCTATTATATTATCTGTTTTGGGTGCTTAATGGGCTTTAATATACCTTTTTATATTATTTTTGGGACTAACCTATTAACCAAAGGCCCAGTGCAAATTGCTGTTTTTTTGCCTATTTCAGTGTTTCACAGAAAAGGAATATCAAACGGAATCCAAACAGAATGAAACCTTCGGGAGAGTTATTTTTGGAACTAACGTGATCGAGGAGACTTGGAGTGGACGTCAAGAAAGAAGCAAGGAGGCCACGAGGCAGGAGGGTGCGCCCGGGGGGTAGGCGTGCCCCCCACCCTCGTGGGCCCCTCGCAGCTCCACCGACGTACTTCTTCCTCCTATATATACCCATATACCCTGAAAACATCCAGGAGCACCACGAAACCCTATTTCCACTGTCGCAACCCTCTGTACCCGTGAGATCCCATCTTGGGGCCTTTTTCGGCGCTCCGCCGGAGGGGGAATCGATCACGGAGGGCTTCTACATCAACACCATAGCCTCTCCGATGATGTGTGAGTAGTTTACCATAGACCTTAGGGTCCATAGTTATTAGCTAGATGGCTTCTTCTCTCTCTTTGGATCTCAATACAAAGTTCTCCTCGATTCTCTTGGAGATCTATTCAATGTAATTCTTTTTACGGTGTGTTTGTCGAGATCTGATGAATTGTGGGTTTATGATCAAGATTATCTATGAACAATATTTGATTCTTCTCTGAATTCTTTTATGCATGATTTAAATATCTTTGCAAGTCTCTTCGAATTATCAGTTTGGTTTGGCCTACTAGATTGATGTTTCTTGCAATGGGAGAAGTGCTTAGCTTTGGGTTCAATCTTGCGGTGTCCTTTCCCAGTGACAGCAGGGGCAACAAGGCACGTATTATATTGTTGCCATCGAGGATAAAAAGATGGGGTTTATATCATATTGCTTGAGTTTATCCCTCTACATCATGTCATCTTGCCTAATGCGTTACTCTGTTCTTATGAACTTAATACTCTAGATGCATCCTGGATAGCGGTCGATGTGTGGAGTAATAGTAGTAGATGCAGAATCGTTTTGGTCTACTTGTTGCGGACGTGATGCCTATATACATGATCATGCCTAGATATTCTCATAATTATTCGCTTTTCTATCAATTGCTCGACAGTAATTTGTTCACCCACCGTAGAATCTGCTATCTTGAGAGAAGCCACTAGTGAAACCTACGGCCCTCGGGTCTATCTTCCATCATATTATTTTCATATCTATTTGTTATTTCTATCCTAGTTTATTTTGCAATCTTTACTTTCCAATCTATATTATAAAAATACCAAAAATATTTATCTTATTATCTCTATCAGATCTCACTTTCGTAAGTGACCGTGAAGGGATTAACAACCCCTTTTATCGCGTTGGTTGCGAGGTTCTTGTTTGTGCAGGAACTAGGCGACTTGCATGTTACCTCCTACTAGATTGATACCTTGGTTCTCAAAACTAAGGGAAATACTTAAGCTACTGTGCTGCATCACCCTTTCCTCTTCAAGGGAAAACCAACGCATGCTCAAGAGGTAGCAAGAAGGATTTCTGGCGCCGTTGCTGGGGAGGTTGCACAAGTCAAGACATACCAAGTACCCATCACAAACTCTTATCCCTCGCATTACATTATTTGCCATTTGCCTCTCGTTTTCCTCTCCCCCACTTCTAAAATGATTTTCGAAAACCTTTGCCTTTTCTTCGCCTTCTTCTCGTATGTATCTTTGTTTGTGTTTCCATGCGCCTTCTATTTGCTTGCATATTTTCTTGCTAAAAATCTATTGATATGGATCCACTTAAAGTGTTCTACTTGGATCATCTTTAATCCTTTTGCTCTCGTGCTGAAACCCCAACTAGCCTAGTTGATGGGAAATCTTTAGATGAGCATGCTCATTTTGTGCATCACCGTTTGTCTGAAAAAGGGAGACTCTTATGGGATCAAATAAATAGATTGTTGTGTTATGCTTGGAATCTTTGTGAAATTTATGATTTTACTTGTTGCTCTAAGAACCCTAAAAAACACCTCCCCTACCTATGTGAGTTTAATGATAATGAAATTCTATCTTCTTATGCAAAGGGTGTTTATGGTTACTATGGTATCGAACAAATTGAAGAATTTGTTGCTTTTAAGGGTGCTTATGAAGTTGCTTCTTTGATTGAAAAGTATGATATTACTCTCTACGAATCTGAAAATTTTGACATACGTAAATATTGCTATGAAAACTATGCTCATAATGTCTATGTCAAAGAATTTATTGAAAGAATGACCATTGCTTTGGAAGAAAATAATGATATGCATGAATCTATAGATAATTATGATTCCGATGATTTGATTGAAATATCCCATGATGAACATGATGCTTGCTATTCTTGTGTCCATGATGCCAATATTTATGAAGATGAATTTGCTATAGTTCCTTATGTTAAACATGAGATCACTGTCGTGGTACTAAGTCTGACAGTAGAATGGGGGGTAGGTATGAGGAGGCAAGATCCTAGCTACGGTGAAGTTGTGCATGCAAGATTTACAAGTTCAGGCCCTTCTCAGAGGAAGTAACAGCCCTACGTCTTGGTTCCCGGAGGCTTGATCGATTGGATTATGTGTGAAGTTACAGGGGGTGCGAACCCTTGTCCCTAAGGAGGGGTGGCTTATATAGAGTGCGCCAGGACCCTAGCCATCCCCCGTTACATAGGGTTCAATGTACATAAAGAGGGGACATTATTGGTAATGTCAGCATTAAAGTGATATAAATGACCCTTAAGTCTACAGAGTGAATGCCCAACCGTTGCCATCCAGAGTGACCTTAGATCTTCTGTACTCCGAGTGGTTTCAGATGTGGTCGAATGATTATATCCTGGTCGAATAGAATTGGGTGCTCCGAGTGGAACTCATGGTCGAGTGGGTTGCATATTGAGGTGATTCCAGTCGGTAGCATTTGCTGTCCTTTGAATGTTTTTGACTGTAGGGCAGTGTCCTTGGGAAGGGTGCTTAGATCGGGTCTATTGCCCTACCCTAGGTACATGTCATCATCATTAGCCCCCGAATGGTTCTAGGCCCGAGTGGGGATGGAGTTGAAGATGGTTCCGACTCAATGTTCATGCTTCGAAAGCTTTTCACTTGGATTGATGAACCATGTAAAAATTCTGACTTCATTTCCAATCACCTTGAGCCATTCAAAGGTTGTCGAGTGAACTTTAGCTGATAAGCTTCGAATGCTGATATGGCATAAAATCATTGGCGTGATCGACTGCATTGCCGTTCTCGGATCTCGCGGGATTCAAAATTTGGGGAAGCGCGCGGGACGGAGAGTGCCGCAGTAAGTGGGGCGGATTAGGGAGGGGCGCCTTGATCCCCGCGCCACCTTTTTCACCATGTATTGATCGCGCGACTGTTGCGGGATTTGACAGGATTACCTGGGTTCACAAGTCAGTCACTCGGGGAATGGGGCCGTATAACGCGTCTGGACCGGGGTCTTTGCAAAGTATGCCACATTTCCCCCCTTCTTCCTCTGCTTCTCTACTACTACATCCTCCTCTACCCTTGGTGCCGCCGCCCAGTCCGAACTCAACCCGCGACAATGGGGAAGGACAAGACGGTGTCTCCAGAGCACGCGAAGAAGGTGACGGCGAAGGTGAAGGGCAAGAAGATGAGTCGGGCGGGGTCGTCGTCGAGAACCGGTCTGCCGCACGGATGGATCCAGGGCGACTGGATCCGGTCGATGATCCAGCGAGAAGACATGGAGGATCTGGTTGACGGAGGATTGATTCCCCACAAATCTTGGTGGCTTCCGGAGGACGAGACCGAGCCGCGACCGCAAGAGGATGAGTACGTCCTTCTTGTGACCCATGTCGACCGCGGTTTCTCTTTGCTTTCGCATCCTTTCTTCCAGGGTTCTCTGAACTTTTTTGGAGCCCAACTTCATCACTTTTCTCCCAGCACCATCACATACCTTGCCGCATACGTGTCCATGTGTGAAAACTTTCTGGGTTGTCGACCGCACTGGGGTCTCTTCAAGCACATTTTCACATGTCATTCTCAGTCTATAAAAAAGGCCAATCCGAGTGATGAGAGGACACACGTGATCCACATGTGTGGAGGTCTGGGGATTCAGATGAGAAATAAAATCACTTTCCCCGCCATGATTCTTCCTGAGTCAGTCAGAGGGTGGCAGTCGACCTGGTTCTATTGTAAGGACCAACCGACCCCGGGTCAGTCGACTGGCCTTCCCCTGTTTTCCATAGAGCGAGTAGAGAAGCCTTCTCCTTTGAGAGTGACTCCAGCTGAGAAAGCGAAGGTGAATATGTTGGTTGAGCGAGTACTCCAACTTGTCCGCGATGGTGTGACTGGCATGGACTTGCTAGAAGTTTTTCTCAGTCGACGCATCCAGCCACTCCAAGCCCGTGATCACCCAATGTGGATGTACTCGGGTGTTGAAGACAGCACCCGGATCCACCCGGAGGAAGTCGATGAGGGGACGATGGCGATGTGGCTGCAAGGTATTACTGGCAACAAAGACAACCCCAGGGGGTCTAGGAGGGTTCCTCCACTCGACAACACCACCGAACCCGACAAGGTCTGACCCTTTTCTTCCGAGTGTCTTTTGCTCTGATAGGTATTTGTTCTCGAAACTGATTGATATCCACTCGCCCCCATGTCTTGCAGATCTACACTGATATGTACTCGATGCCCAACGGAGAGCGGGAGGAGGAGGGAGAGGCGAGTGGGGGCGACAGTGGCGATTGGCATTCTGACGGACGAGGAGACAAGGAGAGTGAGGACTTGAGCAGTGGTGAGGAGGTTGACTCCCCTCCTCGCACGGAAAGACGCTCCAAGCACAGGCATGACCCAGCAAGTGTCCGTAGCAAAGCGACTCCGCCGACTGAACAGACCTCCAAGCGCAGTCGAACATCCTCTCCTATGCCGACTAAGAAAGCTCTGAAGCAGCTCAAAGTCGTGCCATCGAAACCCCGGAAGGCCTTGCCCAAGATTAAAGTGGACGTCCCTATCGCTTCTGGGTAATCATTGAGCTCGACCTCCTAGTTTTAGCATGACTCGATCTTTGGTCAACTCGCTTTCCTGTTTTAACCGAGTGAATTCTGAAATTTGCAGTGCTGCCTCTGGGACTTCCATTTACCAAGATGATGATGAGGAGGAGATGGAAGACGCAGTCACCTCCCACGCGGGTATAACTTTTTTCATTTTGTCTTTACTTTATCAGCCATTTTGATGGTCGACTGAACTCTTGTAATTGATTGCTTTGTAGCTCCACCCAATGTCATTGAACTTCCAGATGACGATGAAGATGTGCCACAGAGAGCCATGGGAAGGAGGGGCAAGACTTCGAGCAGGAAGGCACTAGCTGGCAAGACGTCCCAGTCGACGCTAATGACGGAACCAGTGATTCAGCAGTCTGGAGACGTGAACCAGGCTTCTGTTACTTTTGTTGTTCTAGTGTCGAGTGAACGCCCTTCATCGTCGACTGTACAAGTCCCTGTTTCATTTGTCCAACACCACACCTCGGATCCTCAAGCTGCCGCGATTGGACCCACGTCTCCGCTGTTCGTCACCCATCATGTTTCGGAGGACCAGGCAAGCGCTGCTACGGAAGCTATACGCCAAGAAGGTCTGATGATGGAGCAGATGAATACCGTGCACGAGACTAGCCAAGCTGCATATGATGCCAGTGCAGCCCTCCGAGCCAATGTCCAGGTTAGTTGGTTTCCGACTGATCTCATATCTTGACGCTTGTTCTGTTAGGATATGCTACCTAAAAACTTTTCATTGTGCATCCATTTGTCAGTCTGTTCTTCGCATCTATACACCCACTGGGTGTTTCAATTTATGCTGAGTAATTTTTCCAGTTGAGTCGACTAGGTTACGTCAATTGTAACTTTGGACTAGTGGGGGCACGCAGAGTGCACCCACTGGGTGTAGTCCCCGAGGCCGCCGTCGAATGTGTGATTCGGCGGGGGTCTTGATAAAAATATCTTGTTCTTCCACTCGGTCTGGGCGGACCATGTCGAGTGGAACTTGAACCAGTGGGGGCACGCTGAGTGCACAAACTGGGTGTAGTCCCCGAGACCGCGGTCGACTGTGGGCAGTCGGTTGGGGTCTGAGAATAATTGTCGCCTTTCTTTTTCCTTTTTTTCTTCCACTCAGTCTGGGCGGACCAAGTCGACTGGAACCTGGATCAGTGGGGGCACGCTAAGTGCACCCACTGGGTGTAGTCCTCGAGACTACTGTTGAATGTTTGATTCTGCAGTAGTCTTAGAACTCTTTTCACTCGGAAGCGAATAATCTTTGATGTATCTTTTACTGTCTTCAGAAATCCTGTGAGCTCATCTCCAAGATTTTGCTGAATTCAAGGAGAAGCAGAGACAGCTCAACCTTGACTTGGAGTTCGCCAAGCAGAACTTGCAGAAGGCCAAAGGCGAAGCAGCTGGTATGGAAGGTAACAAGTTGTCGACTATGGAATTGGATTGTTTCTCCAGTCATCTCCTCATTCTTCTCTCTGAACCGAGTGCTTGTTTGTTGTATATATATATATATATATAGAGAGAGAGAGAGAGAGAGAGAGAGAGAAAATGAGGCAGTCTATGGCACAGAAGGATCTTGATCTTGCCGCAGCGCAGAAGGAGGCTCAGGAGAAAGCAACACTTGTCGATAAGAAGCTAGCTTCAGTCGGGGTGCTAGAGGAAGACAACGCCAAGCTGAAGACATCTCTTGCTGAGGCCAATCGAGAAGTGACCCATCTGAAGAAGGACAAGGTAGCTTTGAATGACAAGATTGAAGACATTTCTTGTAAGAGAAATGACCTGGAGGCCTATCTGGGAGCACTTGCCAAGAAGTTATTCCTTATGCTTGAAGGTATCTTTCCTTGTCTGACTGTTTTGCTATCGTCGAGTCACCATAAATCAGTCGACTCATTAGTTCTTTGTGGTTGTAGAATTCTGTCAAAACTTTGAGGAAGAAACTGGGCGAATCAAGACGAGCTTGGACCCCATCCATTCCCTTGTCAATGATGAAGCTGCCATGAACATGCTCCGACTGGAATCCCATCTTGCCAGCGTTACAGACTACCTCGCTCGCCTAAAGGTTGTGGTGTCATGGATCGACACGGCGCTTTGGCCAAAGGAGACGCTCCAACATGACCTTGAGTCCTTGATGACTCGACTCAATGAGATCCCTGGTCGAGTGCAGGAATGGAAGAAGTCGTCTGCTCGATGTGTGGTGCTGATGTTGCTCTGTCTCTTGTTCGAGTTCATTACAAGGAGGCCAAGGAAGAAAAGTTAGCGGCGATCAAGGTTGCCAACACCAAGAGACTCGACTTCCAGTCTTTTATGGAGACCTTCATTGCTACCGGTACTCGAATTGCAGATGGAATCGACCTGGATGAGTTCGTCAAGCCTGCCAGTCCCCCTCCTGCGGAGTGAACAAACTTTTTATGATCCCATTAAATTTGCCTCGGTATGTCGAGTGGTTTTGTAACCGTTAAAACTCCTTCAGGCCGGATGCCCGAGTACTTTAATCTGTTGTCTGGAACCTTGTAGGATTTATCTGAACTTTGTTGTTTTTGAATCTCTTGACTCTGAGTGGAATTTGATTCTTCAGACTGAATTGTTACTGACTCTGGGATGCAGCTCATTCGAGTGGACCATGAACAAGGGCACTTGGTGCCGTCCATGACCTGCACCTTGTCGTCCTTGCGGATCAGGATGGAGCGCACATTGTACTTGTGCCGCAACTTTAAGAATAAGGTCGCCATCGACTGGCACCTCGTCATCCTTGCAGATTAGGATGGAGCGGACATTGTATTTGTGCCGCAGCTCTGAGGATAAGGTCGCAGTCGACCTGCACCTCGTCGTCCTTGTGGATCAGGATGGAGCGGACATTGTATTTGTGCCGCGGCTCTAAGCATGTTTTAAACTTAGGCGATTACAGGATAGCGGCTAAACCCCCGAGTGGGAGGTTTCCTCTCCACTCAGTAGGATTTTTTTAAACTTAGGCGAGTGCGGGACTGCAGCTAAGCCCCAAAGCAGGAGGATTGCTCTCCACTTGGCAGGATTTTTTAAACTTAGGCGAGTGCAGGACTGCAGCTAAGCCCCCGAGTGGGAAGATTGCTCTCCAACCGATTGGATTTTTCAAACTTAGGAGAGTACGGGACTGCAGCTAAGCCCCCGAGTGGGAGGATTGCTCTCCACTCGGTAGGATTTTTAAACTTAGGAGAGTGCAGGACTGCAGCTAAGCCCCCAAGTGGGAGGATTTCTCTCCACTTGGCAGGATTTTTCAAACTTAGGCGTGTACGAGACTGCAGCTAAGCCCCCAAGTGGGAGGATTGCTCTCCACTTGGCAGGATTTTTCAAACTTAGGCGAGTGCGGGACTACAGCTAAGCCCCCAAGTGGGAGGATTTCTCTCCACTTGGCAGGATTTTTCAAACTTAGGCGAGTACGAGACTGCAGCTAAGCCCTCGAGTGGGAGGATTGCTCTCCACTTGGCAGGATTTTTCAAACTTAGGCGAGTATGAGACTGCAGCTAAGCCCCCGAGTGGGAGGATTGCTCTCCACTCGGTAGGATTTTTTAAACTTAGGCGAGTAAGAGACTGCAGCTAATCTCCCGAGTGGGAGGATTGCTCTCCACTCGGTAGGATTTTTTAAACTTAAGCGAGTATGAGGCTGCAGCTAAGCCCCCGAGTGGGAGGATTGCTCTCCACTCAGTAGGATTTTTCAAACTTAGGCGAATCGGATTTGCAGCTAAGCCCCTGAGTGAGAGGCTTGCTCTCCACTCGGTAGGATTTTGTTTTTGAAACTTAGGCGAATTGGATTCGCGGCTAAGTCACCCACTGGGGGATTTCGGACACATGTAAAATTAATAACAATCATTTAGGAGACTTTAAAACCATATCTTTGATAAACAAACTGAAAGGTACTTCTTATTACATCTTGTCAGTCTGACTGCTTAAGTATTAAAATGGCGGAGAAGCTCCGCATTCCAAGCGCGTGGCTCGTCTTTCTTGTGTTCCACATTGTACAGGTGATATGCTCCATTGTGGAGCACTTTGGTGATGATGAAGGGGCCTTCCCACGCGGGAGCAAGCTTGTGTGGACGTTGCTGATCCACTCGGAGAACCAGGTCCCCGCTCGACCTCTTACGTTCCTAGCATGGAATCGACGAAGGTCTTGCTGATAGATGGTCGGCCTGATCAGGGCCATCTCTCTCTCTTCTTCTAAAAGATCAACAGCGTCTTGGCGGGCTTGTTCTGCTTTGTGCCTCTGAGAAGAGCTCCACTCGCAGGGCATTATGGAGTAAATCAGTTGGCAGCACGACCTCGGCTCCATAAACCAGAAAGTAGGGAGTCTGGCCAGTCGACCGATTTGGCGTTGTTCTCAGACCCCACAGTACTGATGGTAACTCATCTACCCAGGCACCAGCCGCATGCTTGAGGTCTCGCATCAATCTGGGCTTCAACCCTTGTAATATCAAACAATTTGCTCTTTCTGCTTGTCCGTTTGACCGAGGGTGAGCGACTGAAGAGTAGTTGACTCGGGTGCCCTGGGAAGCGCAGAAAGCTCTGAACTCATCTGAATCAAATTTTGAACCATTGTCTATGATGATGTTGTGTGGGACTCCATATCTGAATGTTAATTCTCTGATGAAGCTGACAGCGGTTCTCGAATCGAGGTTCTTGATGGGTTTGTCTTCAATCCATTTAGTGAACTTGTTGACTGCAACAAGCAGGTGGGTGAAACCACTTCTGCCAGTCCTCAAGGGTCCAACAATATCCAACCCCCAAACAGCAAATGGCTAGACGAGTGGAATGGTCTTCAAGGATGAAGCGGGCTTCTGAGACTTGTTAGAGTAGAACTGGCAGCCCTCACACTTGTCGACTATTTCCTGACGACAATTCTTTGAATCACCGAATACCACGTCAAGAGTGATCTGGCCGAGTGAGTCGGCTTTCTTCCAAGTATAACTCCGTGGAACCGCATGTTGCTCTCGCTAAGCTTGGACATCGGAATGCCCATCCCTCGGAGGGTCTCAGCATACAAAATGTTCAAACCACTGCCGCCATCCATCAAGACTTTAGTCAATCGGGTGCCCCCAACAACTGGGTCAACCACCAACGCTTGCCTCCCGGGGGTGGCTACGTGCGGTGGGTGGTTAGACTGGTCAGATGTGATGGGAGTCTTTGACCATTTCAGATACGTCAGTGTTGCCGGAGCAACCATGTTTACTTCTCTGTTGATGACTTTCAGTCGACTCTTACTTTCAATGTCAGCAAAAATCACCAAAGTGGAATTGACATTGGGAAATCCTTCATCATCCTCTTCTTTGTCCTCATCCTTATCAGAGTCCTTCTCTTTCTCACTGGGTTGTTTTTCTCGGAACTGCTGTATAAGGACTCGGCACTGCTGAGTGGTATGTTTGGGATAAATCAGATTACCCTCCTCATCCTTCTTGATGTGAATGTAACATGGTGAATCCATCACATCGTTCCCTGCTGAATCTTTCACCTTCTTGGGGATCCAGGGCCCCTTAGGCTTTCCCTTAAATTTTCCTTGGGTTGCGACTACAACCTCTCCAGGACCCGCAGGTTCCGCCTTGCGCTTCTACTTCCGATTGAAATTACCTCCTCCAGTATCCTGACCGACTGGTTTGCCCTTGCCGCTGCAGAGTCGGTCTTGTTCTTTGTCATTTGTGTATCGAGTGGCTATTTCCATCATTCGGGTCAGGGTCATGTCCCCTGTCTGACCGAATTTCAGGTTGAGCTCCCGATACCGAACACCCTCCTTGAAGGCGCAAACTGGTTGATACTGAGACACATTCTCCACAATGTGATGCAAACTGGTCCACCTCTGGATGTAATCCCTCAAAGTTTCATTCGGTTTTTGCACACAATGCTGCAATTCTGTCAGCCCTGCAGGTCGTTTGCATGTGCCCTCAAATGTTCTGACAAACACTCGGGATAACTCCTCCCAACTGAATATACTGCCTGGAGCCAACTGATTCAACCAAGCCCTAGCTGACCCTTCAAGCATCAGGGTAAGGTGCTTCATGGCCACCTCGTCGTTTCCACCACCGATTTGAACAGCCACTCGGTAATCCTCAAGCCAAGTGTCAGGCTTCGATTCACCGTGAACTTACTAACTCCAGTAGCCAACCTGAAGTTGGGAGCGATTTCTGTAGCCCTAATGGCTCTGCTAAAACACTCGGGACCAAAAACATGTACTCTGCTTCCAGTCGGGCGATCTCTGTCCTGCCCTTCTCTGTGTGCTCGATTTCTGTCCACCAGTCCTTGCACCAAAATTGACCTCGCATCAAACCCTGGCTCCCTTGGGTTGACTGGCCTCCTCCGCCCTTCGCTGTACGGGCGCCTATCATCATAATGTCGGGGCACATATGATTCGCCCCTTGGAGGGGGCATAGGCACTCGATGGCGGTCATCACGGTCGAGCCGATGATCGCGCTGCTCGTGGTTCCGACCCAAGTTCTGCCATCGGCGATGCCCTCGTCCCTCACGCCGTGGAGGCGATCTTGGGCTGTGAGCCGACTGCACTATGTCAGCAAACACAGATCTGCTATGAATTCTATTATGCGACTGAGACACTGTAGTGTTTTGCTCTCCTACTGCTCGGAGCAGCGCTCTGATCTGCATTAAACCTCTACCAGCTTCCGACTGGGACGACTGAATAGATTCTGCTATGCGGGCTGTGGCTATAAGGTTCTGAATCGGAGTGCGGTATACCTGCAGTTCAGGCGGGAACAGCTGCCACTATCGTCGACTGGATTCGGGGATCTGCTGCCGAGCGTGCTCGTCGAGTGTGTGCTGAAGGTTCTCCAGTCCAGTGCGCTCAGCCAGAGTGGCCAAACGCGTCGCCTCCACAGCCCGAGCCTCAGAGGTCTCTTCGACAACAGGCGTGTGGAGTGCCTCAATATTGCGGCGGTGAAATTCCTCCCTCTGCTGAGAAGAGAGGGTTTTGGGGTGGTACTCCTCGTGAACGCGCGATGGATCGCCGCCGCCGTTGCCACCGCCATTGCGACGCATGCCAGGCGGGATGCGTGGCATGTTGACCATTAGGACCTCCACTGCGGGGTCGCTGTTGTCGCACTCAGATAGAGTCTCAACAGAGCTAGTCGACAGATCGAACAGGCCGTAGAGAGATTTGTCGGGCTCGGTTTCCGCGACTTGAGGGGTGGCCGACTATCGCACCACCGCATGCTTCACCCACCGCTGAAGCCGCGACCGACTAGATCTCTTGTGACGGCGAACACGGGGAGCGAAGACACCGCGGGAGCCGGCCGATACCACTACAAAAAAATACACTTCCGTGATGATACGTGTTTGTCACAGTAGGTCGCTTTTTTGTCATGCATGTACATCCATGACAAATTTATGACAGAACCAAGATAGTCATACATGTGTTGTCGTAGAAGTGTTCCATGACATTACCAAAATTATCATCACGGAAGTGTCCACTTCCATGACAATAAATCGCGCGTCACAGAAGTGCTTTCGTCAAGGGTGACCGACACGTGGCATCCACCGTAACGGAACACCGTTAAGCTATCGGGTCGGGTTTTGGATCCGATAACCCGTTAACAGCCCCGACCAATGGGGATTTTCCACGTGTAAAATCATCATTGGCTAGAGGAAACACGTGTCAGCTCATCGTTGGGACAGATGTCATCCACTCACTGGACAGAAGGCGCCTATGATACGTCGACACGTGGCATGGCCCAACAGTGGCCCATTCCTGTGAAAAGGTCGGCCCATTTGACTTGGTCAAAAGCTGGCGGGCCGGCCCATGGAAAGCCTGTTAATGGCCTGTTCGCATATAGCCCATTTACAGCCCGCTAACCCAAGGCCCGTTATGCCCTATCTGAATTAGGCCCGGTAGCGTCATCTGGGCCGTCCAATATGATTCCAGCCCGTTTTCACTTCTGGCCCATGTATAGCCCATGATGTCTTTCGGCCCATATGAGGCCCTTTGTAACTCTTGGCCCATTAGCGGCCCGTGCTGAAACTGGTCCGTAATGAACAGTGTATTAGTTTACACCCATTAACGGCCCGTGGTGAAACTGGCCCATAATGAACAGTGTATCACTTTATACCCATTAATGGCCCGTTATTCCGTTGGGCCGTTTCCAGCCCAAGTTAACTTTCGGCCTTCCGAGGGCCCATTTATTCTTGGGCTCATTTGCAGCATTCGGTTACTTACGGCCCGTTACTGTCATTTTCTGTTTGTGGGCCAAATTCAGCCCTTCGTTACAGTCGGCCCGTTTGTGGCCCGTTAGTCTGTTGGGCCATTTTCATAACATCACCAAATACAGCCTATTAACGGCCCGTTATGGTCAGCCCATAAAACTTACAATTTCCATTAAAGGCCCGTCTACGGCCCATTAAAGGCCCGTACAAGACCCATAAATGAGCCGGCGGCCCATGGATCCTACGAGACGTACAAGGCCCATGGATCCTACGAGATGTAGAAGGCCCATGGATCCTACAAGACGTAGACGGCCCATGGATCCTACGAGACGTAGAAGGCCCATGGATCCGACGGCCCGTGAAGGGCCATGGTTGGGCGAATTGGCCCCCGTTTGAACGATATAGCATATTCAAAGAATTATCCTACTCAATACTATCACCTCTAAAAAGCCTACACTATTACAGCAAAGAGATCAAGGCATAGAAAGGTAGAATAATCCTAGACTATACAATAAAGAAATTATAGCCGATTATACCCACTGGGCAAATACAGCTCATACATCATGGACGCGCATCAACTTAACTCCATTTGAACTATAATCTCTTCAAAAAATAGGATTGGCCGGATTCAGATAGCACAAATTTCAGTCTGCAAAATCTCCAATTCCTTCATGGTTGCCTCAGTGTCTTGTTTCATTTTTTTGACTCCTGCATCTAATACCTGCATGTCCAGTCTCAACTTGTTGATTATACGTTGACAATCATGTACACATTGTCTTGCCACCTCTAGTTGATGCTCGAGAACATCAGCACATTCCAATTCCAATCCATAATCATTCGGTAACGGCCATGCCGCACTGCTCGCAGATCTTTGTGTTGATGTCACTTCATCCTGAAATGTTTCTATAAGTACACATGACTAGGGCAAAAATATAGTTACAACAGTGAAGCGAACAAGACACTATTTTGTACTACATGGCAAAATAGGACTAACAATAATGTTACACGTCACTTTCAAAAAAAATGTTACACATCATGAAGCATAAGCAGGTGATATTTTAAAAATTATAAAAAAGATAGTTTGTGCAGCCTGCATACAGAAATCCCTCTTAGCTCACCAGAGGAGCATGATGTTGGGGCCAATCGAAAACACAGACAAGTTACAAATTTAGACAGTACGTTGCGTATAAGTAAGCAAGCAGTTGGCCATTCTGTGCCTCAATTAAAGTCTTAGGGAACATAATGAACAGCAGAGGGTTTCATACAAACATACTACAGCAGGCAAAACTATGCAATCATTAGCATAGTATAAACTAGATTGTGAGCCTCATGCAATAATAGTTGGTTAATAGACTTCAAAGCTTCAGACACACTTTGGTAGAGTAATTAAATGGTAAGGCCCTTAATTATGTCAACTAATAGGGATACAAGTACCGAACATCAGGCATGATTATTTGGGCATCTCATTAACTGAGGACAAATAAAGCAATTGAAAAGAGAAAATTAACTATGCCTGAAATAAACAAGGAATTAAATTATTGAGTTGCATACAGTGACTTACCTTAGCAGGTTGAAGAGGCTCAGCGCAGCTCCTACTTCTCTTGCAAGGCTCCTTCCGAACATATTGTACTTGGAAATCCTCAATCTTATCTTCATTGCACCCCCTCTTCAAGGTGACACAAACTAGCTACTCGTCTCCTTGGAAGATAAATATGCATACTTTCCAGTCTGTGAACACAAAAGAATGAGATTATAACAAAACAACACCACATAATGAAACATACCGCATCTCTTGCACTAACACAATGAAATGAGCATTTACTATGTCTGCACTATGTAAAAACTAGGCATACCTTTGAACTGGATCTCCAGGTACTCTTGGAGAGCCTACTGTAGTGTACAACCAAACCTTTATGTCACCTATGAGTTAGACAAGGCCCCACTACAGCAGCCCTTAGTGTTTAAATCATTGACAAGCTCTGTTAGAGTGTTATGTCAAGAACAACAAGTAATCAAAGCAAACAGTCCTAGTATGGCTGGCTGATGCAAACAAGCAATTGAACAGATGTGTGAGCAAATCTTATATATCAAGAAAAGAAGCAAAGAAGGAGGCTTAAAGACCATCACTTGACTGATCAGATTTAAGGGGCATTTAAACATCATGTGCAACGTATGAACTAACATAAACATTGCATATTCCAGATTCTACAATGGAATGCACATGTATTAGGTTATGCCATGTATGATGATGCCTAAATGTACAGATAGCAGGCAGGAGTGATTCATCATTGCACGCACAATTGAATTGCATGTTAAGGGCCAGTTTGATTCCGCCTTTTCAGGGCATATTGTCAAAATAAGCCATAAAAGATGTAAAGAAGTCATTTTTGAGTTATGGGCTTGGGCTTAACTAATTTCGCTTTGGAGGGGGTGTTTTGGGTAGAACCTCACTAAAAATTGAAGGGAAGGGGAATAGTGAAATGACTTTGTTGTCTGCCTATATTACACTCAAAATGCAACTGTCGACGCCCGTGTCACACCTAACCCTCAAGTAAAAACAAACACGCAAGCATTCATTTCCCTGCCCGCTTGCATCTCCTCTCCCCTTCCCCTCTACCTCGATCCCCTGCCTGCAGCACTAGGGTTCCTCCAGCGAGCCATCGCCACTGGTCCCATCTGGCCTTGTCCTCGATGATGCTATGTCCAGCTAGGCTACACAGCCAGCGGGTAGGGGCAAATCTCCCTGGCTTCTCCTCCCTCTGGCGCCGCCCCTCATTCTCATGGTCTCCAGCAGCTGCTCCACTGTGGTTCGTCCAACACACAACTCCGGCGGGCGCTGCACAACTACGGCTGATGCCACACTGCCGCAGAAGGCACCTTATTCCCCCTCCCCTCCTCCCAGGCCATGGCCTTGAGGTGCTGTTGAAGGATGAGCCCATCCAACAAGGTGAGGATCTCCTCTAATTTTTGCCAAATTTTCATTCTAATCCACTATACGATGAGTTGCTATGAGCTGCTTCTACTGCTGCTATATGATGCATTGCTATGAGCTGCTCCTGCTGCTGCTATATGATGAATTGCTATGAGCTGCTGCTGCTGTATGATGAGTTGCTATGAGCTGCTGCTATATGATGAATTGCTATGAGCTGCTGTTGCTGCTATATGATGAGTTGCTACAAGTTGCTCCTGCTGCTGCTATATGATGAGTTGCTACAAGCTGCTCCTGCTGCTGCTATATGATGAATTGCTATGAGCTGCTCTTGCTGCTGCTATATGATGAATTGCTATGAGCTACTCCTGCTGCTGCTATATGATGAATTGCTATGAGCTGCTGCTGGTATATGATGAATTGCAGACTGTTGTTGCTGTATGATGAGCTGCTATGAGCTGCTACTGCTATACGATGCTTTCAGGTGGTGCTGCTATACAATAATAACCAGCCACTTGGACCATCGAATTTCAATAAATAATTGTTCTTCATTTAAATGTGTGTCATGCGTTCTTCGTTTAAATTAGGCAATGGGATCTCTATGGAAAACATTGACCAAAGTAGATTGTGCCAAGTAGATGGTATCTTTGTATTTGCATTTTGAGCAAATAGTGATGGTCTGTTTTCCTATCATATTAGTTACTGCACTGGGTTCAATTTGTGATGTTTGCAAGTTAAATTAATTTCCATATGGGAAGCAAAATGAAAAAAAAATGCAATCTAGACTTTCCACTGATCATACCAAAGATAAGCTGAAAACGCAATGAAAAGAACTAGTTGGCTTATTACATGGAGCTTATATTCACAGCTGCTTATTTTCTTAGGATAACTCGTAATAACTGTCCCTAAGAAACTTGGCTAATAGAACTAGCATACAAATAACATGTCATGATGATTGCAATGGAGGAGTGACGTACCATGGCACACTGTATAGGCTCACCGCTTCCTCTCCTTTTTTTGCGATGTTCCATGAAATTGCCACATAAATCTTGTACCTTTTCATTGTGTAACCCTATCTGCAAGTTGACACGGCTAATTTCAGACATCTCTACATGATACTACATTGCATATCCCTTGCGCATATTTAAACCACCAATTAACGATTGTGTGCGTACCATAAACTAGCCATGACTCTGTATGCTAGACTAGCAGGCACTCTAAGGGAGCCTAATGTAGTGCACTGGAATTCCTACATGCCACCTACGATTTTGTGTAATGTACTGCCCCTGTTCCTAAATATATGTCTTTGTAGAAATTCCAGTATGGACCACATACAGATGTATATAGATGCATTTTCGAGTGTAGATTCACTCATTTTGCTTCGTATGTAGCCTATAGTGGAATCTCTAGAAAGACTTATATTTAGGAACGAAGGTACGAGGTAGTATCATGTATGACATCTACATATCTAATTTAGCAGCCAGTAGTAGAAATCATTGTCTGCACCAAGGGATTACTGGTCGAAAATCTTAGCAAAGCACGCTGGCAGGCACAAAACAATACAAGAGAGAGAGACGCGCTTACAAGATCATAGCAATGCCTCAGTCCAGGATCTTGGTTGGCCAAGCTGTTAGATCCAGAAGAAACATCGTCCTTGTAGATTTTGCCAGCTGCATAACTGGTAACACCGACCAGTTAGTATATTTGAAGTACATCGGGCAGGTGATGCTCGACGGGTTTAAAGGTGACAAGTACCTAGGCCGTGGCGGGTGCTTGGCATCTCTCCAGACTGTGGGAATTATGTTAGAAACGTCGAGGGTGATGACGCTGCGCTGGTTGTCGGGGTCCGGTAAGGAGATCTAGAATCGTCGAGTAGGGTGTTTGTGGAGCGGCTCCGGTGGTTGGGTTAAGGATGGTGTCGACGATGCGGAACTGCGGCCGTGGACGGGGCGTCAGAAGCTGCTCCGGTGGTTGGGTTAAGGGTGGTGTCGACGATGCGGATCTGCGGCCGTGGATGGGGCGTCAGAAGCTGCTCGGATGGGTTAAGGGTGGGTTAAGGGTGGTGTCGACGATGCCATGGAGTCTTCTAGATTATACATGTGGCAGAATCTGGTGGATGATATCCAATGGCCAGTAGTGCTCGGATTTGCCATCTTTGTACCATCGGATTGGCTTCATCCAACGACCAACTTTAAAAGTTTTTCACACACTATATAGGGGGTATAGATATAGATGTGTCGGTCCGTTGCAATGGATCCAAAAAATATATATCTATTTAGGAACAGGGGCAGTACATTACACAAAATCGTCGACACCACCAGAGCAGCTTCTGACGCCCCATCCACGGCCGCAGATCCGCATCGTCGACACCACCCTTAACCCAACCACCGGAGCAGCTTCTGACGCCCCGTCCACGGCCGCAGTTCCGCATCGTCGACACCATCCTTAACCCAACCACCGGAGCAGCTTCACCTACGCCCTCGTCCACGGCCATAGATCCGCTTCACTCTATATTTGGAAGTAGTGAAATCCTGCAATGCTTACCATGTGTACATACCTATATTTGCCCTTCAGCAATCAATGGCTAGAATAATATCCTCACAAAAATTTTGCCCACAGAACACGAGTATATAACAATGCATGGTCTGTTAGTTACCTTGAAGAATTTGTTTGTGAGGACAGAACATGATTACATAACATGCATGACATGGTAGTTTCCTGTGAAGAATCGTTGCGAGATACATGAGTATAACCATGCATGGCACTTCTATATTTTCAAACCCAGTGTACATTTCCCTGTATTTTCCTCCCAGTTCCAACAGGGACATATCAATGCTGTTTCTTGCATTAACCTACTCATACTCTGAACAATGATGATCTTACATTAACAATGCCTGTCCTTTTTGATATGATGCAGTGTCCCTACAGTTACTGCCCTTTGTAATCACACCACCTTTGCCAAAAACAGGGAAGCACAACTGGTTCCTCGCTCGATCAGACGACGGCAAAAGACCGATGATCATTCGGACACATGATCCAGAAAAGTTATATTGCAAAAAACCCACTGTATACAAGCACCGTGTAATACGTGAGTATCCAGACAGTGGCTGTTACGTCTATGAGCAGGATACCAGCTTGTTGGGGCCTTTAGGATTTTTTAGTTGGAGGCGGGTAAACAGCCTTGGTTCACACTCTCTGTTTCTCGGATTCAATTATCCGATTAACCAGGAGATCACCATTGGTAAGGACCTTGATGGCAGAGGGGCTCTGTTTGCTATGGAAAACTGTGTCTACATGGCGAGCCCTAGGAGTTCGGGAGCAAACCCCCCTTATTGTCAACGATACAGCCTGCAGCCAAAAGAAGGTGAGAATGACAAAGGCATCCGGATTAACTTTGATCCTTGGATGTCTCAATTATGACAGGCAGTGATGTTGTTTGAGCCTTCAAGTTGATAGGTAATTGGGCTATTGCATCGAAAGGGTGGAGTACTGGTGTCTCTGGATCACTGGTCGCTGAAGCGGGGCTGCATATTATGATAGTGTTGGATCATCTCTTCGAATGACTTTGTTGTCTTTGCTGTTGGTTCTGGATGGGTAGTTCTTTCTTTTGTTATGCATATTCCTTGTCATTTGGTCATCCTCGTCTATGTCACTCTTACTATGTAATAGTTGCTTCTGTTTAGAATGTCATTCTCGTCTGGATCACGAGAGTCTGAGCGCTGCAGATGGGTGCGTTTTGGTGGTGTAGCAAGACTTCTTATGAACTATCATGTCTTGCTGTTTATGTCAGTAGAAGTCACTAGTTAGTGTTTGAATGTTGTATATATCGTTGTTTCGAACTGTTTATTGTCTCGAACTACTGGTGGGCTAAATGAGGGCATCACCATTCTCCAGTGTTCAGAGTATATCTCCTTTTTTCAAGTTATATAATTTGAGCTCAGTGTCTTTTCGATGATGTACACTTGTTTGGGCCAGTGAGGTGTCGTTGAATATGGGCCGAGTAGTAACGCAATGCCAAACAGGTCAATTATGACTCTGAGGTCGGGCTCTCAAAAGATCCTGATAAAAAGGCCGGGCTCTCCAAAAAAGAATGAATAAGGACTCTTAGGCCGACATGTGGGCACCGCCGGTGTTTTCGTGCGCTTGCGCGCCGAGAGCATATTGGTGTGTGCTCGAAATTCATGCTACCTTTTCATCCGCAGTCTCCCGCCCCTCCCCCACCTCTGGAATCTTGATTCCTACTCCAGTTCCCCCAAATCCCCCTCTTGTACTCCCTGTACTCAAGCGCACTATCATGTCGCCGGTCAACGCAGATCTCCAAGCCGGAGATCCTGAGGTCCGTCCTGCCTTCGGTCGCTGCATGCTGTCGCTCAACAGTGGCATGGCGGCGCTTGACGACCAGTTTGCCGGCGAAGTGCTGATGGTAACCATCAATGGCGACCGGCCTCCCGTCTCGCCGGATGACCTTGTCAAATCTCTTGGCATTGCGCACGACATCCAAATAAGTGACTTGCTCATCGAAGTCTGTCTGCCACCGGCTGATTTCTTCGTCAGGTTCCGGACAACTTTTGACTGCAGTCGTGTGTTCGAATCTTCCCGGCGTTTGTTCTGCGATGGCGCGCTGGTGAGCTTTGATCGGTGGCACCCAGGATGGGGCTCAGTGCCCTCTGAGCTTGAGTTTTTAACAAAGCTTACCTTCCACGGCATGCCTTGGCATTCTTGGAACAGGGAGTCCATGAACGAGCTTATCAACGACCTTGGAGGTGAGCTCGTAAGTATGTTTGTTCTTCCAGACAGCTGGGCTCTAACGGTTATGGCATGGATGAAGAAGCCGTCCACCATACCGAAGGTGATTGGTGTTGCGATACCGGTGCAGGAACCGGGGTTGTACTATTCGTCACCACCAAGGCCACCGCGGACCACGTTATGGATGTACCTGTATCGAGTGTTCGTGCATGTCGTAGAAGTGGTCAATCCATCAATCGAAGTCCTGCCGCCGCCGCTGGTGCCAGGGTCCGTCGACGATGTCCATTACAGGAATCAACGTCAGACTTTCCCCGTGTTGCTCAGAATGATGGATGGCACAGGGCCTACTGCATCGCACGGCGGAGGCCAGTGCTTCTTTGGGAGAAGAGGCAGGGCTGGCTGCCTGGATGTGCTCTAATTTGAGGTAACAACTGAATCTTGTCAGATACTAGTTAAATCTGAGCTATGGGTGTGAAGCACTGATATGCCAGTACATTTGATTGTGACCTATTCTAATTTTGTACCTGAACTTTTTTTAGAAAGGGTTGTATGTCAACTTAATGTGGTAGGAGAACTTATTGTGTTGTCTGTCTGTTTTCTTTGCACAACATTCAAGATATTTCCCCATAATTGATAAAGACGATGAACCGTTATGTACGACTTCATTGGTTTCAACATAGCCCTTCCCGTAGCGATTCACTGCTTCCATCCTAATTGTGCTGCCTGCGTGAAATTTTTGTATGCAAGTTCAGTGTGCTATGATGTTCTATATGATTGTGTCAACTATATAAGTTTTTACTGAGCATCAGCAATGCATATGGCTGAAAGATGTATTTACGAGCATCGGCCGATGGGTCTCTATCTCTCTCTCTCTCACACACACACACACACGCACACGCACAAGTGGGACCCGTTGAATTATTTATTTTCTCGTGACAGCTTTTAATTAGGTTCCACTGTAATCTAACTTTTTTCTTAAGTTATTAATTGAGCTCAGTGACTTCAAAAGGTTGTACAGAAGCCTTGTTTGGGCCTTTCCGGCGTCGCTGAATGTGGGCTGAGTAACCATGTTAGGTTGTACTGTACTACACAGGCCTTTTTCGCTATTTTTTTAAATAATAAATTTTTTATTAATTTTCATAAATATTACGTTGGGTAAATTTTTTTCAAAAATAATACACCGTCCGCCTGCTGCAGGCCAACTGGGCCTAGTCGGCCCACAGTAGGCCGATTGGATTCCAGTCGGCCTACAGCTGGCCGACAGGCCCCTGTCGGCCCACTGTGGGCCGACTGGAGCTAATTGGCTCGCTGTGGGCTAACTGTTTTTGCAAAAGTGTTAATCATGTATTTAAAAAATATGTGTATTGTGACCTCCTCCGCTCGCTGTGGGCCCACTGTTGACTAAAAAATATGTTTTAAAAAGTGTTAATCGTGTATTTAAAAATTGTTAAATGTGTGTATAAAAAATGTTCCTTATCTATACAAAAAAATTAATGTGTGTATAAAAAATAGCTTTTTTCAACATCAGCAATGCAACTGGGCCGGCAGTTGTACACAATATCCGGGTCAACTTGTTATTCTCCGCCCCGCTGGGCTGCAAACTTTCCTAGGAGGTATGCATTAGGCTTAACAAGAAAATGGACTTTAAGAAATAATAAATGGAATCTAATTATAATAACTAGACACTTAATATGCACCAAACACGTAATTAGTTTGAAAAATATATTATTTTTGGAATTTGAAAATTTTAATTTCATTACTTGTTGCGCGTGCAATATTTCGTTGGATTTAAACGTAATACCACTTTATTTTGAAAATATATTTAACCTAACTAGAAATTTCGGATACAAATATTTCGGATCCCATCAAAATGTGGGAATTTTTTTTGAATTCTGTTTTGAGCGGTTGTTTGAAATTATTAATCGTTGTCCTAGCTAGAAGTTGGGTTGTACTTTTAACAAACTATAAATGGGCCGTAGTAAATTCCATTAGAATTAAAATATGGGCCGTACATTCTTACAAATGGCAAATGGGCTATATGTTCTCTGCCAAATCCGAGCTGTGGGCCTACTAAGTTGACGCGTACCAAGGGCTTTGTCAACTTAGTCAATATAAACGATTCTAGCTGCAGTGATCGTACGATGTCCATCCAATGGTCGTAGTGCTTCTTCAACCTCTGGTCTTCTTGCTCCAACCGCCCAAAGCAGCGCCGGTCGTGTCGCGTGCTCCTGCCTCTCATGGCCGGCTGTGATGCCACGAAGGCTTCACCGCCCCGTACTACTCCCACCGCTGGCCAGGCCATCCCTCTACTCACCCACACCCCCTGTTATTTTGCGGCGACGACAGCCTCACACCGTAGCCGAACCAGTGAACCCTCGTACTCCTCTCCGCGCGGGTTTCCACTGCTGTGTCTTCCCCGGCTCCGCGTCGTCCCCTTCCTAGGCCTCGCCATCGTCCAGACCACCGTCCTGGTGCTCTCGATGCAGCGTGGTCAACGTGGTCAACGACCAACTTCCATCGGAAGAGTACTGTACGTGGAGAGGCTGATAGCTGGGTCCATGACAGCCGCACGGAAGTGCCTCCTTATTACGTACAAAATAATTATTCCTCCACCTGACAGCGGGGACCCACCGGACGGGCCACCGTATTTCGTGAAAAAAATGATTTGCCCCCTGACTGCTGGGACCCACGAGCTACATCTTCGCACGCAAGGAAGTGTGTCCGAAAAAAACGATTCGCCCCCCTGACTGCTGGGACCCACCAGCTACACCTTCGCACGCAAGGAAGTGCGTCCGGGCAAAAAAACAAAACGATTCGCCCCCTGACTGCTGGGACCCACCAGCTACATCTTCGTAGGCAAGGAAGTGCCTGACAGTCGGGACCCACCTGGTCGAAGCGTATGTAGTGTTGTCATTCTGGTCGCGAACATGTACGTACATACTGGTCGATGTAGAGGCGCGCACGTGTCATAGTAGAGGCGCGCACGTAGCATGTACACGTACGTGCAGGGGCCAGGGTGCAAGAAAGAAAATATGGCCACGTATGTGTACATACGGGCGGCGTCTCGAACGCCTACTCGCGCATACGTACGGCCAGGGCTCGTGTACATGGCTGGGTCGGAACGGAGAAACAACGTCGTCGTCGTGTTCATGGGGAGGCAACGGAATGCGTCGTGTTCATGGGGAGGCAACGGAATGTGTCGTGTTCATGGGGAGGCAACGAAATGCGTCGTGTTCATCAGGAGGGCTTGGACGGAACAGGCGATGGAAACGAGGCCTAGCGTACCGCAGAACGGAGGAAACGGCCTTGTGTTCGACCGGCCACGTTCGAAACGGGATCCTGTTCATCGGGAGGGGTCTAGCGTACCGCAAAACAGAGGAAATGGACCTCCTACAGTCGAAATGGGGGGCCTGTTGATCGGGAGGGGTGTGGCGTACTGCAAAACGGAGGAAACGGACTTGTGTTGGAGCGGTACGGTCGAAACGGGGGTCCTGTTCATCAGGAGGGGTGTGGCGTACCGCAAAACGGGACTCCACGGGATACTGTTCATCTCCACCGTCGACCTCCTCCAGCCTCCACGGGCTCATGTTCATCCAGCCTCCACCGCGCGCTACTCCACCGACTACTGTTCAACCACCCCTCCACCGTCTACTGTTCATCCAGCCCTCCACACCACGGGGTCCTGTTCAACAACCCCTCCACGGGCACCCCTCCACCATCTACTATTCATCCAGCCCTCCACACCACGGGGTCCTGTTCAACCACCCGTCCAAGGGCACCCCTCCACCGTCTATTGTTCATCCAGCCATCCACACCATGGGGTCCTGTTCATCCACCCCTCCACGGGCACCCCTCCACCACACCATGGGGTCCTGTTCATCCAGAGGCAACGCCACCGCTCACTATTCATCCAACCCCCCGCAACGCTCACTGTTCATCCCATCGATCGACTCCAGTTAGCAGTAGTAGCGACGGAATCGCTCGATCGGGTTCAGTTAACAGCCATCGATCGATCGCTCAGGTTCAGTAACGCGTAGCCTGCAGTGCAATCGCTCGGGTTCAGTTGGAGCCCAACGCCTCGCTCGGGTTCAGTTAGAGCCAACGCCTCGCACACATGCGCGTACGTGTACGAGAGAAACGCGCATCGCTCAGCCCCCGACCTCCCACCGTAACCGGGAACTCCCCAAAATTTTCCTCCCCCTCACTTCTACCATGGTTTTTTCCGTCATGAACGGCCCAAAGAATGTCATGCAGCTGCGTCTCCGGCCTGCCCAGGATGAAAAGCCCATTTTCTATCATGATTTTTTGTCATAGAAGTAGGAGCTAGCCCATCACATCTATGATGATACCGGGTTTTGTCACAATTATCGTCATAGAAGTGTCATATGTATGAAATAAGAAAATTTGGTTCGGCCAAAAATGTGGCACGGATGTGTCTTTTTTTGTAGTGTACTGGGTTGACGGCTGCCGCAGTAGGACGCCGCGAACGCACACGCGAAAGTGCGTCGCCCCATGGACGGGGAGTGCCTCGATGTCGAGGGGAGCTTCCTGAAGCCAAGTGGAGTCATCGACGATGAAAACAAGCGCGCCGAGACGGATCTCACAGCCCTCAGCCAAACCTCCACCAGAAACCATGATGATAGGACTCGGAGAAATTGCAACCTCAGCGGAAAGTCGCTAAGACACCTGCCCCACGGTGGGCGCCAACTGTCGTGGTACTAAGTCTGGCAGTAGAATGGGGGTAGGTATGAGGAGGCAAGATCCTAGCTACGGTGAAGTTGTGCACGCAAGATTTACGAGTTTAGGCCCTTCTCAGAGGAAGTAACAACCCTATGTCTCGGTGCCCGGCGGCTTGGTCGATTGGATTATGCGTGAAGTTACAGGGGGTGCGAACCCTTCTCCCAAAGGAGGGAGTGGCTTATATAGAGTGCGCCAGGACCCCAGCCATCCCCCGTTACATAGGGTTCAATGTACATAAAGAGGGGGCATTACTTGTAACGTCAGCATTAAAGTGATATAAATGGCCCTTAAGTCTACGGAGTGAATGCCCAACCGTTGCCGTCCAGAGTGACCTTAGATATTCTATACTCCGAGTGGTTTCACATGTGGTCGAATGATTATATCCTGGTCGAATAGAATTGGGTGGTCCGAGTGGAACTCATGGTCGAGTGGGTTGCATCTTGAGGTGATTCCAGTCGGTAGCATATGTTGTCCTTTGAATATTTTCGACCGTAGGGCAGTGTCCTTGGGAAGGGTGCTTAGATAAGGTCTATTGCGCTACCCTAGGTACATGTCATCGTCAGTCGTTGCTATTGCACCCATACTTGATAGTTCCTTCGATGAAAAGCATGATTGCAATGATGTTATTATAATGTCTATTAATTTCAATTGTGCTAATAATATGCAAAACCCTAAGCTTGGGGATGCTAGTTTTGTTATGTCCTCTACTTGTTGCAATGATCATGATTGGGGCGATTCTTCTTTTGATCTTGAAAATTTATTTAAGCCCCATGATGAATATGATTTTGATAATAGTGTTTGCAATAATATTGAAAGTGGGTTTGGAAGAGTGTCGACTTTAGATCCCACATGTTTGGAGAATGTTCAATCTTATGAAGTTTTTGATAAAAGTCCGTTTGGAGAGGTCATGACTTTAGTTAATTTTAATCCCACTATTTTGGAAGAGTGTCAACTTTGCATACATGTGGATCATGTTAAGAATATGTTTTGTGACAGCTATATTGTTGAATTTGATTATGATCCTACATGTAATTATTATGAGAGAGGAAAATATGGTTGTATAAATTTTCATGTTACTAAATTACCTCTCGTTATGTTTAGATTGCTATTGTTTCTTTCCGCTTCCTTGCATATGATAGTTTTTGCTTGCCTTGATAATTTTTTTGCCTATAAGATGCCTATGCATAGGAAGTATGTTAGACTTAGATGTGTTTGTCACGTGTTTTATGATGCTCTCTTTGTGCTTCAATTCTTGTCTTTCATGTGAGCATCATCAAATTTGTCAATGCCTAGCTCGGGGCGTTAAACGATAGCGCTTGTTGGGAGGCAACCCAATTTTATTTTTGTTTCTTGTTTTTTGTTCCTGTTTAGTAATAAATAATTCATCTATACTCTTTTTAAATGTGGTTTTATGTTTTTAATTAGTGTTTGTGCCAAGTAGAACCTTTGGGAAGACTAGGGGGAAGTCTTTTGCGATCTTGCTGTAAAAAACAGAAACTTTAGCGCTCACAAGATTTGCTGCCATTTTTTACTGGAGAGTGAGATTAGGTTGATACTTTTTGCAGATGATTAATAGACAAATTTCTCACGTCCACCAATTTATTTCAGAATTTTTGGGGTTACAGAAGTATTCGAAACCTACAGATTAATACATATTGTTCTGTTTTTGACAGATTCTGTTTTCCGTGTGTTGTTTGCTTATTTTGATGAATCAATGGCTAGTATCGGGGGTATGAACCACAGAGAAGTTGGAATACAGTAGGTTTAACACCAAAATAAATAAAGAATGAGTTCATTACAGTACCTTGAAGTGGTGGTTTGTTTTTCTTATACTAACGGAGCTCATGAGATTTTCTGTTGAGTTTTGTGTTCTGAAGTTTTCAAGTTTTGGGTAAATATTTGATGGATTTTTGAATAAGGATTGGCAAGAGCCTAAGCTTAGGGATGCCCAAGGCACCCCAAGGTAAAATTCAAGTACAACCAAGAGCCTAAGCTCGGGGATGCCCTGGAAGGCATCCCCTCTTTCGTCTTCGTCTATCGGTAACTTTACTTGAGGCTATATTTTTATTCACCACATGATATATGTTTTGCTTGGAGCGTCTTGTATGATTTGAGTCTTTGCCTTTTAGTTTATCACAATCATACTTTATGTACACACCTTTTGGAGAGACACACATGAATCGGAATTTATTAGAATACTCTATGTGCTTCACTTATATCTTTTGAGCTAGATAATTTTGCTCTAGTGCTTCACTTATATCCTTCTAGAGCACGGTGGTGGTTTTATTTTATAGAAATTATTGATCTCTCATGCTTCACTTATATTATTTTGAGAGTCTTATAGAACATCATGGTAATTTTCTTTGGCTATAAAATTAGTCCTAATATGATAGGCATCCAAGATGGGTATAATATAAACTATCATAAAAAGTGCATTGAATACTATGCGAAGTTTGATACTTGATAATTGTTTTGAGATATGAAGATGGTGATATTAGAGTCATGCTAGTTGAGTAGTTGTGAATTTGAGAAATACTTGTTCTGAAGTTTGTGATTCCCATAGCATGCACGTATGGTGAACCGTTATGTGATGAAGTCGGGGCATGGTTTATTTATTGATTGCACTACAAAAAAAGACACATCCGTCACATTTTGGGCCGAACGAAATTTTTTTCTGTCATACATATGACACTTCTATGACAATAATTGTGACAAAACCCGGTATCATCATAGATGTGGTGGGCACCTACTTCTATGACAAAAAATCATGACAGAAAATGGGCTTTTCATCCTAGGCGGGCCGGAGACGCAGCTGCATGACATTCTTTGGGCCGTCCATGACGCAAAAAACCATGGTAGAAGCGAGGGGGAGGAAAATTTCAGGGAGTTCCCGGTTACGGTGGGAGGTCGGGGGCCAAGCGATGCACGTTTCTCTCATACACGTACGCGTGTGTGTGCGAGGCGTTGGCTCTAACTAAACCCGGGCGATGCGTTGGGCTCTGACTGAACCCGAGCGATTGCACTACAGGCTACGCGTTACTGAACCCGAGTGATCGATCGATGGCTGTTAACTGAACCCGATCGAGCGATTCCTTGGCTACTGCTGCTAACTGAAGCCGATCGATGGGATGAACAGTGAACGTTGCGGGGGGATTGGATGAACAGTGAGCGGTGGCGTTGCCTCTGGATGAACAGGACCCGGTGGTGTGGTGGAGGGCTGGATGAATAGTAGACGGTGGAGGGCTGCCCTTGGAGGGGTGGATGAATATGACCCCGTGGTGTGGAGGGCAGGATGAAAAGTAGACGGTGGAGGGGTGCCCGTGGAGGGGTGGTTGAATAGGACCCCGTGGTGTGGAGGGCTGGATGAACAGTAGATGGTGGAGGGGTGGTTGAACAGTAGCCGGTGGAGTAGCGCGCGATGGAGGCTGGATGAACAGGAGCCCGTGGAGGCTGGAGGAGGTCGACGGTGGATGAACAGTAGCTCGTGGAGGCTGGAGGGGGTCGACAGTGGAGATGAACAGTATCCCGTGGAGTCCCGTTTTGCGGTACGCCACACCCCTCCCGATGAACAGGACCCCCGTTTCGACCGTAGCGCTCCAACACAAGTCCGTTTCCTCCGTTTTGCGGTACGCCACACCCCTCCCGATCAACAGGACCCCCGTTTCGACCGTAGGAGGTCTATTTCCTCCGTTTTGCGGTACGCCACACCCCTCTCGATCAACAGGACCCCCGTTTTGACCGTAGGAGGTCCGTTTCCTCTGTTTTGCGGTGCGCCACACCCCTCCCGATCAACAGGACCCCCGTTTCGACCGTAGGAGGTCCGTTTCCTCCGTTGTGCGGTACGCCAGGCCTCGTTTCCATCGCCTCTTCCGTCCAAGCCCTCCCGATGAACACGACCACGCATTCCATTCCGACCCATGAACACGACGACGACGATGTTTCTCCGTTCTGACCCAGCCATGTACACGAGCCCTCGCCGTACGTATGCGCGAGTAGGCATTCGAGACCCCGCCTGTATGTACACATACGTGGCCGTATTTTATTTCTTGCACCCTGGCCGCCTCTACTACATCACATGCGCGCCTCTACATCCACCACTATACATGTACGGACATGTTCGCGACCAGAATGAGAACGCCACGTACGCTTCGACCAGGTGGGTCCCGACTGTCAGGCACTTCCTTGCCTGCGAAGATGTAGCTGGTGGGTCCCAGCAGTCAGGGGGCGAATCGTTTTTTTTTGCCCGGACGCACTTCCTTGCGTGCGAAGATGTCGTTGGTGGGTCCCAGCAGTCGGGGGGCTGGTGGGTCCCAGCAGTCAGGTGGGCGAATCGTTTTGGTTTTTTTTGCCCGGACGCACTTCCTTGCGTGCGAAGATGTAGCTGGTGGGTCCCAGCACTCAGGGGGGCGAATCGTTTTTTTTGCCCGGACGCACTTCCTTGCATGCGAAGGTGTAGCTGGTGGGTCCCAGCAGTCAGGGGGAAACGTTTTTTCGCGAAATACGGTGGCCCGTCCGGTGGGTCCCTGCTGTCAGGTGGAGGAATCATTATTTTCCGCGTAATAAGGAGGCACTTCATTGCTGCCACCGTGGACCCAGCTGTCAGCCTCTCCACGTACAGTCCATGTCCGATGGAAGTCGTTCCTTGACCACATTGACCACGCCGCGCCGAGAGCACCAGGGTAGTTGATGACGACGAGGCCTAGGAAGGGGACGACACGGAGGCAGGGAAGACTCGGCAGTTGTTTCCCACGCGGAGGGGAGTACGACTGTACGAGGGTTTACTGGTTCGTCTGCCGTCGATACTCCCACCACCGCTCCCTCACGATCGGATTCGGTGAATCTGTTTGCTCCATGGCCCAGAGGAGCAGCTCTATGTACTCCAGCGCGACTCCCTCTGGGAGTATCACCGCCTTTTCGCTCTGTTGCAGATATTTGGCCATGGATATCACCGTCGCCGCTAGTTGGTCCTTGTTGTCAAACCAAGACTGTATCTCCAACATCCTAGCTAGCTTCACAGGGTCGCCGTCTGCGATCCTCATGTATCGGTTGTACTCCTCCATCGATCTACTTCTCCACAGCACCTTCACTCGTCGGCGGTGGTTTTTGAATGGAAGAGGAGAGGAGCAGCGCTAGTTTTGGATTAGAACGGGAGAGGAGCGACACTGGTTTTGGACTGGAAAAGGAGAGGAGGGGCGGTGGTTTTGAAATGGAAGAGGAGAGGAGCGGCGCTGCATTTAGATTGGAACATGAGAGGAGCGGCGGTGGTTTAAGAGGAGAAGAGCGGGAGAGCAGCGCTGGTCCTCGAAGTATTTTTTTTGTTGTTTCGCGTATTTTGGGTCAAAGTTTAACCACGTACTGTATTAGACAAGCAAAATGTGAATGCGTGTCACCAAAAATTGTACCGTTTGGTTCGTATCTGAATGTACTTCCAAATTATACTCCCTCCATTTTTTATACAAGGCCACAAACTCATATTACAGGTACCAAGGTAAAAATCAATGATATGTTTAAGTCAATGTTGCTAGCTAGCTTGTCACCTTGATTGTTGTGTTAATTAATGTGGTTTTTCTCTCCCAAGCACAACAAGCCAACCCTCTTACTCCTCATTGGTTGATTAATGTTGGGAATGCAAGCTAACCTTCTCACTCTCGCATGCACACAAGGGATATTAATGTCCTCGGGTGCTAGTACGAGGCAAACGCCATCAATTTTGCCTCGATTAATGTTAGTGGCCTTGTATAGTTGCAAATTGTAATTTTGATAGTGGCCTTGTATACAACATATAACATATATTTTATGTGCGAAAATCATGGTCAATTATGACCCAGAATAAAAGGGAGACTAGTTAATGTGGGGTCACTTTCTTAATTGAAGGGTAAATTGATTTTTATTTTGATCCAGTCGGAGCGCGCCGGCCCTCTCGTCCAATCCTAAATCGCTGCCGCACGCTCCTCTCCCTCTTCTCCATTGCAAAACCACCTCCTCTCCTCTCCATCATCTCCATTCCAAAACCACCGTCTCGCCTCTCCCTCTTCTCTATTGCAAGACCACCGTGTCTCCTCCGTTTTCTAGACGCTTTGCTCCATGGCGCGGGCGCAATCCATGGATACAAAATTAGTACACTGTATACTATTTAAAAGTCGAGGGCAGGGCTTTTCCTGCGCGATAGGTGGCGGGGCAGTTCCGCCTAGTCGGTTCGACAGAGACGCGAGAAGATGAGGGAGTAGGCTACTGCAAACGTAGGGTTATGTGATTTGACAGCAAGTTACTGCTGGACAGGTGGGGCCCCGTGATTTGACTTGCCATTATCATTTTAACTGCGGCTCTACGACCGGCGTGAGTCTCCTAGATTCCTGACCACCTCCATACAGGTGCCTCTCCCAATGCTCCACCATGTAGTAGAGGCTGGCTCTTGCATGAGCGCCCACTTCTCCACTTTTTCCTTGCCTCTCTTTCCTCCACATATGCAAAAATGCCATGTAAAGTGCACTATTATACTTACTTTTACTTGCTCCTACAGGTGCTTAAGCTTGCCACATAGGCATAAAGTCTGATGTGGCAAGTTAATCAAGAAGAGAGAGACTAGTTTGGTGACCCAAGGAAGAAACGGTGCTAAGCACGTGTACCTAGGTGAAAAGACAATTTTGAATTTATAGCTAATTAAATGAAGTGAACTTAGCAACACCATTTCATTGGAAGAGGTCACTCCTTGGCAAATGCAATAAATACACGCGCTTACTAGCACCGTTTCTTCCTTGAGTACGAAGAAAGAGATAGAGAGGAGTAACAAAAAATACACTTATAGTCAACCTTGTTGTAGTATGAGTGACTAAGTTATGACTATGTATGACATGCCAACATCAGATAGCCTAACGCACCGTGTTAAATCTCCAAGGGCGCAACAGCGCGAGCGACGCGACGGTCGTGGTAGGCGCGACCATGATACGGGCTGCTGGCAGCCCTTGGATCTGAGATCAAACGGTCGCATGCTAAGTTGCTGAAAATTTGCAGAATAACCCTCCAGGATAGGATATTCACCCATAGGTCTAGAATCACGCCATGCAACCGTTCGATCTCAGATCCAAGGGCTCTCGGAAGCCCGTATCATGGGAGAATGGAAAGCCACTACCCTGCCGTTCGCACGCTGGCAGTTCGCTCCTACTCATCCCCGCACGTCCTTCAATACTACGGCGGTTCGCTCCTAGTCATCCCGTCCATTCACATTACGGCAGTTCCACTAATCCTAACCCTCCTCCCAAATCCATGGTGTCCCAAATCTCCATGATCGGCGGTGAGTACAAGGTTAGAACCATCACCGGCGATGAGTTCGACGTCATCTACACCCGTTCTTCCACGACGGTGAAAGGATGCCTTTCTCGCTTTAGACGCATGTTCGAAAACTTAGATGATGAGTGGGTCGTTGGGCTAGATGTTGAGTACACCACAGTCCTAGGACGAGAGAAGGATCTAAAGGACGGAGAGAGGAAGAAGCCCTCCGTGATCTAGGTTTGCGTGCATGACTTATGCTTGGTCTACCACATACGCCATGCCGATGTTGAGTGCCAGGATTTTAAGGACTTCCTCGGGAGCAACCTAGTCAAATTCGTTACTGTAGACTTTGGTAACGACAAAGAAATCCTGGGTCGGATAGGCCTCGTTGTAGGCAACCCCTTCGACCTCCAGAAGAATCGGTTGGTGCCCTCTCGTCAGCCTTCAATGCTGACCCTGGCAGGAGCCATGGTTCATCCTTCGTACGGTAAACTGGTGAAACCTCCATACACGTTTCATTGTCATGCATGGCAGCGGAATGTACTAGATATAGACCACATCTAGTACGCTGCAGTGGATGGCTACCTTTGCTTCAATATCTACAAGGGTTGGATGAAGAGCAACAGCCAAGTGTGCGGTTCAAGCAAAGAAGTATCGGCCAAGAGGAAGAGGGACAAGGACGAAGTCGAGGACGTGGATGAGGACTCCGAGGTAGGTGGCAGTGTCGTTGCTCATGGTGGTTCTAATGCAGTGTCTACCGGAACAGTCGCAAAGTTTAATTTCAGGTGTGCTTATTTTAATTTGAGGGGTGTGTTGTGCTGAGCCCCCATCAGAACTATGTTATGTTTCTTCTCGTTACTTTAACTCTTTAGTACGTACATACTAGTATTTCTTACATTTCATCTTTTAGTTGGTATAGTACTACCACTCGTTTCTTCACATTATATATGTACAATATATATGGCCAACATCATATAGCCAGCAGTTTGGTTGTCAAAGAATTTCAGGGTGCTTAGTTTTGTCAAAGAATTCCAGGATGCTTAGAGGGTGCTTGGATCCAAGGGACTTATTTTAGTCTGACTAAAAATAGTCTCTTTAAGAGGCTAAAGTTCCAAGCACCCGTGACTAAAGAGGGGCTAAAACTAGTCTTAAGACTAAAAAAATTTAGTCAGGGGTACCCCTACTAAAATGTGGATTAGTCCTCTCTCTACTCATTTAAATCCTCTCCTTTAACACAGGCGAGTTTTGAATTGGAGGGTTTGGAGGATAATAAATGCTCATTAACTTGATTTTAGCCTTTTTAGTATTTGGATCCAAGCATGGGTGAGGCTAGCATGTTTTAGTCCCACTACTTTTAGTCATGGGACTAAAACGTATCCAAGCACCCTCTTAGTATTATTTGAGGGGTGGGTTGTGCTGGACACCATTATTGTGACTAGCCTTTTTAATAGTACTATATGCATAATTTGGCGACGAGCGCTCTCTATATGTACCACCTTTTTTAATTTCATGTTTTGCTCCATGGTGCAATCCATCGATACTACTGTTGTACAAAAGTATACATTTTTTAAAAGGCTAGAGGGCGGGGCAGTCTAGCTTGGTCGGTTTCATGAGAGGCGAGGGCCTTTGTGATTTGACGGCTCATTACTGCTGGAAGGCGGGGCCTTGTGATTTGATTGCTTGTATAAATGTGCCGACGACCTGATCGAGGAGGAGCAAAGAACCGTGCGGTATACTCAAGTTGTCCACTAGAGTAGTACTGCGATGGAGGAGCACGAAACACGGCAGCCCAGTGCCATATGGCGATAAAAATGATCTAATTTGCTAGTCATCTAATTGTTAGCATTGTTCTATTCATTCCCTCAAAAAACATTGTTCTATTCATGCCTCGCAGAGAATGTGACACGTGCGGCGAAACACCCGAAGCAAAAGATGAAACACAGGAGCAAAAGAAGAAGGAAGATTATCACCCCAAATGATCGAATTCGTCGTGGAGTCGTAACTGCTTCTTCATCGCCTGCACGACCTCCATCTCCTTGAGCGTCTCCTCCGCCATCTTCATCATTGTGTCCATGACGCGGCATTTCTTGACGCGAGCCTTCATCATTTGTTCCACGGCCATATTACGTACCTTGACAGAAGCCGGGTGCTCGATGCGGAGCTTCACCAACTCTTCTTTCTGTTCCATGGTGAGGGCCTACAGCATCTTCATCGAGGAACTACTATTCTCATGCAGCTTCTTCCAGCCAGCGTTCTTCTCCTTCAACAGGTCGATCTCGTGGCAGAGCTTCGCATTGTCCTCCTAAAGTCGTAGGATTTCGCCGGTCGCCTTCTTCTCCGAGGCAATGCTCTTCTTCAGCAACATCACCAAGCCAGCGGTCAACTCCCCCTGCTGATTGAGCTCAGCGGGCATGTCGTCGAGGCTCTCCTTCAGCAACTCCATCAAGCCTTGGATGAACTCCTTCTGCTTATTGAGCTGATCGGGCATGCCGTCGAGGGATAACGACTCCAGCTCCGCCGGCTCGGCATGTTCGCCTCCGTGGCTAGGGCGCTCCTGGGATCCATCGCCTGCCCGTGAGAGATCTTTCGAGGTCTCTGCGTGGCGGTGAGTGTTGGTGTCAAAACTGGCGAATCTCGGGTAGGGGGTCCCGAACTGTGCGTCTAGGCCGGATGGTAACAAGAGGCAGGGGACACGATGTTTTACCCAGGTTCGGGCCCTCTTGATGGAGGTAAAACCCTACGTCCTGCTTGATTAATATTGAAGATATGTGTAGTACAAGAGTAGATCTACCACGAGATCAGAGAGGCTAAACCCTAGAAGCTAGCCTATGGTATGATTGTATGTTGTGATTGTTGTCCTACGGACTAAAACCCTTCGGTTTATATAGACACAGGAGAGGGTTAGGGTTACACAAGGTCGGTTACAAAGGAGGATATATCCATATACGTATTGCCTAGCTTGCCTTCCACGCCAAGTAGAGTCCCATCCAGACACGAGACGAAGTCTTCAATCTTGTATCTTCATAGTCTAACAATCCAGCCAATGGAGATAGTCCAGCTGTCCGGAGACCCCCTAATCCAGGACTCCCACAGTAGCCCCTGAACCAGGCTTCAATGACAACGAGTCCGGCGCACAGTATTGTCTTCGGCATTGCAAGGCGGGTTCCTTCTCCGAATACATGACAGAAGAAGTTGAATACGAGGATAGTGTCCGACCCTACAAAATAAATTCCATATTCCACCGCAGAGAGAATAACGTTTTCGCAGATCTAATTTGCTAGCTTGTTTTGGTAGCATGACGTTACGTCACGACCCGGTGATTATTCGAACCGTTTCTTTTAACCAGCTCCACACATAATGTGAGGCGGTTTCATGACACGTCTTGCCGAAGCGGAGCTCATGTTCCCCCAATTACGGGATTCTCATTAATGCGGTCGTGGGTAACCCAACCATGTCTAGGACTCCTAGATTATAGGCAAGTCCTAAACGGCTACGGAGAGGATGCTTGATATTCACCCTCTTTATAAAGGGACGAGGTTTTTGCTTTTTCTCTCTCGTGCTCAATCGAACCCTTCCTCCGCCTCGAGTTCTAACACCCAAAGCCCAGGTTAGGTGCTCCGGATCTTCAATCATGTCTGGATCCAGCCTTCAAGGCCGATGGATGCCCTCCTCCGTGACGGAAGAGGACATTAAGAAGTTGAGGGAGGCCAGATACCTGACCGCCGAGGTTTCGCATCGGCTGCCTGCTCGAGGGCAGGTCGTCCCTACTCCCGAACCCAACGAGAATGTTGTGTTCGTCTCCCACTTCCTCTGAGGTCTAGGCCTCACTCTGGATCCTTTCGTCAGGGGTTTGATGTTCTATTACGGGCTAGATTTTCACAATCTAGCTCCGGAGTCCTTTCTCCACATCTCGACGTTTATTGTCGTGTGTGAGGCCTTCCTCCGCGTTACCCCTCACTTCGGCCTGTGGCTCAAGACCTTTGAAGTAAAGCCGAAGATGATCGAGGGGCAACAGGCAGCGTGTGGAGGTGAATCAATAGGCAAGATGGCAGGAGCTCCATGGCCAGAAGGTTCCTTTCCAGAGGTGTCCGAATTATGGCAACGGGAGTGGTTTTATGTCACAGCTCCCCGAAGTGCCAAGTGGGTGGCTGCCCCCGCTTTCCGTTCGGGCCCCCCACCACAACTGATGTCATGGGTTAGCGGAGGCCTGAGCTGGGGTCCAGCCAAGGACGTGCCTATACTGCAAAGCCGCATTCGAGATCTCTTCGAGGGAGATTTTAATTTGGTTGTGGTAATACAAGTTATGCTGGTTCGGCAAGTCCAGCCTTGCAGACGCCGGCCCCTTCGCTTGTGGGAGTTCAACCCAGAGGGACCGCGTGCCATTCAAAGTTTCCTCGGCCTGACGCACGAGGAGATGTACAAGTCATTCTTCGGATCTCAAGTGGAGTGTCCGGATATTACCGAGGACATGGGCCTGAGCAGTAACCGCGCCGCCGAACAAGTAAGAAATCCTCTGGCCGAAGACACTGTCTTTTATTCGAAGTTGTTTCTGAGTTCGCTTTTTGACCAGGACTGGCTAACGAAGGCGAAGATGATTCGGTGTTTGGCCCCCCTCCCTGAGGGTTTGGAAAATCCGGTATTGGAAAAGATGCTTGAGGTCGCACCCTGCCCAGAGCCCTCGAAGGAAGATACCGAGGGGATAATACGGGCGGACGTGGGCCCCCGTTGCTGCTCGTTCCAACCGAGGGAATGAGCGTCTCCATGAAGGAGGACAACCGGGGGAGGAAAAGGACTGCTTCCGAGGATCCGGAAGCCGAAGCCTCCAAATGGGAGAAGAAATCTCCCACAGAGGGTCCCGCCTTGGGGGGTGCTCCTGCCGCACACAGTCCGTGGGGGGATCTACCCTCCAATGAGTAGTAAGTGATCCCAAAATACTTTAACGTATGCTATCTTTCTTCTGAGGAAATAACCACCGCATATATCTTGCAGTTCGGGCCTTAGCCCCTCTCAGATGAGCTCGTCTTTGGGGGATCTTCTTCCAGAGATGATGGAGAGCGAAACGCCTCCCCCAGACTCCTCCGCTCCAGAAGCGGGCGACCCTGAAGTGTCATCACGGAGGGCCTCTCCGAATCCGGTGAGGCCAGAAGATAATCCCATAGACCCCCGAAGTCCCCAGTGTCCGGCTCCCGAGGAGAGCAGACAAAAGAGTCCGGCACCATTTGGTGTGCGGTCGGACGTTCTGAGGGAGTTGGTGGGGCGAGCGGCCATCTCAGAAGAACATCATGTGCTGATGGGTACGGTGATGGAGATAATTTCGTCCGCCGAAAGCGGATTACATGAAGCCTTTATGAGTCTACTGACATGCTTTGAGGTACGTAAGATAATATGTGATAGTACTGCACATGTTAGGTGTGCCCTGTGTAGATAGTAGCCCCTGAGACTCTGGTTGCCATCGAGAACAGCTGTGGACAGAGGATCATATTCTCAGGCAATAACCAGACTACCCTTACGTGCAGGTGTTGGAGGCTCCGGTGGCTAGCCGGACTAGTGAGTTTGCCAAATTAAAACGGCAACTGAATGCGGGAGACGCCGACCTCGAGCTTGTTAACAAGAGGCTTGACGAGGCACAGGGTAAGTGTTATTATCTGGTGAACGCCACATAGTAAGAGCAGCATAATGCCAGTATCTTTAATATGTTGTGGCTGCAGATGGAGCTGCCTCCGTGGAAGCCTTGCGGGCAGAACTTGCCCGAGCAAAGGAATAAGCGAGGATTAGTAATGCCGTTGCTTTGAAGGCGGCCGAAGAGTTGATGGCCGAGAAGGCCGCACATTACGAGAGCCAAGAGAAGATGGCCAAGATGGCCGTGGAATTAAAAGACACTGCTGATCGTTGCCGGGTCCTTGAAAAGGAAAACCGAGCAAAGGCAGCTGACCTTGAGAAGGCCACGGCGGGGAGAAGGACACCTGTTCTGCTATGAGAGCGAAGAAGGAGGAGCTGCGGGAAGCCGGGGATATTGCGGCTGGGAAACCCTTCATGTTGCGGAGGAAGTTCGGAGATCCACGGTATGCCCCTCTGGATCGGCTGTGGAGTTTGGCAGATGCGTATATGGATTTGGCGGCGAGTGCTGCCGATGCTGCCAAGTACTTCCAAGGTCAGACAGATCATGAAGTTGACAAGTTGTTCTGGTCGTAGTTCAACGTTCCAAAGCGTCCGCTTTCATTGACTGACCAGCTAGCCGAATGGGCCAAACTGAATAGGTTGTCCGGACTCGCCATGAGGGCTGTTGTGGATCAGCTGTGGCCGGAGAAGCAAAAGCGGGATAGCTATTTCAGCTTAGTGCAGCAGTTCCTTGGTGTGGGGCCGCGCATTAATGCAATGAAGAGGTCGGCGTGCATAGAAGCCCCTGGATGGCCCTTGCCCGTGTTAAAGCATACTGGGCGGAGATGGACGCTTCCGTAGTCGCGGCGCAGGGTTCGGCCATAAGCCGAGTGGCAGCCGAGCATTATTTCGAGGAGGTTCTCGAGGGTGCTCGTTTGATAGAGGCACAATGCTCGAAGAATATTATGTTTGAGTGATATGTATTCTCATTGTAAACACAATGCTTCTATGAAGTTTTTATAAGGCTATGTTTATACTTTTGCCTAAAAGTAGTATGATGCCTCTTGTGCGGCTGTTTATGTATACGTGTGTATAACCTGAAAGATTGCAGCCGTCGGCTTCAACCCCCACGCATATAATGCGGAGGTGCTCGCAAAAACGCGTGTTCACACTTAACCCAATGTCTTGGTCCTAATAAGGAGGTGATAGCGCAGCGAGCGAGGCAACCGCACTATAATGCTTTAACACTTTCACTTAGCCATAGGAGTTTGATAGTGGGGCTACTAGATAGCCCCTGGTGGCTCCGCACTCTCCCGATCGCGGGGTGCGTACATGCCTGGCCGGAAAACGGCCCTTCGTTAAGGCGGAGGAATTCTAACATTCTGATAGGTCATCGAGTGGTTGACCAGTCTCATGCTATATCATGACAGTCAGTTTTCGGCTTTCTCTACTGAGGTGCTCGTCCGGATGAACCAGGGCAAAATCGCAGTAGTTCTCCTGGTGCTACCTTAGCCGGTAAAGCGGAACGTAAGGCACCAAAACACAAGAGCCAGGCAAACCCAACATTTGACCAAAGACAATGATTCGGAGCTGATGCATATAAGGCCAAACTCGCGACGCCGAACACTCCCTAAGGTATTCGGTATTTTATGGTATAAACCTGGCCGAAATAGTGCCGTTTGTAAGAAGTCCCTTGTGTCCAGGTACGTGCATTATTCTGACGTGGCCACATGCCAAGACATCAGCATCCTTCTCAACTGTGCTGAGAATTCAGTGGATATGTATCAACAAGAGACAATAAAAAAAGGTTTACGCAGGGTCTTAATCTAAAAAGAATCCTTGGAGCGGGTCCCTGCTGCATGTCTGCGCCTGTGTCTCCGTTGTGCCGTATCCTGGACGGGTGTAGCACGATGATTATCTATAAAAGAGAGGAGCTTAGGTGAAAAAGTTGTCGTGCAAAAAGATAGTTTTTAAAGAAACCATGTATAATTCAAGGTGAGTAAGAATTGCCACTTGTCTGCACACGTTGAGCCCCTTGTATTTGTAATAGGGGTGTGATCATCGATCCGGCATAAATTGCATATATCTGCGCCGGACTCGTCGAACCGTGTCTAAGGTCGTGATGACCTGCTAAATGCTTTAGTTGGTGAGGCCGTTTTTAGTGTGCGGCTGCCAGGGCAGCGGCACGCTCTTCAGCGTGCAAAGATTGCTTAATACTTCCGTTCACTATAATGATGCCACGTGGACCGGGAATCTTGAGTGTGAGGGAAGCGTAGTGTGGTATTGCATTAAAGCGAGCGAAAGCTTCGCGTCCGAGTAGCGCTTGATAGCCACTTCGGAACGCAGCGATGTGGAAGGTTAAATTTTCGCTACGAAAGTTATCGGGGAAGCCGGATATAACTTTTAGTAGCAGGGAGCCCGTGCAATGAGCCCATGGGTCTGGCGTTACTCCTTTAAAGGTAATATTGATATGGCAAATTTTTGTTGGGTCTATCCCCATGTCACGGATTGTATCCTGGTATATCAGGTTTAGACTGCTGCCACCGTCCATCAGGAATCGTGTGAAGTGGTATCCGTCAATTATTGGGTCTAATACCAGGGCAGCCCATCCTGCACGTCGGATACTTGCTGAGTAACCACGATGGTCAAAGGTGATCGGTTGATCACACAGACCTTTGACGGGCATTCTGCTGCTCCGGGTGCCTGTCCGGCGTTGTGTCGTTCGGAATATTATCTTTGACAGAATTGGTTTGTTCGGTTTGATTCTCCGTATTGCCGTGGTCCGGCAGTGGTTCTTCCTGCTCCAACGCTGGGTCTGTGTGATTGTTATTTCTGGCAAGGCGGGATTTGGGGTGGCGCTTGCGCCGCCGCTTTGACTGCTTCTCGAGGGAACAAGCCTTTGGTGCGTCCTTCCGTTCCTCGTCATCATCTTCTTTTGGTGTGTCCACCATGTATACATCATATGATGAAGTGGACCTCCAGCGCCCTATGGGCGGTGGTTCCTCATCGCCTCCCGCATCGTTGTCCATACCGTCGATGTCTTCAGAGTCGAAGTCGAGCATGTCAGTTGAGTCATCGACAGTGGCTATTAAGTGGGTGGTGGGTGGGCGTCGAATTTCTTCGTCGTCCGTATCCCAATCCTGTTGGCCATAATACGGCCAGGGCTCTCCTAACAGAGAGACCTTAGTGAATTCAGAATGTCGCCGAAGGGCGAGTGCTGAAAGATACTCGCGGTGGTAAATTCCATGATCGGCGCCCAATCGGATTCGATCGGCAGGGGCGCGGATGGTTCGGAGTCCGGAAAAGAGTCCGGCACCTTGGAGTCACGGGCTGCGCAGAGGATTATGCTGGTGTTTGGCTCGATCACCGTCAACACTGCAGCCCTTGAGGCAGTGTCTAGCCACCCGTCCTCGATTGGCGCAGTCGGCACCGAGCTAAGGGTCGGAGCTGATGCGGGCGCGGCCTCTGGGGTACCGTCCGGTGGCAGAGCTAGGTCATACCTGTCACGACAGTGCGGCGCGCCCGGCTTTGGCTCGGATCCGTCGAAGATCAAGTCCCCATGCATGTTGGCCGTGTAATTCAAACTTCCAAATCTGACCTGATGGCCAGGGGCGTAGCTTTCAATCTGCTCCAGATGGCCAAGCGAATTAGCCCGCAGTGCAAAGCCGCCGAATACGAAGATCTGTCCGGGGAGAAAAGTCTCACCCTGGACCGCATCGCTATCGATGATAGTAGGAGCCATCAAGCCTAACATCGACGACACAAAGGAACTCTCAATGAAAGAACCAATGTCGGTGTCAAAACCAGTGGATCTCGGGTAGGGGTTCCCGAACTGTGCGTCTAGGCCGGATGGTAACAGGAGGCAGGGGACACGATGTTTTACCCAGGTTTGGGCCCTCTTGATGGAGGTAAAACCCTACATCCTGCTTGATTAATATTGAAGATATGTGTAGTACAAGAGTAGTTCTAACACGAAATCAGAGAGGCTAAACCCTAGAAGCTAGCCTATGGTATGATTGTATGTTGTGATTGTTGTCCTACGGACTAAAACCCTTCGGTTTATATAGACACCGAAGAGGGTTAGGGTTACACAAGGTCGGTTACAAAGGAGGAGATATCCATATACGTATTGCCTAGCTTGCCTTCCCCGCCAAGTAGAGTCCCATCCGGACACGAGATGAAGTCTTCAATCTTGTATCTTCATAGTCTAACAGTTCGGACAATGGAGATAATCCGGCTGTCCAGAGACCCCCTAATCCAGGACTCCCACAGCGAGCCCTCTCTTTCTTTCCGCAGCCTTGGTTGCCGCTCCCTTGTTACGAGTAGTTCTCGACCTAGAGCTCCGCTCACCGGCCATGGCAACGACGGACAAAGAAGAAGCACTTATGAGGAGGAAAGGTAGAGTGATTTTCGGTTAGGTAGTTCCCCTTTTTATAACCTAAGTACTAGTACTAGTACTAATACCTGCATAGTGGGAACACGTTCAGGTTTGGTACGTGCTACTAGTAGGTGTGAGCAGGCTTTCGAATGTGACAGGAACAAGGTAAAGATTAATTGATGGTTTTGGTTTTGAGGCCCGAAACGGCTCCCGGTGAGTTTAGCGGAACATAAATTTCAAGTACTACACTGCTCAGAAGCGTAAATATTGAGTAGTATGTTACTGTCAAAAATTGGCACAAAATACGAAGGAGACCAATGGAAGTACTACTAGCAACCCACGATTTAACTACTCGCATGCGCGCAGTGGAGTAATAATGTCTTTCTTCCGCCCTCACATCCACTCAATTTGCATGCGCTGTATTAGTCGACCATCAATGAAGTGAACGACTTTACACGCGTCAAATTATCACATGGGGTGGATCTTGGTACAAAATTGCGTCCGCCTGTGTTCCCGCGTGTGCGTGCGAGGAATGAGTGTGTGCATGGCGTGCGTGCACATCTTCGCTTCGTGCATGTACCGCCAGTATGGCTTAGGGAGGACGAGTACATTCTTTTGGAACCAGCAGCATGTCACTGTGATCAATCCACGCAAGGAGGTCGCGAGAACACCTACACATGTGCCACGTGGCTTCATGAACTGTAAGAGAGACACTGTGTAGCGTGCCATTGGTATTCTAGTTTACGTGTTTTGCACAAACTCGAAATACTAGTAAGGTACACGTGCATTGCACGCATCAGATTTTGCAACCAAATTATGAATAAATACAACACTATAGCATGTAAGCTCTGAGTCATATATGCCTGATGTATCCCTTCGTTTAATTCTTATAGTTCATCTCATTCAAAATCAATTAGTTTTTATAAAAAAGCTAAGAACGCGGGAATAGGAAAAACATGGGATTATAGTGGAATGTCGTCTTGAATCCTACAAGATTGTACGAGTGTTTGATTGTGCATAGAAAAAACGCAGAATTCTTTCAAAGAGGTTTGAGTGGATGGGATGTTTCCTATGAAATCTAGTGCAAATGAATCATATGGAAAAATTCCTATGGTTTACAATCCTACGAATCAAACAACCAAGATAGGAAAAATTCCTAATGATTAGAATCCTCCAAAATTCCTTTGAGAATCCTATGAATCAAAGAAGCCCTTAATATATTTTATGATTCATGGAATTGTGCATTGTAAAGCATAAAGTAGAATTAAATAATGGCAATTCAACTAGAAAAAAAGTTTGGGCAGTTATGATACGGAAGAATCTAGAACAAAAGAGAACCACTGTTGTTTTGAGGTTTGTGCATTATGCTTAAGTTCAACCATGGAGTCTGCTAGATTGTACATGTGGAAAATCCGGTGGGTGGGCTAGAAGATGGTGCGAGGGGCCGAGTGGAGGGAGACTATGAAGGAATGCACAAGTGGAGATCGATATTTAGAGAGAGGGGGCGAACACGTGCGCTGATGCGCGCAGTGGTGGAGCCATGAAAAATAAATGAGCTATGGGGCCAAGCATTGCTAATCCTTTACGAGGAGGGTCAATTCATGAATGTCGGTGTCAAAACCGGCGGATCTCGGGTAGGGGGTCCCGAACTGTGCGTCTAGGCCGGATGGTAACAGGAGACAGGGGACACTTTGTTTTACCCAGGTTCGGGCCCTCTCGATGGAGGTAATACCCTACTCCTGCTTGATTAATATTGATGATATGGGTAGTACAGGAGTAGATCTACCACGAGATCAAGGAGGCTAAACCCTAGAAGCTAGCCTATGGTATGATTGTTGTGTATGGAGTTGATTGCCTACGGACTACAACCCTCCGGTTTATATAGACACCGGATAGGGTTAGGGTTACACAGAGTCGGTTACAATGGTAGGAGATTTTGAATATCTGCATCGCCAAGCTTGCCTTCCACGCCAAGGAAAGTCCCATCCGGACACGGGACAAAGTCTTCAATCTTGTATCTTCATAGTCCAGGAGTCCGGCCGAAGGTATAGTCCGGCTACCCGAACACCCCCTAATCTAGGACTCCGTCAGTAGCCCCTGAACCAGGCTTCAATGACGACGAGTCCGGCAAGCAAATTGTCTTCGGCATTGCAAGGCGGGTTCCTCCTCCAAGTCCTTCATAGAAGATTTGTAAACACCAAGAGTAGTGTCCAGTTCTGCAAAATAAGTTTCCACATATTGCCATAGAGAGAATAATGTTAACACAAATCAAATCTGCTGACGTATTTTGCAGTGCGCCATCACACTACAGCCAAGTCCTTTACTCGAATCATTTTTACTTTTCCACCTCAGCATGTTTTGTGAGGCGGTTTCCTTGGCACGTCTTGTCAAAGCAGAGATTGTGTCCCCTTTACTTACGGGATTCTCATCAATACGGACGTGGGTAACCCAATCGTGCCCGTTAGCATGTTTTCTCGATTAAAGGCGAGTCCCAAACGGTTACAGGGAGGGCTCCTGGTATTCAACCTCTTATAAAGAGACCAAGGCCTTACTCCTTTTTCCAATCTCAAACGAGTTCGCCCATCGCCTCGAGTTCCAACACCCCGGGCTCCAGATTCCAGGCGCTTCGGACTCTCGACAATGTCCAGTTCCGACCTTTAAGGCCGATGGATGCCCTCCTCCGTCACGGAGGAGGATGTGCTAAAGTTGAGAGAGGCTAAGTTCTTGACCGCCGAAATTCCGCATAGGTTGCCTGCTCAAGGGCAGGCTATTCCCAGTCCCCAGCCCGGTGAGAGCGTAGTGTTCATGTCTCACTTCCTTCGGGGGTTAGGCTTCCCGATGGATCCCTTCGTGAGGGGGCTGTTGTTTTACTACGGGCTGGAATTTCATGACTTAGCTCTGGAGTCCATCCTCCACATTTCCTCATTCATTGTTGTGTGTGAAGCATTCCTCCGTGTTACTCCTCACTTCGGATTATGGCTCAAGACTTTTGGATTGGAGCCAAAGATGATCGAGGGGCGGCACGCAGAGTGCGGAGGCGCTGTCATAAGTAAGGATGCTGATGCTCCATGGCCCGAGGGCTCCTTTCAAGAAGAGCTCGGCTTGTGGCAATGAGAATGGTTCTATATCACCGCTCCCAGGAGCGCCAAGTGGGCGGTGCTTCCTGCCTTTCGCTTGGGTCCCCCATCACGGCTAGCGTCATGGGTCAACAAAGGATTAGATTGGGGTTTTCCCAAAGACGTTCCCCTGTTACAGGGCCGAATTAAGGATCTCCTGGAAGGAGACCTCAGTTTGGTCAAGGTGACGCAGGTCATGCTGATTCGCCGAATATTGCCCGGCAAACGTCGCCCCCTTCGCCTTTTGGGAGTTTGATCCAGAGGGACCGCGAGCTCTCCAGAATTTTATGGGCGCAACGCCTGCGGAGATGTATAGAATGTTCTTCGGATCACAAGAGATGTGTCCGGATTTAACCGAGGACGCAGGCCTAAGCTGCCATCGCCCGAATACTCAAGTAAGCAACCCTGTGCCCGGACCTTCTATCCGTATAATTGTCATAAACTTGCCCCTAAAAGAGCCGTCCTTTTAAACAGGAGTGGATAGTGAAGGCGAAGCTAATCAGGTGTCCGGCTCCCCTTCCTGAAACCAGGCCGGATCCCGTGTTGGTCAGGATGCTGGAGATAATGCCTTTGGAGGGGGAGGATAAGGAAGCTATGGCATCCTCGAAGGAGGCTGCTCCGAAGGGAGGAACCGACAATTCCTCTCCTAAGGGGAAAAAGAGAGCCGCCTCTGACGACCCGGAAACCATGGCCTCAAAACGGGGGAGAAAATCCTCGTCAGAGGGTCCGACGCCAGGGAGTTCCTTGGCCGGACTACGCCCTCAAGGGGATCAGCCCTCCAGCGAGCCGTAAGTGGAGAAAAGATTTTCCTTTTGAGGGATGAGAGAAATCCTTGATTTTATATCTGAGAAGATTAACCGAAATTTTACCTTGTAGATCGGACCTCAGCCCTTCTCAGCAGAGCTCGTCTTCGGGGGATCTTCTTCCGGAGATGATGGAGAGCGGAACGCCTCCCCCTGCCATGCCGCCCAGCGAGGCGGGCGACCCTGAGGTGTCATCGCAGAGGGTTTCTCCAAATCCGGCAGGGGCGGAAGATAGCTATGTGGCCCCCCGAGGCTCTCCGCGTCCGGCCTTCGAAAGAGGCCATAGGACAAGTCCGGCACCGTCTGGTGCTCGGCCGGAGGAACTAAAGATTCTGCTGGGGCAAGCTTCTATCTCAGAAGAGCACCGTGCATTGATGGGCACGGTGTTTGAAAGGATTTCATCCGCAGAAAGCGGATTGCATGAGGCCGTCAAAAGTTTACTGACGGGTTTTGAGGTACGTTAGATAATGTACACTTTTGTCAGTTGCGCATAAGTATGATGCGCCCTGTGTAGATAGTACCCCTAAGACTCTGCGCGGTGTCAAGAAATGACGGCACGCAGAGGATCATAATCCCAGGTCTAAGATGTCGCCTTTGAATGTAGGTGGCGAGGTGTCTGGAATCAAGCCGAACTAATGATGTGGCCGAACTAAAGCGGCAACTGGACATGGTAGATGCCGAATCGCGCTTGTCAACAAGCGGCTTGATGAGGCTCAAGGTATTTAATTCTTCGGGCAGCATCAGGTAAGAGGAGCTTCATGCCAGTGTCTTACAATGTGTGTGCTTGACACAGATGGTACGGCCGCCGTGGAGAATCTTAGGGCAGAATTTGCCCGAGCGAAGGAGCAAGCCAGAAAAAGCGATGCGGCTGCCGAGAAGGCCCTTGAAGAGTTGAGAGCCGAACAGGCTGCTCACTGCCGAAGCAAAGAAGAGATGGCCGAGATGGCCGAGAAGTTAAAGAGCGCTGCAAACCATTGCAAACTTCTTTAGAAAGAAGACCGGGCGAGACAGGCGGATTTAGAGTAGGCCGTTGCCGATGCCAAGGATGCTCGCTCTGCGATGAGAGCTGCGAAGGAGGAGCTGCGTCAGGCCGAACAGATTGCGGCTGGAAATCCCTTTATGCTGCGGAGGAAGTTTTGTGATCCGAAGTTTGCTCCATTGGACCAGATGTGGAGTGTGGAGGACACCTATCTGGATTTGGCAGCAAGTGCTGCTGATGCGACCGAACACTTTCGAGATCTAAAAGATCGCGAAGTGGAAAAGCTTTTCTGGTCACAGTTCCACAATCCAGAGCGTCCACTGGCAGTGGACGATCGCCTGGCTCAATGGGCCGAGCTGAATAGATTGTCCGGACTCGCCATGAAGTATGTCATGGGTCATCTGTGGCCTGGGAGATCGGAGCCGAAGAGTTATTTCAGCTTGGTGCAGCAATTCCTTGACGCGGTGCCGCGTATTAATGCAATGAAGAGGTCAGCATGCATAGAGGGCGCAACGATGGCTCTTGCCTGTGTTAAGACATACTGGGCAGAGATGAAGACCACCGTTGTTGCGTCCCGAGATTCGGACAAAAGCCGAGTACCTTCCGAGCACTATTTTCAGGAAGTCCTTGAAGGCGCTCATGTAATAGAGACGCAGTGCTCGAAAGATGCTATGTTATGATAGCATATGTAATTGAAAAGTAGTATTTTGATAAACTGTAGTGGCCTTTTGTATACTTGTGCCTTCAAGTATTATGAACTCCTTCTATGCGGCCGTTTTAAGATATATATATATATATATGTGTGTGTGTGTGTACAGAATCTGAAAGATGGCAGTCGTTGGCTTTAGCCCCCACGCACATAGTGCGGGGGTGCTCGCAGAAGACGCATTTTCACACTTAACCCAACGTCTTGGTCCTACAAAGGAGGTGATAGCGCAGCGGGCCAGGCAACCGGACTATAATGCTTTAACACTTTCACTTAGCCATAGGAGTTTGACAATGAGACTCTTTAGGTAGCTCCTTGGTGGCAACTGCGCTCGTCCGAATTCGGGGCGCGTATGTGCCTGACCGGGAAGCGGCCCTTCGTTAAAGCGGAGGAATCCGATAGATTCTGATAGGTCATCAAGTGGCTGACTAGTCTCACGCTACATCATGAAAGTCAGTTTTCGGCTTTCTCTATTGAGGTGCTCGCCCTGGCCGAACCGGGGGCACAATCGCAGTAATTCTCCTGGTGCTACCTTAGCCGATAGAGCGGAACGTAAGGTAGCCGAACTCAGGAGCCGGGCAACCCAACATTTGACCAAAGACATGATTCGGAGCTGATGCATATAATGCCAAAACTCACGACGCCGAACACTCCCTAAGGTGTTCGGTCTTTATGAGTGCGGGCGAAACAACACTCTTTATTAAAAAAGAAAGCCCCTAGTGTCCAGGTACGCGCAAAAATTCTGACGTGGCCACATGCCAAGATGCCAGCCTCCTCCTTGGTTATATTAGAAAGAAAAAACCAGGGGATGTGTAGCAACAAGAGACAATAAAAAAAGGTTTACGCAGGGTCTTAATCTAAAAAGAATCCTTTAGGACGGGTCCCTACTGCACGTCTGCGCCTGTGTCTCCGTTGTGCCGTATCCTGGACGGGCGCCGCACGACGTTCATCTGTAAAAGAGAGGAACTGAGTTGAAAACGGGTCGTGCCGACAAAGTTTAGAATAAGCAAGTATAAAGTAAGATATATGAGATTGAGCTTTATTGTCTCTTATTGTATATGCGTGGAGCCCCTAGTGTGGGGGTATATGGCTTCTAGGCCTGCATCAGTGATGATTTTGCACCGAACTCGTCTATCCACGTTCGTGGTCTTGAATGACCTATTTTGAAGTTTATTGGCCGGTGAGGCCATTTTGCTATGGGGCTGTTAAAGTGGCCGCACAGTCCTCCGCTTGGGGAGGCGCACTTTAGTGCTTCCCCTTCAAAGAGATGATGCCTCGTGGACCGGGCATCTTGAGCATAAGAGATGCATAATGCGGTATTGCGTTAAAGCGAGCGAAAGCTTCACGTCCCAGTAGTGCTTGATAGCGACTTGAGAACGGGACGATATGGAAGGTCAGCTTTTCGTGGCGGAGGTTATCGGCAGAGCCGAATGTGACTGTGAGCCGGAGAAAACCCATACAATGGGTGTCCGGACCAGGTATTACCCCTTGAAAGGAGGTTCTGCTGCGGTGGATTCTTGCTGGGTTTATCCCCATGTGCTGGATTGTATCCTGATATATCAGGTTTAGTCCACTGCCGCCGTCCATAAGGACATTTGAAAACTGGAGTCCACCAATTATTGGATCGAGTATCAAGGCAGTCCAGCCTACATTCTTGATATTCCTAGAATAATCTAGCTGATCGAAGATGATCGGTTTTGACAACCAGTGGCGGGACCCTTTGGGGATGGGCCGTGTGGTGCGTACCTTTACGGGCGCCGCACGTTTTGCTATGTGAAGTGAGTTCACTGTTTTTACTTCTTGTGGGAAGTTCTTTTGTTTCCTGGTGCTCTGCTTTTGGGGTTCGTCCTCGTCTTCGCTTGGTGTGTCGAGCCCATTGTGTTCGGCATTGAGTCTGCCGGATTGTTTGAAAACCCAACAGTCTCTGTGGGTATGGTTAGCAGGCTTCCGGGGAGTACTGTGTATCTGACATATCCTGTCCAGGATTTTATTTAGGTTGGATGGATTGTCCCTGTTATCCTAGGGGCGATTTTTCCTGATTTTGTCGTGAGCCTTTGAATCCGGCATTGACTACCGTGCTCTTCGGATTTTTGTCCTTAGTCCAGCGACGATCCTTGTTGCATCGCGTTTTTCCATTTCCATCCCTAGTTTCGGATGTACTTGGGTTGCTGGGGCTGCACCTTGCCAACCAGCTGTCCTCTCCTGCACAAAAGCGGGTCATGAGGCTTGTTAGTGCGGCCATTGTTCTTGGCTTTTCTTGGCCGAGGTGTCTGGCGAGCCATTCGTCTCGGACATTATGCCTGAAAGCTGCTAAGGCTTCGGCGTCCGGACAGTCAACTATCTGATTCTTTTTAGTGAGGAATCTATTCCAGAACTGCCGAGCTGATTCTCCGAGTTGTTGAGTTATGTGACTAAGATCGTCTGCATCCGGGGGACGGACATCCCTTGAAAGTTTGCTCGGAAAGCATCCTCGAGCTCTTCCCAGCTTCCAATTGTGTTTTCTGGAAGGCTTTTAAGCCAATACCGGGCTGGCCCTTTAAGCTTAAGGGGTAGATATTTTATGGCGTGGAGATCATCTCCTCTAGCCATGTGTATGTGGAGGATATAATCCTCGATCCAGACTCCAGGGTCTGTTGTTCCATCATATGCCTCTATGTTTACAGGTTTGAATCCCTCTGGGAATTCATAGTCCAGGACCTCATCGGTGAAACATAGGGGGTGTGCGGCGCCCCTGTATTTGGGTGTGCCAGATTCTGATGATGGCTTCGTAGCATTGCTTACAAGAGCTTGCTTTCTTGGCCCATAAATGGACCTGACTGGGCCATTATGCGAATCCTTAAGTGGGTCACATGCCGATTTAGGTGCGGCGTCGCTTGCCGCTTTATGGGGTCGTCTATCCGACCGTGTGGCTTTTTTATTTTTTGAATGCGAGGGCTCTAGGGCCTCTTCGTCGAATTCAGGCAGTAGCTTTCTTTTCGGATAGCTTTTAGTGCGGCGACTGCCGCCGTACTTATCTGTGGTATTGATTACTTTGCACCATCTAATCCGGAGTGCATCTTCCGCTGTTTTTAGCTTCCGCTTCTGCTTTTTTAGGCTGCGTGCAGTTGCAACGGGTCTCTCGTGGAGATTCTTCTGCTCCATAGGTTTATTCGGCGTGAGGTTGTCTGGAATGTCGTTTTCGCCGGAGGAGGGATGTTCGGTTTTATCCGTGTTTCCCTGTTCGGACGGTTGCTCTAAGGCCTGCTCGTCGTCTACCGGCTCGTCCTGCTCTATGGCTGGGTTTTTGTCGAGGCGGGGCTTGGGTCTGCGTTTACGCCAACGCTTTGATTGCTTTTCGGGGGGTTGATCTCCCGTCCCATCCCCTTTTTCCTCGTTGTCACTTCCTTTAGGGGTATCCACCATGTACACATCGTGGGATGAGGTGGCTGTCCAATGCCCTATGGGCGTTGGTTCGTCGATATCTCCTGCATCGTCATCCATGTTGTCGATGTCTCCGAAGTCACAGTTGAGCACGTTGTTTAAATTGTCGACAGTGGCTACCAAGTGGGTGGTGGGTGGGCTTTGAATTTCTTCGTCGTCCGTATCCCATCCTCACTAACCGTAATCCGGCCAGGGCTCTCCTGATAAAGAGAGAGACTTTAGAGAATTCAGGATGTCGCCGAAAGGCGAGTGCTGAAAGATGTCCGCGGCGGTGAACTCCATTATTGGCGCCCAATCGGGTTCGATCGGCAGGGACGCAAGGGGTTCGGAGTTCGGAGAGGAATCCGGCTCCTTGGAGTCATGGGCCGTGCAGAGTGCGGGGCTGGCGTTTGGCTTGATCGCCTTTGAGATTACAGCCCCCGAGGTGACGTCCAGCCGCTCACCCTTGATTGGCGCAGCTGGCTCCGAATTAAGGGTCAGAGCCGGTGCGTTTGCGGCCTCCAGGGTACTGTTCGGCGACAGAGCTAGATCATGCCCCACGAGACAGTGCGGCGCGCTTGGCTGTGGCTCGAATCCGTCGAAGATCCAATCTCCGCAGATGTCTGCCGTGTAGTTTAGGCTTCCAAACCTGACTTGATGGCCAGGGGCGTAGCTTTCGATCTGCTCCAGGTGGCCAAGTGAATTGGCCCGCAGTGCGAAGCCGCCGAAGACGAAGATCTGTCCGGGGAGAAAAATCTCACCTTAGACCGCATCGTCGTTGATGATCAAAGGATCCATCGGGCCTAAAGGCGACGACATAGAGGAACTCTCAATGAAAGCACCAATGTCGGTGTCAAAACCGGCGGATCTCGGGTAGGGGGTCCCGAACTGTGCGTCTAGGCCGGATGGTAACAGGAGACAGGGGACACTTTGTTTTACCCAGGTTCGGGCCCTCTCGATGGAGGTAATACCCTACTCCTGCTTGATTAATATTGATGATATGGGTAGTACAAGAGTAGATCTACCATGAGATCAAGGAGGCTAAACCCTAGAAGCTAGCCTATAGTATGATTGTTGTGTATGGAGTTGATTGCCTACGGACTACAACCCTCCGGTTTATATAGACACCGGATAGGGTTAGGGTTACACAGAGTCGGTTACCATGGTAGGAGATTTTGAATATCCGCATCGCCAAGCTTTCCTTCCACACCAAGGAAAGTCCCATCCGGACACGGGACGAAGTCTTCAATCTTGTATCTTCATAGTCCAGGAGTCCGGCCGAAGGTATAGTCCGGCTACCCGAACACCCCCTAATCCAGGACTCCCTCAATGAACTTAAACCATTTTTAGCAGCAATTGTCTAATGATCACATTCATATTAGCCTTGATATATAGTGATGTTAGGGGGGAGGGGGCAGGGCCCTTACTGCCCCCTGTCTTCGCCATTGTGCACGCGTCTGAGAGATGAAGAGGAAGGCATGGATGATGAGAGGGGGACGTTGGATACATAATTAATGTGGGTGTATTAGCTATATATGTTAATCCTATATAGAGAGATATAGATTGATCGATGTGGACGTGGGAAAGAGGGTGAGACCTCACTGGATATATCGATTGATCGATTTGTGTGGAAAACTATGAAAGACCTAGCTATATACACATATACATAGAGGAACATCGATCGTTGCGCATGCACGCATGAGAGATAAAGAATGCCCGATATGATGGAGAGGGGGGTGTGTGTTGGTGTGTGCCTTCATGGGAGACCGACCTGAAGAAAAAGATTGCATGCGTGCGATGGATAATGCCGACTGGTAGTGTGTGTGCATGCATGCACGAGAGAAAGTTAGTGGTACAATTATAAAGAGAAGACTACTGTGTGGGTGTAAAAGAATAGCTGAATAGGTGAGGTCACAATCAATGTAAAGTTGAATTCAAATATTTGAATAAGAGATCCTGATGTTTGAAACCCATGCATGCATGAATATAACGGAGATCTGTGCGGTGTGTTTTGGAAACGAGCATGTTGTAATGTATACACATTGAACAAGGTCAGACTGATTTGAATTTGAGATACCGATGGCACACATCATTTGGCCACTTCGCATCCGTGCATGGACACACTATTCTAATTGGAGATGATGGCGGCTTTTGCATCACAAATCTATATCTATACCCCTATATATATTATATATATTTTTATATTGTGTGCGGGTAACTTTAACTTTGAAAGATGGTCATTGGATGAGGCGAATCCGATGGTCCAAAGATGGCAAATTTGAGCACTACTGGCCGTTGGATATCATCTAGATTCCACCAGATTTCGCCACATGTATAATCTAGAAGACTCCATGGTTGAACTTAAGCATAATGCACAAACATCAAAACACAAGCACTTCTTATTTGTTCTAGAATCTTCCGTATCATAATTGCCCAAATGTTTTTCTACATGATTTGCCATTATTTGTTTTTACTTTATGTCTTACGACGCACAATTCCATGAATCTTAAAATAGATTAGCTTTCTTATAAAAACTAGATGATTTTGAATGAAATGAACTATAAGAATTAAACGAACATCTACATCATGCATATATGACTCAAAGCTTGCATGCTATAATGTGGTATTTATACATAATTTGGTTGCCAAATCTCATGCGTGCAATGACGTGTACCTTACTCTAGTCTAAATGGTGTTTGTGTGTATTGTGCGTGTTGAGGTGCAAATTGTCTTTTTCTGGGGTACACGTTAAGCTTGTTCTTCCGAAATTTCAAGCCGCGCCTTGTTATGCCGAAAATTCAAGCTAGCGTCTCTGTCTATCGTGCTGCAAAACTCCCGCCTCTTCAACCCGCGCTTTGTTAGCCTAAAATATTTAAGATATATCTTTGTCTCGTTGTGCTCCGACAACTCCCTCTATGTCAACCCGCGCCTTGCTATTCCGAAATTACAACGCGCGCGAAAACTCCCACCTCCCGTGAAATCCAGACACGTGAAATGCCCGTGGTACCCCTGAACCGAAAGAACCGCCTCAAATCGGTGGGGGTACTTTCGTAACTTACCCCACATTTTGGACAAGCGCGTCTCTAAGCCATGGTTCCCCACTGCCATCCCATCCGCCCACCCATTCGTACACCAAGGCCGTGAAAACCCGCGACGAAACCCCACACCCTGCTCCGTCTGCCACCCAGCCGGAGCCTCTTCCCCGACGACGTCGTCCACAGCAACACCTCGACGTCCCTCATCCACCGTACCGGATGAGGATCCGTCGTCGATCTCATCGTCCCGCCGGTTCAGCCACCCCGTCCTCCACCTCCAAGGAGCTGCCCCGATGTTCCCCTCGTCTTTTGCGCCACCTCCATTCCCACACTGCCATCTTCACCTGCACCACCGAAAGAGCATCATCATCACCGTTTCCTTGGATGAAGCTGCGGCCTAATCGGTGCCACCAAAGAGGTTGTACACTAATCGCTGCATTTTCTTCTTGATTTGATCTCACGGTGCTGCCGGCGCTCGGTCCCGAGCCGACACGGCACGGCTCCATCCACGGCGGCGTCGCCGGCCACTTCCTCCACGGCATCGCTCCCTCGAAGGCGACGTCCACATCAGTAGGACCTGCTGCTGCTTTAGCTCTCGCTCGCGCTGCTGCTCTGCTCTTGCTCTCGGTCCCCTGCCTGGTCTGCTCTTGCTATTGCTCTTGCTCGCGCTGCTGCTCTCGCTCCTGCTCTTGCTTGTGATGCTGCTCCGATTTAGCTACACTTCAGTCGACTGAATCGACTTTTGGGTCAGTCGATTTTCAGGTGGTGGGGGGGGCTCGCCGGGGTGAAGGAAGAACCAGCCGCAGCAGGGAGGGGGCTCGCCGGAGAGATACCCCACTATCTATCTTAGGGTTCAGGATGGGGGCGGTGGTCGCCGGCGGTGGCGGGGCATTGGCGGGGCGGTGGCGTGGGGATCGCCGGAGAAAAAGCTCGGCACGGGGTGGCCTAGAGGGATGGCCGGGGCGGCGGCGGACCGGCGGTGGGGAGTGTTTTCGGTGCGGGCGGTACGGCGCACCGCCGGCCGCGGGCAGCGGGGGGCTGCTGTTTGGCCGGCTCAGGGGGTGGAGGTTGAAGATGAACTGCAGGCCCTTGATTTCGTATCCAACGGCTGCAAAATCGACTGACCAGAGATGAAAAAGTCAGTCGACCGATGTGTAGTCTCACCTTGCTAGTGCGTTCAGTTTCGACAGCAAAATTCAGTTCCGACAGCAAAATTCAGTTTCGACAGTTAAGTTCAGTTTTGACAGTTAAGTTCAGAGATGAGCGGCTAATGTATTTTACATCTAGCACTTTGTGGTTATGTATTTTACGTCATGTATTGGAGATGCTATTAGAATTCCACTCAGGTTAACATTGTTCGTTGTCTCTCTTGTCCTGCTTCAGCCTCGGCATCGTACAACTCACCGGAGCTGCTCCAACGACGAAACCCTCCATCACAGCGGAGCAGTACCTCGGGCTCCATCTCCAGAAGCCTAAGATCTTCTTCCCCTCCTCCGGCAGCCAAGTCAGCCGGAGTATCCTCACCGGCCAACCCAATCACGCTGAGATCGACATGGCTTCGCCAAAGAGGTTCTACACTTGTTACATCTCTTTTTACTCTACATTATATATATATATATATTGTCCACTAAGCACTCGTAGTAACGGGAAATACGATTATTTTATCCTACTATATGAAAAGCAGTGAGGTACCAGGCAACTTAGCTATCCGTGATGGACTCTCTTGAACGCCATCATTATTTATCTCTACGCGTTTCAGCTGTGCATTTGTCGATGGGCCTGGGAGTTGAGCTAGTATGGCAGTGGCCTGGGTCCAAAGTAATAGAAGTAGCACAAAAACATTTTTTTAGTGTAGGATTTTCTTTGCTCAAGCCTGCCTACTAGAATCGCCAGTGCTTGATAGGAAAAGTGAATGAAGAACATCGGAATTGGAAAGTTTCCTATCGTACTACTTTTCATGAATTTGGTGCAAAGGAATGGAGCAAAGGAAAACTGTAGGATTTGTTCCTTTAGTGTCTCCTTGAAAGAAAAACCGTAGGAATTCTAATTTCCACTTCTCCTCCTTTTCATATTCCTGTTCATCAAGCACAAGACTAAGAGATAGTAGCATAATAGCATTATAACCGTACATTTTCTTGTGGTTTGACTTAATCTCACCATGCTTTTTTGCATCCTGTGATCTTCCAATTGTTGTGAATCAAACACCCAGATTGGCAGAAATCTTGTGTTTTTAAATTCTCTATTTTGCACGTGCATTCCTATCCTATTCATGTCTATTTCCTATCCCTGCATTGTTAGAATCCTCAAATTCAAACAAGCCCTTACTCAATTACTTCTGTTACAGATATGTGTCAAAGAAAACCTTGTGTGGTTTGTCCTGCTCTTGCGGCGCTGTGTTCCACCCCAGCTCAGCTGCTCCAACGACGGAAGGGTTCACCACAGCAGGGATCTGCTCTCCAGACTGTCTTTCGCCGCCTCAGATCTTCTTCCCCGCCGCCGGCAGCCACGGCAACTGCATTACCATCATCAACTGAGCAGATGACCTTGAGGACTACACGGGTCCGCAAGAGAGGTCGCACTCTTCTGTGTCTGCTTACGTTATGTGTTGCTTAATATGATGACATGCTACATTATCGTCGTGTTCACCTATTAGACTCCGAGTCAGTTCCAAACTAATGCTGAAACTTGAGTTTTTAAATGGTTATGGGGTACATATTGGGGCAGCAATCGGTACTATCTGTCTACTGTCTAGTTAATCTCCGGTGTCTACTATGAGTTTCATGTTGGGTGCAAACAAACATTAAAGGAGCCATTATCTGTATTTTTTAACTAAAGCTATTATCTGCCTGCTATCATTGGTTTTGGGTCTATCCACAGTTTGCTACCATCACTCTGGATTTGTGCATGCACTCCTTACATAATCTCACTATGTTTTATTCCTATGCATGCCAGTTATTGTACACAATGGAACTGATCATGTAGAGCAAAATAGACGAGCCTCGCGTGGCAATAAAATTTCATGCAGACGTCGTTCCATGGTGGGCACAAAGGCAGCCCCCCCTCCACCCATTCCGGATCGTAATCAAGAGGAAGATAACTGTTATGAGGGGGATTCAGAAGGAGAAGACCACTCCTATTTACCCCATGAGGTCTTCGCTCTAACTTGGCATGCTGACGTTGGTAATATCATGCATATGGTGCCTTGCATTGCTTACTGTATACATTAAAGATGTCATCTGCTTAGTTTAGACATGCTTTGTGTCAATGCCATCTGTTTAGTTTCTTTATCATATATGTGAATCATGCAATGCCATCTTGTCTAGCCAGGCATCATATATGTGAATTTTGCAATGCCACCCTGGTTAGCCAGTTATCTTATATGTGAATTATATCATGCCATCATTTTTTATTACGTGTTAAATTTGTCAACAATTTTAGTACATTCAATTACTCTTCCTATGCATCAGCCATTTGGCACGGTCATGGAAAAATCTGGAGTGGAAACAAGGTCTTCAGAGCAGACAATGATATCTGACGAAGCGCATGTCTTGCTGGTTACCGATAGCTCCTCAAAGGAGGATTCAGAGACAGATGACCAGTCATATCCCCCCCCCCCCGAGGTGCATTCCCTAACTTGGCAGGGTTATGTTTCTCATATCGTGCGTATGGTATCTTGCATTGCTATGTCATTTGCTTAGTTTAGACATGCTTTGTGTGAATGCCACCTGTTTAGTGTCTGATTGCCATATATGAGAATTATGCAATGCCATCTTCTTGCAAGACATTATATATGTGAATTATGCAATGTTATCTTGTTGCAAGGCATTATGTATGTGAATTATGGAATGCCATGCTGTCTAGGCAAGCGCCATATATGTGAATTATATCATGCCGTCCTTTTTTTTGTATTTCTCATTGCTTTTGTCGACAATGTTTGTATATTCAACTGCTCTTCCTGTGCATCAGCCATTTGAATTGGTGATGGAGAAATCTGGAGTGAATTATGGCATGCCAACCCATTTTCTAAAGACATAATATAGTTATAACATCTCATCCTATTTACATAGTCATCATATTTAAATTATGTCATTCTATCCGTGAATTATATCATGCCATCATGTTTCCATCGACGGCATGTTTGTGATTTATGGCATGCCAACCACTTTAATAGACACATCGTATAGTTATATCATGTCATCCTGTTTACATAGTCATCATATTTTGAAATATGTCATTCTATCCTGTTTAGTTAGCCATCATACATGTGAAATTGTGTCATGCTATCCTGTTTAATTAGCCATCATATATGTGAAATTATGTCCTGCTATTCTGTTTGCTTAGACAACATAAATGTGAATTATTTCATGCCATGTTTTCTTCCCTACTATCCATTGCACCTGTCTATCTTACAATGTCTGTACATTCAATTACTTTTCTTGTTTATCAGCCATTTCAATTGGAGGGAGTGATAGCAGTATCTGTGGGAGTAAAAACACGGTCTTCAGAAAAGATCGTGCTACCTGTCGATGCGGGTAGAACCACGGTTGTACTTGCCCAAGAACCAGCCCCACCACACATAACCCACACTCATGCAGATTGTACCCCTACCCAGTTGGACAGAGAACCAGCTACACCCCTTCTAACCCCAACCCCAGCAGATAGACACCCAGTTCCCGTTGACACAACACCGTCTCCACCACAGAGCACCCAAACACGAGCAATTAGTAAGGCAACTGCAGTGCCCAAATCACGAGGACCACCACTCCGAACCCGAAGTCAACGCTTAAAGCAGAAGAAGAATTGTTCTCAGGTCAGGTTCCGTAGCTATGGTTCATACTACTTTGCTCTTGCATCACTGTATTTACTGATACCAACTAATTTCAAATTTGAAGGATACAACTGGAACTCCAATGGCACAACGGGTATGTTTTAAACCTGTTTCTTCAATGTGTTTGGCTATTTGCTGTTGTAACTTGCTCTATGTTGATTTCAGTTTCAATTGAATAAACAGTTATGTTCTCATGCCATGCACATTACAAGTGTTGTTATAGCTGTGTAGTTTCCCACACTTATATTCTATCTATGCTGCTTTGTCTTAAATAGATGTGATTCAAACTGTATCTATCTTGATTTGGCAACATAAACTAGAATGATATAGACCATACAGTGACCATACTACATAGATATATGTTTGTTTCATGTTGTTATCCTGTCCACCTTACTACTGAACTGGTAAACCTGAGTGTGTTTGTTTGTTTCTCTTTTAGAACGCGGATAAAATATTGGAGAAGAGTACCCTGTTATGCAATGGTAAAGGAAGTAATGCAGATAAGGTTGAAGATAGTGAGACATCCCTGTTGGTCTCCAAGAAAGTTGATAAAAACTGTATTGAAGACACTGAGACAACCCCAAAGTCCTGTCTTGATGTAGTGTTCGAGTTACTGGCTACCACTGCTGGCACCAGCTCTTCGAACTCGTTGCCTGAATCAGTTCGGCTTATTGAGTCTCAACTTCAAGTTGAAAGACATCGATTAGATGTTATGCGACAGGAAGCCGAAGGACTGAGGAAGTCCCTGCAGAATTCAGATGCATACTTTCTGGTGCAACAGCAAGCCCTGGAGGACTTAAGCGCCAAACAAGAGAAGGTTAATAAGCTTGCTAAGCATCTTTCCAGCATTATGGGTACCCAGGATATTGTTTCTTGAGCTCTTCTGAAGTGGTTTCAGATCTAGACTTGTTTTGCTGCAGCGTTTATATGCTGCTGTGTTCCCTATATTTGCACTGGTGGCGAACTATGATGCCCAGTGGATGTAATATGTGTAATAGCCGTGATAGCCTAGTGTAAGTTGCTTGCTTATTTATTTCCTTGTTGTCTTGTTTATTTGTTTGCTTGTAGTCAGTGCAGTTATTTTTCTGCGGTTTGCTAGTGGCTACAATAACCTATTTTTTAAAACTAGGCCACAATAACCATGGGCTAATATTTACTGTAGTGACACTGGGCCTCCTATGGGCCATAGAAACTATGGGCCTTCTACGGGCCGTATAAACAGTGGGCCTTCTACGGGCCGTAGAAGCAGTGGGCCTTCTACGGGCCGTAGAAACAATGGGCCTTCTACGGGTCGTATCATCAATGGGCCTTATACGGGCCGTATGATCGATTGGCCAAACATGGGCCGAACAGACCGCATTCTGACCGTAAACGGGCTAGAGTTGGAATCGTCCGTTCATGGTCCGACCATAATGGGCCATCGTTAATAGGCCATATTTGATGATGCTATGAAAACGGCCCAACGTATTAACGGACCACAAACGGGCCGACTGTAACCACGGGCTGAATTTGGCCCACAAGCAGAAAATGACAATAACAGGCCGTAAGTAAACGAATGCTGGAAATGAGCCCAAGAATAAATGGGCTCTGAAGAAGGCCGGAAGATAACATGGGCTGGAAACGGCCCAACGGTATAACGGGCCGTTAATGGGTATAAAGTGATACACTGTTCATCACGGGCCAGTTTCACCACGGGCCGTTAACGGGTGTAAAGTGATACACTGTTCATTACGGGCCAGTTTCACCACGGGCCGTTAATAGGCCAAGAGTTACATAGGGCCTCATATGGGCCGAAAGACGTCATGGGCCATACATGGGCCAGAAGTGAAAACGGGCTGGAATCATATTGGATGGCCCGGATGATGCTACTGGGCCTAATTCGGATAGGGCGTAATGGGCCTTGGGTTAGCGGGCTGTAAATGGGCTATATTCGAACAGGCCGTTAATAGGCTTTCCATCGGCCGGCCCGCCAGCTTTTGACCAAGTCAAACGGGCCAACCTTTACACAGGAATGGGCCTCTGTTGGGCCGTGCCATGTGTCGACGTATCATAGGCGCCTATCTGACCCACTGACGAGTTGGCACGTGTTTCGTCCGGCCAATAAGAATTTTACACATGGAAATTTCCCATTGTTCGGGGCTGTTAACGGGATATCGGATCCAAAACCCGACCCGATAGCTTAACGGCGTTCCGTTACGGTGGATGCCACGTGTCGGTCACCCTTGACGAAAGCACTTCTGTGACGCGCGATTTATCATCATGGAAGTGGACACTTCCGTGATGATAATTTTGGTAATGTCATGGAACACTTCTATGACAGCACAGGTATGACTATCTTGATTCTGTCATAAATTTGTCATGGATGTACATGCATGACAAAAAAAGCGACCTACTATGACAAACACGTATCATCACGGAAGTGTATTTTTTTTGTAGTGTTGTATTCCTTATGAGTGGCGGTCGGGGACGAGCGATGGTCTTTTCCTACCAATCTATCCCCCTAGGAGCATGCGCGTAGTACTTTATTTCAATAACTAATAGATTTTTGCAATAAGTATGTGAGTTCTTTATGACTAATGTTGAGTCCATGGATTATACACACTCTCACCCTTCCACCATTGCTAGCCTCTCTAATACCGCGCACCTTGCGCCGGTATCATACACCCACCATATACCATCCTCAAAACAGCCACCATACCTACCTATTATGGCATTTCCATAGCCATTCCGAGATATATTGCCATGCAACTTTCCATCATTTTGTTTGTTATGACACGCTTCATCATTGTCATATTGCTTTGCATGATCATGTAGTTGACATCGTATTTGTGGCAAAGCCAGCTTTATAATTCTTTCATACATGTCACTCTTGATTCATTGCACATCCCAGTACACCGCTGGAGCCATTCACATAGAGTCATATTTCGTTGTAGTATCGAGTTGTAATTCTTGAGTTGTAAGTAAATAAAAGTGTCATGATCATCATTATTAGAGCATTGTCCCATGTGAGGAAAGGATGATGGAGACTATGATTCCCCCACAAGTCGGGATGAGACTCCGAAAGAAAAAAAAGAGAGAGAAAAAATAAAAAAATGAAAAATGAGAGAAAAAGAGAGAAGGGACAATGCTACTATCCTTCTACCACACTTGTGCTTCAAAGTAGCACCATGATCTTCATGATAGAGAGTCTCCTATGTTGTCACTTTCATATACTAGTGGGAATTTTACATTAACGAACTTGGCTTGTATATTCCAATGACGGGCTTCCTCAAATTTCCCTAGGTCTTCGTGAGCAAGCGAGTTGGATGTGAAAGTGCGTTAAGTCGACTAGAGGGGGTGAATAGGCGATTTTTATGAATTCTTCACTGAGGCATTTCAGAGTGAGGAAATTCCTAAGAGAAGAACTACTTGCAGCGGAATAAGTACTCAGATGCAAACATAACAGAACATAAGCATGGTCATCATGATGAAATGAAAACAAGCACAGAGTACAGAAAGCGTAAACACGGGATAAACAGCATGAAGACAAACAGACTGAGGAAATTGAACTGAGGAAATTTAGAAAGTCTTCAGTCAAAGTCTTCGAATAGATATGAACAAGCACACAACAAAGAAATGAGGAAATGGAATGGTTGAGGAAATAGAACCAGTTAGCTCAATGAAGTCAATGATTTGGTAGACCAATTCCAACTGTTGTGACAATTGTACATCTGGTTAGGGTGGCTAGATATTCAAACCTGAGGACACACAGTCCCGGACACACAGTCCTGAACACGCAGTTCAGGACACTTAGTCCTCGGCATATTCCCCTTGAGCTAAGGTAACACAGACCTCGCCCAATCACTCGTGGCAAGTCTTCAGGTGACTTCCAAACCTTCACAAACTCAGTCACTCGGCGATCCACAATTTCCTCTTGGATGCTCTAGACCATGACACCTAACTGTCTGGAAGATGCACAGTCTTCAAAGGTAACAAGTGTCGGATCCACACAGGATCAATCTCTTCAGTGATGCTCAATCACTTTGGGTTTGTAGGTGTTTGGGTTTGGGTTTTCCTCACTTGATGATTTTCGCTCAAAGTCCTCGGAGGCTGGGATGCTCTCAAATGACAAGTGTCAGTTTCTCTCGGAGCAGCCAACCAACTATTGGTTGTACGGGGCGGCTATTTATAGCCTAGGGAGCAGCCCGACATGATAAGACATAAATGCCCTTCAATGATATGACCGTTAGGTGGGAAGATATTTTGGGATAGCTGTCACGTAGCACAGCAACGGTCAGAAATTTGACTATCAAATTCCTCAGGGCTATCATGTTCCTCACTCGTAGGCAATCCGCACTGGAGAATTCCTAACTCCCCAGTCAGAACAAATTCCTCAGAGACCAGAAGAACTTCATCTCTGTAACTGAAGAAATTGACTGCACTCCATGAGATTTCCAATGGCTTCACTCGAAGGGATTGGTAGGTGTAGGATTTTGAGTTGAGCATCACTTGGAAACTTTTCCTTAGTATTTCCTCGACCCCCTTTAACAGTACGGTGTTTCCTATGACTCAAGAAGGAGAAAAAAAGAAACTATGAAAACAAAAGTCTTCATGCTTCATGTTCCTCGAATGAATACCAAGTCTTCACGGTCACACCAATTTCTTCACTTTCAAAGTCTTCAGAATGTGTTCAGAAATCCAAAGTCTTCAGTCGAAGAACTTCATTTTTAGGGGTCGACTTTCTCTATAAATATCAAACTCCTCATAGACTTATAGACCTGTGTACACTCACAGACGCGTCAGTCCCTTAACCTATAAGTCTTCAATACACCAAAATCACTAAGGGGCACTAGATGCACTTACGATCTCCCCCTTTTTGGTGATTGATGACAATATAGGTTAAGTTTTCAACGGGGATAAACATATGAAGTGTAAATACTGATATTGAGGAAGTTGATTGCAAGATATAGAAGAACTCCCCCTGAAGATGTGCATAGTGAGGAATTTGCTTTTGAAGCAATGCACACTTGAAGAGTACAATCATGGAGATCTCCCCTATATCTTGTAATTCATACACGCATTTAACATATAATATGAAGAATTTGAAATGCATGATGAAATATGTTGACTGATTTAATTCAGCATTCGTGCATTAACATATATTAGGAATAAGCATGCAGAAGAACACAGCAAAAGTATCAGACCACCATCGGGGTTTAAGTTTACAACTCGATCCAGCAAAGTCTTCAAAAGAATGAGGGTTGTAACTTAGCAAAAAAACGCCCATATAAAGAGACCAGCTTGAAGACTAACTCAAATTTCTCCCCCTTTGTCATCGAATTACCAAAAGGGTCGAAAAATGAGGACTAATGCCCCCTGAAGAATATCATCACTAAGTCAATGAAGGAGCGCCAGCATTGTTGGGGTCGGTTGTTGAGGTAGGGCCTGCCGCAGTGTTGTCCAAATCTTCATGCTCATCAGTCTCACGCGATGAAGAATATGAGCTGGCTATCAAGGAAGGAACTTTTGGTCTTCTTGCATTTCTTTGTTGTTCGTTGAGACCATTCAAAGTCCTGCTTGAAACCCATTTGCTTCAGATCTTCTTCACCATACAAATGTGACAGAACAGCCCAGGTGCGACCGAAGACTTCATGGAGGTAGTAATAGTTTCTCTTCACTGCATTGTGTGTAGCAGTCATGTTGTGAATAATAGAGCCAAACTGATGCTTAACCCATTTGTGGTTGCAATCGACCTTCTGGTGAAGACTGGGGAGAAGCTCATGATCAGTCATCACCCTTGGAGCTGAGCCTTGAGGATTTTGCTTTGAAGCATTTGCTGCAGAGTCATGAGTGGCAGAGTCATCATTGGTGGAGTAGGATGCAGCTTTGTGGAACAGACCATCCAATGGACGAATGCATTCATCAATAATAGCAGTAGCCTTGCCCTTTTCATCAAATGAGGAAAATGTCCGCTTGAGGACTTCTATTGGGGGCGGGTAACTGACGTGATTCTGAAAATCAGCCTTGTAGTTGAGTGAAGACCTTGTTCTGAGGAATCTCATAATCCAAGGAGCATAACGCTTCAACTCAAACAGAGAGAGTGCAACATTTGCCAGAATCCTCATGAAGAAATCATGGTAGTTGATAGGAATGCCATGTATGATATTGAATAGCAGATTCATCATGATGCCAACAACTTATTCATCATTCGAGTCATGGCCTTTTATTGGAATCAATGTCTTTGACAGAATGCGATAGACAGTTCTAGGCACAAACAACAATTCCTTCACGAGGAATTTGGTCCTTGGGGCTTGACCGGGCTTCAGTGGCTTCATCAACACTTGCATGTAGTGAGCGGTAACTTCAGGTTCATGGTAGATACAACATGCACCTTCAAGGGGAGGACTGACAGGTAGGGCATGAAGCAATTCAGAGGTCGGTGCTTTGAAGTGAGTATTCTCTGTCATACAGTCCAATACCCAAGAGTTCACATCGAAAGCATCTCCTGTGATGTGCAGCGTTGCATAGAACTGAAGAATTAGCTCTTCATTCCAATCAACAATATCAGTGCAAAAGTTGAGCAGTCCAGCATCATGAAGAACACTGAGGACTGGCGTGAAGCAAGGCAGTGATTCCATGTCCACGTGAGGAATATGCTCATGGTCAAAGACTTTGTCTTTGTTGAAAAGCAGTGAAGAATAGAAGTTGGCTTAGCTGGCAGTCCAAAAATGCTTCCTTCTAAGACGAGCAGAGTCATAGGGGTTGTAGTCCGTGAAGAATACATGCTCGTGGAAGAAGTCATCAGCCTTGAATTTTTGCTTATTTGAGAAAGGATCATTTGGCTTGGGCCAAGGAGTGTCAGTTAATTGCATCACAACCTCGGGAATCGCAATCTCAGGATCCATAGGCTGAGGAATTTCAGTTTCTTCTTCAGTGGCAGCCTGGGTTTTCAATTCTTCAGCAGCAATTTCATCGGCACTAGTGGATGGAATCTCTTCACGAATAGACGGAGTGAGGTGTGGTTCTTCAGATCCCATATGAACTTCAGTAGTCATTGGGGACTGAGGAATTAGTTGCAGAGGAGTGAACAAAGAAGAATTGGGGTGCTGACTTTCCTAAAAGTCATCATTCATCACTGGTGTTGTGCTCCCAATGTGCACATCCTCGTCTTCTTCCCTCATTTCTTCAATGCCGGCCTCTTCAGCAGTGAACTGAGGCATGGGCGGTGAGATGATTGGAGTTGAAGGGATATCATCCGCTTCAATTTCTTCGTCCATCTGCTCTGTAGAAGCAGCAGAAGGAACTTCTTCATCCAATCCGCTTGGGATCTCATAATCTTCACCAAAAGGAACAAGTTCCTTTGATGGCATGCTTGAAACTGGAACAACATCAATCGGATTCTCATAAGAACTTGTCAATTTCTTCATCTTCTTTGGAGCTGAAGACTGAGATGAAGTAGATGCTTTCCTTTTCTTCACATCTGCACGCTCCGCAGCCTTGGTCTTCTTCACTTCTGACGCAGAAGAAAGAATTGGACTTGGTGTAGGTGCAGGAGGAGCAGAGGAAATTGGTTCAGTTTCTTCAGGCACAACTGATGCAGTTGCCCTGGCATGATCAGTTTCTTCAGGCACAACGGTTGAAGCTTCAGCTGTCCTGACAGTTTCTTCAGGCGCAACACTAGTGGTTGCCCTAGCAGTTTCATCAGTGGCTGGAATGCAGTCATCAGCCCTGGTACTAGCATTTTCTTCAGCGGCCTGATTGTCATCAGCGGTGCTGGCATTTTCTTCAGTCGGCTGAGCAGACGCTTCAGCTTGAGGAGATTCAGCTTTTGAAGTGAATTTTTTAGCCAACTTCACAAATCTGACTTTGGCTGCAAGCCAGTCTGTGCGGTAGACGTTGAATTCATCACTGAGTCCTTTGATCTCAGTTTGGATAGCCAGAAGTTCATCGGATGTCATATTGACAAAATTTTTCTTCAGATAGCGCTCTTTCTTGTATTATGCTTTCTTCAGCTTCCTGGCCTTCTCAAACTTCCATTTCTCTTCATCTATGAAGGCAGCCAACACATGACTTTGACCAAGAGTGAGGTTCATCTCAGGCAGAGGTGTGTTGGGGTCCTTGTGCCACAAGTCGATGTAGTCGAGGATCAACTTTGGATCCAGTATTAATGGCACATTACTGCCTTTGGCTCTAGCGGCCCTGTGTTGCCTGTCTCTGATGATTTCAGCGAGTTCTTCATCATCAGCTTCATCGTCATCGGACGGTACTTGGAAGGCGACCTGCTTCTTGTGAGGACTTGGTCGAGAACCTCGTCCAGCAGTGGCCTTTGTCTTCAGCAAGGTGGGGCCAGTTGAAGAATTCGGAGGAGCTGAAGAACTTGCAGAGGCTCCTGGGGCAATAGAGATGCCTGTTGTCCTTTGGCATGACGCGAGATGCGCAGGTGTTGAGGATTTGGACGGAGGAGCTAAGGATTTTGGAGGAGCTGGTGCATCATGAGGATTGGTCGTGAGGGCTTTGCAGAACTTGGCCGTGAGGGCATTGCTGAGGAGCTTGGCCGTGAGGGCATTGCTAAGGAGCTTGGACGTGATGGCATTGAAGTTGAAGCACTGGTCTTGTGAGCAGGCTTCTTGGGCATAGCCTTTTTAGGCTTGCTAGCAGAGGCCTCAACACTGGCAGTAGCAGAGTCTTCATTGAATTTCCTCACTGCTTCTTTAGCCATTTTGGCTAGTTTTGCTTGGCTCTTGGCCCATTCATCAGGATAGTCCTCACCGAGCTTGAGGCTAGTGGGATCAGCTTCTTGGCCAAGTGCCAATGGAGGTCTTGGGCATGGAGGGTGAAGAGCGAATTTCTTCATGTACTTGGGTGTAACGTAGCGATATTCCCTCCATTCCCGTGCCCATCTCCTCTCTATCTTCTGTATGCATACCTTGCGCTGATTTTTGGTCTCCTTTCCATGTTTGGCCTCATCAGGTGTGCAATATTCATCATAGATATCCTCAGGGATTTCAAACGCTCTGTTGACTTCTAGTCTCTTACCTCCCTTCTGAGGTTTCTTGCCATCTGCCATTTTCTTCAACTAAGGGTTTTGAACTATTGAGTTCTCTGAAGAGGTATGGAACTTTTCTTCGAGGAACGCTTTTGATCGAAGTCAATACCATTTTCATCAGTGCATAGATGGCCATTTGTGGACATATGGATTTTGACTCCTTTGCAATCTTGCATGTCGGATTTCCTCAGTACATCCTTGAGGTATTTCTCCTGAGATATGAATATGCCATTGCGATGTTGACGAATTTGAAGACCTAAGGAGAATTTCAATTCTCCCATCATATACATTTGATATTTTACACACATCATATAGGCAAATTCATCACTGTAGCATTGGTCAGTACAGCCGAAAATGATATCATCAACATATATTTGGCACACAAACAATTCACCATCATAAGATTTAGTGAAAAGAGTTGGGTCAAGTGAAACGGGTTTGAAGCCTTTCTTCATGAGGAATTCCTTCAAAGTGTCATACCACGCCCGAGGGGCCTGCTTGAGGCCATAGAGGGCCTTATTGAGTCTGAAGACTTTGTTAGGATGCTTTGGATCTTCAAAACCTGGGGGTTGAGCAACATATACTTCTTCCTCAAGCTTACCATTGAGGAATGCACTTTTCACATCCATTTGATATAAGATGATATCATGATGGTTAGCATAAGCAAGTAATATGCGAATAGCCTCAAGTCTAGCAATAGGTGCAAAAGTTCCATCGAAATCAATTCCTTCAACCTGTGTGTAGCCTTGAGCTACAAGTCGTGCCTTATTCCTCACCACAAGTCCATTTTCATCTTGCTTGTTGCGGTAGATCCACTTTGTGCCAATGATATTGTGCTTGCAAGGATCTAGACGTTTGACCAGTTCCCAGATGTTGTTGAGCTCGAACTGATGTAATTCCTCTTGCATAGCTTGAATCCACTCGGGCTCTAGAAATGCTTCATCTACCTTAGTGGGCTCTGTGATAGAGACGAAAACAAAGCGCCCACAAAAGTTAGATAAATGTGAAGCTTTTGAGCATGTGAGAGGACCTGGTGTGTTGATGTCGCTGACAATTTTCTCAATTTGCACTTCATTAGTGACGCGAGGATGAGCTGGTTGATGATGAGGAATTTGATTAGCATTTTCTTCAGCACCATTTTCCTCAGGTGCATCAGCATGACGTTCTTCACATTCTGGAATGACTTCTTCAGCAGATTCTTCGGTAGGAATGACATCCTTTGAAGCCTTGAACTTAATAGATTCCTCAGGAGGTATTTCATCTGTCACAGGAGGTAGGTGCTCTCTTTGTGAGCCATTACTTCCACCGAACCGCACATCTACAGTTTCAACAACCTTGTGGGGATAGGTGTTGAAGACTCTGTAGGTGTGCGAGTCCTTACCATAACCAAGCATAAAACCTTCATGTGCTTTCGTTGCAAATTTAGAACTGTGATGAGGATCTCTAATCCAGCATTTAGCACCGAAGACTTTGAAATAACTCACATTGGGTTTCTTGTCAGTGAGGAGTTCATATGTAGTCTTCTTGAAGAATTTGTGGAGATATACCCTGTTGATGATGTGGCACGCAGTATCAATTGCCTCGGGCCAGAAGTGAGGAGGCGTCTTGTACTCATCAAGCATAGTGCGGGCCATCTCAACAAGAGTCTTGTTCTTGCGCTCCATGACGCCATTCTGCTGAGGAGTATAAGGAGAAGATAACTCATGAGTAATACCAAGTTCATCAAGATAGTCATCAAGACCAGTGTTCTTGAACTCAGTTCCATTATCACTTCTGATGTGCTTGATCTTCACACCAAAGTTGGTTGAAGCCCTCCAAGAAAATCGTTTGAAGACTTCCTGCACTTCAGTTTTGTAAGTGATGATCTGCACCCATGTATATCGAGAATAATCATCAACAATGACAAAGCCATATAAAGATGCAGCATTAGTAAATGTGGCATAGTGAGTAGGGCCAAAGAGATCCATGTGAAGCAATTCAAATGGACGAGTGGTAGTCATGATGGTCTTTGAGGGATGCTTGGCCTTGGTCATCTTTCAGGCTTCACAAGATCCACACAAATGGTCCTTGTGGAATTTGACACCCTCGATGCCAATGACATGCTTCTTCCTCGCGGGCGTGTGCAAGTTCCTCATCCCAGCATGACCAAGTCGTCGATGCCATAGCCATCCTTCTAAAGCTTTTGCAAGTAAACATGTAGCAGGTTGTGGTCCTGTAGAGAAATCAACAATATACATATCTCCTCTCCTAAAGCCTTCGAAAACTTTGGAATTGTTAGCTTCCATGATCACAACACAACGATACTTGCCAAAGACAACAACCATATCAAGATCACAAAGCATTGAGACAGACATGAGGTTGAACCCTAAGGACTTGACAAGCATGACTTTGTCCATGTGTCGATCCTCTGAGATTGCAACCTTACCTAGACCCAATACCTTGCTTTTGCCTTTGTCAGCGTAGGTGATATGCTTCAGATGTGATGGAGATAAAGCAGAGTCCATCAATAAGCTCCTGTCACCAGTCATGTGATTTGTACATCCACTATCAAGGACCCACTCAGTGGATTTGGATTGATCATCCTGCAGATGAATTAGTGCAGCTTACGAACTCATATACTTCATCAATGAAGAATATGGCATCAAATTGATCAGATCAATTCCGTCAAGAAGGAGAACAGGTAGAGTAGTATGAGGACGTGAGAAATGAAAATTCATTTCTTCATGATTAGCTTGCGTCCTTTCAAGCATATTCAGGTCTCCAGCAAATTCTTTAGACGTTTAAGTTCGTCTGGAGACCTGACCTTGCATAAGAGATTAGTTCTTTTTCTTCACCACCCACATATGAAGGGGTGGCAAAGAGTTCATCATTCTGCGAGCTCCATAAGAGAACGGTGGCATAGATGCCAATCCACTTCGTTTCACATAAGAGGAGTTAGGGTAAGAAAAGGAATAAGCAGAGAAATTCTTCGAGGATTTATGAACATAATGATTTGAAGAATAATGCACATATCCATAATCCTTAGATCTTCCCTGCGAAACAGAAGGGTTAGTACGATGATGTTCATATGAGGACTTTGATCCTTTTGAGGAATTTGATCCACGTGAGGAATTTGGTCCGTATGAGGACTTGGATCCATATGAAGAATTTGGTCCATATGAAGAGTTTGATCTGGGGTTCCTATTCTTCACAGGTGGTGTCACGATGACATTCATCTAAAGATTTTCAAGGAACCTTTTGGGAACCCATATTTTATCCATAGGGGAACCGTTCCTGCAGTTAGTGCCAACATATCTAGCAAATACTTCACCATTCTGATTTTTGAACAGTTTATAGTTGGAGTCAAATGACTCGTCAGAAGAACATGAAGATTCACATGTGAAGCCAGATAAAGTAGATGGATCCACTGAAGGTCCCTTTGCAGCAACCCATGAGGTTTTGGGATACTGCTCAAGTTTCCAGTAGGTCCCATCAGCATTGAGTTTCCTCTCAAAGGCAATACCCTCTTTCCTAGGATTCCTGTTGAGGATCTACTTCTTAAGCACAGCACAAAGAGCTAGCCTGATGCCCTTTGAGGCTTTTGTACATGCCTATCACATACAATTCCTTCAGCCCTGCATGGTCAGTGATACTAGCAGCATCCTTAGATGACGAATTAGTGATTGCAGAGACAGTTGAAGAATTTGCAGCAATAGAAGCATTTGAACATTGAGGTGAAGAATTAGCAGATTCATGTTCAATGCACTTCAAACACGGAGGAACAAATTCTTCCTGAGTAGCGCTGATTTGTTGAGCAAGTAATGAATCACGCTCCTTCTGAAGATCTTCATAACTCACTCTTAACTGTTCAAGATCTTGCTTTCTTTGAAGAAATTCATAAGAAAGCTTCTCATGATCAGATAAGAGAGTGTTATGATGACTCTAAAGGTTATCAAACTTGGACTGGACTCCCTGAAGACTTTCAGCCAAAGCTTTAGAATGATCCATTTCTTCACCCAACATATCATCGCTCTCATCAAGCATGTTTTGAACTTTTTCCAAAACTCTTTGTTGTTTAGTGGCAAGGGAAGCAAGTTTGACATAACTGGGTCCAAATTCATCACCAGATTCATCATCACTGGACTCAGATAAGTAGCATTCAGTTACCTTGGCACCTTTTGCTATAAGGCATGGTGAAGAGGATGATGATTCTGGATTGAAAGTCATAGCCTTGCGTGATTCCATGAAATCCTCAAACCATGGTTCATGATTAGATCGATAGCCTTCATAGACCTCAGAGAGTCGGTCCCACATGAGCTTCACATGGCAGAGATGCATAACGTTCCTGAACTGATTTTGTGACAAGCCGGAGCAGATGATGTCCTTCGCCGTGAGGTTGAGTAGTGTGTACTTGCGAATATCATCAGCCTCCGCCATCTTGCATAGGTCAGTAAGACCAATCTCGATGACAGTCCAGAGTTCACTGTTCATCACCATGAGGCGCTTTTTCATCATGGCCTTCCACTTGGGATAATCATGACCGTCAAAGATGGGGCATGTCACAGTCTTCATTTCTGCGGTCGACATAACTAAAACTCCAGGCGGTTAAACCAAAATCACACAGAACAAGGGATTACCTTCCTCTGATACCAATTGAAAGTGCGTTAAGTCGACTAGAGGGGGGTGAATAGGTGATTTTTATGAATTCTTCACTAAGGAATTTCAGAGTGATGAAATTCCTAAGAGAAGAACTACTTGCAACGGAATAAGTACTCAGATGCAAACATAACAGAACATAAGCATGGTCATCATGATGAAATGAAAACAAGCACAGAGTACAGAAAGTGTAAACAGAGCATAAACATGATGAAGACAAACAGACTGAAGAAATTGAACTGAGGAAATTCAGAAAGTCTTCAGTCAAAGTCTTTGAACAGATATGAACAAGCACACAACACAGAAATTAGGAAATACAAGGGTTGAGGAAATAGAACCAGATAGCTTGGTGAAGACAATGATTTAGTAGACCAGTTCCAACTGCTGTGACAGTTGTACGTCTGGTTAGGGCGGCTAGGTATTCAAACCTGAGGACACACAGTCCCGGACACCCAGTCCTGAACACGTAGTTCAAGACACTTAGTCCTCACCGTATTCCCCTCGAGCTAAGGTCACACAGACCTCGCCGAATCACTCATGGTAAGTCTTCGGGTGACTTCCAAACCTTCACAAACTCAGTCACTCGGCGATCCACAATTTCCTCTTGGATGCTCTAGACCATGACGCCTAACCATCTGGAAGATGCACAGTATTCAAAGGTAACAAGCATCGGATCCACGCAGGATCACTCTCTTCAGTGATGCTCAATCACTTTGGGTTTGTAGGTGTTTGGGTTTGGGTTTTCCTCACTTGATGATTTTCGCTCAAAGTCCTCAGAGGATGGGGTGCTCTCAAATGACAAGTGTCAGTTTCTCTCGGAGCAGCCAACCAGCTAGTGGTTGTAAGGCGGCTATTTATAGCCTAGGGAGCAGCCCAACATGATAAGACATAAATGCCCTTCAATGATATGACCATTAGGTGGGAAGATATTTTGGGACAGCTGGCGCGTAGCACAGCAACGGTCGGAAATTTGACTATCAAATTCCTCAGGGCTATCATGTTCCTCACTTGTAGGCAATCCGCACTGGCGAATTCCTAACTCCTCAGTCAGAACAAATTCCTCAGACACCAGAAGAACTTCATCTCTGTCACTGAAGAAATTGACTGCACTGCATGAGATTTCCAATGGCTTCACTCGAAGGGATTGGTAGGTGTAGGATTTTGAGTTGAGCATCACTTGGAAACTTTTCCTTAGTATTTCCTCGACCCCCTTTAACAGTACGGTGTTTCCTATGACTCAAGAAGGAGAAAAAAGAAACTACGAAAACAAAAGTCTTCACGCTTCATGTTCCTCGAATGAATACCAAGTCTTCACGATCACACCAATTTCTTCACTTTCAAAGTCTTCAGTCAAAGAACTTCATTTTTAGGGGTCGAATTTCTCTGTAAATGTCAAACTCCTCATAGACTTATAGACCTGTGTACACTCACAAACACATCAGTCCCTTAACCTATAAGTCTTCAATACACGAAAATCACTAAGGGTCACTAGATGCACTTACAGGATGCACACCCACTTAGTTTCTTTTGTTGAGCTTTCATACACTTATAGCTCTAGTGCATCTGTTGCATGGCAATCCCTACTCACTCACGTTGATATCTATTCATGGGCATCTCCATTGCCCATTGATACGCCTAGTTGATGTGAGACTATCTTCTTCTTTGTGTCTTCTCCACAACCACCATCATGTTCCACCTATAGTGCTATGTCCATGGCTCGCGCTCATATATTGCGTGAAGATTGAAAAAGTTTGAGAACATCAAAAGTATGAAACAATTGCTTGGCTTGTCATCGGGGTTGTGCATGATTTAAATACTTTGTGTGATGAAGATAGAGCATAGCCATACTATATGATTTTGTAGGGGTAACTTTCTTTGGCCATGTTATTTTGGGAAGACATGATTGGTTTGTTAGTATGCTTGAAGTATTATTATTTTTATGTCAATATTAAACTTTTGTCTTGAATCTTTTGGATCTGAACATTCATGCCACAATAAAGAAAATTACGTTGAGAATTATGCTAGGTAGCATTCCACATCAAAAATTCTATTTTTATCATTTACCTACTCGAGGACGACTAGGAATTAAGCTTGGGGATGCTTGATACGTCTCCAACGCATCTATATTTTTTGATTATTCCATGCTATTATATTATCTGTTTTGGATGTTTAATGGGCTTTAATATACCTTTTTATATTATTTTTGGGACTAACCTATTAACCAAAGGCCCAGTGCAAATTGTTGTTTTTTTTGCCTATTTCAGTGTTTCACAGAAAAGGAATATCAAACGGAATCCAAATGGAATGAAACCTTCAGGAGAGTTATTTTTGGAACAAACATGATCCAGGAGACTTGGAGTGGACGTCAAGAAAGAAGCGAGGAAGCCACGAGGCAGGAGGGCGCGCCTAGGGGGGTTGGCGTGCCCCCACCCTCATGGGCCCCTCGCAGCTCCACCGACGTACTTCTTCCTCCTATATATACCCATATACCCCGAAAATATCCAGGAGCACCACGAAACCCTATTTCCACCGCCGCAACCCTCTGTACCCGTGAGATCCCATCTAGGGGCCTTTTCCAGCGCTCCGCCAGAGGGGGAATCGAACACGAAGGGCTTCTACATCAACACCATAGCCTCTCCGATGATGTGTGAGTAGTTTATCACAGACCTTCGAGTCCATAGTTATTAGCTAGATGGATTCTTCTCTCTCTTTGGATCTCAATACAAAGTTCTCCTCGATTCTCTTGGAGATCTATTCGATGTAATTTTTTTGTGGTGTGTTTGTCGAGATCCGTTGAATTGTGGGTTTATGATCAAGATTATCTATGAACAATATTTGATTCTTCTCTGAATTCTTTTATGCATGATTTAAATATCTTTGCAAGTCTCTTCGAATTATCAGTTTGGTTTGGCCTACTAGATTGATCTTTCTTGCAATGGGAGAAGTGCTTAGCTTTGGGTTCAATCTTGCGGTGTCCTTTCCCAGTGACAGCAGGGGCAGCAAGGCACGTATTGTATTGTTGCCATCGAGGATAAAAAGATGGGGTTTATATCATATTGCTTGAGTTTATCCCTCTACATCATGTCATCTTGCCTAATGTGTTACTCTGTTCTTATGAACTTAATACTCTAGATGCATGCTGGATAGCGGTCGATGTGTGGAGTAATAGTAGTAGACGCAGAATCGTTTCGGACTACTTGTCACGGATGTGATACCTATATACATGATCATGCCTAGAAATTCTCATAATTATTCCCTTTTCTATCAATTGCTCGACAGTAATTTGTTCACCCACCGTAGAATCTGCTATCTTGAGAGAAGCCACTAGTGAAACCTATGGCCCCCGGGTCTATCTTCCATCATATTATTTTCATATCTATTTGCTATTTCTATCGTAGTTTATTTTGCAATCTTTACTTTCCAATCTATATCATAAAAATACCAAAAATATTTATCTTATTATCTCTATCAGATCTCACTTTCGTAAGTGACCGTGAAGGGATTGACAACCCTTTATCGCGTTGGTTGCGAGGTTCTTGTTTGTTTGTGCAGGTACTAGGCGACTTGCGTGTTACCTCCTACTGGATTGATACCTTGGTTCTCAAAACTGAGAGAAATACTTACACTACTATGCTGCATCACCCTTTCCTCTTCAAGGGAAAACCAATGCATGCTCAAGAGGTAGCAATGCATCTAGAGGGGGGTGGCGGCCAAGGGGGGAGACTTGCCCCCCAAGCAGGTGGGAGGCGCCCCCACCCCCTAGGGTTTCCAACCCTAGGCGCCTTGGGCCCTTGGGGGTGCACCAGCCCACGAATGGGCTGGTCCCCACCCATATTCAACTCACTAAGCCCTCCGGGGCAGGTGGCCCTACCCGATGGACCCCCGGACACCTTTCTGTGATCCCGGTACAATACTGATATCCCCCGAAACTTTCCAACAACTGAAACTAGACGTCCCATATATAAATCTTCACCTCTTGACCATTCTGGAACTCATGTGACATTCGGGATCTCATCCAGGACTCCGAACAACCTTCGGTAACCACATACAATTTCCCATTACAACTCTAGCGTCACCGAACCTTAAGTGTGTAGACCCTACGGGTTCGGGAACCATGCAGACATGACCGAGACATCTCTCTGGCCAATAACCAATAGCAGGATCTGGATACTCATATTGGCTCCCACATGTTCCATGATGATCTCATTAGATGAACCAAGATGTTGGGGATTCAATCAATCCCGTATACAATTCCCTTTGTCCATCGGTATGTTACTTGCCCGAGATTCGATCGTCGGTATCCCTATACCTTCTTTAATCTCATTACCGGCAAGTCTCTTTACTCGTTTCGTAACACATGATCCCGTGGCTAACTCCTTAGTCACATTGAGGTCATTATGATGATGCATTACCGAGTGGGCCCAGAGATACCTCTTCGTCATATGGAGTGACAAATCCCAGTCTCGATTCGTGCCAACCCAACAGAAACTTTCGGAGATACATGTAGTGCACCTTTATGGTCACCCAGTTACGTTGTGACGTTTGATACACCCAAAGCATTCCTACGGCATCTGGGAGTTGCACAATCTCATGGTCTAAGGAAATGATACTTGACATTAGAAAAGCTCTAGCAAACGAACTACAAGATCTTGTGCTATGCTTAGGATTGGGTCTCGTCCATCACATCATTCTTCTAATGATGTGATCCCGTTATCAACGACATCCAATATCCATGGTCAGGAAACCACAACCATCTATTGATCAACGAGCTAGTCAACTAGAGGCTCACTAGGGACACGTTGTGATTTATGTATTCACACATGTATTCACTACAAAAAAATACACTTTCGTGATGATACGTGTTTGTCATAGTAGGTCATGTTTTTTGTCATGCATGTACATCCATGATGATTTTATGATAGAATCAAGATAGTCATACCTGTGCTGTCGTAGAAGTGTTCCATGACATTACCAAAATTATCATCACAGAAGTGTGCACTTCCATGACGATAAATCGTGCGTCACAGAAGTGCTTTCGTCAAGGGTGACCGACACATGGCATCCACCGTAACGGAACGCCGTTAAGCTATTGGGTTGGGTTTTGGATCCGATAACCCGTTAACAGCCCCGACCAATGGGGATTTTCCACGTGTAAAATCATCATTGGCTGGAGGAATCACGTGTCGGCTCATCGTTGGGACAGATGTCATCCACTCATTGGACAGAAGGCGCCTATGATACGTCGACATGTGGCACGGCCCAACAGAGGCCCATTCCTGTGAAAAGGCTGGCCCGTTTGACTTGGTTAAAAGGTGGCGGGCCGGCCCATGGAAAGCCTGTTAACGGCATGTTCGCATATATCCCATTTACAGCCCGCTAACCCAAGGCCCGTTACGCCCTATCCGAATTAGGCCCAGTAGCATCATCTGGGCCATCCAATATGATTCCAGCTCGTTTTCACTTCTGGCCCATGTATGGCCCATGACGTCTTTCGGCCCATATGAGGCCCTATGTAACTCTTGGCCTATTAACGGCCCATGGTGAAACTGGCCCGTAATGAACAGTGTATCACTTTACACCCATTAACGGCCCATGGTGAAACTGGCCCGTAATGAACAGTGTATCACTTTATACCCATTAACGGCCCGTTATTCCGTTGGGCCGTTTCCAGCCCATGTTATCTTTCGGCCTTCTCAGAGCCAATTTATTCTTGGGCTCATTTCCAGCATTCGTTTACTTACGGCCCGTTACTGTCATTTTCTGCTTGTGGGCCAAATTCAGCCCGTGGTTACAGTCGGCCCGTTTGTGGTCCGTTAATACGCTGGGCCATTTTCATAGCGTCATCAAATACGGCCTATTAATGATGGCCCGTTATGGTCGGCCCACGAATGGACGATTCCAACTCTAGCCCATTTACGGCCATAATGCGGCCTGTTATTGGCCCATGTTTGGCCAATCGATCATATGGCCCGTATAAGGCCCATTGATGATACGGCCCGTAGAAGGCCCATTGTTTCTACGGCCCGTAGAAGGCCCATTGTTTCTACGGCCCGTAGAAGGCCCACTGTTTCTATGGCCCGTAGGAGGCCCAGTGTCACTACAGTAAATATTAGTCCATGGTTATTGTGGCCTAGTTTTAAAAAATAGGTTATTGCAGCCACTAGCAAACCGTGGAAAAAGAACTGCACTGACTACAAGCAAACAAATAAACAAGACAACAAGGAAATAAATAAGCAAGCAACTTAATGGTAGGCTATCACGGCTATTACACATATTACATCCACTGGGCATCAAAGTTCGCCACCAGTGCAAATATAGGGAACAAAGCAGCATATAAACGCCGTAGCAAAACAAGTCCAGAACTGAAACCACTTCAGAAGAGTTCAAGAAACAATATCCTGGGTACCCATAATGCTGGCAAGATGCTTAGCAAGCTTATTAACTTTCTCTTGTTTGGCGCTTAAATCCTCCAGCGCTTGTTGTTGCACAAGAAAGTACGCATCTGAATTTTGCAGGGACTTCCTCAGTCCTTCGATTTCTTGCCGCAGCACAGCTGACTGATGCCTTTCAGCTTGTAGTTGAGACTGAAGAAGCCAAAGTGATTCAGGCAGCGAGTTCGAAGAGCTTGTGCCAGCGGTACTGGCCAGTAACTCGAACACTACATCAACGCAGGACTATGGGGTTTTCTCACTGTCTACAAGATTGTTTTTATCACCTTTCTAGGAGACCAACAGGGTTGTCTCACTATCTTGAACCTTATATGCATACTTTCTCTACCATTGCATAATGAGGTGCTCTTCTCCAATATTCTATTTGCATACTACAAGAGAAACAAGCAGACACATCATAGTTTTAGCTTGTAGTATACGAAACTCATTTTGGTAAACCGGTTCAGTAGTAAGGTGGACAGGATAACAACATGAAACAAACATATATCTATGTACTATGGTCACTGTATTGTCCATATCATTCTAGTTTATGTTCCCTAATCAAGATAGAGACCAAGATAGAGACACAGTTCAACTCATATATTTTTAAGACACAGCAGCATAGACAGAATATAAGTGTGAGAAACTACACAGCATTGGCAGCACTTGTAATGTGCATCACATGAGAACATAACTATTTATACAACTTAAACTAAAATGAACATAGAGCAAGAAGTTAGAATAGCAATCCAGTTAAAGAAATAGGTTTAAAACATACCTGTTGCGCCATTGGAGTTTCAATTGGATCCTTCAAATTCGAAAGTAGTTGGTATGAGTAAATACAGTGATGCAACAGCAAAGGAGTATGGACCATAGCTACGGAATCTGACCTGAGAACAGTTGCTCTTCTGCTTTAAACGTGGAGTTTGGGTTAGCTGTGGTGGTCTTCGTGCTTTGGGCACTGCAGTAGCTTTACAAACTGCTCGTGTGGGGGTACTCTGTGGTGGACATGGTGCTTTGTCAACTATAAGTGGGTTACTATCCGCTAGGGTTGCGGTTAGATGGGTTGTAGCTGGTTCTCTACCCAACGGTGTAAGTGTGCAATCTGGAAGAGTCTCGATTATGTGTGGTGGGGCTAGTTTGTGGGCCAGTACAACCATGGTTCTATCTGCATCGACGGGTAGCACTATCTTTTGTGAAGAATGGGTTTTTGCTCCCTTAGATACTTCCATCACCCCCTCCAATTCAAATGGCTGATAAACAAGAAAAGAAATTGAACGTATAGACATTGTATGATAGACAGATGTGGTAATTCACATATATGTTGTCTAACCAAACAGGACAGCATGCCACAATTTCACATATATGATGCCTAACTAAACAGGATAGCATGACACAGTTTCGGATATATGATGGATAACTTAACAGGATATAATGGCGTAATTCAACATATGATGAGTACCTAGACAGGATGACATGACAAAACTATATGATGTCTTTCTAAAATAGGTTGGGATGAAATAATTCACATACATGTTGTCTAAGTATACAGGATGGCATGATATAATTGACATAATTGATTCATATACTAAGCAGCTGGCACTCGCATGTATGATCTCTAAACTAAGCAGATAGAATTCAATATTGTGCATATGATGTCTAAACTAAGCAATGCAAGACACCATATGCATCATATGAGAAATATAAACATTGCAACTTAGAGCATACACCTCAGGTGGGATATAGGATTGGTCATCTATCTCTGAATCCTCCTCTAAGGAGCTCCCTGTAACCATCGAGATATATGCTTCAACATGTACCATTTCCTGCTTTGAAGACCTTGTTTTCACTCTAGATTTTTCCATAACCGGCTCAAATGGCTGATACACATGAAGAGTAGTTCAATATACACAGATTGTCGACAAATGGAATACGTAATGAAAAAAAAGATGGCATGAGCTAATTCACATATATGATGCATGGCTCCATGGCGGTGCATAATTCACATATATGATAACTGGCTGAAAAACATGGCATTGCATAATTCACATATCTGATATAGAAAGCAAATAGGAGGCATTCACACAAAGCATGTCTAATCTAAGCAGATGGCATGGCAATGCAAGACACCATATGAATGATATGAGCAATATAACCCAGCCAAGTTAGAGCATGCACCTCGGGGGGGGGGGGGATATGACTGGTCATCTCTCTCTCAATCCTCCTCTGAGGAGCTATCTGTAACCAGCAAGAAATCTGCATCAACGAGTATCACTGACTACTCGGAAGACCTTGTTTTCACTCCAGATTTTCCCATGACCGACTCAAATGGCTGATGCACAGGAAGAGTAGATGAATGTATAAACATTGTTGACAAATGGAATACATTATGGAAAAAAATATGGCACGATACAATTCACATATACGATGACTGGCTAAACAGGATGGCATTGCATGATTCACGTATATGATGCCTGGCTAAAGAAGATGGCATTGCATAATTCTCATATACTCCCTCTGTTCCTAAATATTTGTCTTTTTAGAGATTTCAAATGGACTACCACATACGGATGTATATAGACATATTTTAGAGTGTAGATTCACTCATTTTGTTCCGTATGTAGTCACTTGTTGAAATCTCTAAAAAGACAAATATTTAGGAATGGTGGGAGTATGATATAGAAACCAAACAGGTGGCATTCACACAAAGCAAATATAAACTAAGCTGATGACATATAAGATGTATAATGTAAGCAATGCAAGGCGACATATGCATGATATGACCAACATCAGCATGCCAGGTTAGAGCAAACACCTCAGGTGGTAAACAGGCGTGGTCAGCTCCTTCTGAATCTCCATCTGAACAGTTATCTTCCTCTGGAATACACTATGGAAATGCAGGAGGGGGGGCACTTCGCCCACCATGGAGCGGCGTCTGCATGACATTATATTCGCACGCAATGGTCTTCTCTTTTTCTCTACATGTTCAGTACGATTGTGTACAATATCTGACATGCATAATAAAAAAAATAGTTAGATTTTGTAAGGCCTAAGGGGTGCATGCAAAAATCAAGACTGATGGTAGCAAACGCGTGGATGGATCCTAAACTAATGATAGCAGGTAGATTATAGCTTCAGTTTAAAAAGATAGACAATGGATCATCTATTGTTTGTTGCCCACCCAACATGAACCACATAGAAGACCCTGGATGAACCAGATAGTAGACGGATACTATTCGTTGCTGGCTCGATATGAGACCCATGGGCAATTCAAAACTCAAGATTGAACGATAAAGTAGCAGGTAATAATAACCGATGTATAACGTAAGCAAACATGAAAGACTGGGACCTCTCTTCCGGAATTGTGTAGTCCTCAAGTTCATCTGCTCAGTCGATGATGGTAATGCAGTTGGCATGGCTGCCGGCAACGGGGAAGATGATCTAAGGCGGCGAAAGGAAGTCTGCAGGGGGGATCTCTACTGCAGTGAACGCTTTTGTCGATGGTGCACCTCAGGTGGGGTGGATGACGGCACGGCAGGAGCAGGACATAACACACAGAGTTTTCTTTGACGCCTATCTGAAAATGAAGTAAATCTGTAAGGGCTCCTTAAAATTGGAGGATTCTATAAATGCATGGACAGGAAAAACACAGGAATAGGATAGGAATGCACGTGCAAAACAGAGCATTTGGAAACATAGGATTTCAGTCAACCTGGGTGTTTGGCTCACATGAATTGGAAGAACAGAGGAATGGAGAAACAAAGTGATGCGACGAGTGTACAACCTCTTTGGCATAGCCTTGTGGACCTCAGCATCATTGGGTTGGACGTGGAGGATGGTGATGATGCTGGTGTGACTATCGGAGGCGGGGAAGAAGATCTGAGGCCTCTGGAAACGGCGCCGAGGGTACTGCTCCGCTGTGATGGACGGTTCCGTCATTGGAGCAGCTCCGCTAAGGTGTACGGCGACGAGGCTGAAGAATGACAAGACAGACAACATTAATCTAAAGTGGGACCCTAATATCATCTGCAATAGATGATGTAAAATACATCATCAAAAAGTGCTAGATGTAAAACGCATCAGCCGCGCCACGACCGCTCCGACAAATGCTGTAAGTACTGTTCACTCTGAACTTAACTGAAGAAAATGAACTTCACAGTCGAAACTGAATTTTACTATCGAAACTGATTGAACTAGTAACAGAGCATTGCAATAGATGTTTAGGGCGTTCGAGCACTAGTAGCAGAGAAGCAGTGATCTAAATCAGCAGAAGCTCGAGTAGGGAACACACTAGCAGAGAGCAAGTCATGCAGTAGCACCGCGAGCGAGTGCTAAAGCAGCAACTCCTATAGCTGCCGGAGGTCGTGCAGCAGCAGTAGCGCAAGCGAGAGCAAGAGCAGAGCAGGAGCACGAACGAAAGCAGGAGCAGTGCAGCAGCGTGACCGACAGCAAGAACAGAGCCGCAGCGCGAGCGAGAGCCGGAGCAGCTACAGCTAGTGCCGTTGTGGAAGTCGCCACCAAGGAAGCAACGACATGGGAGAGAGACGTCGTGGATGATGTGGCCGGCGACGGTGCCATCGATGGAGACACGCCATGTCTGCTTGGTATCGAGCACCGGCAGCCCCGTGAGATCGAATAAAAGATAAAATGCAGCGGTGAGTGCAGAACCTCCTTGGTGGCGCCGAGTTGGCATCGGCTTCATCGGATGAATTTGTGAGGGTGCTGCGGTTCCGGTGGGGCAGGTCAAGACGGCGCTGTGGGGATTGAGGTGGCGTGATAGACGAGGCGAATGTCGGGGCAGCTCCTTGGAGGTGGAGGATGGGGCGGCTGATCTGGCGGGACGACAAGATCGACAACGGATCCTCATCCGGTGCGGTGGATGAGGGACGGCGAGCTGTCGCGGTGGACGACGTAGTCGGGGAAGAGTCTCCAGCTGGGCGGCGGTCGGGAGGCCAACAGAGGAGCATGGGGTTTCGCGGGTTTTGGCGGCCTCAGTGTACGAATGGGGGTGAAGGGGGAGGGGGAGCCAAGCTTAGGGACGCGCTTGTCTGAAATGTAGGGTAAGTTACCAGCGTACCACCACCGGTTTTGACACCGCGACGTGGAGCTTAATTTCCGGCTGAGGGGTAGAAGGGGGATTTCGCGTGTCTGGGCTGCGGGAGCGATTTCGGATGAGGAGGGAGTTCTCGCGCGCGTCCAAATTTCGGGATAACAAGGTGCGGCGCGGGTTGAAGAAGCGGGAGTTTCAAAGCAGGTGGGACAAAAGATACTCGAGCTTGAAAATTTCGGGATGACAAGGTGCGGATTCCTTGTTCGGCAGAACAAACTTAACGTGTAAAAAAACAATTCATACAAGACACAAGAGAGTCATGTCCCCTTTTACTATATTTCTATAGATGCCATTGAAAAAACTACAAGAAAAATGTAAAGAAATCGGGAGAACAAGATTACCCTGCACAGTACCAAATCGATTCACACTTCCCTCAACAACAAACAAACAAATCAATTCCCACCAAAGAAAGAGTAATGTCCCTTTTTATATGATTACAGATGCCATGATCTCGAATTTCAATTTTTGAATACACGTTATGTTGAATTCGAATATATCGCTAGGTGACCTTGTGGTTTATAATTGGTGTAGTCGTACATTTTGATCTTCCATCATATATGAACATTTTACTCCACCATGTGAACATATATATTGTCGTCTACCATATGGACTAAATTTGAATCAATTTTCCTTATTTGAATACAATTTTTGTCAAGTTATACAATAATTTAAATATTATCTTGATAACAAAAAACATACATATAGCAGTAATCATATTTCACTATGAACTGCATGTACCATACGCTCTCCAATTCAAATATTTGTATCCATTTTATGTTGAATTCAAATCATAGTACATTATTGGTCTAGGTAGCGAGATGTTTGGGATAATCTAAACCTTGTTTTTGGCTGAATTGGGACAAGTTTTGGTATAAGCCTCTTGCAAAACTGGAGATTCTCTCAACAAGCCTCGTGGTTCCGAGAGGAAACGTGTCACCTTTGTGTGCGAAACGATATACGCTGCCTCCCCACTGATTTTATTTACAGAGGCAACATAGAACTATATGAGTGCCCTGTTAAATTTTGGAATTATTTCGGGTTCATTTGGCCTTTTTATACATTAATTGAGTTTCTGGACTTTTAATGTGCATAATCTAAATATGAATTGCATGCACATGCTCCGGTGCACCAAAGTGGGTTGAAAAATCACATGTGTGTCCTTGGTTGAATTTCTAGGTCCCATGGAAGAAATGAGAATGAAATTCAAACATCTGGGCATCATGACTCGACCGAGAACATCGAGAAACTTTGATTTTAAATTCATGTAAATCCAAAACTCGCCTGGAAATCATGAAACTTGGCATGGTGTCATGTCATGGCACTAACACGTTGTGGTAAAAAAAATTGGGCCGATTTGGAAGCTCGTGGTTCTAAGAGGGAACATGCCACCTTTGAGTGTGAAACGATATACGCTGCCCCCCTTGAGTTTCTTAACAAAGGCAACATAGAACTACATTAGTGCCCTGTTAAATTTTGGAATTATTTCGGGTTCGTTTGCCGTTTTTATACATTAATTGAGTTTTTGGTCATTTAATGTGCATAAGTCAAACTTGAACTACAAGCACATGCTCTCGTGCACCGAAGTTGGTTGAAAAAACACATTTGTGTCCTCGAGTAAATTTCTAGGTCCCATGCAAGAAATGAGAATAAAATTAAAATATCTGGGCATCGTGGCTCGGCCGAGAACATTGAGAAACTTGGTTTTAAAATTCTTGTAAATCCAAAACACGTCTGCAAATCATGAAACTTGGCATGGATGTCATGTCATGGTACTACCATGTTGGGGTAAAAAAAATTGGCCGAATAGGAACAGATTTTGGTATAAGCTTCTTGCAAACCGAAGCTTCTCTCAAGAAGGCTCATGGTTCTGAGAGGGAACGTGCCACCTTTGAGTGCGAAACGATATACGTTGTCCCCCTTGAGTTTATTTACAAAGGCAACATAGAACTACATGAGTGCCCTGTTAAATTTTGGAATTATTCCGGCTTCATTTGGCCTTATTTACACATTAATTGAGTTTTTGGTCATTTAATGTGCATAATTCAAATTTTAACTACAAGCACATGCTCCCGTGCACCAAAGTTGGTTGAAAAATCACATTTGTGTCCTCGGGTGAATTTCTACTCCCTCCTTCCATCTATATAGGTCCTAATGCGTTTTTCGAGGCTAACTTTGACCAAACGTTAGAGCAATAATATATGGCATGCAACTTACACAAAGCATACCTTCAAATTTGTATGTCAAAGGAGCTTCCAATAATATAATTTTCATAGTATACATCTCATGTGCTATTAATCTTGTCAATAGTCAAAGGCTATCATGAAAAACACATTAGGCCCTATATAGATGGAAGGAGGGAGTAGGTCCCATGCAAAAAATGAGAATAAAATTCAAACATCTGGGCATCGTGGCTCGGTCGAGAACATTGAGAAACTTGGTTTTAAAATCATGAAACTTGGCATGGTGTCATGTCATGGTAGTACCATGCCGTGGTAAAAAAATTGGCCGAATAGGAACAAATTTTGGTATAAGCTTCTTGCAAATTGGAGCTTCTCTCAAGAAGGCTCGTTGTTCTGGGAGGGAACGTGTCACCTTTGTGTGCATAATTCAAATTTGAAATACAAGCACATGTTCCAGTGCACCAAAGTTGGTTGAAAAATCACATGTGTGTCCTCGGGTAAATTTCTAGGTTCCATGCAAGAAATGGGAATGAAATTCAAAATTCTGGGCGTCGTGGCTGGGTTGGAAACATTGAGAAACTTAATTTTTTAATTCTTGTAAATCCAAAACACGCATGAAAATAATGAAACTTGGCTTGGTGCCATGACATGGCATCAACTGCTGTGGTAAATTTGCAGTCCGATTTGCGAAGGTGCACACATTAACAATCAACAAAGTTATTTTGGAACAAGTGTTGTCACACTACAATCGGAAACACAAGTATTATTGAAACCGTGGGCGTTCTACTTACTAGTACCATTTATGTGCCGCCATGCGTCCCCATTTTTTATTAGCTAGGAGGCGCCGTGCAGGGTAGCTATTTGAGTACGAGAGGCGTGCGATCAGACCCCTGCGTGTGCTTATCGGGAGGAGAGCCCTTTGACCTCCATCAACCGTCCACCTCTCTCCCAAGGTCTCCATTAATGGCGCCCGAGCCTCTGTTTAATGGTGTGGCTATGTCTCACTCGACTGAGATTTAAGAGAGAAAAAAATCTGAAAGCACGGATCTTGATGTAAGGTCCGACGGACCTATATAGCATCTACTACGACTTATAGCAAGACCATCTCTCGACTTGAACAGGTTTGCAATTCAATATAGCGTGGTACTAATACGCTCCTAAGTGGGAAACCATTTAGGTTGTGATCGGTGTGAACAGGTTTGCAATTCAATATAGCGTGGTACTAATACGCTCCTAAGTGGGAAACCGTTTAGGTTGTGATCGGTGTGAACAAGTTTGCAATTCAATATAGCGTGGAGTAATTTGCAATTCAAATTTTAATTTTTCCATTTTATAAGGCTCAATTTGGTTGTTCCCCAACACATGTCCGGTCACACTTCTGGCACTGCCGCTGGTTCCCAGGGCGCTCGACGCGGCAGTCCGCGCAGGCCAGGTGCCCTCCCTTGCACTACAGAAATCAATCAAACAGCACATCAATCAAGAAACCTGCACCTTGCTCAATCAGCCGAACGGACGAGGTGTATATGAACCTCATACACTAGAGGCGTCAAGGGGCGGAGGCACAAGGGGCAGTGGAGCACAGTGAGGTCCATCGAGACCTTAGGGAGCTTCATCGTCAGGTCATGTTCGGTCTGCATGATCTCGCCCTCCTCGTGCACAAACATCTCTTGACTTGGGCCAGGGTATTACAAAGCTTTACCGTCACATATTTTATACTACTTCAAGGTGCATTAAATCAACACATGCAAGTACTCCCTCTGGTCCTTTTTACTCCGCACATTAGCTTTGTCTGGAATCAAAGTTTGCTAAGTTTGACCAAATTTATATTAAAAAATATTAACATCTATAACATCTAATAAATATAATATGAAAATATATTTCGAGATGGATCTAATAATAAATATGTTGTTATGTGAATGTTAATAATTTTTTGTATAAATTTGGACAAAGTTGGATGACATTGACTTCAGACAAACCTAATATGCAGAGTAAAAAGGACCGGAGGGAGTATCAAAAGGAGAGTCACGGCATGCATGCATGTGTTGTAATTAATGCCTCAGTAAACACAAATTATTGAAATATATCGAGTGCAGTGCTTTGATGTGTCGCGTCAACTCGTACATCAACGAGAAGTTTGATTATCCTCTCCCTCGCGGACTTAACTGCAGCTGCCTTTGGCTGTATTACAGGTTGGCCACACACCTGTCGGGCCCACCTGTCATACACGCAAAGGCAGTAGCGTCCCTCTCTCTCCCATGAGCGTGGTGGCTGGCAAGACTAGGAGAAGCTTTCGCTACACGCTCTCCTTCCCGCACGCGGTGGACATGCAGCAGTTCAATCGGTGTCAGATGGCCAGAAGCGTACTGTAGTACTCTGATACGTCTCTGTCGTATCTACTTTTCCATACACTTTTGCCCTTGTTTTGGACTCTAACTTGTATGATTTGAATGGAACTAACCCGGACTGACGCTGTTTTCAGCAGAATTACCATGATGTTGTTTTATGTTCAGAAAACAAAAGTTCTCGGAATGACCTGAAACTCCATGGAATATCTTACAATAAATAATAATAAATCCTCGCCAAAGATGAAGACCAGGGGGCCCACACCCTTGTCACGAGGGTGGGGGGCGCCCCCCCCCCTAGGGCGCGCCCCCCTACCTCGTGGGCCCCCTGGAGACCTCCCGACTCCAACTCCAACTCTATATAACTGCTTTCGGGGAGAAAAAAATAGGAGAGAAGATTTCATCGCGTTTTATGATACGGAGCCGCCGCCAAGCCCTAAAACCTCTCGGGAGGGCTGATCTGGAGTCCGTTCGGGGCTCCGAAGATGGGGATTCGTCGATGTCGTCATCATCAACCGTCCTCCATCACCAATTTCATGATGCTCACCGTCGTGCGTGAGTAATTCCATCGTAGGCTTGCTGGACGGTGATGGGTTGGATGAGATTTATCATGTAATCGAGTTAGTTTTGTTAGGGTTTGATCCCTAGTATCCACTATGTTTTGAGATTGATGTTGCTATGACTTTGCTATGCTTAATTCTTGTCACTAGGGCCCGAGTGCCATGATTTCAGATCTGAACCTATTATGTTTTCATCAATATATGAGAGTTCTTGATCCTATCTTGCAAGTCTATAGTCACCTATTATGTGTTATGATCCGTTAACCCCGAAGTGACAATAATCGGGATACTTACCGGTGATGACCATAGTTTGAGGAGTTCATGTATTCACTATGTGCTAATGCTTTGTTCCGGTTCTCTATTAAAAGGAGGCCTTAATATCCCTTAGTTTCCATTAGGACCCCGCTGCCACGGGAGGGTAGGACAAAAGATGTCATGCAAGTTCTTTTCCATAAGCACGTATGACTATATTTGGAATACATGCCTACATTACATTGACAAATTGGAGCTAGTTCTGTGTCACCCTATGTTATGATTGTTACATGATGAACCACATCCGGCATAATTATCCATCATTGGTCCGATGCCTATGACACTACTAGGGAAAAGCTTATAGGCAGACACTTACTAGTAGCGCGGGTTTATAACCCTCGCTATTGCTACTTACTAGTAGCGCGGGTTTTTACCCCTCACCACTACTAAGTTGATACTAGTAGCGCGCTACTACTAAGCGGTCTCTACCATGCCCTCCCATGACATGCCATAGTAGTAGCGAGGAGTAGTAGCGTGGTTTTATACCCCTCGCTACTACTAAGTACGAGGTAGGTGAAATCCCCATATCCTCGGCCGAATCCCTCCTCTCTCCCTCACTTTTCCCCTATCTCACTTTCCTCCTCTCTCCCTCGTACTCCAGCGGTGGCCGCCGCTGGTACACTCTGCTTTCTTCCTCCCTCCCTCTCTGAGATCCCTCCGGTGGGAGGTCGCCAGAGCTCCTCGCCGCTGCCAAGATGCGGAAGCACGACCTCGGCATCCTCCTCCTCACCGCCTTCGCCATCTTCTTCTCGCTCTAGGTCAGCCCTCCTCCTCCACCACCTCCCCCCCTCTCCGATTCGATCCGGAACCGTAGCTGACCCTTCCCCCTCCTCCTCTGACAGCACGAGGGCCGCCGCGAGGTGCTACTCCCCACGCACGACGCCAAGATCCAGGTCCTCCAGCTCCCGGCCAATGCTGGGCTGGCCTCCGCGGCCTCCACGAGGAGCGTGTCATGGCCGCTCCCTGCTCCCGGCCAACGTGCGTGTCGCCGCCGGCCGCCGCCCCATCGCCATGGACGTCGGCGTCGTCGAACGAACCATTGACACCGTTGACAGCATGCACAGGGTCTAGATTTTTTTTGGTTTTTCAAATTAATAGTAGTAGCGCGGGTCACAGACATGCACTACAGATAGTTAGTAGTAGTAGCGTGGGATGCACCGCGCTACTACTACTAGTTAGTTGTAGCGCCGTAGTAGTAGCGCAAGCACCCGCGCTACTACTAGCTTTTAACCCGCGCTACTACTAGGCTTTTTCCTAGTAGTGTGAGCTTTCCATATACTGGTTTACACTTATTTACTTTCCCGTTGCTATTGTTACAATCACTACAAAATACCAAAAACATTACTTTGCTTTCGTTACTCTTTTGTTACCGTTACCATCACTATCATATTACTTTGCTACTAAACACTTTGCTGCATATACTAAGTTTCCAGGTGTGGTTGAATTGACAACTCAGCTGCTAATACTTGAGAATATTCTTTGGCTCCCCTTGTGTCGAATCAATAAATTTGGGTTGAATACTCTACCCTCGAAAGCTGTTGCGATCCCCTATACTTGTGGGTTATCAAGACTAATTTCTGGCGCCGTTGCCGAGGAGCATAGCTCTATTCTTTGAGTCACTTGGGATTTATATCTGCTGGACTCTATGAAGAACTTGAAAGACACTAAGACAACAGTTAATCCCTCAACTACGAGGGGAGGTAAGGAACTACCATCTAGCTCTACACTTGATTCACCTTCTGTTTTGAGTAAGCTTGCGACACCTACACCTGCTTCTGCTATTCGTTCTGATATGTTGCATGTTATTGATGATGCTACTTCTACTATACATGATACTTATGATGAAACTACCTCTATGCCTGATACTACTATGCCACTAAGTGATTTTCTCGAGGAACGACTTGCTAGGGCTAGAGAGATTGAAAATATTGAATCTGATTATGATGATGAAAGTGATGATGAAGAATCACTTGTTATTCCTGAGGGTTATTTATTTGATCAAGAAGCTTCTTTAGCTATTTTAGCTTGCAAAGATAGATATGAACTCAAAAGGTTATTAGCTAAATGGAATAAGCAATCTCTAAATGCTAGGATGAAACCTGACCCTGCTTTTGCTACTTCAACTATATTTGTTACTGATAAGGATTATGAATTCTCTGTTGATCCTGATATAATTACTTTGGTTTAATTTGATCCTTTTCATGGCTATGAATCTGAAACTGTTGTGGCACATCTTACTAAATTAAATGATATAGCCACCCTATTCACTAATGATGAGAAATCTCGCTACTCATTAAAGGGTGATGCTAAGATATGGTTTAATTCTCTTGATCCTGGTTGTGTGCGTAGTCCCCAGGATATGATTTACTACTTCTCTGCTAAATATTTCCCTGCTCATAAGAAACAAGCTGCTTTAAAGGAAATATACAACTTTGTGCAAATTAAAGAAGAGAGTCTCCCACAAGCTTGGGGGAGGCTTCTCAAGTTACTTAATGCTTTGCCTGATCATCCTCTTAAGAAAAATGAAATACTTGATATCTTTTATAATGGACTAACTGATGCTTCCAGAGATTACCTGGATAGTTGTGTTGGTTCTCTTTTCAGGGAAAGAACACCGGATGAAGCTGAAATCTTATTGAATAATATGTTGACAAATGAAAATAATTGGGCACCTCCTGAGCCAGCTTCTGCTCCAATTAATGATCCTATTCCTAAACCAACTCCGAAGAAGAGAGGTGTTCTATATCTCAGTCCCGAAGATATGCAAGAGGCAAAGAAATCTATCAAAGAAAAAGGTATTAAAGTAGAAGATGTTAAGAATTTACCTCCTATTGAAGAAATACATGGTCTTAATTTACCGCCTATTGAAGCAACATATGATCTTAATCCTTTATTTATTGAAGAACCTCCAGACCTCGATAACCCGACACAGGTAGTAAAGGTAAATTCTCTCTATAGATATGATAAAGCTGTAATCCCATTTACTAAAATTGCTAGCCCATGCTTAGATGAGTTTGATAAATTTATGGCTAAGAAAGAAGACTTCAATGCTTATTTTGGTAGACAATTAAAATACAATTCAAATATGCTTGGACACTTGGGTGATTATATGGCCAATGTCAAAGGTGAACTTAAACTTATTAGTAAACATGCTTCCATGGTTACCACTCAAGTAGAACAAGTACTTAAAGCTCAAAAGGAATTGCTCAATGAGATGAATAGTAAGAAAAATAATTATGATGCTAAAGTGGCTACTAGAACTGGTAGAATGACTCAGGAAACTTTGTATCCTGAAGGCCACCCTAAGAGAATTGAGCAAGATTCTCAGAGAAATAAAATTGATGCACCTAGTTCTTCTAAAAGGAAGAAAAAGAAAAATGATAGAACTGTGCAAACTTCTAGTGAACCTATTGCTGAACCACCTGATAATCCAAATGATATCTCTATGTCTGATGCTGAAACACAATCTGGCAATGAACATGAACCTAATAAAAATGTTAATGATGATGTTCATAATGATGCTCAACCTAGTAATGATAATGATGTAGAAATTGAACCTGTTGTTGATCTTGATAACCCACAATCGAAGAATCAACGTTATGATAAGAAAGACTTTATTGCTAGGAAACATGGCAAAGAAAGAGAACCTTGGGTTCAGAAACCCATTGTCGGTGTCAAAACCGGCGGATCTCAGGTAGGGGGTCCCGAACTGTGCGTCTAGGCCGGATGGTAACAGGAGGCAAGGGACACGAAGTTTTACTCAGGTTCGGTCCCTCTCGATGGAGGTAAAACCCTACGTCCTGCTTGATTAATATTGATGATATGGGTAGTACAAGAGTAGATCTACCACGAGATCAGAGAGGCCAAACCCTAGAAGCTAGCCTATGGTATGATTGTTGATGTGTATGTTGTCCTACGGACTAAAACCCTCCAGTTTATATAGACACCGGATAGGGTTAGGGTTACATAGAGTCGGTTACAATGGTAGGAGATCTGAATATCCGTATCGCCAAGCTTGCCTTCCACGCCAAGGAAAGTCCCTTCCGGACACGGGACGAAGTCTTCAATCTTGTATCTTCATAGTCCAGGAGTCCGACTGAAGGTATAGTTCGGCTATCCGAACACCCCTAATCCAGGACTCCCTCAGTAGCCCCTGAACCAGGCTTCAATGACGATGAGTCCGGCACGCAAATTGTCTTCGGCATTGCAAGGCGGGTTCCTCCTCCAAGTACTTCATAGAAGATTTTGAACACAAAGATAGTGTCCGGCTCTCCAAAATAAGTTTCCACATATTGCCATAGAGAGAATAATATTTACACAAATCTAATCTGCTGACGTGCTCCATAGTGTGACATCACACCACGGCCAAGCTTTTATTCGAACCGTTTTACTGTCCCATCTTAGCGCGTTATGCGAGGCGGTTTCCTTGGCACGTCTTGTTAAAGCAGAGATCGTGTCCCCTTATTCCGGGATTCTCATCAATACGGGCGTGGGTAACCCAACCGCGCCATTGATTACGGCGCTTGGAGATAAGCGAGTTTCACCAGGCTGGTGGGGACACGTATTCGCATCCACCCATATAAGGGGATAAGGATCCACCTTTTTACCCACACCTTCTTCCTCCTTTGCCTATCCATTCTTGTGCACCCGAGCTCCAGTGCCCAAGTCCGCACTACCACCTCAACCTTCTCCAGTCATGTCCGGAGCGGGAGGCAAGTGGATGGTCTCCTCCGTCATGGAGGGACACATCAAAAAGCTGAGGAAGGCCGGATATCTGGCTAGCGACATCGCGCACCGGCTTCCCGAAAAGGGGCAGCTCATCCCCACTCCTAGGCCCCATGAGAGGGTGGTATTCCTCCCCCATTTCCTCCGCGGACTGGGCTTCCCTCTGCATCCATTTGTTCGGGGGCTCATGTTCTACTACGGCCTGGATTTCCACGATCTGGCCCCGAACTTCGTCCTCAACATCTCGGCGTTCATCGTCGTGTGCGAGGCGTTCCTCCGCATCCGCCCCCATTTCGGCCTATGGCTTAAGACTTTCAACGTCAAGCCAAAGGTGGTGCGCGGCAGCCAGGCGGAGTGCGGTGTTGCCATGGTTGGCAAGATGGCCAACGTCCTGTGGCTCGAGGGCTCCTTTGTGGAGACCCTGAAGGGGTGCAATCATGGTGGTTTTACGTCACCGAGCCGCGCGACGCTGAATGGGTCGCACCCCCTGAGTTTTGATCCGGCCCCACTACGCGGCTCACGTCCTGGAAGGAGACGGGCCTGTCGTGGGGTAACCAAAAGGAGGTGACCGGACTGCAAACATGCATCCAATCCCTGGTGAACAATAGCTCAGGCTTGTCAATGTAGTCTAGGTTATGCTCATCCGCCTGATCCTCCCGTGTCAACGACGGGCCTTCAATCTATGGGAGTTCGACCCGGCGCAGCATCAAACTCTAAACAGGCTCTTCGACACGACGTACGAAGATGCCTGGAGGATGCTTTCCAAGGGCGCCGAGGCTCCCGCATCCGCTACCGAGGATCGCGGATTCAGCGCGCAGCGTCACGCGCTCGCGGTAAGCTGTTTTTTCCTTTTACAGGGTATCAGTTTTCCATAGTTTGACTTTATGCGGGATCTAAACTCCCTTACCTTTGACAGGATTGGCAGGCGAAGTCCGGACGGATCGACTGTCCGGCGCCTTTGCCCGAAGGCCCAGCGGACGCTCAATTGGCGAAGCTGCTGGCTCCGGCACCCTATGTGGTGCCGGAGAAGAAGGCCGCAAAAAAGGCCGCGGGGACTCGAAAGAGTGCCCGGCGCCTGGAGGTGTCGGATTCGCCATCCGATGAATCCGCGAATCCAAGACGCACTCCCCCCAGAAGACGAGGAGGAAGAAGAGACCCCTCCCCCTCCAGCGGGGGAAGGGAAGAAAAGGAAGGCCGCTCCAACTGGGGAGGCAGAAGGGTCCAAGAAGGGGAAAACCCTTTCTCCGGATTACTCCACCGATGCCGACGATGGAGAGGAGTGGGCGCCCAGGGCCAAGCCCCTGGCGAGATCGTAAGTATCCGGATACCAAAGTAATTCATAGTCTTCATTTATTGCACAGCTTTCCCTTATGTCGAATGTGTTTATGCAGCCCACCCAAAGACCGGCTCGACGCGTCGTCGAGTGGCTCACTGGACTCGTCGGACGTGAACTCACTTCCAACGGCTTCCTCCCCCCGCCCTACGGACGACACCAAAGTGTTGTCCCAACAGGTTCCAATCCGGGAGGAGGTGGTCCTGGAGGCGCCGTGAGGCGACCTCTCGGACTCCAGGAGTAAGGGGGATGAAACCCCCCAGGGCTCCAAGTCCGGCCCTAGGCCGGACACCGCTCTGGAACCTTCAAAGGTTCCAGAGTCCGGCGGGGGACCTCCTTCCAAGAGGAGCAAGCCCACCGTGTCGGTGACCTCCGTCCATCCGGAGGCGCCGGACAATATGTTGGAGGTGCTCCAAGGCGCCTCCATCGACGAGGGGCACCGCACTATTATGAGTGCGGTGATCCAGAAGGTTCAGTCCGCCAAGAGCGGACTGGCTGAGGCTTGTACAAGCCTTTTAACAGGCTTTGAGGTAAGTAAAGAAAGTGTAAATAATAGTACCGCATAGACAGTAGCCCCTGATGCTCTGTTTGGCGTTCAGGAAGAAAGGCCGAATAGAGGATCAAATAGAATTCGCAGGAGTCTAACAAAAATGAGTCAATATGCATGTGCAGGCTACCCTGCTTGCGTCCGCCGCACTGACTGCGGAAGTGGACACGCTAAAGCAGGACCTCGAAAGGTCCGAGCAAGAGCTCGAGCATGCCAAGAAGCAGCTCGAGGACAATGAAGGTAAGAAATACCTTGTTAAAAATATATATATAAAAAAGGTGCAATTGCAAAAAATGATAGGATTATCGTGGCTATTGTAGGGGCCACGTCTGAGGTGGCGACCCTTAAGCAAGCGCTGGACGAGGCCGAGAAGAGTTCGGCTTCAGAGCGCACCGAGCGGGAGAAGTATGAGGCCAAGGTTGGCAAGGTGCGGCAAGAGCTCCAGGCTCTCATGGAAAAACATGAGAGTTTGGAGCGTGCCTCGAAGACGCAAGCGTCCGAGCTTGCGGTGGCTATTGAAAATGCCAAATCTGCCAAGGTCGAATCCCAGAAGACCCTCCAGGAGTTGGATGAGGTGAAGAAGATAGCGGCGGGTAAGGCATTCTTTATGCAGAGTAAACACATAAACGTGAGTTCTCCAGGAGCGTTCGCAGATCTCCCCCGGAGTGTGTCCGATGCCGCCGCATTATATTGAGCCGAGGAGGGCCGCTCGACGGAGAAGGTGTTCTGGTCTCAGTATGCTGAGGCCGGACACCCCGTGCCCCTGAGCGACATGCTGAAGCAACTGGTCGAGCTCCACAAGGTGGCCGAACAGGCCATGAAGGGCCTCATAGTTCGGCTGCGGCCTGGAGAGGCTCTGCCTGGGAGCTATTTCGGGTTGGTGCGGCGGCTGGTGGAGGCCTGTCCAAGGCTTGAAGACATCAAGCGCTCCGTCTGCATTGAAGGTGCCCGTAGGGCCCTTGCCCGTGCTAAGGTGCACTGGGGCAAGCTGGATGTGGAGAAGCTTGTGAAGGACGGGCCACCGCCTGGGAAAGAGCATCGCAAGCCCGAGAATTATTATAAGGATGTTCTGAAGGGTGCCCGCCTTGTTGCGGATGAATGTACCAAGGATGTATTTTTTGAGTAAAACCCGCTTGTGTTATCCTGTGCGCTGAAAACTTGTTCATATGCGCTAAGCAATGCTGCTTGAATTTAAAATATTACCTTCTGTGCGGCTGTTTATCAATACTGAGAGATGGCAAGTCGTCGGCTTCTGCCCCCTTGCCGCTAGTGCTGGGGTGTTCAGGGATAAACCTGGGCGCTCTTTTTCCCATATTTGGGTCCTTCAAGGGAGGCGCTCAGCCCAACGAACGAGGCAATCGGACTATAATGCGTGAACACTCTCACTTAGCCATAGAATTCTATAATTTTAAATTTCGGCAAAGCCCCTAGTATTCGGAAGACCGAGTTCGGGGCGCTATCCATGCCTTGGACGGACAGAGTCGACTCCTCGCCCTAAGCGGAATAAGTCTTTAGGGACTCGAAAAAACCTCTCGAACAGCGACCAGCTCTCGCTTCATCATGACAGTCAGTTTTAGCTTTCTCCACTGAGGTGCTCGGCCCAGCTCAACTGAGGCACAATCGCAGTGGTTCTCCTAGTGCTACCTTAGCCGATATAGCGGAACGTAAGGCACCAAAACATAGGAGCCGGGCAAACCCAACTATTGACCGAAGACATGATTCGGAGCCAATGCATATAGTGCTATAAGTTCGGGGTGCCGCACTTGTGAAAGTGTTCGGACTTCTCACACCATATTGAGGGGTACTAAAGCCCCTGGCGTATTTTGGCCGTACCAACGTGTACGGGTGCAACATGTCATTAAGGAACATATAAAAAAAGGTAATGCCAAAAAATAGACAAAAGCTATGCATTGTTTATTAAAATAGTTGCGATCAAAGCAGAACGATACAAGTAATGCGATAAACGAAAAGTTGGACTATTTAACATGTCTGCTCCAGGGGCAAGCTGCGGAATAGTATGCGAAATAGGTATACTGCTCGTGATAGAGACCACCTGGGATTTCCGTAATGCGGCATGGCTTGTCTGCTTCCCTGGTCCTTGCATCATTTGTGCGGCAATTGAACTGCCGAACAGGCCTTCCAAAGAGTAGAGTCCTGGAAGTAAGAGAAAAGTAAAAAAAATCGGCAGCCCCTGGTGCGGTTTAAGCCGTGTTTTGGGCGTGCCGTGATGGTGCCCCTCCACCTATGCCCATGGTATTTCCAGAGCGTAGTTATGGACGCGAAGTACTGGCGTCGCCTTTTTGCGAGGGTTGGGGTTGGGGTCGCATTGCTACGCCTGCTCGGAACGTGCCAGGCGGTCTTGTTGTAGGTTACTCTGGGCGCGCTTGACGGTGTCCGGACGTTTAATGGCCGGACTAGAGAACTGCCTGGAGAGGCTGCTTTGTACTTCCGCTGCAAGGGCCGCCATGTGCTCCTCCGTTCGGAGGGAGCGTTCGGTGTTTCCATTGATCGTAATTACTCCACGAGGGCCTGGCATCTTGAGCTTAAGGTATGCGTAGTGCGGTACCGCATTGAATTTGGCGAATGCGGTTCGCCCGAGCAGTGCGTGATAGCCACTGCGAAACGGGACTATGTCGAGATTAACTCCTCGCTTCGAAAATTATCCGGAGATCCGAAGACCACTTCAAGTGTGACTGAGCCTATGCAGTTGGCCTCTACACCTGGTATTACGCCTTTAAAGGTCGTTTTGGTGGGCTTAATCCTCGAGGGATCTATGCCCATTTTCCAAACTGTATCCTGGTAAAGCAGGTTCAGGCTGTTGCCACCGTCCATAAGGACTCTAGTGAGATGAAATCCGTCAATAATTGGGTCTAGAACCAATGCGGCGAATCCGCCATGACGGATGCTAGTGGGATGGTCCCTTCGATCAAAGGTGATCGAGCAGGTGGACCATGGGTTGAACTTTGGGGCGACTGGCTCTATCGCGTATACGTCCCTTAACGCATGCTTCCGCTCCCTTTTGGGGACATGGGTTGCGTATATCATGTTCACCGTTCGCACTTGTGGGGGAAAACCCTTCTATCCACTGTTGTTCGGCGGCCGGGGCTCCTCGTCGTCATCGCTATGCAGCCCGTTGTCCTCATTGTCGGCGCTTAACTTGCCTGCCTGCTTGAACACCCAACAATCCCTGTTGGTGTGATTGGCCAGCTTTTCGGGGGTGCCATGTATTTGGCACAAGCGGTCGAGTATTCGGTCCAAGCTGGACGGGCCCCTAGGATTCCTTTTGAATGGCTTCTTCCGCTGACCGGATTTAGAGCCTCTGAATCCGACATTAACTGTCGTATCCTCAGCATTGTCGCCGTTAATGCGGCGCTTCTGCTTGTTGCGACGCGAGCTGCCACTAGTGTCCTTGGTGTCCGAACTACCAGGGTTCTTGGTCATATTATTGCTACGAGTGAGCCAGCTGTCTTCTCCCGCGCAAAAGTGGGTCATGAGTGTCGTGAGTGCTGCCATAGATTTCGGCTTTTCCTGTCCGAGGTGCCGGGCCAGCCACTCATCACGGATATTGTGCTTGAAGGCTGCTAGGGCCTCAGCGTCCGGACAGTCGACTATTTGATTTTTCTTTGTTAGGAACCATGTCCAGAATTGTCTGGCCGATTCCTCTGGCTGCTGGATTACGTGACTTAGGTCATCGGCGTCTGGGGGTCGCACATAAGTTCCCTGGAAATTGTCAAGGAATGCGGCTTCCAGGTCCTCCCAACAACTGATTGATCATGTTGGCAAGCTGTTGAGCCAATGCCGAGCTGGTCCTTTAAGCTTGAGTGGGAGGTATTTGATGGCGTGAAAATCGTCGCCGCAGGCCATGTGGATATGAAGGAGATAATCCTCGATCCATACCGCAGGGTCTGTTGTGCCATCATATGATTCGATGTTTACGGGTTTGAAACCCTCGGGGATTTGGTGATCCATTATTTCGTCTATAAAGCACAGTGGGTATGCGGCGCCTCTGTACTGGGCGATATCATGACGTAGCTCCGATGAGATTTGTCTATTGTGTTCGGCCCTGCCGAATTTGTGGCCGGCGTGACGGTTACCGTCTCGAGCCGTGGGGTGCCCACGCGATCCGTAGATCAATCGTGTTTGCCTTGCCTTGTCCTCCAACATGTCTCGTAAGTCCGGCGCATATTCCCGTGCCTTGGTACGGGGTGCGGCTTGAGTGGAGGGCCGGGAGGCCTCTCTGTCGCGGCCACGAGGTGGCCGGTCGGCCGCATCAAGTGCTTCCTCCTCTAATTGGGGTAGCAATCTGCGCTTTGGGTATCTCTTGGAGGGGCGTTCGAGTTTATGCTCTTCGGCCGCAAGGACTTCAGTCCATCTGTCAACTAGCAAATCTTGATCAGCTCTGAGCTGTTGCTATTTTTTCTTGAGGCTTCTTGCCATGGCCATAAGCCTGCGTTGGAAACGCTTTTGCTCAACGGGATCCTCTGGCATGACGAATTTGTCGTCGTCGAGGCTTGCCTCGTCTTCGGAGGGAGGCATATAATTATCGTCCTCGACCTCTTTGTCTGCCGCTCTCTCATGAGGGCTGGCTTCTCCATCCTCCTATGCTAAACCTTGCTAGAGGGGGTTTTCTTCGGCACTCTCCGGAGTATTATTATCTCCCGTGCTGGAATCACCGTTTTTGTGTTGGCGGGATTTTGAGCGGCGGCGCTGACGTCGGCGCTTGGGCTGTTTCTTGGAGGGGTCATCCTCTGCTGTTCTGTCGCCCTCTCCCTCTTTTGGGGTGTCCACCATGTATATGTCATATGATGAGGTGGCTTTCTAGGGCCTAGTAGGCGCTGGTTCTTCATCATCTCCTTCATCGGCATCCATACCGTTGATGTCTTCGGAGTCGAAGTCGGGCATGTCGGTTAAGTCGTCGACAGTGGCTACAAAGTGGGTGGTGGGTGGGTTTTGAATTTCTTCATCGTCCGTACCCCAACCTTGCTGATCGTAGTCCGGCCAGGGCTCTCCTGATAAAGAGAGAGACTTTAGTGACTTCAGGATATCGCCGAAAGGTGAGTGCTGAAAGATGTCTGCGGCAGTGAACTCCATGATTGGTGCCCAATCGGATTCGACTGGCAGGGGCGCAGAGAGTTCGGAGTCCGGAGAGGAGTCCGGCTCCTTGGAGTCACGAGCCTCGCAGAGTACGGGGCTGGTGTTCGGCTCAATCGCCGTTTGGATCACAGCCCCCGAGGTGGCGTCCAACCGCCCATCCTCGATCGGCGCGGTCGGCTCCGAATTAAGGGTCGGAGCCGATGCAGGTGCGGCCTCTAGGGCACTGTTCAGCGGCAGAGCTAGATCATGCTCGTCGTGACAGTGTGGCGCGCTCGGCAGTGGTTCGAATCTGTCGAGGATCAAATCCCCGTGGATGTCAGCCGTGTAGTTTAAACTTACGAATCTGACCTGACGGCCAGGGGCGTAGCTTTCGATCTGCTCTAGATGGCCAAGTGAATTGGCCCGCAGTGCGAAGCCGCCAAAGACGAAGATCTGTCCGGGGAGGAAGGTCTCACCCTGGACTGCATCGCCATTGATGATCGTAGGAGCCATGGGGCCTGACGGCGACAGCGCAGAGGAACTCTCAATGAAAGCACCAATGTCGGTGTCAAAACCGGCGGATCTCGGGTAGGGGGTCCCGAACTGTGCGTCTAGGCCGGATGGTAACAGGAGGCAAGGGACACGAAGTTTTACCCAGGTTCGGGCCCTCTCGAACTGTGCGTCTAGGCCGGATGGTAACAGGAGGCAAGGGACACGAAGTTTTACCCAGGTTCGGGCCCTCTCGATGGAGGTAAAACCCTACGTCCTGCTTGATTAATATTGATGATATGGGTAGTACAAGAGTAGATCTACCACGAGATCAGAGAGGCCAAACCCTAGAAGCTAGCCTATGGTATGATTGTTGATGTGTATGTTGTCCTACGGACTAAAACCCTCCGGTTTATATAGACATCGGATAGGGTTAGGGTTACATAGAGTCGGTTACAATGGTAGGAGATCTGAATATCCGTATCGCCAAGCTTGCCTTCCATGCCAAGGAAAGTCCCTTCCGGACACGGGACGAAGTCTTCAATCTTGTATCTTCATACTCCAGGAGTCCGGCTGAAGGTATAGTTCGGCTATCCGAACACCCCTAATCCAGGACTCCCTCACCCATGCCTTTTCCTCCCAAACCATCCAAGAAAAAGGATGATGAGGATTTTGAGCGCTTTGCTGAAATGATTAGACATATCTTTTTGCGTATGCGATTGACTGATATGCTCAAAATGAACCCTTATGCTAAGTACATGAAAGATATTGTTACAAATAAAAGAAAGATACCAGAAGCTGAAATTTCCACCATGCTTGCTAATTATACTTTTAAGGGTGGAATACCAAAGAAACTTGGAGATCCATGAGTACCTACTATACCATGCTCCATTAAAAGAAACTATGTTAAAATTGATTTATGTGATCTTGGAGCCGGTGTTAGTGTTATGCCTCTCTCTTTATATTGTAGACTTGACTAGAATAAGTTGACACCTACTGAAATATCTTTGCAAATGGCTGATAAATCAACTGCTATACATGTCGGTATTTGTGAGGATGTGCCTGTTGTAGTTGCAAATGTTACTATTTTAACGGACTTTGTTATTCTTGATATTCCCGAGGACGATAGTATGTCTATTATTCTTGGAAGACCTTTTCTTAATACTGCAGGGGCTGTTATTGATTGCAACAAAGGCAATGTCAGTTTTCATGTTAATGGTAATGAGCATACGGTACACTTTCCGAGGAAACAACCTCAAGTTCATAGTATCAATTCTATCGGAAAAATTCCATCGATTATATTTGGAGGTTTTGAATTTCCTCTTCCTACTGTCAAGAAGAAATATGATATACTTATTATTGGGGATGTGCATATCCCCGTTGAGGTAACCTAGTGTTATTCGAAATTTCTCCGATTTCATGTTAATCGGAATGAGTTTGTTAACAAGACTTGATCAACCTTGTTAGTGGATTCCTTTTGACGAGCATGAGATGGATGAAACTAGAAGCACAACCTTGTGTACCCTCTCTATACTTTCTGTTATTTAGTTGAAATAAAGTAAAAATAAATAATTTTCTGTCTATTATCTGATTATCCGTGCAATATAAAAATACCTCGAAAATAAAAGTTATCCAAATGCCCTGGAAATTAAATATGATTTTTTCTAGAATATTTGAGGATTTATGGAACAGAGTACACACCAGGGGGGCCAACCACCTTGCCACGAGGGTGGAGGGTGCGCCCACCCCACTAGGGCGCGCCCCCTGCCTCGTGGGCCCATGGTGGCCCTCCTCCACTTATTCTTGCACCCATCCTCTTCTTCTTCCTCCCACAAACACGAAAAACCAACTCAAACCCGAGTCCAAGCTCACTTTGCTGCCATTTTCGATCTCCTTGCTCAAAGCACCTCTCACAAAACTGCTTGGGGAGATTGTTCCTTGGTATGTGACACCTCCATTGGTCCAATTAGTTTTTGTTCTAGTACTTTATTCATTGCAAATTTTTGCTGCTTAGGTACCCTATTCTTGAGCTTGCATGTCAAATTTATATGGTCAAAAGTAGTTTTGATGCATGATATAGGCCCTAGGCACTTGTAGGAGTGGTTGCTACCAATATTATTGAGTTTGGTTTACTTTTACTTTGAAGTTACTAAAAATTTCAGAATTTTTCAGAAAATGATGAGGAGATTACTGAGGGGCTCATCGAGCCAAAGCTCGAAGGAAAAGGCATCGAAGCCTAAGTATAATTTGCCGTGCACCGCAGAGGTTCGGGAGTGTGAATGGCCTTCCGAGGATTTCTTGAGAGCAGCCGGGATTTATGAAGATTTTCATGAATTGGCTCATAATGCAGGCCTCACCGCTTTCCTCCACGACCAATGCAATCAGTATCTCTTACTCACAAATACCTTTGTGCAAAAATTTAATTTTCATTCTAGGAACTCACCACCTACGGTGGAGTTTCATTTATATGATGAGCATAAGGAGATGTCACTTTATGATTTCTGTCGGATTTGTTTAGTCCCTTTTGGGGGCAAGACAGAAGAACCACATCATGATGATGTGGAGGGGTTTATTGAAACTATCACTGTAGGAGAAACTATGAAGGTTTCTGATGCACGAATCACTAGCATACATTTTCCTGTTTACGTTACTTTGCATTATTTGCTAGTCATTGCTTAATTGGACGCGGAAACTATGGAAACCTTAGTATCCCTAATATAATTATTCTGCTCCACGGTTTATACAGTGATAACACTTTTAGTATGGGCGGTATTATTGCTAAATGGTTAAGTCTGAACCGTACAAAGGGCCTCATCTTTGGAGGCATCTATGCTACACGCCTAGCTGCACATTTTAACATACCTATTAGGCATGCTGAGAAGGAAGAAAAAGTGATGCCTCGTGTTTATCTAGATTATAAAAGTATGGTGGCACATGATTTTATTATTAAGAATAGGGCAGGAGAGCTTAAATATCAATTGTTCTTTAATAAACATCATCCTGAGACTATTACCTTGCCTGCTCCTTTGTTTGATTTGACTGTAGGCACGTACCTTGTTCCGTTGACGGCTATTCACGCCTACAGAACCCTGCACCAGCCGAGGAGCCAGAACCAGAACCACAATTTGATCCTTCACGACAGTCTAACTATCAGTAGGATCCGGAGATGATTGCCAGCCAGTGGCAATCGGAGCCTTCTTCTTCCTCATCACAGTACGACCCCAACAACTATTATTATGGATATCAGCCAGGCCAGCTGTGTCCCTTAGGCTAAAAGCCTAAGCTTGGGGGAGTGCGTATTTCTCACCGACATTACATTTATGTTCACACACACTCATTGCTAGATGTCGGTGCTCATACTTTTTCATTGTATCATCCATGCTAGTTTATTTCCTTTTATGCTTTCTTCTTGTGTGTTTAATAAACCTTAAGAAAAAACCAAAAAAATAGTTGTAGCTTTTAATTAATTTACTTTCCATGCTTGTAGTAGTTATTAAAAAGAAAACCCAAAAATATTTCATGTTCTTCTTTTGCTTGTTGGGAGCTTTCCCTTGTAAATAGTTTTATTTCTTTTCTTTCTTTGGGGGTAGATAGGAGAAGACCATAATTAAATTGTTGAAGTGGCTCTTATATGCTTTATTGTTGATTTAACCAAGAGCCCACATTGCTTTGTCTTCTCCTGTTTATTGAATGCTCGCAGATTCCAGCTTAGTCCAATGCACGTGCACTCTTATTATTATTCACATCATTCGGTTGTGCAAGTGAAAGGCAATTATGATGATATATGATGGACTGACTGAGATGAGAAAAGCTGGTATGAACTCGACCTCTTTTGTTTTTGTAAATATGATGAGTTCATCGTTCTTGATTCAGCCTGTTATGAATAAACATGTTCGCAATGACAATTAGAGATCATAGTTGCTTGTGCCATGCTTGATTAGCTATGAGTTATAATGGTTTACCTTGCGTGCCAACATGCTATTAAAATGGTTATGATGTGGTATGATGAGGTGGTATCCTCCTTTGAATGATTTAAGTGACTTGACTTGGCACATGTTCACGCATGTAGTTGAAACAAATCAACATAGCCTTCACGATATTTATGTTCATGGTGGATTATAGCCTACTCATGCTTGCATCCAATGTTTATTAATTTTAATGCATGTACATGGCTGTTGTCGCTCTCTAGTTGGTCGCTTCCCAGTCTTTTGCTAGCCTTCACCTGTACTAAGCGGGAATACTACTTGTGCATCCAATCCCTTAAACCCCAAAGTTATTCCAAATGAGTCCACTATACCTTCCTATATGCGGTATCTACCTGCCGTTCCAAATAAATTTGTATGTGCCAAACTCTAAACCTTCAAATAATCATCCTGTTTTGTATGCTCGAATAGCTCATGTATCAACTAGGGCTGCCTTTATCTTCCATGCTAGGCGGGTTATTCTCAAGAGGAGTGGACTCCGCTCCACACTCACAAGAAAATGGCTGGTCACCAGGATGCACAGTCCCATGCTTTATGCAAACTAAATCAAAAATAATTGCAAAACAAAACTCCCCTTGGGACCTGATGTATGTTGGAGGCACTCGTTGTTTCGAGCAAGCCATGGATTGATGTTTGTTGGTGGAGGGGGGGTATAAACTTTACCATTCTGTTTGGGAACCGCCTATAATGTGTGTAGCATGGAAGATATCGCCATCTCTTGGTTGTTATGTTGACAATGGAAGTATACCACTCAAAATATTATTCATCTCTATTTCAAAACCGAGCTCTGGCACCTCTACAAATCCCTGCCTCCCTCTGCGAAGGGCCTATCTATTTACTTTTATGCTGAGTCATCACCCTCTTATTAAAAAGCACCAGTTGGAGAGCACCGCTGTCATTTGCATTCATTACTGTTTATTTATATTGGGTGTGACTATGATTGGATCTCTTTTACCATGAATTACAATGTCTAGTCAGTCCTTGATCTTTAAAGGTGCTCTGCATTTATGTTTCGCGGTCTCAGAAAGGGCTAGCGAGATACCATCTTGTTATATCATATTATGATTGTTTTGAGAAAGTGTTGTCATCCGAGATTTATTATTATGGCTTGCTAGTTGATTATGCTATTCATATGGGTAATCATGAGACCTGAGAATTAGTGCAAATATGGTTAGTTATAATCTTTGCTGAAAACTAGAATGCTAGCTTGACATATTTACAACAAGAAGAGCAAACAGAGTTTGTAAAAGTTTTTCTTTATTTCTTTCGGTTTGTCAACTGAATTGCTTGAGGACAAGCAAGGGTTTAAGCTTGGGGGAGTTGATACGTCTCCGTCATATCTACTTTTCCAAACACTTTTGCCCTTGTTTTGGAGTCTAACTTGTATGATTTGAATGGAACTAACCCGGACGACGCTGTTTTTAGTAGAATTGCCATGATGTTGTTTTATGTGCAGAAAACAAAAGTTCTCGGAATGACCTGAAACTCCACGGAATATCTAACAATAAATAATAAAAAATCCTCGCCAAAGATGAAGACCAGGGGGCCCACACCCTTGCCACGAGGGTGGGCCCCCCCCTAGGGCGCGCCCCCCTACCTCGTGGGCCCCCTGGAGACCTCCCGACTCCAACTCCAACTCTATATAACTGCTTTTGGGGATAAAAAAATAGGAGAGAAGATTTCATCGCGTTTTACGATACGGAGCCACCGCCAAGCCCTAAAACCTCTTGGGAGGGCTGATCTGGAGTCCGTTCGGGGCTCCAGAGAGGGGGATTCATCGCCGTCGTCATCATCAACCATCCTCCATCACCAATTTCATGATGCTCACCGTCGTGCGTGAGTAATTCCATCGTAGGCTTGCTAGACGGTGATGGGTTGATGAGATTTATCATGTAATCGAGTTAGTTTTGTTAGGGTTTGATCCCTAGTATCCACTATGTTCTGAGATTGATGTTGCTGTGACTTTGCTATGCTTAATGCTGGTCACTAGGGCCCGAGTGCCATGATTTCAGATCTGAACCTATTATGTTTTCATCAATATATGAGAGTTCTTGATCCTATCTTGCAAGTCTATAGTCACCTATTATGTGTTATGATCCATTAACCCCGAAGTGACAATAATCGGGATACTTACCGGTGATGACCGTAGTTTGAGGAGTTCATGTATTCACTATGTGCTAATGCTTTGTTTCGGTTCTCTATTAAAAGGAGGCCTTAATATCCCTTAGTTTCCATTAGGACCCCGCTGCCACAGGAGGGTAGGACAAAAGATGTCATGCAAGTTCTTTTCCATAAGCATGTATGGCTATATTCGGAATACATGCCTACATTACATTGATGAATTGGAGCTAGTTCTGTGTCACCCTATGTTATGATTGTTACATGATGAACCACATCCGGCATAATTATCCATCATTGATCCGATGCCTACGAGCTTTCCATATACTGGTTTACGCTTATTTACTTTCCCGTTGCTATTGTTACAATCACTACAAAATATCAAAAACATTACTTTTCTTTCGTTACTCTTTTGTTACCGTTACCATCACTATCATATTACTTTGCTGCAGATACTAAGTTTCTAGATGTGGTTGAATTGACAACTTATCTGCTAATACTTGAGAATATTCTTTGGCTCCCCTTGTGTCGAATCAATAAATTTGGGTTGAATACTCTACCCTCGAAAGCTGTTGCGATCCCCTATACTTGTGGGTTATCATACTCCTCCAGTGCAGTAGTACTCCATCATTGTTCGACTTCCCGAAGAGGCGAAGAGCCAAGCGCAGTCCGGACGCTCGTGTGGCAGTTTCATGTGTAGAGTAGTCTAGGATAGAGTGTACTATGCCTGTAAGCTCAAAATCGTTGGGGTCAGCTCCATGCTATGTGGCCGTCTTGAAGTTTTTTAAAAAAATTAAAATAGTCTTCTGGCCCTACCTGACACCCTGGTGATTGTAGTTTGCACGCTCATCTGGTCAAGACAGGAATATATATTTTAATTTGCTTTTTTTGAAAAGGGGGGACTCCCGGCCTCTGCATCAGAACGATGCATACGGCCACATATATTTTAATTTGTGGTGGGTAAATGTTAGAGGTTGTAGCAAATATATTGTACACTGTGGGTCTTTCAGCCAAGTTTAGAGGCAAGCATGTGGGGCCAGTGCTATGACGTGTCGCGTCAACTCATACAACAAGGAGAAGCTTGATTTTACTACACGCCTTCTCCCTCACCCATGCGTGTGGTTGCTTGCAAACGAGGACATGCTTTTGCTTAGTAGTACTTCTACAACAAGCTATCCGTCCCGCTCACAGTGGACGGACATGCAGCATTGGATTCAACACTGTAGAAGCAGTAGTAGTAACATCATTGTTCGTCTTCTCGAAAAGGCGAAGAGCCAAGCGCAAACTGGACGTTGCAGTTGCGAACATTGGAGCACGCATATAGCTAGGCTCTTGCATGAGACAAAATTGCTATGTGAGCCCACTATTGTACTAGTACATACAACTACTTGCTAGTATAGCCCCACCACTCCAATCCATCTACTCCCAAGTCTCTGCGCAACACTGCTCACTCCAATCCAAGACCAAGTGACCAGAAGCCACAAGCACCTATGGAGGCGATGGACGCGAGCGGCAGTCGGCTGTGCCAAATCATCCAAGGCGCCGGCCTGCGGCCCCACACCGCGCAGCGTTTCCAGACGATGCTGGCGACCGCCGGCATCATTCATGCGGTCATCGCCGTCGAGGGAGGAAACCCACAGCTGCCGGAGGGACCCGATCCTCTGCTCGTGTCGTTCTCTCCGACACAGCGCCGGCTCGGGAGGTCCTCCGACCCTTCTTCCTCCCTGCCGTATTGTCCACAGATCCGACATGCCGCCGCCGACATCCCGGCGACCCTCAGGTATAAGTTCTTCGAAAGCGGCCTTGCTCTACTGCCCCAGCTCCCCACGTGTCTGCATGTGCATCTTTTTCTACTCCCATCAGCTCTTCCAAAGACACCTAAATTTTTAGTATTATTAGAGGTAAAGCTACTTCATGCATTCGAATCTAGGGCTTTGTTCAAACAACGAAGAAAGGAGGGAAAGTTGTAGCATGAATCTAGGACTTGATTCAAAGAGGAAATAATATGGTGAAAGTAGTAGAGACCGGATACCCAACCGGTCTCTTGGTTGAAAAGGGAAATAATGGGAAAATGTAGTACAAACTGGATAAGGAACAGATCTATTATTGGTTGAAAAAAGGATAGAAAGTGGCGGCTGGTGGACAAGTCAACAGAGTATGTCCAGGATTAGATTTGCTCCCATCACATAGTAAAAGGTCTCCAGGATTAGATTTGCTGCCCTCACATAGTAAAAGGTCTCGGGATTAGATTTGCTGCCCTCGCATAGTAAAAGGTCTCAGGATTAGATTTGCTACCCTCACATAGTAAAAGGTCTCCAGGATTAGATTTGCTGCCCTCACATAGTAAAAGGTCTCCAGGATTAGATTTGCTGCCCTCACATAGTAAAAGGTCTCCAGGATTAGATTTGCTGCCCTCACATAGTACAAGGTCTCCAGGATTAGGTTTCCTGCCCTCACATAGCATGAACAAACTCGGCATCACCACTTTATGCCTCCTTGTAGGTACATTGTGCTGGTGCGTCCACTATCGCATGTCCTTATACCAACCTTTTGCTGTTGTTAATGTAAGGGCGCATGTAAAATGAAGCGATCACACTGTTACCTTAGGGACATGTCTAACCAGTGTTATTGTTAATTTAATGCCTCTAGTGATAAGATGCAATTAAACTGTGTTACAAATGGCACTCATGTTGTTTTCCCCAGTATGATAAGTAAGTTGCTCCTTTATGCTGCTGAGTGTCCTGGTGTCCCCACGGTCCCATGCCCTTAAACCAACTCTTTAGCTGCTATTGATTTACTGTGTCTGGTAAACAAGCAATGCCACCATTAAAGTAATCCCATATTTGAGGAATCTCATTGTTGATCGTAATGCTTCTGGTAACATGAAGCATTGCTGACGTTTTAAAATTTCTACTGTCCTTGCGTAATTGCCATGAACATAATTAAGATGCTTCTTTTCATTTTGTATATGTTTCATATATTCTTATTGACTGGCAACTGTTTACTTTCTATCTTTGTGTGCAGATAGGGATATCCATTTCACCTTGTTGCTATTGTGACCTTTTGGTGAACTGCACAAAACACTTTTTTTTGAATGAGTGTCTTGTGCAGTTCAACTAAAATGTCACGTGGGCAATATCTCTCAATTTTGGTGGAACTGCACAAAATGGTGATTAGAGTTTCCAAAATCTCCGTCAAGTTCTGCTGGTAATCTCGTGCAACATTTTATTAGCCTTTGCAAGATGGAGCCGTCAGTGTCACCACAATGGCACTTTATTTTAGTGGAACTACATAAGGATAAGAAAATTATAGTTGCACCTTACGTGAGCCGGACAGCCAACCTTAATGTTCCTAAATTTTAGTGCAACTACTAAAGAAGAACCTGCCAGCTCACAAGAGCAAGTACTTCTTGCTAGCTGAATGATGCAATCTTTGCTTCATTTCAGGTGAACTGCAGAAAAAGGCGCATGAATTGAATCATGGAACTCTAGGCAGACCTCATCCAAGTAGAGTTGGAGGTTGAGTTCAAGGAGGCCGCTATTAAAGCGAAATCATGCTCTCCTGTCTCCTTGTTTGTGTTGTGCAAACATGCTGTGCAAACAGGAATACTCAACTACAGATGTTGTGATGGTCAAGAGCATTCGCCAAGTTCTTCGATTGTATGACATGGCTAGCCAAGATGGATTTAATCCCGATATTCACTTTATCAAAAGGCTCTAATGGGTTGGTTCTGAATCTTGCAAGCTGGAATCAGTGAGATGTGTAGGCATCTTTGTTGTACTTATTATTTGAATCTTATTTGTTGGTTCTGAATCTTGCAAGCTGGGAATCAATGAGATGTGTAGGCATCTTTGTTATACTTATTATTTGGATCTTATTTGTTGGTTCTGAATCTTGCAAGCTGGGAATCAATGAGATGTGTAGGCATCTTTGTTGTACTTATTATTTGGATCTTATTTGTTGGTTCTGAATCTTGCAAGCTGGGAAACACGGCATGATCATGCAGAGGACAACAACCATAACAAACAGTTCAAACTTGGTAGTATTATCTTTGTGAAAGTGCGACAAATGTGCTGATCGTGTGCGTCCTGAGAATAATAATTCTAATTGTTGTGCATGTTGATCCTATGGCACTGATAGAACAAGCGAATGCATTGCTTGTTTTAAGTATAAATTTCTATTAAAGCTAATTAAATTTAAGTAAAGTGACCACTAACTCCTGTTATTACAGTACCAATACAGACCTGATCGTGAACCGACGTGTGGCCGAGGGTGCATCTTCTGCCGGGCGTGCAGCAGACGAGGGAGGGGTAGTAACTGTTGTCGCCTGTACACACTCAGCTTACTGTTCAATCCAGTTCCCCAAGAGCTGAAAAACGAACTGCTGCCGCCGCCTACACACTCGTTCACTCGAAGAGACTCCAATGGCGATCCGAGGGGTGAGCCTGCTAGATATGGACTTCATCAAGGAGTTCCCCTTTGAGTTCGCCGTTCAGTCCTATGGCTGCACCAAGTTGAATGTGATGTACACCAACGATACGGACTCGGTGAAGCTCTGCCTCGCCTCAGTCCTATGGCTACACCAGGTTCTGGAGCATTCGCGCGTTTCATCGGCAGCGCCGACTGCACCTTCGCTATGGTGGAGAGAAGGAAGAACGCGACTATTCGGCCATCTGGTGCAACAAGCTTGTCGACGTCCAGAAGCAATACAAGATCATCAGCAACGGGCAGGAGAAGGACTCTGTGGTTGACCTCGCTGAGACCATCATCGACCCTGATATGCCAACATGAAAGAAGACGACCTGAACACGTGGGAGGTACCTCTGAATCTAGCCTACATAACCTACGCGGCCAAGGACGCATACGCATGCTACGACATGTATAGGCAGATCTTGGACATGAGGGCGTGTTTGCTTCCCGTAACCGACGAGTACACGGACAGATGCAGCGTCATGATCAAGCGTGCCAGGAAGGTCTAGATGTTGTACTTTATCTATTTATAAGCACCTTTATCATCTGAGTGTTTCATGCATTAGCCTATGTGTCGTAATTATTTGTTTTGTACGAAATATTTCTTTTAAGAACCCATTAACTTGATTGCTTTTTTAGTGGCTATTTGCTTATGTATGTAAACTAGTTCACTTGTCCGTAAAAAAACCTAGTTCACTCGGCTGCCGTGCTTTGATTCTCCTTCCTCCCAACATATTCCCCTCCTCAGGTGGACCCAACAGATCTCTGAATTTTCTCCCACTTTGTTTTTCGATGTAAACTGAGTTTTCTCCCAATAATTTCCCCTCGAACCAACTCAACTGTCCCACGTCTAGCCTAAAAAAATAATACCCCACGTACTATTAACTCATCAAATTAAAATGATATTTTATTTCGTAAGTTGAAAGTTCTTACAAAATAATAATAATAATTGTTTATATATAATTTGGCAAGTTAACTCCTAGTGATTGCATACATAAGCTTGCAAAGATTTTACTGATGTGCAATCATGTGTTTATGTTTTTATAACATTTCTCCGTCTAGCCTAACATGATATTTTCACCCAGCCCAGCAAGTCTGCGGATTTCGAGAAAAATGCAAATGAGATTTAAACGGGCTGCATAGATGCTACATCATTGTTTCACCCAGCCCACCAAATGGACTAAAAAACAAATGAACTGGTTGACATGTGGACCAGTAGGTCGAAGCCTAAGAAGGCGTTGGATGTAAACAATTATTCTGCGTCTTCTTGCTCCAGCCGCCCAAAGCAGTGTCGGTCGTGCCGCGTGCTCCTGCCTCTTGTGGCCGGATGTGATGCCGCGGAGGCCTCACCGCCCCCTACTACTCCCACCGCTGGCCCAGGGTATCCCTCTACTCACCCACACCTCCTGTTATTCTGCGGTGACGGTAGCCTCACGCCGCAGCCGAACCAGTGAATCCTCGTACTCCTCTCCGTGTGGGCATCCACTGTCGCATCTTCCCCGGCTCCGCGTCGTCCCCTTCCTAGGCCTCGCCGTCGTCCACTGCCTTGGTGCTCTCGGCGCGGCGTGGTCAATGTGATCAACGACCGACTTCCATCGGAAGAGTACTGTACGTGGAGAGGCTGACAGATGGGTCCACGGCCACGGCCCAGTTTTTTTTGTGATTTGCCAAGTAAGTCGCTTTGTCAGGCCTGTTGGGCTGTAAATCTTTCAAGACAAGGAGAGCTTCATTCGACTGGCCGAGAAAATGGCCTATCAGTAATGATAAATGGGTTGTACATTTTTAAAACACATCAAACCGGCAATTAGTTTCAAATATCTTTTTTCATTTCAAGATTTTAAATTACATTAATTTTTATGCATGGAGAATTTATTGGATTTTATATTGATATACATTTATTTTTAAAATCAGTTTCAATGTGAGTCAAAATTTCGGGATTAAAAATAGTTCGGACCGCACCGAAATATGCAAAATTTCGTATAATTTTTTAACCGTGGCCACAATATGGGCTGTAATACTAACAAAAAGAATATGGGCTCTAAAAAAACCTTAAGAATTAGCAAATGGGCTGTAAATTATTATAAATAATGGCAGATGGGTTGTATGCTGTTTTTCATAGATTTGAGGCTTTCCTAAAAAAAGGTTGACGCACAAGCAGTGACTGTTGGATGTCCATCGAATGGCCGTCGTGCTTCTTCAATCTCTGCTCTTCCTGCTCCAGCCGCTCAAACAAGCGCCGGCGGGACTGCCTGCTCCCTCCTCCCCGCAGCCAGCTGTGTTGCCGCGCAGGCCTCACCGCCCCACCGTACTCCCATCGCTGGCCTAGCCATCCCTCTACTCACCCACACCTACTGTTATTCTCCGGCAATGGCAGACGAACCAGTAAACCCTCGTACAGTCGTACTCCCCTCCGCGTGGGAAACAACTGCCGAGTCTTCCCTGCCTCCGTGTCGTTCCCTTCCTAGGCCTCGCCGTCGTCCACCGCCCTGGTGCTCTCGGCGCGGCCTGGTCAACATGGTCAACAACCAACATGCATCTGAAGTGGACTGTACATGGAGAGGCCGACAGCTGGGTCCACGGCCGCACGCAAGGAAATGCCTCCTTATTACGCGCAAAATAATGATTCCTCCACCTCACATCAGGGACCACCGAAAGGGCCTCTGTATTTTCCGAAAAAAACGTTACCGCCATTGACAGCTCAGACCCACCAGCTATATCTTCGCACGCAAGGAAGTGCCTCCTTATTACGCACAAAAAAGAATACTCCCCCTGTTAGCTGGGACCCAGTATAGTGGCAGGCTGACTTGTGGGCCTACTAAGTTGACGGGGACGGAGGGCATTGTGAACTTAGTCAATATGCACGATTCTAGCTCCAGTGACTGTACGATGTCCATCCAATGGCCGTAGTTCTTCTTCAACCTCTCGTCTTCTTGCTCCAGCCGCCCAAACCAGCGTCGGTCGTGCCTCGTGCTCCTGCCTCCCATGGTCGGCTGCGATGCGGCAGAGGCCTCACCGCCCCCTACTACTCCACCGCTGGTCAGGCCATCCCTCTACTCACCCACCCCCTGTTATTCTGCGGCGACGGCAGCCTCACACCACAGCGAACCAGTGAACCCTCGTACTCCTCTACGCGTGGGCATCCACTGCCGCGTCGTCAACTTCCTAGGCCTTGCCGTTATCCACCGCCCTAGTGCTCTCGGCGCGGCGTGGTCAACGTGGTCAAGGGATGGCTTCCATCGGACGTGGACTATACGTGGAGAGGCTGACAGCAGGGTCCACGGCCGCAGCAAGGAAGTGCCTCCTTATTACGTGCAAAATAATTATTCCTCCACCTGACAGCGGGGACCCACCGGACGGGCCACCGTATTTCGTGAAAAAAATGTTTGCCCCTGACTGCTGGGACCCACCAGCACTACAAAAAAAATACACTTCCATGATGATACGTGTTTGTCACAGTAGGTCGCTTTTTTTGTCATGCATGTACATCCGTGACAAATTGATGACAGAATCAAGATAGTCATACCTGTGTTGTCGTAGAAGTGTTCCATGACATTACCAAAATTATCATCACGGAAGTGTCCACTTCCATGACGATAAATCGCGCGTCACAGAAGTGCTTTTGTCAAGGGTGACCGACACGTGGCATCCACCGTAACGGAACGCCGTTAAGCTATCGGGTCGGGTTTTGGATCCGGTAACCCATTAACAGCCCCGACCAATGGGAAATTTCCACGTGTAAAATTCTTATTGGCCGGACGAAACACGTGTCAGCTCGTCAGTGGGTCAGATAGGCGCCTATGATAAGACGACACGTGGCACGGCCCAACAGAGGCCTATTCCTGTGAAAAGGCCGGCCTGTTTGCCTTGGTCAAAAGGTGGCGGGCCGGCCCATGGAAAGCCTGTTAACGGCATGTTCGCATATAGCCCATTTATAGCCCGCTAACCCAAGGCCCGTTACGCCCTATCCGAATTAGGCCCAGTAGCGTCATCTAGGCCATCCAATATGATTCTAGCCTATTTTCACTTCTGGCCCATGTATGGCCCATGACGTCTTTCGGCCCATATGAGGCCCTATGTAAATCTTGGCCTATTAACGGCCCGTGGTGAAACTGGCCCGTAATGAACAGTGTATCACTTTACACCCATTAACGGCCCGTGGTGAAACTGGCCCGTAATGAACAGTGTATCACTTTATACCCATTAACGGCCCGTTATTCCGTTCGGCCATTTCCAGCCCATGTTACCTTTTGGCCTTCTCAGAGCCCATTTATTCTTGGGCTCATTTCCAGCATTCGTTTACTTACGGCCCGTTACTGTCATTTTCTGCTTATGGGCCAAATTCAGCCCGTGGTTACAGTCAGACCATTTGTGGTCCGTTAATACGTTGGGCCGTTTTCATAGCATCATCAAATACGGCCTATTAACGATGGCCCATTACGATCGGCCCATGAACGGATGATTCCAACTCTAGCCCGTTTACGGCCATAACGCGGCCTGTTATTGGCCCATGTTTGTCCAATCGATCATACGGCCCGTATAAGGCCCATTGATGATACGACCCGTAGAAGGCCCATTATTTCTATGGCCCGTAGAAGGCCTACTATTTCTACGGCCCGTAGAAGGCCCACTGTTTCTACGGCCCGTAGGAGGCCCAGTGTCACTACAGTAAATATTATCCCATGGTTATTATGGCCTAGTTTTAAAAAATAGGTTATTGCAGCCACTAGTTAACCGCGGAAAAAGAACTGCAATGACTACAAGCAAACAAATAAACAAGACAACAAGGAAATAAATAAGCAAGCAACTAACGCTAGGCTATCACGGCTATTACACATATTACATCCACTGGGCATCAAAGTTCGCCACCAGTGCAAATATAGGGAACAAAGCAGCATATCTTATACACTGGCCGTCAAAATTGGCCACCAGTGCAAATAAACGCGGCAGCAAAACAAGAGCATAACTGAAACAACTTCAGAAGAGCTCAAGAAACGTTATCCTGGGTATCCACCATGCTGGTTTAAGCTTAGCAAGCTGATTAGCTTTGTCCTGTTTGGCGCTAAAATCCTCCAACGCTTGCTGTTGCACCAGAAAGTATGCATCGGAATGCTCCAGGGACTTCCGCAGTCCTTCCGCTTCTTGTCGCAGCACAGCTGATCGATGTCTTTCAGCTTGTAGTTGAGACTCAAGAAACCGAACTGATTCAGACAGTGAGTTTGAATAGCTTGTGCAAGCGGTAGTGGCCAGTAACTCCAACACTAAACCAAGACAGGATGTGTCACTATCCTGAACCTTATCTGCATTACTTCCTTTACCGTTGCTTAATAAGGCACTCTTCCCCAATATTCTCTCAGCATTCTAAAAGAAGAAACAAGCAGACACATAACAAGTTTAGCATGTACTAGTATATGAAACTCATTTCGGTGAACCAGTTCATTAGTAAGGTGGACAGGATTAAACTACCAAGTCTTCTATTGCCAAGTACTAGTACATAATAAAAGCATCAAACAAACATATATCTATGTCCTATGGTAGCAATGGAATCTTAAATTAGAATAGTTGTTCTTCAGGTTTAGGCACTTGTTCTACATGAACAAAGTACAGTAAGACGCAATAATATAATACTTAAAAATAGAAAATGAGCTCATAGACCTTACCACATTCTTGGTTCGGGACCAGTACAGAACAAGGCGTTCCCAGTCATCGTCCAGTAAATGTGTCTCAAGAGAACGTAAGGGAATTTGATGAGTTTCTTTGCCGGTGAAGTATGTTTTCTTCAGGTAATTCTGATACTGCCACCAAGCATTCTTGAAGGTAGCATAGGTATTAGCACAGGTTACCTCATCCTGAGTTTCCAAATCGGTCCTTCTCTATAGAGAAAAATGGGAAAAATTTGATGTATTATAACCATCATGGAGGTAGGATGTATGGGACAAAGCAAAGTAATTGCCATGAATAACATTACTTACACATAACTCCTGGACAAACACCTGCAACTGGCATTTTCCTTCATCTTCAGTATAATATTTCCAAGATGGGAAGATACGCACATACGATTTAACAACATCAAATGCGGTAGATGCTAAACTATGACTAGTTGGTTGTGCTTCCTCCACAGGAATAAGCGTACTAACTGGTGGAGTTGGGGTTCGCCGTGATAGTACAGGCCCTTTGGGCACTGGAGCTGCCTTACTAACTGCTCTTGTTTGGGAGCTCTGTGGTGGAGATGGTGTTGTGTCAACAGGAACTGGGTTACTATTGGCTGGGGTTGGGGTTAGATTGGGTGAAGCCGGTTCTCTGTCCATCGTAGTAGGGGTACAATCTGCGAGAGTTTGGGTTATGTGTGGTAGGGCTGGTTCTTGTGCATGTACAACCGGGGTGCTATCTCCACAAAGAGGTAGCACTGTTTTATTTGAAGACCGTGTTTTTAGTCCGCTAGATACTGGCATCACCCGCTCCAATTCAAATGGCTGATAAACAGGAAACATAGTTGAATGTACAGACATTGTATGAGAGACAGATGCAATAGATAGTGTGGAAAAAAGAGGGCATGAAATAGTTGACATGTATATTGTTTAACTAAAACGGATAGCATGACATAATTTCACATATATGATGTCTATCTAAACCGGATAGCATAGCATAACATAATTCAAAGATATGATGAATAACTAAACAGGATCACATGACATAATTCACCTACATGTTATATAAGTAATCAGGATCGCATCATTTAATTCACATATGTGATTTATATGCTAAACAGAGGGCATTCGATATGATGTCTGAACTAAGAACATGGTGTTGAATATTGTGTATATGATGTCTAAACTATGCAATGCAAGACACCATATGCATGATATGAGCAGTATAACCGTGCCAAGTTAGAGCATACACCTCAGTGGGGGAATAGGACTGGTCGTCTGTCTCTGAATCCATCTCTGAGGAGCTATCGGGACCCAACAAGAGATCTGCTTCGACAGGTAGCACTGTCTGCTCTGAAGGCCTTGTTTTCACTCCAGATTTTTCCATCTCCCACTCAAATGGCTGATTCACAGGAAGAGTAGTTTAATGTACAAACATTATCGACAAATGGAAATGTAATGAAGAAAAGGATGGGCAAGATATCATTCAAATATATGATGCCTGGTTAAACAGGATGGCATTGCACATTTCACATATATTATGGCTGGCTAAAAAACATGAGACTGCATAATTCCCATATATGATATAGAAACTAAACAGGTGGCATTACAGAACATGTCTAAACTAAGCAGATGACATATATGATGTCAAAAGTAGGCACTGCAATGCAACATATGCATGATATGATTAACATCATCATGCCAAGGTAGAGCAAACACCTTGGGGGGTAAATAGGAGTGGTCAGCGGCGTCCGAATCCGCCTCAGAACAGATATCTTCCTCTGGATTACAATCTGGAGAGGGGTGGGGAGGGTTTGCCATTGAACCCACCATGGAGTGATGTCTGCATGACATTGTATTGCTGCGCAAAACTCTTCTCTTTTTCTTTACATGTTCAGCATGACTGTGTACAATATCTGACATGCATACGAAAAAAATATGGTGAGATTATGTAAGGAGAGCATGCAGAAATTTAGAGTGATGGTAACAACCAGTGGATCGATGTTTTTCCGTTGAACCAAAATAGCCCTAATGGATCGACGTGAATGTATAGTAATAAGTGATGCAACAAGTGTACAACCTCTTTGCCATAGCCGTGTCGACCTCAGCATCATTGGGTTGGTCGCTGAAGCAGTTGAGGCAGAGGTGGCTGTCGGAGGTGTGGAGGAAGATCTGAGGAATCTGTAGACAGCGTCCAGGGCACTGCTCTGTTGTGACGGATCATTCTGTCGTTGGAGAAGCTCCGGTGAGCCGTAAAACGTCAAGGCTGAAGCAGCACAAGACAGACATCGTCAATCTCAAGTGGGATTCTAATAGCATCTCCAATAGATGATGTAAAATGGATGTAAAATTAACATCACCAAAAACCACCTGACTACAACAGATGAGGTAAAAACTGTTGACTCTGAACTTAACAGTCGAAACTGAAATTTACTGTGGAATCTGAATGCTACTGTCGAAACTGAATGCAATGGTAGAAGAGAGGCACTTGACATGTAGTTTAGGGAGGGCATGTAGTTCATCTTCAACCTGCACCCCCCTGAGCCGCCAGCCACCACCGGCCGAACCGCCGGCCCCAGCGCCGTCTCGCCGCCCCAAAACAACTCGCCACCGCCGCCTCGGCCAGCCCTCTAGGCCCCTGCCCCCCCCCCCACCCTGAACCCTAAGATAGATAGTGGGGTACCTCTCCGGCGACCCCCCGTCCCCACTGCGGGTGGTTCTTCCTTAACTCGGGCGAGCCCCGCCAACCCCTGAAAATCGACTGACCCAAAAGTCGATTCAGTTGACTGAAGTGTGGCTTAATCGGAGCAGAGCGGCAGCACGAGCGAGGGGGAGAGCAGCAGTAGCAGCTGGGCGAGCAAGCGATCAAGCGAGAGCCGGAGCAGCAGCAGAAGATCCAGTTGGTATGGACGCCGCCGCCGAAGGGGCCTCGCACTGGGGGAGAGCCGCCGTGGAGATGTCGCCCGCGGCGCCGGCTTCAAGGTAGCCGCTCCATGGGGGTGCGGGATGGAGCACCGTCGGCGCCGGGAGGTCGAGTTAAGGAGAAGGTGCGATGCGATGAGTGTACAACCTCTTTGGTGGCGCCGAGTAGGCCTCGGCTTCGTCCGAGGAGTCGGTGAGGATGTTGCGGTTCCGGTGGAGCAGGTTAAGGCGGCGCTGCAGGGATGGAGCAGCCGCGATAGACGAGGCGATCGTCGGAGCAGCTCCTTGGAGGTGGAGGACGGGGTGGCTGAACCGGCGGGACGGCGAGATGGACGACGGATCCTCATCCGGGGAGGTGGACGAGGGGCGTCAAGCTGTTGCGCTGGACGATGTCGCTGGGGAAGAGGCTCCGGCTGGGCAGCGGTGACGTGCGGACGGAGGAGGGTGGGGTTTCACGGCTAGAGCGGAGAGGTTATGGCGGCCTGGGATTTCGAATGGCGAAAAAGGGGCGATGGGAGGGGGTGAAGCATGACTTAGGAACGCGCTTCTCCAAAATGTAGGGTGTGTTACAAAAGTACCCCCCACCGATTTGAACTAGCGGCCCTTTCAGCTCAGGGTTAGAAGGGGGATTTCACGTATCGGGATTTGGCAGCTGGAGGGAGTTTTCGCGCGCGTTGTAATTTCGGGATAGCAAGGCACGGGTTGTGAAGGCGCCAGTTTTGGGAGCACGATATCTGAATTTTCAGGATATAACAAGACGCGTGTTGAATTTTAGGGACAAGCCTAACGTATAGTAATACTAGTAAAACGTCTGTGCGTTGCTACGGGCTACAATGCATGTATATAAATGAATCAAACAAATGATAAGGTCAAAGCTGGATTTAGTATGTTAGGTGCACGTGCAATGCCATAAAACATCGCCTGAAGAACCTTGTCTTTGGAAGGTGCCCGTGTGCTACCATAAAAAATCCAAGGGTCTTCAAGCTATTCTTTTTTATGTCGACATAATTCATCTCCATCTCTCTCATACTCTGTGAAAACAAACATATATATAAAGACACCTTTTGTATTATCACGGGCCAAGGAAGATGATCCTTTCAGACTTCTCATGCCCTCTCAATAAAACAAGTTAAAATGTCCCTTTGTGGTCCATTTCACTTCATGATCAAGCACAAATGTGCAAATCCTTAATGTTTTTCAGTAGTGGAAGATTATTTTTCTTTAAGTTTGACAGCTTTGTTTAAATGATTATCATATCCTTTACAAGAACTGGAACCAGGAAATAAGAGGGTGGTTCCCCTTGACCTCTCAGTCCTGTCAATAAAACAAAATCGACCAAGTGTTCATGTGAATCTGCTTCTCGCCCCCGGTGCATCATCCTCGCCCTTCCAAAGCTTGCCATCAAATTCCGGCAATCATAAGTGACAACTCCCCGTAAAGTGCGGTACTCCGACTGGTTCTTCACGCCTTGAATAATTTTTATTGAATCTCTCCACCGCATGGGAGTGGATGTCCAATTTCGGAACTACTATCCAGACGATAAACAACAGCCGAACATCGGACGATGGTTGATCTAGCCGTTGGTCTCCACTTTCTCCAACGCATGCATGGCTGGATCAGTGCGATCGTGCACAAATCGGTTGCACATCATCGTGTGTATAGCAACACTCGTCCAATTTTCTGCTAACTTCAGGCCCATCATTAATGCTTCAGCTTCAATCGGTGGAATGTCCAATCTTGACCACTTGTACCTGCATGAATCAACGTGTTGCAACACCCGAGCTCCAGTGCTCTCTATATTTAAACATTTTGAAATTTGTGTTTTGAAGTTTCAGAAAAATGTGAATTTTTTTCCAGAGATACATATACACATCCCAAATACCCGTGGCAATTGTGGTAGTTATCTCGTTTTGTTTTTGGCTGTAGAAAAAAACAAATTTCTGATAGTATATAGGATAAAAGGGGAGTCATTCCTGTCAGAATTATATCTTTTTTATATCTAAATACAACGTATTTTTTCAGGTTTTTACCGGGCCTTAAGAATGTGTGTATGTATTCAAATATCTAGAGCAGTGAAGCCCGGTAGTTGCAGGCACTTTTCGCAATGAAGCCCCCAAATGAGTCACGAAGAATAGCCCATAGGCCCCGTTGCCTCCATCAGTGTGACACGAAGTGTTCTTGTTGAGCTACACACTGCCGAACGTAGATAAAGTCCATTTATGAACTTGGCGTCGGTGCACGATCCTGCAGAGCAATGGAGTTTGCAACTACGTACCGTCCTCATGCTCATCGATGAGTGAGCAAGGGGATCATATTTTTTTCCTCATGAAAATATTTCAACACTCCCACCACATAAACCAGAAGGAAACCATTAGAAGATCCTTGTTGTTGATTAGATTCCTTGCTTTTAGCAGTTTCCTCGTGTCAATTATCAAGTCCACCCACACTTATCCAAAGTACCAATAGAAAAAAATGCAATGATATTTGCTTTGTTGGAAATGGCTTGGGGCTAGTATATAACCATTTTTTAATAAACAAATATGGTAATTTGGATTATTTTTATTGAGATGAACAACTTCTGCTTTTCTTGATGCATGGCTAATTAGTCAGTGGTTTGTTACTTGAGATGATCAAGTGGATTATTAGTAGTTTCCAAACATATAAATGATGGCCATTATTACCACCTAGTCTATAGCATAGCTTCGACCTAGATTTGGATATATCAGTACGTTTTATTTGGTCACAATTATGATTTATAGATAGGCAGCTGCATGATTCAAAGATCAAGCGATTGTCATTTTCAACAATATAAATGGGGGGGGCTAATATTCATGTCAAGAATATAACAATGGGAGGGGTGAAGCTGACTCTAACAATAAGGCGATGAAGTCTACTTTAAACAAGAGTACATAGTTCTTTCCCACACTAATTGCCACAAAATTTCAGCATGTTGGCTCACCTGATTTATAAAGCATTTTCACACCTGACTCCTTGATCATGTCATTTATGAATAAAAAAATACATAAGTAACTCTCCGCTTCAGAATTGTACTTGGCAATTTGCCATTTTCTAAAATCATATGCTATTATGATGAACTACAAAAGGTGAAACAAATGTCTGTCCTTATTTTAAGAACCCTACACTTGATAAAGTATAGGAAATATCGAGATAATCATAAATTTAACTGAAGTTCAGGGATGCATAGGCAGCAGTAAGAATCAAGTGTGTTAACTTGAGGATCCCCATGTCTCTAAAGTAATAAATTTTAAGGAAGCGCCCTAGTGGGGAAAAAGATGACAGATCCTAAATGGCTGACAATTTAGTGGCATTATTCTTTGACAAACTCAAGGTAGCAGTACTATTTTTAGCAAGTTCATATGCAAAATCATTACAGTAGGTACCCTCGACATAGGTTGTAGGGAAAGTGCATATGTGAAATCATTACTGTACCTGTTCATACTTCATATATGGCAATGTCCTTGCTGTTAGTTAACTATGCCTAAAGAAAAGTGCCTAAGATATGAATCAGATTACCTGAATTAGTAGCTGGAAGAACTCTGCCATGTACTATATACAGCCTAATGTACCAGGTTGACACCTAAGAAATGGATATTTAGTGTCCATATTTCCCTATCTACAGTATAAGATAATACTAAATCAAATCAAAGGTCCCCGTGCGTTGCAATGGGATGAAAAAAAATAGAAACATGGATCCTTTGCTAAAAGAGAACATTATGCTCTCATCTTCATACCTGCTACCATGCTTCGCTTTCCTCCGGTGCAGTCTCCCTCTTTTCTCTCAACATCGCATGCTTCGCAACGGAGAAACACCAGATTCCGAGTGCCCTCGCCGTGCATCAATGACAGGTGCAATTTGGTTGAGCGAGGCAACTTTCTGCTCAATGACATGGGCTTTGGCGGACACCTTGAAGCATTTCGCACCTATGATTCCGCAGTTGTGAGCCTGGTGACGAGCTAGTCAGGAAGAGCCAAGCTCAGAATCATGAGCGCCTCCTCAACTATTAGAAAGCCTTCTCAGTTAAGTGCATAAAATGATATATAGAATGATAGAAGTGTCCATTACTAATAGACGTCAAGAGCATCAATTTCGCAAAGATGATACCCTCAAACTTTCGATAGATAAAAATCTGCAAATATTCCTTCAAGTCAAAGAAACTGTTATATTAAATTTTCTCATGGAGAGCTCACCACATGTTCTTCCATACTTGCTTCGAAAAGGCGTTTAATATGTAATCTGCATTAGACTAAATAATTTTCTATGTTGAGATTCCAAGTCATCTCCTAAATTTAAAGCCTAGACAATCTGTGAGATACTAAACGACTGAACTTCTTTGAACCTTGTACTCATACTACAGTAAAAAAAATTGCCCACATGATAAATTCTGACATTCGCTAGTGTGAAACGGAAAACAAAAGCTGCTGCTACATACCTTGACATACGGCAGCAACAACATCCAAACACAAACAGCGGGCACCTTCAGTGAGCAGAGCATGCAGCGTCTGGTCAGGGGAAGTGAAGAAACTTCACCATCATACAACGTTGTTGATGTACACGAACCAAGCCTCACAGGTTGTTTGCTCTAGGTCCATCTCTTTTGTAAATCTGAAATTGAGTGTAATTGTTGATCTTGGTCAATGAGAGGCAAGATCCATGGAGGGAGATTGGATATGTGGGTTAGAACTTGGTCTTGAACATGGTGTCGGGATGCTGTGGACGCAGTCATGGCGCAGCTGGTAGAAAGTCAATGAGGAATCATCCGCCGAGTCCTTGTCCTATAGACCAATGATTATTAGTAAAAAAATATTTCAACAACTCATTTTCTAGTGTTAGATATATACCGCAGTAAGAAAAAATATGCATAGATGTGGAAGAATATCCAATCTAAAAACTTAGTTAATTTGTAAACTATTAGTACTTACAACATGATGGGGTTGAAGTTCACGAAGTTGTTCGGCCTAAACGGCAAGCGGTATGGACAAGCGTGGATTTCTCGCCTGGGTTTCCTTTTCGAGCTCGGTGGCTGGAGGATCTCCATTAATCAATTGTCTCTAAGCGCAACCGGGTTCGCCTCCCGGTCACGGTCATATGAAGATCAAGATTAATCTCAAAACTCCTCAGTCATCACCATAAGTCTTAACAGAAAGAACACCATCGTACTTGAGGGCGCTGGGTCCACGGCGTCCTCGGTCTTCTCGGCCATGGGCGATGCCGACGGTGGGCTCCTTCCTGCCATAGCCCTCAGTGCGGCGGAAATAGGGTGATTGTGACAACATTTAATACGTATTTAAAATAGAGAAGCATTTGAGAGTAGATAAAAAAAGTAACAATTGCTATGGTTAATTGATTGTTATACTGGTGATATATACCTGAAGTCCTGAACCAACCCATGATATTGGTTGATGTCAAAAAAACATGATACGGTTAGTCTGCATCTTTGTTTCATTCCAAAAAGAAAGTTCAGATGCTTGTTTTTGTGACAACTTTGACATCTCCACAATGATGGATTTACCTTTTATGTGGCCAAAGCACTGTCAGAGTATGCATCATCTTATAATTGCACAAAAAGTATTGCGTATGTTAGAAGTTTGAATTAGGATTCAATCAAAGAACCTGGTAATAGCTGAACATAAATTAGGATAAAATTGCAATAATAATGGCCATCAATAGTTGCAACAGGAAGAAGAGGCAGATCGACAGCATGCAGGTTTACCAATAACAATGTTCACCAATAATTATTATCACCAACCATAGCTGTTTTCTGTTTGTAATAGGAATGTTTAGGAAATTAGAAGCACAAACTCGCCTTCTAACGCACATGAGCACACCTGCACATATGGTGCTTCCTTCTGGCCATTTTTTGGGTGGCTTGCTCTCATCCTCGAGGTACCAAGAATACGCACGGACCTTTTTAAATTCAGTCGCGCTCTTCATGAACTCTAGATCCCAATTTTGTCCAAAAGTGGATACGGGTGTAAAGGTAGTACCTGGGGTTGGGGCAACATCATATTCCTCCTCTGTCGTCTTCCCTAAACTCCTTTCTATTGGCAAAATTTGGACTGTAGCACTGCTTTCAATTGTCTGAAACCAACAAAATGTCTGCACAACATTCCCATATGCCTGAAAATATTCTGGACGTGCACACTTAACTTCACATCCAGTTTCACTGATGCACCTAGACACAACCAAGGACATTGATTTGAAGAACTCGTCTTCAAACTTTCTGTATATCTCACTTGTGTAAATTTCACAATCTTCAATCTCGAGATGCCCCCAATTGTTTTTTCATTGTTTCTGTTGGCAAAAATGGATGAGGTGCTTTGAGATTCTTGATGAAAATCATAAGAACTGGATTGATCTCACTGTGTGAGTTCCACTGCCTCTTCTCTTCACAAATTGCAGACAGAGGGTGATTTTGCTCGTTGCTGAATATGCTCACATACCAACCTGCTTTGCATGGAGGAGACACATCCTCGCCTTTTTTCTGTTTTGCACGAAGAAGAATTATCATTGTCCCTCTTAACCTGCACACCGAAAACCAAACAAGACAATGACAATCCTAGCTACAATATAAATACCAAGCAATTTCAAAGCATGGAAAAAATTCAAGCGCAAGACCATCATGGCGTGGCTGGGGAAACGACAAGAATATAGTTGTACTACAATTTCAAGCAAGACGCTATGTAACTGATCTAGCACCAGCACACAATTTTGTGCATCAACTGGTAACGTGCATGCCCTCATCTCGGCTTTCCATGATGAATTCCAAAACCATCCTCCAAAGCAAATAGCTTATACTGTCCGTACGCTTCTTGGCATGAATCAAATGGCATGCCTTCTACAGGAGCAAAAGTGTCGACCGAGTGCTTGCCTTCAGAGTTTAGAAGACATCTTCCAATCGAGTTCATCTTGCTTGGGGTTGCTCTGGTCGCAAGTCCAGTTTGAATCCAGTTCCTGAACCAAAGAATCAACCGTCAGATCGTGTTTGGAACTGAATTTTAGCAGGGAGGGAAAGGGGAGAGGAGCACTCACGATTGTCGAATCAGCAGCATTGCAAGGCAAGATATGCACTCAGTGTTCTGAAAATCTGCAGAACAGATCATGAAACATAAATGTACCCTGCATACAAAAGACCAAGATCAATAAATGTGTAAAATTGAGAACCACCAAATCTGATTCAAGCACAAAAGAACAAGGGAGAGCTTATGCTATCCTGCTGCTAGGCCACGGTCATCGCCGGGGAGCACCCCATAAAGGACTACCGCAACACATCCGCAAACCTGGCCCTGTCGCTGTTCTCCATGTCCGGGCCAGTCGGGGGAAGGGAACAGAGATGGAGGAGGGAGAAGGGAGAGGAGAGAAGAGGGGGAAGGAGGAAGGGGTGGAGATACCTGTGATAACGGGGAAGCGGCAGTGCGGGACGGGAAGAGTCGCCGCCAGCGGGCAGGATGAAGAGCTGGCGGCTCCAACCCTAGCTTGCGCGTGAGAACTGCATCCATCGCACACAACCAGGCCATCCATCATCTACCGTCGTGCTCCAGCGAGCCGGCGACCGAGGGTTGCCTGGAGCAGAGGTGGAGGCGACCAGAGCCGGCGGCGGCGCGGCGCCAAGGTTGGTGCGACGGCGAGGCGGCGGGGCAGAAGCTGCAGGAGACAGCGGCGGGGACCTCGAGGCCGAGCTCAGGCCATGGCTTCCCTGGTTCCAGAGGCCGTGGCGGCGCCGGACGCAGCGGCGGGGCGAGGAGGAGGCCGGCTGTCGGGGAGGCAGGAGCTCCTCGTCCCCTCGATCCAGATCGGGATCGAGGAGGGAGCAACAGGGGCGCGAGGGAGCGGGCAATAGGTTTAGGTTTTTTTGTCGCTGGTTGTCTTTTTTCGTTGGTTAACCATAGTAGGTCTATTTTTTTGTACGTGGATGGATGCGGGTTAAGGCTTCAGGAGAAGGTTTTTTTGGTTTCTGATGGATAAGTTAGAGGTGGGAGGAGGTATAAAAAAACCAAGGAAGGTGGGACGAAAATTGACCGGCGGAGACTACCAACTGCTCCATTAGAAGTAGAGATTATACTTGTACGTATCAAATCAATTCGCACTTCCCTCAACCAAAAAGAAAACGAAAAAAATAAAACTATTCACACTACACAAAGAGAGAGTCTTGCCCCGTTTTACTATACAAATGATATTCAAAGCTACTCCCTCCTTCCATCTATATAGGGCCTAATGCGTTTTTCGATACTAACTTTGATCAAATATTAGAGCAATGATATATGACATGCAACTTACACAAAGCACACCGTTAAATTCGTTTGTGAAAGGTTCTTTCAATGATATAATTTTTACATTGTGCATGTCATGTACTATTAATATTGTCAATAGTCAAAGGCGGTCTTAAAAATCTCATTACGCCCTATATAGATGGAAGGAGGGAGTATGAATCCATGTTGTGTCCGATTAAATTTTTTCGCCTGCTGTATAATGCATGTAACCTACTCATACCAACATTTTAGTGCATTCCAAATGTTTATACTACCGCTGCAATTCGAACTAAATTTGAATTCGTTTCTCTATTTCAATAAGAATCTACAATCATGATTGTTGCCAACTTCAACCATCATAGTTTCCTTGCTATCCGCCAGATATAAATCAGACGGTCTATAATCCAGGATGGCAGGCACACCATCATCAACAACTCTGTTTTTTATAAGAGTAGAGATAAAACATATTAAATGTAGTATACCATGTTCATAACCACAACATGTGTATCACCGTTATATATATTCACACATCCTCGGTTTGAAACACTATGATAAATTCTTCAAATATTCGAATTCTCTTTTTATAATGAAGTATATATGATCTCTATTCGTCTTTTACACCCACACAACCCTCTTATCTTTGTAGCTAGCGCTAACTTTCTCTTGTGCATGCACACGCCCGCATCCCTCTCACCCTCCCTCAGCATTCTCTAGCTCCATCGCGCAAATTCGTCTTTTCACTTTAGGTCATTCACCCACGGTGTGTGTAGGCCCCCCAGCTCCTTCTTTACGGCACACATCAATCGATATGCCTCTCTAGCCAGGTGTGCCTAGCACAAACACAAGCTTCCCCTCTTCTCTTGTCACCGTCCATGCCTCACTCCCACCACTCTTTTCATCGTTCTCGTACTCGCACACTCCTCCGCCTCGATATAGTATGCCTCTCGTACCACCTCCTACATGCATCCCCCTCTCTCTCTCTATCCTTCTCCTCGTGCCTCATTTGCTTCTAACACACACATGCATGTATACTGATCGATCTCCCATCATATACCTAGATCGACTTTAACTACCCCCCATCGATCGACGTACCTCACAAGTTATGTCTCTCCTTTATCTTACAAAGGGCGATTGATCTTCCTATGTAGTTACGTCTGCTTACCACAGCCACATCGTCCCCCCTCATCATTCGTGCATGCCTCCTGACTCGTCTCTCACACGCACGTGCATAGACAACAAGCAGCCATATCCTCTCGTATTGATATTGCGGGCGTGCCTTCCGTTTGTCTAGCAAGCCTATCCCACCATTTGTTAGAAGCAACTCCACTACCACCCCCTCCAACACTCTAGCTCTGTCTCTCTCCCAACCTTATTCATCTCCTGCACATATGCATGGATGCTGATCGATCTCCCTTAATACATGAGGCAGATCGATCTCCTTAATACATGAGGTAGGCCTCTCTCCTCCTCCACACATATACCAGCCATTGTACCTCTATAGTTAATTGGGCCTCCCTCTTCCCCCACCACACACCGATAGTCGAGCGCTGTAGGTAGGTATCCATGCCACAGAGACAAACTGCACATGCCCCATCTCACGTTCTAGTAGGCCAGCCACTCTATATCTTTGACGTGGGCACACACAAATTTGATGGCACTCTTTATCGATCGCACGCGCACACACACACACATCATCCCTCTCTTCGATTCTATGGACACCTCAAGCCGATGATACCTCCACTCTCTTCTCGTGGATCGCCCCCTCTATATATATGTTATATCCAGGACTCTATTTCACACACATTGCATATGTTAAATTTTTTGATTGACCCCCCCCCCACAAAGAAAAACTCTCAAGAACCCACACACTATATCTCTCTAGGTTTGTATCTCTCTCACACAACCCCACGTAGGTGGTGTATGTATACAAGAAGAGAATAGGTGCACCGTGCACGTACTCACGCTTCGTGCCCACCCACACCCGTGCGGGTACACGGTGGAGCTCATTTCTCCGCGGAAACTGAATTTGTTTTTGAAACATCAAGTGGCCAGAGACTCGAAAACTTATTTGCCCATTAGTGACTTGTCAGGGCGGTGGATTTTAGTTTGTACGATAATGCTGCATCCACCTAAAGTAACAAAAGTTCTTACGTAAACTTCCTAGTAATTCCCTCTTCGTAGGTGCAGCATTACTCCTAACATTTGTAATATCAGTTTGAAACTTGTAATATTGTCGTGTCCCATTCCCGCGTTTTCAAAATCCTACGAATCAAACAGGTCCTGAGTTGATGATGATGTTGTGCCTCCCATCTTTCACCAATAGCCGTCGGATCTAGATCTGACGCATACAAACCAAGCTTCTCCATTTTTGCAAAAAGATGCCCGCACTTGTTCCCTATTTACAAACAACTCCTTATCTCTCACAATCTAGGAGTAGAAGGCCGTGGAAAAATCTGGCGCGATGGCCGCTGCCGGAGCTGTCCACCCCCAATCTTGGTGTTCTGTGCAATGCACGGGCATCTATGCACGGGAAATTATGTCGAACAGGGCTAGTTGTAAGCAGGCTAGCTTGAAAGCACAAGTGCTCCCTAGGTGGTTTTGATAATTGATGACAACATATCTCTTGTTGGACTAACTGTTTCTATCTAGCATGTTTCAGATAAGTTCAACAATGGAGTGATTGGACTAAAGGTTGTGGGAACTCCTTCAAGATGCTAAGGACAAAGGATTGGCTAAAGCTTCAAGCTCAAGACTCTTCATTTTACATTTTAGTGATCCAAGATCACATTGAGTCCATAGGAAAAGCCAATACTATCAAGGAGGGATGAGGTGTTGCTTAATGAGCCTCTTGCTTCATGTGCTTAATGATATGCTCCAAAACTCAGCTACTTTCCCACTTCCACATATGACCTAAACCCTAAGCCAAACTCGGTCCTACCGATTCTTCCTATCCGGCGCCATCGAGTTTCACCTTGTCATAAGCCAACTGCCAAACCCTAATCATTTCGGTCTCACCGATGGGGATCTCGGTCTCACTGAGATGGGCTTGCAAACTCTCTGTTACCCATTGCAATATTCTCGGTCCCACCGAGATATGCAATCGGTTCCCACCGAGTTTGCTTGGCCAAATCTCAGTTTCACTTATTACCCAAATCGGTCCACCAAGTTTGAGTAATCGGTCAAACCAGTTTTGGATTTACCCTAACCCAGCACATCGGTCCACCGAGTGCCAGTCGGTCCACCGAAATCTCTAACGGTCACTAGGTTACATTTTCGGTCCGACCGAGTTTATAATTCGGTCCACCGAGATGGAAAACTGTGTAATGGTTGGATTTTGTGTGGAGGCTATATATACCCCTCCACCTCCTTCTCATTCGAAGAGAGAGCCATCAGAACGCATACACCATTCCAACTCATATGTTCTGAGAGAGAACCACCTACTCATGTGTTGAGACCAAGATATTCCATTCCTACCATATGAATCTTGATCTCTAGCCTTCCCAAGTTGCTTTCCACTCAAACCTTCTTTCCACCAGATCCAAATCCTATGAGAGAGAGTTGAGTGTTGGGGAGACTATCATTTGAAGCACAAGAGCAAGGAGTTCATTACCTACACACCATTTGTTACTTCTTGGAGAGTGGTGTCTCCTAGATTGGCTAGGTGTCACTTGGGAGCCTCCGACAAGGTTGTGGAGTTGAACCAAGGAGTTTGTAAGGGCAAGGAGATCGCCTACTTCGTGAAGAATCTACCGCTAGTGAGGCAAGTCCTGTGTGGGCGATGGCCATGGTGGGATAGACAAGGTTGCTTCTTCGTGGACCCTTTGTGGGTGGTTGCTTCTTCGTGGACCCTTCGTGGGTGGAGCCCTGTGTGGACTCGCGCAACCGTTACCCTTGGGTGGAGCCCTGTGTGGACTTGCGCAACCGTTACCCTTCGTGGGTTGAAGTCTCCATCAACGTGGATGTAGGATAGCACCACCTATCCGAACCACGGGAAAAACATCCGTGTCTCCAATTGCGTTTGAATTCTCCAAACCCTTCCCTTTACATTCTTGCAAGTTGCATGCTTTACATTCCGCTGCTCATATACTCTTTGCATGCTTGCATGATATGTATTGTGTGTGTTGAAATTGTGCCTAAACTTCACTTAAACCGAAAAAGCTTAAAAATTGCAACTTGAGCATTATGTGTCTAATCACCCCCTTCTAGACACATCTACTTCTAGATCCTACAAGTGGTATCAGAGCTTTGGTCTCCATTGCCTTGGTTTAATCATCATTGGAGGAAGATGGATGTGTCTACATTAGGGAGTCTTAGGCATAGAGTGCCTATTCTTAATGGAGAGTACTTTCATGAGTGGAAAAATGAGATGCTTGTAATCTTCAATCAATATCATTTGAACAAGTATATTGCTAGCCCTTGTGCACCCCATATTGATCCCTTGCATCCTACTCTAGATGAAGATATTGACATGATTCGCAATTTTAGAACTATTGAGCTCATCATTAGAGGATTGCCCAAAAATTTGATTGCTAGTTTGCCTACTCAAAATTGTGCCTATACTATATGGAAATTTCTTGAGGAACGATTTCCCAATCATTCCTTGAAAACTTTGGATGAAATTCTCCATAAATCTATTGCCTTGAGTAAGATGAACTCTAGTGATCCTAGTTTTGGTAAATGTCTTCTTGAACTTGCCAATCTTAAGCATGCTAAAGGAGATGTTGGAATCATTAATGATATCATACTCAAAGCTATAAGAATTCATAAAAGTGACCACTTTGATGATCATTTATCTGATGAATTACCCTCTCTAGGAAATGATGAATCACAAGATCATGATGAACATGAATATTATGATGATGATGATAGTGACTTCGATCTTGATGATGCAATGAGACATTTTGGTCTTATGGCAAATCTTCGGGGATATGAATCAGGAGGAAAGGAATGGGTTCTTGATAGTGGATGTACTGATCATATGAACGGAGATGAAGAGATGTTTCGTGAGCTTGCTGAAAATGACGGTCCTCGAAAATATGTCACCTTTGGTGATAATTCAAAGGGTAAAGTGGTTGGCCTTGGTAAGGTGGCCATCTCACATGATAGTTCCATTCAAAATGTCATGCTCGTTGAATCTCTGGGCTACAACTTACTTTCAGTATCTAGACTTGCTGATTTCGGTTTGAATGTCCTATTTACTGAGGTAGATTGCCAAGTATTTCGTCGAGACAATCATAAAATGGTCTTTACGGGTATGCGTAGAGGAGATCTTTACATTGTCGATTTCTCTAAAAAGGCACAACCTAAAACTTGCTTTGTTGCTAAATCCTCAAAAGGTTGGTTGTGGCATAGACGACTAGGTCACGTTGGCATGAGAAACCTTGACAAGCTTATTAAAGGAAATCATATCCTTGGAGTTAATGATGTCATATTTGATAAGGATAGACTTTGCAGTGCTTGTCAAGCAGGTAAACAGGTTGGAGGAAGACATCCCGTGAAGAACATCATGACCACAAGGAGGCCACTAGAGCTACTTCACATGGATCTTTTTAGTCCCAACGCCTACAAGAGTCTCGGTGGAAATTCTTTTGGTCTAGTTATAGTTGATGATTTTTCAAGATTTACGTGGGTGTTCTTTCTTAATGACAAGTCGCAGGTCCAAAAGATCTTCAAAAACTTCGCTAGGAAGGCCCAAATCAGTTTGATGTGAAGATCAAGAAGGTTCGGAGTGACAACGGAACGGAGTTCAAGAACGCAAATGTGGACACCTTTCTTGACGAAGAAGGGATTTCACACGAGTTCTCGGCTACGTATACACCTCAACAAAATGGAGTTGTTGAGAGGAAGAACCGGACGCTCATCGAAATGGCAAGAACGATGCTTGATGAATACAAGACGCCAAAGCACTTTTGGGCAGAAGCGGTTGAGACAGCTTGTCACGCAACAAATCGCTTATACCTTCACAAGCTACTCGGCAAGACGGCATACGAGCTTCTCACCGGTAACAAACCCCAAGTTGGATACTTTTGAGTATTCGGCTCAAAGTGCTACATTCTTGATAAGCATCGTCGTTCAAAGTTCGCTCCTAAATCTCATGAAGGTTTTCTACTTGGTTATGGCTCAAACTCTCACACTTACCATGTCTACAACAATTTCACCCGAAAAGTTGAAGAGACGGTAGATGTGAAGTTTGATGAATCTAATGGCTCGCAAGTAGAGCAATTGCCAATTAATGTAGGAGACAAAGACCCTTCAGAAGCAATTCAAGACTTGTCCATTGGCAAAATTCGTCCAACGGAGGTGAAGGAGAGTACTTCATCCGTCCAAGTGGAAGCTTCTACTTCACGACAAGGTGAACCAAGAATCGACACAGAAGCATCCACAAGTGGGACACATCAAGATGAAGAAAACGAGGAAATACGTCAAGACGAACATCAACAACCTCCTTCTCCACCACAACAAGAGAACGACGACGTTAACAATGAAGAAGGCTAAGAAGAAGAACAAGATGAAGAAGATGTTCAACGAAGACCCAATCAAAAGCTCTCACGAGTTCGAGCAAGAATTGCCAAAGATCATTCCGTCGAGCAAATCCTCAATGATATACAAACCGGGAGAATCACTCGCTCAAAAACTCGTTTAGCTAACTTTTGTGAAAACTATTCATTCATCTCTAGCATTGAACCCATGAAGGTTGAAGAAGCATTGGAAGATCCGGATTGGATAAACGCTATGCATGAAGAGCTACATAATTTTGAGAGAAACCAAGTTTGGACATTGGTTGAGAAGCCCGACAACAACCACAACATCATTGGTACCAAATGGGTGTTCCGCAACAAGCAAGATGAAGATGGACAAGTGGTTCGCCACAAAGCACGTCTCGTCGCCCAAGGGTACACACAAGTCGAAGGTATGGACTATGGTGAGACGTATGCCCCCATTGCTAGACTTGAGTCCATTCGTATCTTACTTGCCTATGATAATCACCATAACATCACCTTGTACCAAATGGACATTAAAAGTGCTTTTCTAAATGGTGAAATAGAGGAGGAAGTTTATGTCAAACAACCTCCCGGCTTTATCAATCCTAAGAAACCAAATCATGTTTACAAACTTCACAAAGCTCTTTATGGTCTTAAACAAGCTCCTAGAGCATGGTATAAATGCTTAACCAAGTTCCTTACTACAAGTGGTTTTGAAATTGGTAAAATTGATTCTACTCTTTTTACTAAAAGGGTTAATGGAGAGATATTTGTATGCCAAATTTATGTTGATGATATCATATTTGGTCCAACTAACCCTCTCTTTAGTGAAAAATTTGGAAAGCTAATGTCAGAGAAGTTTGAGATGTCTATGATGAGTGAACTCAAATTCTTTCTCGGGTTGCAAATCAAGCAAATTAAGGAAGGTACATTTGTCTCTCAAACAAAGTACACCAAGGACTTATTCAAGAAGTTCAATATGCAAGAATGCAAAGGTATGTCTACACCCATGCCTACTAGTGGACATAATGATTTAACCAAAGATGGTGAACCGGTTGATCAAAAGGTTTATCGCTCTATGATTGGTTCATTGTTATACCTATGTGCTTCACGTCCCGATATTATGCTAAGTGTGTGCATGTGTGCACGATATCAAGCTGCTCCTAAAGATTGTCATCTTAAGGCTGTGAAAAGGATAGTGAGATATTTAATCCATACACCAAATTTTGGCATTTGGTATCCTAAGAGATCTTCTTTTGATCTTGTTGGCTATTCCGACTCAGATTATGCCAGAGACAAGGTTGATAGAAAGTCCACTTCGGGTACTTGTCAATTTCTTGGTAGATCTCTTGTGTCTTGGTCTTCCAAGAAACAAAAATCGGTATCCTTATCCACCGCCGAAGCTGAATACATTGTCGCTGGTTCATGTTGTGCTCAATTACTTTGGATGACCCAAACTCTTAAAGATTATGGGATTTATGTGAAACATGTTCCACTGCTTTGTGACAATGAAAGTGCTATCAAAATTGGTCATAATCCTGTACAACATTCTCGGACTAAGCATATTGAAGTTCGTCATCATTTCATTCGAGATCATGTTGCTAAGGGTGACATCAATCTTAAGCATGTTCGCACCGATAAGCAATTAGCGGATATATTCACTAAACCACTTGATGAGAAAGTGTTTTGCAGGTTGAGAGGAGAATTGAACATCATTGATGCTTCGAACTTGGAGTAGAAACTCCATTGGACACATGCAAGACATGAGCTTATGACTAATCCATGATATATCTCTTATGATAACTATCTTATGTCTTGGATATATTTGCACCTTGCATGTTGTCTAACCCATGTAGGTGCTTGGTTGAATCTAATTCCATGAGATTGCGACTCACTCATATCCTGAGCGATCTCTACATCACCAAGACTCTACACAATAGTGGTTGAAGACAAGGAAGCACAAAACCATGAAACATATCCTTTGACAAACTCTATGTTAAGCTTCATGATTGTCATTTTTGGATACACAAGTGCTCTTCCTTGCAAGAACTAACCCATGTAGGTAGATGAACTCAAACTCCAAGTGGTGCTCCCAACTCTTGATGAACTACATCAACCTTGAGCACCCACACAAGTTCAACTACATGAGCAAGAACCACATCACCATCCAAGGTATGTTATTCCATCTTAGAGAAGCTTTACTCCAAGACATGAGTCAAAGCAACTCAACAAGATGTGAATACATCAAGATGCTTAAACGAAAAATGGTAACCCCATTTTGAGCTTAAACGATGAGTATGACCTATGATCAAGTGTTCTCACTTGACTCCTAAGTCAATATACTCTAACATAGGTGACTATGTCACCGCCCAATTCTAGATGAAGTTCTCTTGTGTTCTTTTCTGAGTTATTGCATTTGTCCCTTGCATATTTGTTTTCAATCAAAAAAAACTTCATTTAGAAACCTTTTACCCTTTTCTTTTTGATTTTTGTTCTGCATAATTCTGCATCAAATTCCTTGCAAATCTTTCAGCTAATTCATTGCAAATCTTTGTGAGATCTTACTTGACTAGTGAGCTGAGGTGACAAGTGTTTTTCTCTGTGATGAACTCGGTTTCACCGAATCGCTATTTTCGGTCCAACCGAATCCTTTCGGTACTACCGAAACATGCCACTCGGTGCCACCGATTTCGCAACAGGAAAAACAGTTTGCCACATATTCTATATTTCTTCTGATCCAGCTCCACTCAATGAATCTTGTTCTCTACAAGCATCACAATTTTATTCACTGCTTTGTACTGAATCTCAAGGACCAAACCTATTCGACGGATTCCAGGAAAAACCTTCTTGGAAATTGATGTCAAAGGGGGAGAGAGAGATCACATCAAAGCTTATCATCAGAGAGAGAGATCACATCAAAAGCTTATCACCTACAAAGGAGAAAGTACTAAGGGGGAGAGAATACTCAAGGATCCCATATAGAGAATACTCAAGGATCCCACATATTAAGGGGAAGAAAGAAATCTCCAAGGGGGAGAGAATACTCAAGAGGAGAGATGCCACATGTCTTTTTGGGGGAAAGACATGTTCATATGAACTCATTTGAATTTAGTTCTATTCATAAGCTTTCAGCTCTGATTTTCTGTTTCCTATCTTCTCCCAATATCCCATGTAAGATTCAGGGGGAGCAAGACACCTAAGGGAAAGAAATCAGTCAAATTCATTGCATATCTTTATTCTTGGGGACATGTTGAATTCAATATGGTACCTTGTACTCACTCTCTACATGTCATCCCAATCTTGGTATTCTTGTGGTTTCTTTTGTTTGCTCTGGCTAGTGGACGTACCTGTGTTATCTAACCTTGTTTGTGCAGGTTCATTCCATCCTAAGCCAACTCAAGACCACAAGGTAAGTATATGCATCAAAATCATGAGTATGAGGAGTTCTTGCTTATGTACATACTGTTTGCAAGAAGGACTCATGAGCATGAAGGTATTTTCCTTGATAATCTTTTGCTCTGATGCATATGGCCAAGATACATGTAACACATTGCCTACTCTGTCATGGTTATGTTCTCACATGCCTCCATATTTCATATTTACATGAGTGCATACATGTAGGGGGAGCCTATGCTTGTTACATGTCCTTCCAAAGCTTTACTTGCCGTTCTTTATATCTTTATCTAAAGCTTTGATGTATGTTGCTATCAATTACCAAAAAGGGGGAGATTGAAAGCACAAGTGCTCCCTAGGTGGTTTTGATAATTGATGACAACATATCTCTTGTTGGACTAACATTTCAATCTAGCATGTTTCAGACAAGTTCAACAATGGAGTGGCATGGACTAAAGGTTGTGGGAACTCCTTCAAGATGCTAAGGACAAAGGATTGGCTAAAGCTTCAAGCTCAAGACTCCTCATTTTACATTTTAGTGATCCAAGATCACATTGAGTCTTTAGGAAAATCCAATACTATTAAGGAGGGATGAGGTGTTGCTTAATGAGCCTCTTGCTTCATGTGCTTAGTGATATGCTCCAAAACCCTCAGCTACTTTCCCATATCCACATATGACCTAAACCCTAAGCCAAACTCGGTCCTACCGATTCTTCCTATCCGGCGCCATCGAGTTCCACTTGTCATAAGCCACTGCCAAACCCTAATCATTTCGGTCTCACCGATGGGATCTCGGTCTCACTGAGATGGGCTTGCAAACTCTCTGTTACCCATTGCAATATTCTCGGTCCCACCGAGATATGCAATCGGTTCCACCGAGTTTGCTTGGCCAAATCTTAGTTTCACTTATTACCCAAATCGGTCCCACCGAGTTTGAGTAATCGGTCAAACCAAGTTTTGGATTTACCCTATCCCCAGCACATCGGTCCCACCGAGTTGACCAGTCGGTCCCACCGAAATCTCTAACGGTCACTAGGTTTACATTTTCGGTCCGACCGAGTTTATTAATTCGGTCCCACCGAGATTGGAAAACTGTGTAACGGTTGGATTTTGTGTGGAGGCTATATATACCCCTCCACCTCCTTCTCATTCGAAGAGAGAGCCATCAGAACGCATACACCATTCCAACTCATATGTTCTGAGAGAGAACCACCTACTCATGTGTTGAGACCAAGATATTCCATTCCTACCATATGAATCTTGATCTCTAGCCTTCCCAAGTTGCTTTCCACTCAAATCTTCTTTCCACCAAATCCAAATCCTATGAGAGAGAGTTGAGTGTTGGGGAGACTATCATTTGAAGCACAAGAGCAAGGAGTTCATTACCTACACACCATTTGTTACTTCTTGGAGAGTGGTGTCTCCTAGATTGGTTAGGTGTCACTTGGGAGCCTCCGACAAGATTGTGGAGTTGAACCAAGGAGTTTGTAAGGGCAAGGAGATCGCCTACTTCGTGAAAATCTACCGCTAGTGAGGCAAGTCCTGTGTGGGCGATGGCCATGGTGGGATAGACAAGGTTGCTTCTTCGTGGACCCTTTGTGGGTGGTTGCTTCTTCGTGGACCCTTCGTGGGTGGAGCCCTGTGTGGACTCGCGCAACCGTTACCCTTGGGTGGAGCCCTGTGTGGACTCGCGCAACCGTTACCCTTCGTGGGTTGAAGTCTCCATCAACGTGGATGTAGGATAGCACCACCTATCCGAACCACGGGAAAAACATCCGTGTCTCCAATTGCGTTTGAATTCTCCAAACCCTTCCCTTTACATTCTTGCAAGTTGCATGCTTTACATTCCGCTGCTCATATACTCTTTGCATGCTTGCATGATATGTATTGTGTGTGTTGAAATTGTGCCTAAACTTCACTTAAACCGAAAAAGCTTAAAAATTGCAACTTGAGCATTATGTGTCTAATCACCCCCTTCTAGACACATCTACTTCTAGATCCTACATAGCTCTACAGCCATGATGATAGTAACTGCAGACAGTGAGGCTGACTATGGTATGCCGAACACGGCGCCTATACTCAGGTGTCATCTCCGACGCAGGGTCTTGTCACTTCACTGTGAGGAGCAGCGCGTAATAATTTGACCAACGGGTAGACAGTGCTAGTACTCCTACTACTAGTACTAGTAGCACCACCATCTGGATTTAGCAGTACTACCACGTCCACTGGCACCAAGTCTCCAGGTAGTATTGCTTGAGGCCGCCAGGGCGAGGGGCCGCTTGGACGACAGCTTCGTCTCCTTGTTCGACGAGGTCCTCGTCGGTTTCCTCGACAAGTTCACCGTCATCAAGAAGCTTGCAGACGACTTTGACGTAAGCCTCCAGCCGACGTGCCCAAGCTCTGCGATGCCCGCCACCCTCAACGGCCACTATGGTAACAACCTCTTCGACGCACTGGTGGCCCTGCGACTGCCCGCTGTCGCACCGGAGAATGTCCACCTCGAGGTCGCGCTCGTCGCGCAGCGCCTGGCGCAGCAAGACACCATCGACATAATCACCCACGTCTATGCGCAAATCGTCCACAAGGACTACTACATGCTAGGGGAGGACCATAGGACGCTGGCCTTCTTGGAGCGCAGGGCAACCTTGGACGACACTGTTCAGAAGCACGTTGAGCTCGCCGCCAACGCCGCTGCTCCTCACACGTCGGTTGGTGACCCAGCGCACTAGGGCATGAGGATGTCGTTGAACGTTGATGGATCCGTATGTATTTTTATCTTTCCGTCAAATCCATGTAGTAGTATATGATACTACAGTAATTATCTTGTCGGATGGCTGAGAAAACAGGAGGGAGAAGAGATGGCTGTAGCACGGACTCCAAGAAAATTGGTGTCGGATGGGACTCATGTGGGTGGCGTGTGATGTACTGCTAGACGTGAATGCTACTGAGTTATGGCCCATGCCACCCTAGTATATCGAGCCTATGGCCCTGTTTGGATACTCTAACACAGTTAGAGTTCGAGTTATTTTCTAACCCACTCTAACCCAAATAAGCACCTCTCCACCGGGATAGTTGGGTTAGATGAAACTAACCCACTCTAACCCTCCCTGTTTGGATACTTTTGGGTTATTTGAGCCTTCAACTAACCCAAAATAGCTCTAACCCCATGATCCAAACAGGGCCATATCGAGGTACGTAGAACAAATTTCCTGCAGTCCGTGCTCAGCCCTCCTCTATCTCTCTTCTCAGCCAGCCAGCGGACGCGCGGATCCCATCGTCTGTTTGCTCACATGCGGCCCCACATGTCAGTGAAAATGCAAGAGGACCCACTGAACCTGCACATCTTTCACCTCGACGTGCTGGTGATGAAAAACAAATCCAATAAAGATCTTCGGTGGCCGCTTTTGGAGTTACTCAAGAGTAGTAAGATTCTATTTACAGTTTAACCCAAGATGCACATCTCGTGGCTTCAACTACCACTCTATTTTCTTTCATGACACGACATGGATGCTGGATGTCCCACGTGTCGGCAAAAGGAGGAAGAACCCGACCAAATCTTCGGTTCTGCTATCGGATGAGATTAGTGCACTTGTTGATACTCCTACTAGAATAGAGGCTAGACATGAGACTAGATGCGAGGAAGAAACGTCTACTTCTTTACACTCGAAGAAGAAATAAGCACGCAAGATTGAGCCTCCGCAGATCAATAATGAATGCATCGAGAAGGCACTAATCCAAATTGCAGGAGTAGTAAAATGTATTCTTGCAGTTCTTGTTTTCTTTGGTCTTGCTTTTCTAGTCAAAATTATCGTTGGAGTTCGTGCAAAACGGAGGTCCGTTTGGGGTCATGCGTTGGAGTTGGCCTTACAAGTGGGACCGCAGTTAAGGGAACCGACTATCGGCAAACCCCCACCTCGCCCGCCGCGCGATGGCTGAAGTTAGAGAAACGATGAGGTTGAAGAGATTGCTCTAGCACGGACTCCAAGAAATAATATGGTGTCAGATGGATGTCGTGGTGGTGGCATGTGCCGTACTCCTGGACGTTAATGCTTGTTCTGTCCCATGCCACCCTACTACTCCTACTACTTACTCCTACTAGTATATAGTATACTAGTATCGAGGATTCGAGGTGCTGGTTACGTACAACGAACACATTAACATATGGCTACAGTAAAAACACCTGCCCGACGCGCAAAGCATGTGAAGCTAGTACAAATTTAGAGAAGCGACTCGAAAGCCATTCATAAATTTAGTAAGTTTATCACAGGCATAACATTTTATTACATACAACAGGTCATCAACCCACATCGACAACGAGGATACATTATAAATACTAAAGTTTTCACCACACAACAAATAACAAGCCATGAAATGAACTTCAACTCAACCATTCCGCGGCGTTGGAAAAACTTGCTTTGAACCACAAGTGATTCTCTGGGACGGGCCATCTGTTGTCGATCTGGAGACCAACGCAGGACCGATCATCCAGGCTGAAGTGGCCTACTATATCAGTACGAGGGTAGGGAACCACCCAAATGTCCAAGGTATAGACACAATTGCTTCTCATAAATGTGTCAACAGTAGTTGGATCGCCTTTCACCATCATCAGATAGTTTTGTCCAAGGAAGAGCGAGTTTTCTCCAAGACTATCAATTCTGTGCCAGGGAGAAGGAGTTGGCGCTAGCACACTAGTATCCATCCCGAATACCATGCAATGGGTGTTGGAATAGGTCCGGAGAGTGCGACCATGGGAGACACCTGCTTCCTTAGCAGTAACATCATCAGTGGGTTGTATACACACAAGAAGAGGTGATCCATCGGAATTAGTTGCCAGGCGCCACAGAGTATATCGGCGCTGCTTGTCCTCATGCTCGTGATCATCACCATTGTCATCTCCCCCTTGGTTATAAAATTTTTCAAGTATAGGTGGTGGGATGTTCACAGGACCTTGGAAACACAAGAAGAAGGTTAATTAGTAAAGGGAAACTTGCTAACCCACATGCATGTGGATGAAACAATTATAATTACGGTGGAAGACAAACGTACCGAAACTACTAGGATGCCATGCAAAAACAGTGCCACGAGTGGTGGCAGCAAACACAAGGCCCTCGTATTGAATTGCATCATAGTACTCGTCCGTGTACAGAAACTGATTTTTGAGTAATATCCATCGAGTCGAACCACGAAGGACGGCAACAAGCTTGTCGAAGATAGCAACAACTTGATAGTTGTTGTAATTCCAAGAGAGGTTGGGAACTTGACAAATTGCTATCTTCCATAGAATACAGTCACCATGATCGTATTTGAACGTGCGTACATTACCGGTGTGCTCAACCTCTAGGCAGTGTGCTGAGATTTTTGGAAGTGGAACCCGGTGATGAGTGTACACATTCACAAGTTCCCACTCGCAGTTGGACCCAATGTAAACAACCCAATCTCCATTTGCGCCCGCCCAAGCCTTGCCCTCGAGCAATGGCATCTTAACATCATACGTATCATTATCAAGCGGCATCAACTGGCACAGGGCGAGGCCTCCGTCGTGCCGGCGCCAGTCATCAGGGTCACGACGAAGAAGATAGGGGAGATCAAACCGCTCCTTGACTCTTGGGTTCTTTGTAATGATGTTATTAGTTGAGTCGAGAATGGGCTTGAACGAACCTGCCATGCTAGCCGAGGTGATGACGTCGCACCGATCAATGAGTTCCTCCACCACATCATCTTTCAGATCGGGGCAAGAATAACGGGGTCGTTTCAGGCATGTTCCCTCCATGGAGAAGACGATCGAACAATGGCAGAAGAAAGGGTGAAGGGCTGAAGGAAAATGGAGGAGGGAGAGGATGAGCGTGTGACAGTAGTTCCAAATCGAGAGGGAAAGGCGAAGAGTCGATGGACGGTTGCGAGTTTGCCATGGTTCACGAAGAGGCGCCCCGGCCTACACATCCGTTCGGAAATACTCCTACTACTCATCGTTGTCTCACTGATATGTTGGAACGTGACCACATGTCAACGAAACATGGTGTGTAATTTCTCGTGCAAAATTCGATCTAGCCGTGTTGGCCCGAGGTGCCGCATTAGTTATCGACCTTCATTTTTTTAATGGCGTGTCGATCAGCTTTGAAGCACGACTAACTGGTACTGTACGTGGAGAGGATGACAGCAGGGACTCGCCAAGGTCATGGCAGTACGCAAGCAAGTGCCTCCTTATTTCAAGCCAATAAAAAATGGCTCCTCCTAGTGGATTTGTGACATCTGGGTCCCATGCCATTGTCAACGTAGTCAATAAACGAGGGAATTGCACAACGAGCGGCTAACACCAGGGACCCAGCAGCTCGCCCAGTTATTTTTGTTTTGGGTTAATTTGATAAATGCCACTCCAAATCTGGTGTACCCGAGAAATGCCACTACAATTTCCAAACATTGAAAAATGCCATTTCATGCCATTTCAAGTGGCATTTTTCGAAGTCTGGAGTGGCGTTTTTCAAAGTTTGCAAAAATTGTAGTGGCATTTTTCAAAGTTTGGAAATTGCAGTGGCATTTTTATTAATCGCCATAATTGGAGTGGCATTTATCTAATTTGTTTTTGAGACAGAAGCAGGGTGTCAACTGGGCTGTGCGGGACACTCTGGCCTGTCTAGACAGCCTTTTCTTTTATGTTACCACAGACCAACCCAGTATTTTTTTTTCTTTCTGAAAATGGCTAGCCCAGTTCTTTTGTGATTTGTCAAGTAAGTCGCTTTATCAGGCCTGCTGGGCTACAAATCTTTCAAGACGAGGAGAGCTTCATTCGGCTGGCCGAGAAAATGGCCTATAAGTAATGAGAGATGGGCTGTACATTTTTAAAACACATCAAACCGGCAATTATTTTCAAATATCTTTTTTTCATTTCGAGATTTTAAATTGCATTGATTTTTATGCGTGGAAAGTTTATTGGATTTTATATTGATATACATTTATTTTTAAAATCAGTCTGAATGTGACTCAAAATTTCGGGATTAAAAACAGTTCAGACCGCACCGACATATGCAAAATTTTGTATAATTTTTTAACCGTGGCTACAATATGGGCTGTAATGCTAACATAAAGAATATGGGCTCAAAAAAACCCGTAAGAATTAGCAAATGGGCTGTAAATTATTTGAAATAATGGCAGATGGGTTGTATGCTGTTTTCCACAGATTTGAGGCTTTCCACAGATGGCCTGTATACTATTGGATGTCCATCCAACGGCCGTCGTGCTTCTTCAATCTCTGCTCTTCCTGCTCCAGCTGCTCAAACAAGCGCCAGCGGGACTGCCTGCTCCCTCCTCCCCGCGGCCGGCTGTGCTGCTGCGCAGGCCTCACCGCCCCACCGTACTCCCATCGCTGGCCTAGCCATCCCTCTACTCACCCACACCTGCTGTTATTCTCCGGCGACGGCAGACGAACCAGTAAACCCTCGTACAGTCGTACTCCCCTCCGCGTGGGAAACAAAAACAACGGCCGAGTCTTCCCTGCCTCCGTGTCGTTCCCTTCCCAGGCCTCGCCGTCGTCCACCGCCCTGGTGCTCTCGACATGGCGTGGTCAGCGTGGTCAACGACCGACATGCATCTGAAGTGGACTGTACGTGGAGAGGCTGACAGTTGGGTCCACGGCCGCACGCAAGGAAATGCCTCCTTATTACGCGCAAAATAATGATTTTCTCCACCTGACATCTAGGACCCACCGAAACGGCCTCTGTATTTCGCGAAAAAAACGTTACCATTGCTGACAGCTCGGACCCACCAGCTATATCTTCGCACGCAAGGAAGTGCCTCCTTATTACGCACAAAAAAATGAATACTCCCCCTACTAGCTGGGACCCAGTATAGTGGGCCTACTAAGTTGACGGGGACGAAGGGCTTTGTCAACTTAGTCAATATGCACGATTCTAGCTCGACTGACCGTACAATGTCCATCCAACGGCGTAGTGCTTCTTCAACCTCTGGTCTTCTTGCTCCAGCCGCCCAAAGCAGCGCCGGTCGTGTCGCCTGCTCCTGCCTCCCGTGGCCGGTTGTGCTGCCGCGGAGGCCTCACCGCCCCCATACTACTCCCACCGCTGGCCAGGCCATCCCTCCACTCCACTCACCCACACCCCCTGTTATTCTGCGACGACGGCAGCGCAGCCGAACCAGTGAACCCTCGTACTCCTCTCCGTGTGGGCATCCACTTTCGCATCTTCCCCGGCTCCATGTCATCCCATTCCTAGGCCTCGCCGTCGTCCACCACCGTGGTGCTGTCGGCGCAGCGTGGTCAATGTGGTCAACGACCGAATTCCATCAGAAGAATATTGTACGTGGAGAGGCTGTTGGGGATCGTAGCAGAAATTTAAAATTTTCTACGCATCACCAAGATCAATCTATGGAGTAATCTAGCAACGAGGAGAAGGAGAGTGCATCTACACACCCTTGTAGATCGCTAAGCGGAAGCGTTCAAGTGAACGGGGTTGATGGAGTCGTACTCATCGTGATCCAAATCACCGATGATCCTAGCGCCGAACGGACGGCACCTCCGCGTTCAACACACATACGGTTGGGAGACGTCTCCCACGCCTTGATCCAGCAAGGAGGAGGGAGAGGTTGAGGAACAAGTCCAACAGCACGACGGCGTGGTGGTGGAGGAGCTTGTGATTCTCCGGCAGGGCTTCGCCAAGCACCAGGGAGGAGGAGGAGAAGGTAGGAGGAGGGAGGGCTGCGCCAGGTTCAAGGGTGTGGCCGCCCTCCCACCCCTCCACTATTTATAGGTGGGGGGAGAGGGGGGCCGGCCCCCTAGATCCCATCTAGGGTTGGGGGCAGCGGCCAAGGGAGGAGGAGTGCCTCCTAAGTCAAGTGGAGGCCCTCCCCCTTAGGGTTTCCCCTCTCCCATGCGCATGGGCCTTGGGGGGCTGGTGCCCTTGGCCCATTAAGGTTAGGGCGCCCCCCTACAGCCCATGCTGCTGCATTGTACGTGGTGGAACTTTTTCCGGACCTCCGGACCCCTTCGGAATCCTCTGGAACCTTCTGGAAGCTTCCCGGTACAATACCGGAAAAAACCAAACTTTTCCCGGAACCCGAACAACAACTTTCCATATATAAATCTTTACCTCCGGACCATTCCGGAACTCCTCGTGACGTCCGGGATCTCATCCGGGACTCCGAACAACACTCGGTAATCACATACAAGTCTTCCTAATAACCCTAGCGTCATCGAACCTTAAGTGTGTAGACCCTACGGGTTCAGGAACCATGCAGACATGACCGAGACAACTCTTCGGCCAATAACCAACAGCGGGATCTGGATACCCATGTTGGCTCCCACATGTTCCATGATGATCTCACCGGATGAACCACGATGTCGAGGATTCAATCAATCCCGTATTCAATTCCCTTTGTCCAGCGGTATTGTACTTGCCCGAGATTCGATCGTCGGTATCCCGATACCTTGTTCAATCTCATTACCGGCAAGTCTCTTTACTTGTTCTGTAACACATCATCCCGTGATCAACTCCTTGGTCACATTGTGCACATTGTGATGATGTCCTACCGAGTGGGCCCAGAGATACCTCTCCGTTTACACGGAGTGACAAATCCCAGTCTCGATTCGTGCCAACCCAACAAACACTTTCGGAGATACCTGTAGTGTACCTTTATAGCCACCCAGTTACATTGTGACGTTTGGCACACCCAAAGCACTCCTACGGTATCCGGGAGTTGCACAATCTCATGGTCTAAGGAAATGATACTTGACATTAGAAAAGTTTAGCAAACGAACTACACGATCTTGTGCTAGGCTTAGGATTGGGTCTTGTCCATCACATCATTCTCCTAATGATGTGATCCCGTTATCAACGACATCCAATGTCCATGGTCAGGAAACTGTAACCATCTATTGATCAACGAGCTAGTCAACTAGAGGCTTACTAGGGACATGGTGTTGTCTATGTATCCACACATGTATCTGAGTTTCCTATCAATACAATTCTAGCATGGATAATAAACAATTATCATGAACAATGAAATATAATAATAATAACTAATTTATTATTGCCTCTCGGGCATATTTCCAACAGTCTCCCACTTGCACTAGAGTCAATAATCTAGTTCACATCGCCATGTGATTAACACTCACAGGTCACATCGCCATGTGACCAACATCCAAAGAGTTTACTAGACTTAATAATCTAGTTCACATCACTATGTGGTTAATACTCAATGAGTTCTGGGTTTGATCATGTTATGCTTGTGAGACAGGTTGTAGTCAACGGGTCTTGCCATATTCAAATCCCTATGTATTTCGCAAAACTTTATGTCATATCGTAGATGGTGCTACCACGTTCCACTTGGAGCTATTCCAAATTGTTGCTCCATTATACATATCCGGTATCTCTACTCAGAGCTATCCGGATAGGTGTTAAGCTTGCATCGACGTAACTCTTTACGTCAAACTCTTTATCATCTCCATAACCGAGAAACATTTCCTTATTCCTCTAAGGATAATTTTGACCGCTATCTGGTGATCCAGTCCTAGATCACCTTTGTACCTTCTTGCCAGACATGTGGCAAGGCACACATCAGGTGCGGTACTCAGCATGGCATACCGTATAGAGCCTATGAAAAGAGCATAGGGGACGACCTTCGTCCTTCCTCTTTCTTCTGCCGTGGTCAATCTTTGAGTCTTACTCAACTTCACACCTTACAACTCAGGTAAGAACCCCTTCTTTGACTGATCTATTTGAACTCCTTCAAAAACATGTCAAGGTGTGCGTTCTTTGAAAGTATCATCAGGCGTTTTGATCTATCTCTATAGATCTTGATGCCCAATATGTAAGCAGCTTTATCCAGGTCTTCCTTTGAAAAACACTCTTCAAACAACTGTTTATGCTTTCCAGAAATTCTACATTATTTCGGATCAACAATATGTCATCCACATATACTTATCAGAAATGTTGTAGTGCTCCCACTCACTTTCTTGTAAATACAAGTTTCTAACAAACATTGTATAAACCTAAAAGCTTTGATTACTCCATCAAAACATATATTCCGATTCCGAGATGCTTGCTCTAGTACATAGAAGGATTGCTGGAGCCAGCATACCTTTTAGCATCCTTAGGATCGACAAAACCTTTTATTGTATCACATACAACTTTTCTTACGAAAACTAGTAAGAAAACTTGTTTTGACATCCATCTGTAAGATTTCATAATCGAAAAATACAGCTAATGCTAACATGATTTCGACGGACTTAAGCATCTCTACGGGTGAGAAATTCTCATCGTAGTCAACTCCTTGAACTTGTGAAAAAAAACAAAACTTTTTCCCACAAGTCGAGCTTCATAGACGGTAACATTACTGCCCACGTCCGTCTTCTTCTTAAAGATCTCAATGGCTTGACGATCATCGGGCAAGTCCACCAAAGTCCATACTTTGTTCTGATACTTGGATCCTATCTCGGATTTCATGGATTCTAACCATCTGTCGAAACACGGGCCCACCATCGCTTATCCATAGCTCGTAGGTTCATTGTTATCTAACAACATGATATCTAAGACAGGATTACCGTACCACTTAGGAGTAGTGCATATCCTTGTCGACCTACAAGGTTCGATAACAACTTGATCCGAAGCTTCATGATCACTATCATTAACTTCCTATTCAACAGATGTAGGTGCCACAGAAAACATCTTTCTGTGTTGCATCACTGGTTGAAATAAAGGTTCGACAACCTCATCAAGTTCTATCTTCCTCCCACTCAATTCTTTCGAGAGAAACTCCTTCTCGAGAAAGGACCCGTTCTTAGCGACAAACAATTTGCCCTCGGATCTGAGATAGAAGGTATACCCAACTGTCACCTTTGGGTATCCTATGAAGATGTGTTTGTCCGCTTTGGGTTCGAGCTTCTCTGGCTGAAGCCTTAAGCATCGCAGCCCCAAACATTAAGAAACGACAACTTTGGTTTCTTGCCAAACCAATGGTCATACGATGTTGTCTCAACGGACTTAGATGGTGTCCTATCTAAAGTGAATGCAGCTGTCTCTAACGCATAACCTCAAAATGAAAATGGTAGATCGGTAAGAGACATCATAGATCGCACCATATCTCATAAGGTTCGATTACGACGTCCGGACACACCATTACCCTGTGGTGTTCCAGGTGGCTTCAACTATGAAACAATTCCATAATGTCTTAAGTGATTGCCAAACTCATAACTCAGAAAATCCCCTTTTGATCAGATCGTAGGAACATGATTTTTTTGTTATGATGATTCTTAACTTCACTCTGAAATTGCTTGAACTTTTCAAACGTTTCAGACTTGTGCTTCATTAAGTAAATATACCTATATCTACTCAAATCATCAGTGAAGATGAGAAAATAGCGATATCCACCACACGCTTCAATTCTCATTGGATCACACGCATCAGCATGTATGATTTCCAACAAGTCACTTGCCCGTTTCATTGTACCTGAAAATAGGGTCTTAGTTATCCTGCCCATGAGGCATGGCTCGCATGTGTCAAGCGATTCAAAATCAAGTGACTCCAAACATCCATCGATATGGAGTTTCTTCATGCATCTTACGCCAATATGACCTAAGCGGCAGTGCCACAAGAAAGTGGTACTATCATTATTAACTCTACATCTTTTGGCGTGAACGTGTGTATCACCACGACCGAGATTCAATGAACCATTCACATAGGGTGCATGACCATGAAAGGTATCATTCATGTAAACAGAATAACCATTATTATCTAACTTAAATGAATGACCGTATTGCAATGAACATGATCTAATCATATTCATGCTCAACGTAGACACCTGATAACATTTATCTAGGTTCAATACTAATCCTGAAGGCAAATGGAGCGTGCGATGGTGATCTCATCAACTTTGGAAACACTTCTAACACACATCGTCACCTCGCCCTCAGCCAGTCTCCGTTTAGTCCGTAGCTTTTGCTTCAAGTCACCAATAATAGTAACTGAACCGGTATCCAATACCCAGGTGCTACCAGGAGTACTAGTGAGGTACACATTAATAACATGTATAAATTTTGTTGAAGTTGCCAGCCTTCTTATCTACCATGCATTTGGGGTAATTCCGCTACCAGTGACCGTTCCCTTTACAATAGAAGCACTTAGTCTCGGGTTTGGGTTCAACCTTGGGTTCCTTCACTGGAGCGGCAACTGGTTTGCCATCCATGAAGTTTCCCTTCTAGCCCTTGCCCTTCTTGAAACCAGTGGTCTTGTTAAACCATCAACACTTGATGCTCCTTCTTGATTTCTACCTTTTGCGGTCTTAAGCACCGCGAACAGCTCCAGGATCAACTCCATCCCTTGCATGTCATAGTTCATCATGAAGATCTAGTAGCTTAGTGATAGTGGCTAGAGAACTCTATCAATCACTATCTTATCTGGAAGTTTAACTCCCACTTGATTTAAGTGATTGTAGCACCCAGACATTCTGAGCACATGCTCACTAGCTGAGCTATTCTCCTCCATCTTGTTGGCAAAAGAACTTGTCAGAGGTCTCACACCTCTCAACACGGGCATGAGCCTGAAATCCCAATTTCAGCTCTTGGAACATCTCATATGTCTCATGCCGTTCAAAACATGGAATCCCGATTCTAAGCCGTAAAGTATGGTGCACTAAACTATCAAGTAGTCATCAGGACGTGTCTGTTAGGTGTTCATAACATCCACAGACGACGTTGTAGGGGTTTGCACATCGAGCGGTGCATCAAAGACGTAAGCCTTCTGTGTAGCAGTGAGGACACTCCTCGGACTACGGACCTAGTCCGCATCATTGCTTACAATATCTTTCAACTTGGTCTTTCTCTAGGAACGTATTGAAATAGGGAGCTACAACGTGAGCTATTCATCTACAACATATTTGCAAAGACAATTTAGACTATGTTCATGATAATTGAGTTCATCTAATCAAATTATTTAATGAACTCCCACTCAGATAGACATCCCTCCAGTCATCTAAGTATAACATGATCCGAGTTAACTAGGCCGTGTCCGATCATCACGTGAGACGGACTAGACAACATAGGTGAACATCTTCATGTTGATCGTATCTTCTATACGACTCATGCTCGACCTTTCGGTCTTCTGTGTTCCGAGGCCATGTCTGTACATGCTAGGCTCGTCAAGTCAACCTAAGTGTATTGTGTGCGTAAATCTGGCTTACACCCGTTATATTCGAACGTTAGAATCTATCACACCCGATCATCATGTGGTGCTTCGAAACAACGAACCTTCGCAACGGTGCACAATTAGGGGGAACACTTTCTTGAAATTATTTCGAGGGATCATCTTATTTAAGCTACCGTCGTTCTAAGCAAATAAGATGTAAAACATGATAAACATCACATGCAATCAAATAGTGACATGATATGGCCAATATCATTTTGCTCCTTTTGATCTCCATCTTCGGGGCTCCATGATCATCGTTGTCACCGGCATGACACCATGATCTCCATCATCATGATCTCCATCATCGTGTCTTCTTGAAGTTGTCTCGTCATCTATTACTTCTACTACTATGGCTAACGCTTTAGCAATAAAGTAAAGTAATTACATGACGTTTATGTTGACACGTAGGTCATAAATAAATAAAGACAACTCCTATGGCTCCTGCCGGTTGTCATACTCATCGACATGCAAGTCGTGATTCCTATTACAAGAACATGATCATCTCATACATCACATATATCATTCATCACATCCTTTGGCCATATCACATCACAAAACACTTGCTGCAAAAACAAGTTAGACATCCTCTAATTGTTGTTGCAAGTTTTTACGTGGCTGCTATAGGTTTCTAGCAAGAACGTTTCTTACCTACGCCAAAACCACAACGTGAATTGCCAATTTCTATTTACCCTTCATAAGGACCCTGTTCATCGAATCCGATCTGACTAAAGTGGGAGAGACAGACACCCGCCAGCCACCTTATGCAACTAGTGCATGTCAGTCGGTGGAACCGGTCTCGCGTAAGCGTATGTGTAAGGTTGGTCCGGGCCGCTTCATCCCACAATGCCGCCGAATCAAGATAAGACTAGTAACGACAAGTAAATTGACAATATCGACGCCCACAACTACTTTGTGTTCTACTCGTGCATAGTAACTACGCATAGACCTAGCTCATGATGCCACTGTTGGGGATCGTAGCAGAAATTTAAAATTTTCTACGCATCACCAAGATCAATCTATGGAGTAATATAGCAACGAGGGGAAGGAGAGTGCATCTACATACCCTTGTAGATTGCTAAGCGGAAGCGTTCAAGTGAACGGGGTTGATGGAGTCGTACTCGTCGTGATCCAAATCACCGATGATCCTAGCGCCGAACGGACGGCACCTCCACGTTCAACACACGTACGGTTGGGAGACGTCTCCCACGCCTTGATCCAGCAAGGAGGAGGGAGAGGTTGAGGAAGAAGTCCAACAGCACGACGGCGTGGTGGTGGAGGAGCTTGTGATTCTCCGCCAGGGCTTCGCCAAGCACCATGGAGGAGGAGGAGAAGGTAGGAGGAGGGAGGGCTGCGCCAGGTTCAAGGGTGTGGCCACCCTCCCACCCCTCCACTATTTATAGGTGGGGGAGAGGGGGGCCGACCCCCTAGATCCCATCTAGGGTTGGGGCGGCGGCCAAGGGGGGGAGGAGTGCCTCCCAAGTCAAGTGGAGGCCCTCCCCCTTGGGGTTTCCCCTCTCCCATGCGCATGGGCCTTGGGGGCGCTGGTGCCCTTGGCCCATTAAGGTTAGGGCACCCCCCTACAGCCCATGCTGCTGTATTGGACGTGGTGGAACTTTTTCCGGACCTCCGGAACCTTCCGGAAGCTTCCCGGTACAATACCGGAAAAAACCAAACTTTTCCTGGAACCCGAACAACAACTTTCCATATATAAATCTTTACCTCCGGACCATTCCGGAACTCCTCGTGACGTCCGGGATCTCATCCAGGACTCCGAACAACATTCAGTAATCACATACAAGTCTTCCTAATAACCCTAGCGTCATCGAACCTTAAGTGTGTAGACCCTACGGGTTCGGGAACCATGCAGACATGACCGAGACAACTCTCCGGCCAATAACCAACAGCGGGATCTGGATACCCATGTTGGCTCTCACATGTTCCACGATGATCTCATCGGATGAACCACGATGTCGAGGATTCAATCAATCCCGTACTCAATTCCCTTTGTCCAGCGGTATTGTACTTGCCCGAGATTCGATCGTCGGTATCCCGATACCTTGTTCAATCTCGTTACCGGCAAGTCTATTTACTCGTTCCGTAACACATCATCCCGTGATCAACTCCTTGGTCACATTGTGCACATTATGATGATGTCCTACCGAGTGGGCCCAGAGATACCTCTCCGTTTACACGGAGTGACAAATCCCAGTCTCGATTCGTGCCAACCCAACAAACACTTTCAGAGATACCTGTGGTGTACCTTTATAGCCACCCAGTTACGTTGTGACGTTTGGCACACCAAAAGCACTCCTACGGTATCTGGGAGTTGCACAATCTCATGGTCTAAGGAAATGATACTTGACATTAGAAAAGCTTTAGCAAACGAACTACACGATCTTGTGCTAGGCTTAGGATTGGGTCTTGTCCATCACATCATTCTCCTAATGATGTGATCCCGTTATCAACGACATCCAATGTCCATGGTCAGGAAACTGTAACCATCTATTGATCAACGAGCTAGTCAACTAGAGGCTTACTAGGGACATGGTGTTGTCTATGTATCCACACATGTATCTGAGTTTCCTATCAATATGTCGGAGTAATGGGCCACGGGTAGGCCAACCTGAGCCCCATAACCTTTCAAGACATTGGGGCAGGCTGCGCCCCTCAAGACCACAGGGCGAAGAGCCGCCTCCTGGGGAGTGGCAAGGCGGCCGACTGCCCGCTCACGGCTGAGTCCTAGAGGCGACTTCCAGAGAAGCCGGCTTTGGTTAGTCGGCCGGCGACTCCAACAAACCGTGACCTCATCGAAGGGGACGGGCAGGGGCGTGGCTACAATGAAGCCCACTCCCCGCCCCTTACTAAGGGCAGGCATGGCTACAACACGGCGTACTTGGGAAGATCTCCCTGCGGCGTGGCACTGTTGCCCGGCCGGCCCTGACATCAGCACCACTGTACCGGGTCCTACACCCATGACGGCTTGTCTGTACAGCCTGCAGGCAGCGGGGCCCACCAGTCAGCGAGACCTCGGGAGACGGCGGGAGAACCGCCAGTCGGACCCGTCGGGAGTCGGCCCGGGGAAGTCGGCCGAGCCCTCCCCCGGGGACCACGCGCCATTAATCAAGAAGAGATGGGGAGTGGCCACAGTGATCGCCCGCCAGGCGGCGGGGCTATTGCCACGACCCCCTGACCAAGCTTGCGTCATCAGGAGCACGTCTACAGTAATCAGCAACCGACAAGACCCGCCCGCGGCGGACGGAGCCTGTCAGCTCCGTACCAGACCAGTTGGCGGGCCCCACCAGTCGGCGGAGAAGTCGGAGGTCGGAGGCACTGACGGCTGGGCCCGCGCCCAGTCGAATTACCATTGTACCCCTGGGGGGTAGGCCTATATAAACCCCCCAGGGCACCCATGCAAAGGGTTGGATCCCAGTAGTTCTATACCATACCAGATAGGAGGAGAGAGCTGGCCTTGCCCTCTCCTACAACCAGACACAGCTCAAGGAGCAACCGTGTAAACACTTGACCATAGTGATCATGCGGAGACCCCGCAGAGCAGCAGTAGGGGTATTATCTTCTCAGAGAGCCCCGAATCTGGGTAAGATTCACCGGCGTGCATGTCTTCGCCTCATCCCGTTTCCAGGCACCAGCGACGTTCTACTCGCCCCCACCATGATAAGCCATCCGTTGGCATATGTCGCACCAAACCCCCGACATTTGGCGCCCACCATGGGGCCTGGTGCACCGCCGTCCGGAGATCTGTTCTGGACGGGAACCCTTTTCCTCCCTGGCGAGCGCAGCCAGCCAGGCACGCCAGGCGAAGTCTGCATCGACGCGCTGCGCGGTGTTGAGATCGCCTGCGCAGCCAGCTCCTTGGCCGAACTTGTCGGCAAGGTCCGCCTCTCCTACGAACCTGCGTCCGACGCAGGCACGGGTGGCCCCGAAAACCTCCTCACGGGCCTCCTCGATCAACTCCACGTTTCCGGCGAGCCTGCCGTAGACTTGGAGTCTGTAGGCTCCACCGACCCGATGTTGGTCGACTCCGACACCACGTCGATCGACGCGTTCCCCACGAACATGGTGGTCTACGACGAACCTCTCCCCCATGCAGAGAGCGATAGAAGCACCGTCACTGAGGTGCTAGTCATCACTCATGACGAGTTCCCTGGCGGAGGAGCGCTCGACTCACTCGGCGCGGCGCTGCAAGACCTGACCGTGCCCATTCCGGAAGATGCTGACGTGGAGACGTTAGAAGCGCGCCGCCTTCAGCTCGTTGAAGGTGCGAAGAAGCTGGCCAGCATGAGACGCTTGTCGGAAGCTTACCAGCGGGAGATCGATCGCGCCGTTGGCGGCTCGCCGGCCCCGGCAGGGCCCAGCCGCTTTGGCGCGGTCCAGCAGCGCGGCGTAGCCATCGCCAGCCTGTTTGGGGCTAGCCGCCCCGTGTACGCTACACTGGCGGAGAACATCCGAGCCGCCCAGGCAGCGGCGGATGAGCTGGACAATTTCGAGGGCGAAGAGCGCCGCCTCATGATGGAGCGAGTCCAGCGGCTCCTCGACGTGGCCGCCGCGCAGAACAAGGTCGGCTGCCGCACGGAGGCGCCGCAGCGGCCAAACGACGACCCGCACCGAGATCAAGGCGCGACATCTCGGATGCCGACTGGCGGTGCCCGAGGAAGAAAGGACAAGGAGTCGGCTGTCATCCACAGTCGGACTCGAATTACCATAGAGCGCGACCGAGACGGCCGCCCAAGAGCAGTGGAACGGCGGGACGACTGTCCGCCTCCCCCTCCCCGCAAGGAGAGGCAAGTCTCCCCGCCGCCTGTTGACCATCCGACTCTCGGTGACCGCCTTGGCCGCCGAGAGGGAGTTGGAGAGAATGACGCCCGCCCCCAGATCGACCGACTTCACCGGTCCCTGGCGCTGGAAGAAGAAGACGAGCTGTGTCCGCCTTGTTTCGGGCCCCGCATTCGGGACGAGCCCTTTCCTAGAGGGTTCACACTCCCAAGAGACACGCCCAAGTATACTGGCTCCGTGAAGCCAGAAGACTGGCTAGTCGACTACTCCACGGGTGTCAGCATAGCAAACGGCAACAAGCGCGTCGCCGTAAAGTACTTTCCGCTCATGCTCCAGGGCACAGCCCGGACATGGCTGAACAGCCTAAAGCCCCGCAGCATCAATAGCTGGGTTGACTTCACTGAAGCATTCGTCCGCAACTTCACCAGCACGTACAAGCGTCCTCCCAAGCCTCGTCAGCTCTCCTTGTGCGTGCAAGGTCCTGACGAGTCGACTCACGACTACCTCACGTGTTGGGCTGAGCTCCGGAACTCCTGCGAGGGCGTGCACGAGGTGCAGGCCATCGAGTACTTCACAGCCGGGTGCCGAGAAGGCACCCTCCTCAAGCATAAGCTCCTCTGCGACGAGCCAGAAACCCTCGATGAGCTGATGATCATAGCGGACAAGTATGCTACGGCCGACTCCTCCATGAAGACGGAAATTCAAATCAGCACGACTGGCAAAGTAGCTCCACAGGCTCCAAGAACTCTGGCGGCAGACGCCGGCCGGCGACAACAGCAGGGCAACAACAAGCGCAAGGCCCTGTAGCCGGCTTCCAGCAGCCGGCAGGTCACGACTGTTGAAGCCCAGCAGCCAGAAGAACAGCCTCCGCCCAAGCGACAGAAAGGCGGCAAGCCGAACTAGTTGCTGGCCTTCTCCTACGAGCAGACCTTGGATGGACCTTGCAAGTTCCACAGCGGTGCGAAGCCGTCGAATCACACCACCCGGAAGTGCCACTGGCTCACCAGGATCGCCAAGGGAGACGGCCTCCTGCCACCCCCGCCTGCTGGGCAGCCGCCTCCGCCTCCGCCCCAGCAGCCGGTAGTCAGGCCAGTCGGCGTAGTACAAGACGAATACCCTGAAGAGCACGGAGCCTACGTGGTGTTCACCAGTGTGGCTGATGATCGACGCAGCAGGCGGCTGCAACGACAAGAGTTGAACGCAGTAGCCTCAGAGACGCCAGAGTTCATGCACTGGTCTAAGAGGCCCATTAGCTGGAGCAGGGCTGACCACCCAGAAGTGATGCCGAGTTCGGGCTCCTACGCCTTGGTCCTGGACGCCACCTTTGCCACGGACAAACGGGTCGCGCGTTTCTCGCGAGTTCTGATAGATGGGGGCAGAAGCATCAATATCCTGTACAAGGACACCATGGAGAAGTTAGGAATCAAGCAGAGACAGCTTCAGAACAGCCGGACTGTGTTCCACGGCATTGTTCCTGGGCTTTCCTGCTCACCAATCGGCAAGATCCTGATTGACGTCCTCTTTGGGGACAAATATCACTTCCGAAGAGAGTCTGTTTGGTTTGAGGTAGTGGACCTTGAGAGCCCATACCATGTGCTACTTGGTCGGCCCGCCTTGGCCAAGTTCATGGCGGTCCCCCACTACGCCTACCTCAAGATGAAGATGCCCAGTTCCAGGGGAATTCTGACTGTGGCCGGCGACTACTGGAAGTCATCCGCTTGCGCGGCAGAGAGCGGTCGGCTAGCCGAGTCCCTGGTGATTGCAGCCGAGAAGCGACTCCTTGAGCGAGTTGTGGCGATGGCCGGCAAGCAGCCGGAGATATCGCCCGACCCGAAGGAGTCGGAAGCCGAAGGTTCGTTCAAGACGGCCAAAGAGACAAAGAAGATACCCTTGGATCCGGAGCGCCCAGAGAGGTACGCCGTCGTAGGTGCAAACCTCGACGGCAAATAGGAAGGCGAGCTCGTCGATTTCCTCCGTGAGAATCGGGACATCTTCGCATGGTCTCCCAAGGACATGCCAGGTGTACCGACGGATTTCACCGAGCACAAGTTACACGTCCGATCTGATGCAAAGCCGGTCAGGCAGTCCCTGCACCGCTTATCAGAAGAGAAGAGAAGATTTGTCGGAGAAAAGATAGCCCGACTTCTAGCAGCCGGCTTCATTATGGAAGTTTTCTTCCCGGAGTGGCTGGCAAATCCGGTCCTGGTGCTAAAGAAGAACAAGCAATGGCGAATGTGTATTGACTACACGAGCCTCAACAAGGCCTGCCCCAAGGACCCATTTGCTCTACCAAGAATTGACCAGGTGATAGACTCCACGGCCGGATGCGAGTTGTTGAGCTTCTTGGATGCATACTCAGGATATCACCAGATCAAGCTGAATCTGGCTGACAGATTGAAGACCGCCTTCATCACGCCATTTGGAGCATTCTGCTACCTCACCATGATGTTCGGCTTAAGGAATGCCGGCGCCACCTTTCAGCGTTGCATGCAGAAGTGCCTCCTCAAGCAGCTCGGCAGGAACGCCCATGTTTACGTGGACGACGTGGTGGTGAAGACGGAAAAGCGAGGAACACTGCTGGAAGACCTCAAGGAGACCTTTGAGAACCTGCGCCGGTTCCAGATCAAGCTCAACCCCGAGAAGTGTGTCTTTGGAGTACCAGCCGGCCAGCTGCTAGGTTTCCTGGTCTCTGAACGCGGCATAGAATGCAACCCAGTAAAAATCAAGGCCATCGAGAGAATGGAGGTACCCAGCCGACTGCTGGATGTGCAGAAGTTCACCGGCTGCTTGGCATCCATCGGCCGATTCATCAGTCGGCTGAGCGAGAAAGCTCTCCCCTTATACCAACTCATGAAGAAGACCACTTTTTTTGAGTGGAACCATAAGGCGGACGAAGCTTTCCATCAGTTGAAGGAGATGCTGACTACTCCACCCGTCCTGGTGGCTCCGACTCCCAAGGAACCTATGCTCCTGTACATCGCCGCCACCAGCCGAGTAGTCAGCACAGTCATGGTAGTGGAGCGCAAGGAGGAAGGCAAGGCGCTACCTGTCCAGAGACCAGTATATTACCTGAGCGAGGTACTGTCGACCTCCAAGCAGAACTACCCCCACTACCAGAAGATGTGCTATGGCGTGCACTTTGCTGCCAAGAAATTGAAGCCTTACTTTCAAGAGCATCCAATCACAATGGTCTGCACGGCTCCACTTGCCGAGATCATCGGTAGCCGAGATGCTTCTGGTCGAGTGGCCAAGTGGGCCATAGAGCTGGCTCCTTACACCATCTACTACCATCCCCGCGCCGCTATCAAATCACAAGCACTGGCCGACTTCCTCGTCGACTGGGCCGAGACCGAGTACCTGCCTCCAGCGCCTGACTCCACCCATTGGCGGATGCATTTAGACGGCTCCAAGATGCGCACCGGCTTGGGAGTCGGCGTCGTCCTCACCTCTCCAAAAGGCGACAAGCTCAAATATGCACTACAAATCCATTTTGCCGCCTCCAACAACATTGCCGAGTATGAGGCGCTCATTCACGGGCTCCGGCTTGCCAAAGAACTTGGCATCTGCCGGATCTTGTGTTATGGCGACTCGGACTTAGTGGTCCAGCAGTCATCTGGCGACTGGGACGCGAAAGACGCAAACATGGCGAGCTACTGTTTCCTCGTGCAGCAACTCAGCGGGTATTTCGAAGGGTGCGAGTTCCTCCATGTGCCAAGAAACGACAACGACCAAGCAGACGCCTTGGCACGCATCGGCTCTACCCGCCAAGCAATACCGTCTGGCGTCGCCCTTCAACGCCTCCTCAAGCCGTCTGTCAAGCCTTCACCAGAATCAGACTCCATTTTTGTGCCGGCTCCTCCCGAAGACGGCGGATCCGACTCCAGAGCTCCGGCAATCGGAACGGGGACTTTGGCGGGCGACTCCAAAGCTGCCACAGTCGAGCCTGGCCCGGGGACTGCGGTGACGGACTCGAAGATTCCAGAACTCGGCCCAAGGACCACGCTAGTCGGCCTGGGGACTTCATCAGCCCAGCAAGCGGCTGTTGACTCCAGCCCGCCGCCTCCCAGCCCAGCCGCCCTCATCCAAGTCGCAGTTCTGGTAGTCGAAGAAATAGCAGCACCCTCATGGGCTCAGCCCATCCTCAAATTCCTACTGAACAAAGAACTACCAACTGATGAGACCTCAGCTCGGCAAGTACAACGCCGGGCGGCAGCCTATACCATAGTCAACAGAGAGCTGGTCAGGCGCAGCGTCACTGGTGTCTACCAGCGCTGCGTAGAGCCAGAGCAAGGCCAGGCGATTCTCAAAGACATCCATCAAGGCGAATGCGGCCACCATGCGGCTTCAAGAGCACTCGTCGCCAAAGCCTTTCGGCACGGTTTCTTCTGGCCGACTGCCTTGGAAGAGGCCAAGGAGTTGGTCCTAAAATGCAAAGGGTGGCAGAAGTTCAGCTCCAAGCCGCACCAGCCGGCTTCTACGCTCAAGACCATCCCCATTGCCTGGCCTTTCACAGTTTGGGGTCTAGACATGGTGGGACCATTCAAGACAGCACGAGTTGGTCTTACTCACCTACTTGTCACAGTGGACAAGTTCACCAAGTGGGTGGAAGTAAAGCCAATTAAGAAACTGAATGGTCCGACTGCCGTGACCTTCATCACCGATATCACAATTCGGTACGGCATACCACACAGCATCATCACCGACAACGGCACAAATTTTGCCAAAGGCGCCTTGGCCCGTTTCTGCGCAACACAGGGCATCCGTCTGGACCTAGCGTCCGTCGCCCACCCGCAGTCAAACGGCCAAGTGGAGCGAGCAAACGGCCTCATCCTGTCCGGCATCAAGCCTCGGCTGATCGAGCCTCTGGAGCGCTCGGCTGGCTGCTGGCTTGACGAGCTGCCAGCCGTCCTCTGGAGTCTGCGCACGACTCCAAACAAGTCAACCGGCTTCACGCCCTTCTTCCTCATCTACGGTGCCGAAGTCGTCATCCCAACGGACATAGAGTTCGACTCCCCATGAGTCACCATGTACACCGAGGAGGAAGCAGAAGAAGCACGACAAGACGGCGTCGATTTGCTGGAAGAGGGCCGGCTGTTGGCACTCAGCCGGTCCAGCATCTACCAGCAGAGCCTGCGCCAATACCACAACAGGAAGGTCAGGCCAAGATCTTTCCAAGAAGGCGACCTTGTGCTTCGGCTGATCCAGCGAACAGCTGGCTAGCACAAGCTGACGCCGCCTTGGGAAGGCCCTTTCATCATCAGCAAAGTACTAGGCAACGATTCCTACTACCCGATCGATGCTCAGAAGCCCCAGGCACGCAAGAGGGACGACTCCGGCAAGGAGACAGAGCGGCCATGGAATGCAAATCTTCTCCGAAGATTTTACAGTTGATGCAGTATGTACCACGCTACCTTTTGTATTAAAGTACCAAGACTTCGGGCCCCCCGAGACAAGCTCGGGGGCTGCCCTCTTTTGTCTGTATGACAAAAATTATGCCTACAAGTATGTTACCCTTTGTCATGCTGCTTGGCACCGGGCTCGACAAGTCGGCCCGAGGACTTGCTGCCTTGCACTATGAAATGCTTCCTGCAGTCGGACAAGTAGTGTGTAACACCTAAGCCGTCTTCTGTCAGAAGCCGCAACTCGCAGAGTGACTGTACGGCGGGCAGAGGTAAGGTAGAATGGGTGCTCGCACAAAAAATGGCTAAGGACTCAAAGCGTAAAACATAGCTCAAGACGGCTTCCAGCCTTTCTCGCAAACCGACTCTCGGACAGTCGGGTTGTCGTTTTCTATCCAACTTGCTCAAACAATCTTGAAATCGGCTAAGTACTTCCTTTCCCAAAGTAGCCTAGCACTTGATCCAGCAACAGTCCGCAGAGCGGCTGTCCGATTGGCAAGACAGGCAACTAAGAGAAAGCGGCAAAGGAAAACAGCCAAAAGAACAATGAGCAAGAAAAGATATATATATATATATATATAACATAGGCCCTTGGCCGAATTGTCGAGTAGAGGTTCAAAATACACCCCGCGGGTGGAATTGTGCGAATTAACAAGTTCTTCAAAAGACTACTGAAGCAGATAAAACAAAAGACACAGCGGCAGCTTAGGAGGCGGTAGACGGATTCGGGGGGTCGGAGGAGGCTCCAGCATCAGGCGTCGGGGCGGTCGGCCGGCTAGTCTCGGCTTGATCGCCTCCGGCAGCAGTCGGGTCGGTCGCACGCGGCTCGTTGCTGGAGGTGCGGTCGGGCTGAGGCTGGCCGTCTGCTCCATCTTCTGGTGCCTCTGCCTCGCCCTCATCCTCCGCCTCGCCCTCATCCTCCGCCTCGTCCTCCTCCTCGACGCTGGAGCCAATCACCTCCGCCGAGTCTTCGTCGTAGTCCGGGTTCATCCCAAACCACTCCGGCGGTACCTCCTCGCCGTCTTCAGACCGCTCGGGGACGAAGATGCTCGTGTTGGTGTACTCGGCGATCGCCGCAGCACGCTTGACGAGGGTGTCTTCCGCAGCCGCCAGCTCCGGCTAGGCCTCCGACCGAAGCGTGGCCAACCAGTCTAGATCCAGCCCCGAGTACCACGCCTTGACGAACTCCAAGGCTCGGCGCGCTCCAGCCCGGGCCGAAGAGCCCTTCCAGGCCTCGAGGCGACCAGCCGCGACCTCCAACCAGTTGGCCGTCAGGCTGGGGGTGCGCGGAGCCTGCATATCCGGCCAAAGGGCGGAAATCGCCTGGGCACCAACGCACTGAAGCCGGCGCAGCATCCGGTGAGCCGGCCGGAGGCGAGCCTCGATGCTCAAGATGTGCTCATCAAGAGTTCGGGGGGCATCAGCGGCGATCTCCGCGCCCTCCGCCCTCCGACTTTCACGATCGGCCTCGATGGCTTGGATAGCGGCCTGCGACTGCCCAGGGAAGAAGTCTGCAAAAGACACAAAGAAACGAAGAAGCAAGTCAAAAACCAGGAGTCGACACGATCTAAGTCGGCAGCTCGAAGAAAGAAAATAAAGAGACTCACCATCAACGATGTCTTCAATCTCGTGGAAGCCGGAGGATAGCAGCGCCTCCTTGTCAGACCAGGAGGAGCGCTCGCTCGCGAACTCGGCCAAGAGGGCGGTTTCCGTCTCCTCCGCTCCCTCTGCGACTTCGCAAGCAGCTCCTTCTGCTCTGCCAACTGAGTGGCCAGCAGATCGCGCTCTGTGGCAAGCCTGCTGCACTCCTCCCCTTTGGCGAGCAGGGCGGAGTTGGCTTCGCTCAGCTGCTGTTGAAGTGCAGCGTTGGCTCCTGAAGGAAAGGAAGAAAGACAACAGTCGTCAATAAAGTAGGTCGCCAGGGAGATCCGGCCCGACTGCTCTGCAGTCGGCCCGAATCTCGGGGACTACAGCCCGCGGGTGCGCTAGCGCGCCCCCGCAGAGAAAAAAAGAAAGAGAGGGGGGACTTACTTCGGCTCTCCGCCAACTCGGCGGTCCGCTTGCCCAGCTCTTCAACATTACGGTTGAAGGCAGTGACGCAGAGGTTGTGGTAATCCTGCAACAAGCATTTTAGACAAAGTTAGTACCCAGAAGTTCATCAATTGGAGTTCCGGGCCGCTTGCTCGGCAGCCGGCCCAAAACTCGGGGACTACACCCAGTGGGTGCGCTGGCGCGCCCCCACAGAGAGGAACAAGAAAAACAAAGGCCCAAAGAAAAAACATACCCGGACGGCTGCCCGCGACGCTAGGAACGCCTTGGTGCAACTCTGGAGGGCGTCGCCCTCAGCGCGGAGCTTCGCCTGGACGTCCAGGAGCGCCCGGTTCAGCAGCCCTGTGCCGCCTCCTCGCACCCACCCAACAGGTGTGGCGCTCGTCGCTTCGGCGTCTGGAGCCGCCGAGCTGGCGGTGCCGGCTTCCAGGGGGCAGGGTGCCGAAGTCGCCTTCTCCAGACGACGGCGCGCTAACGAGCCGATCTGGAGGAGTAGCCTCGCCACGGCCTCGTCTTCGGTCGGCGGCACCGGAGGGTCCGCTGGCTGCTCGCCTTGCACGCCTTCAGACGGCGGCGGAGGCGGCGGCGGAACGTTCGCGCCCGGAGTAGAGGGCTCGCCGCCTTCCCTCTCCTCGATGAGGTTCTTCCCGCCGGCTTCTCCAGTCTGCCCCGTGAACTCCGGGGGCGGCGGCGTAGAGTTCAGCGGGGTAACAAGTAAGGCCGACTGGCGGCGTGCGGCTTCCTCAGCCTGCTGCTTCGCCGCCGCGGCGGCTTCGACCTCCGCTAGTTTTTTCTTAGCGGAGGCCTCTGCCCTGTCGGCCTCCGCCTTCTCCAAGCGGAGGGCTTCTTCTTCGTTGCGCTTCTCCTGCGCATTCCGTTCTGTCGCCTCCCGGAGGTCGGCAGCGGGGTCTATCCACCGAGTGGTGGCGGGCGTCTCTGCTGACCCCATGACGGAGGCGGCGGCGACCCGCTCAAGAGAGAGGGGAGCCCTGAAGAAAGAGGGGCGAGCAGAGACTCAGACAAAACACGAAGAAAGAATAAACTTTGAAGACAGAATACTTACGTACGCAGAGACCAACGGCGGCTTCTTCACTTCCTTACGGAAGCGGATGGCCTTCGTGGCTGCCTCGTCCCGCCGGGTCGCCGCAGCTGAGCCCTTGGGCTTCTTCGGGCGACTGCCGAACAAAGTCGGCACAGCCCGGCGCTTCTTCCCGCCGCCTGGAGCGCCCGACGCGGCAGAAGAGCCCGCGCCCGGCTGGCTGGCTCCTGGCCGATGGCGAGGGGCGACTCCTCCCTCGGCGTCATCTTCAGGCCAGTCGGCGAAGGTAGCCGAGGGCCTGAAGTCGCCTGTCGTCCCTCCTCCTCCCTCGGCGTCGTCTTCCAGGGCCGCCGCCCCCAGATCGGGGTCGTCAACGTCGCTCTCCGCCTGGTCGGCGACGAACTCACGGGCCGGCCCCAAGGTGCCGGCTGGTGGGTGAAGAAGGGGATTCTAACCAAAGCCGACTGATCAGAACAAAACTCGGCAAGAAGAAGACAATCTAAAGACAGAAAAGAAAGGCGACTCACCACGGGCGGGGGGTTGGCGTGGGAGTATGGCTCCTTGCCGAATCGCCAGTCCTCCAGGAGCCTGCTGTCCGAGAGGTAGTTCACCATGAAGGCCACCTCTCCGTGAGGCATGTCCTTGGTGCACATCCGACTCAGGTCGCGGTGCCCGCTCATCTGGCATATCATGTGAGGGCGGCCTTGGAGTGGGAGGACCCGGCGTGAGACGAAGGCGGCCAGGAGGTCCGGACCAGTCAGACCCTCCGACTGCGTCAGCATTCGGAGTCGCGTGATGGCGCCGACTCCAGCAGGCGTCAGCGACTTGGCCCGGAACGACCAGTTGGGCAGTCTCCCGGCCGACGGGCCGGCTTCGAAAGCCGGCAGATTGACCCAGTCGCCCCTCGTGGCGACGTTCCTGGCGTAGAAGTAGCATCCATGCCACATCTTCACCGACTTTATCAGCGAGATGGAGGGGAAGGGGTTGTCGGCTCCTGACCTTCGCACGGCGATGAAGGCGCCGCATTGAGCCGGCACGCCCGCAGCCTGGGTGCCAAGCTTGGAGAAGAAGAACTCCCCCCAGAGCTCGAGGGTGGGGAGGACTCCGAGGAAGCCCTCGCACAGAGCCACGAAGGCGGACAACAGCACCACTGTGTTGGGGGTGAGGTGGTGCGGCTTGAGGCCGTAGAACTCCATGAACGACCGGAAAAAGCTGCTCGCCGGCAGCCCCAGCCCGCGCAGGCAGTGCGAGTGGAAGATGACCCGCTCGCCCTCCTGCGGGGCAGGGGAAATCTCCCCCGCCGGCGCAAGACGCACATGCACGCGATCTTCGTCGGGAAGCCGACAGGTCCGGTGGAGGAACTCGATATGGTCTTCGTGGACTTCGGAGCCGTCCCAGGTGCCGGAGCGCACTGGGGGAGGCGCGGCAGCGGAGGAAGAACTCATCGCGAGCTGTCACCGCAGCGTTCGCCGGAGCCTGGGCGTGCGACGGAGCGAAGAAGAGAAGAGGAAGCAGGAGAGCGAGGAGCTGCGAGGAGGAAGAAAGCAAGGGGTAGTGGGAAGGAGGGGCGCGCGTGCCCCCCTCTTCCCCTACTTATAGCCCCGTGGGCTGTGAAGCTGAGGGGGCGGACATAGGGATTTACTGCGCCCGCAACCCCACGACCCCCATGATCCACGTAAACTTACTGGGCACAGTAACTTCATGGGAATCCCAACCGTCCACCGGGGCCGCAGCGGATCCGCTCGGGCGCCGAGGCGCGGTAGTGGCGGGCCCCGCCTACGGGCCTGTCCCGTCGCACGCGTGGGCTGGCAGGACGGCCTGGCCACGTGCCCTTGCGTGACAGGCCAAGAACGGGCTGCGGCCTGGAAGCTTAGCTAGCACGCCACTTGAAATCCCGCCGCAACGTTCGAACTACTGAGCAAGTCAGAATTGAGTGAGTCCGAGTTGGGCGAGTCCGACTCCTTCTAGTCAGCCCGGCAGAAGTCAATCAAGACCATGTGTTGAGCACCCAGAAAAGAGAAACTGCCGAGGCTTCTCGGCCAATCGTCCGCGGCGCCTCACCAGCTTCGGGGACTACTGTCGGAGTAATGGGCCACGGGTAGGCCAACCCGAGCCCCATAACCTTTCAAGACATCGGGGTAGGCTGCGCCCCTCAAGACCACAGGGCGAAGAGCCGCCTCCTGGGGAGTCTACGGCAAGGCGGCCAACTGCCCGCTCACGGCCGAGTCCCAGAGGTGACTTCCAGAGAAGCCGGCTTTAGGGAGTCGGCCGACGACTCCAACAAACCGTGACCTCATCGAAGGGGACGGGCAGGGGCGTGGCTACAATGAAGCCCACTCCCCGCCCCTTACCAAGGGCAGGCATGGCTACAGCACGCCCTACTTGGGAAGATCTCCCTGCGGCGTGGCACTGTTGCCCGGCCGGCCCTGACATCAGCACCACTGTACCGGGTCCTGCGCCCACGACGGCTTGTCTGTACGGCCTGGAGGTAGCGGGGCCCACCAGTCAGCGAGACCTCAGGAGACGGCGGGAAAACCGCCAGTCGGACCCGTCGGGAGTCGGCCCGGGGAAGTCGGCCGAGCCCTCCCCCGGGGCCCATGCGCCATTAATCAAGAAGAGATGGGGAGTGGCCACAGTGACCACCCGCCAGGCGGCGGGGCTGTTGCCACGACCCCCTGACCAAGCTTGCGTCATCAGGAGCACGGCTACGGTAATCAGCAGCCCGCAAGACCCGCCCGCGGCGGACGCAGCCTGTCGGCTCCGTACCAGACCAGTCGGTGGGGCCCACCAGTCGGCGGGCCCCAGCAGTCGATGGAGAAGTCGGAGGTCGGAGGCACTGACGGCTGGGCCCGTGCCCAGTCGAATTACCATTGTACCCCTGGGGGGTAGGCCTATATAAACCCCCCGGGGCACCCATGCAAAGGGTTGGATCCCAGTAGTTCTATACCATACCAGATAGGAGGAGAGAGCTAGCCTTGCCCTCTCCTACCACCAGACACAGCTCAAGGAGCAACCGTGTAAACACTTGACCATAGTGATCATGCGGAGACCCCGTAGAGCAGAGCAGGGGTATTATCTCCCCGGAGAGCCCCGAAGCTGGGTAAGATTCGCCGGCATGCATGTCTTCGCCTCATCCCGTTTCCACGCACCGGCGATGTTCTACTCGCCCCCACCATGATAAGCCATCCGTTGGCATATGTCGCACCAAACCCCCGACACAATACAATTCTAGCATGGATAATAAACGATTATCATGAACAATGAAATATAATAATAATAACTAATTTATTATTGCCTCTAGGGCATATTTCCAACAGAGGCTGGCAGCTGGGTCCACGGCAGCCGCAAGGAAGTGCCTCCTTATTACGTGAAAAAATAATTATTCCTCCACCTCACAGCAGGGTCCCACCGGACGCCCACCATTATATCACGAAAAAAAACGTTTGCCCTTGACTGCTGGGACCCACCCGACGGGCCACCGTATTTCACGAAAAAACGTTCCCCCTGCTGTCAGCTCGGACCCACTGGAAGTGCCTCCTTATTACGCACAAAAAAATGAATACCCCCTGCTAGCTGGGACCCACCTTAGTGGCAGGCTGACTTGTGGGCCTACTAAGTTGATGGGGACGGAGGGCTTTGTCAACTTAGTCAATATGCACGATTCTAGCTCCAGTGACCGTACGATGTCCATCCAACGGCCGTAGTGCTTCTTCAACCTCTGGTCTTCTTACTTCAGCCGCCCAAACCAGCGCTGGTCGTGCCTCGTGCTCCTGCCTCCTGTGGTCGGCTGCGATGCGGCGGAGGCCTCACCGCCCCCTACTACTCCCACCGCTGGCCAGGCCATCCCTCTACTCACCCATACCCCCTGTTATTATGCGGCGACGGTAGCCTCACACCACAGCGAACCAGTGAACCCTCGTACTCCTCTACGCGTGGGCATCCACTGCCGCGTCTTCCCTGCCTCTGCGTCGTCCCCTTCCTAGGCCTCGTCGTCGTCCACCGCCCTGGTGCTCTCGGCGCGGCGTGGTCAACGTGGTCAAGGAACGGCTTCCATCGAACATCGACTGTACGTGGAGAGGCTGGCAGCTGGGTCCACGGCCGCAGCAAGGAAGTGCCTCCTTATTACGTGCAAAATAATTATTCCTCCACCTGACAGCGGGGACCCACCCGATGGGCCACCAGTATTTTGCGAAAAAAATCTTTTCCCCCTGACTGCTGGGACCCATCGGACGGGCCACCGTATTTCGCGAAAAAAACGCCCCCCCCCCCGCTGCCAGCTCGGACCCACAGGAAGTGCCTCCTTATTACGCACAAAAAAATGAATACTCCCCCGGCTAGCTGGGACCCACCTTGCTGGGAGGCTGACTTGTGAGCCTACTAAGTTGACGGGGACGAAGGGCTTTGTCAACTTAGTCAATATGAACGATTCTAGCTCCAGTGACCGTACGATGTCCATCCAACGGCCGTAGTGCTTCTTCAACCTCTGGTCTTCTTGCTCCAGCCGCCCAAAGCAGCGCCGGTCGTGCCACATGCTCCTGCCTCCCGTGGCCGGCTGTGCTGCCGCAGAGGCCTCACCGCCCCTACTATTCCCACCGCTGGCCAGGCCCTGCGGCGACGGCAGCCTCACACCGCATCCGAACCAGTGAACCCTCATAGTCCTCTCCGCGCGGGCTTCCACTGCCGCGTCGTCCCCTTCCTAGGCCTCGCCGTCGTCCACCGTCGTGGTGCTCTCCGCACGGCATGGTCAACGTGGTCAAGGAACGACTTCCATCGGAAGAGTACTGTATGTGGAGAGGCTGACAGTTGGGTCCACGGCCACAGCCCAGTTTTTTTGTGATTTGCCAAGTAAGTCGCTTTGTCGGGCCTGTTGGGCTGCAAATCTTTCAAGACGAGGAGAGCTTTCATTCGGCTGGCCGAGAAAATGGCCCATCAGTAATGAGAAATGGGTTGTAGATTTTTAAAACACATCAAACCGGCAATTAGTTTCAAATATCTTTTTTTCATTTCAAGATTTTAAATTACATTGATTTTTATGCATGGAGAATTTGTTGGATTTTATATTGATATACATTTATTTTTAAAATCAGTTTGAATGTGAGTCGAAATTTCGGGATTAAAAATAGTTCGGACCGCACCGAAATATGCAAAATTTTGTATAATTTTTTAACCATTGTCACAATATGGGCTGTAATGCTAACAAAAAGAATATGGGCTCCAAAAAACCTTCAGAATTAGCAAATGAGCTGTAAATTATTAGAAATAATGGCAGATGGGCTGTATGCTGTTTTCCACATATTTGAAGCTTTCCTAAAAAAGGTTGACGCACAAGCACTGACTGTTGGATGTCCATCCAACGGCCATCGTGCTTCTTCAATCTCTGCTCTTCCTGCTCCAGCCGCTCAAACAAGCGCCGGCGGGACTGCCTGCTCCCTCCTCCCTGCGGCCGGCTGTGCTGTCGCGTAGGCCTCACAGCCCCACCGTACTCCCATCGCTGGCCTAGCCATCCCTCTACTCACCCACACCTGTTGTTATTCTCCGACGACGGCAGACGAACCAGTAAACCCTCGTACAGTCGTACTCCCCTCCGCGTGGGAAACAACTGCCGAGTCTTCCCTGCCTCTGTGTCGTCCCCTTCCTAGGCCTCGTCGTCGTCCATCGCCCTGGTGCTCTCGGCGCGGCGTGGTCAACGTGGTCAAGGAACGGCTTCCATCGAACATCGACTGTACGTGGAGAGGCTGACAGCTGGGTCCACGGCCGCAGCAAGGAAGTGCCTCCTTATTACGTGCAAAATAATTATTCCTCCACCTGACAGCGGGGACCCACCCGATGGGCCACTGTATTTCATGAAAAAAAATGTTTCCCCCTGACTGCTGGGACCCACCAGCTACATCTTCGCACGCAAGGAAGTGCGTCCGGGCAAAAAAAACGACTCGCCCCCTGACTGCTGGGACCCACCAGCTACATCTTCGCAGGCAAGGAAGTGCCTGACAGTCGGGACCCACCTGGTCGAAGCGTACGTAGCATTGTCATTCTGGTCGTGAACGTGTACGTACATACTGGTCGATGTAGAGGCGCGCACGTGTCGTAGTAGAGGCGCGCACGTAGCATGTACACGTACGTATAGCAGCCAGGGTGCAAGAAAGAAAATACGGCCACGTAAGTGTACATACGGGCAGGGTCTCGAACGCCTACTCGTGCATACGTACGGCGAGGGCTTGTGTACATGGCTGGGTCGGAACGGAGAAACAGCGTCGTCGTCGTGTTCATGTGGAGGCAACGAAATGTGTCGTGTTCATGGGGAGGCAACGGAATGCGTCGTGTTCATGGGGAGACAACGAAATGCGTCCTGTTCATCGGGAGGCAACGGAACACGTGGGAGCCAACCGGCAGGGTCGGAATGGAATGCGTGGTCGTGTTCATCGGGAGGGCTTGGACGGAACAGACGATGGAAACGAGGCCTGGCGTACCGCACAACGGAGGAAACGGACCTCCTATGTTCGGAACGGGGTCCTGTTGATCGGGAGGGGTCTGGCGTACCGCAAAATGGAGGAAACGGACCTCCTACGATCGAAATGGGGGTCCTGTTCATCAGGAGGGCTGTGGCGTACCGCAAAACGGAGGAAACGGACTTGTGTTGGAGCGCTACGGTCGAAACAGGGGTCCTGTTCATCGGGAGGGGTGTGGCGTACCACAAAACGGGACTCCACGGGATACTGTTCATCTCCACCGTCGACCCCCTCCAGGCTCCACGAGCTCATGTTCATCCACCGTCGACCTCCTCCAGCCTCCACCTGCGACTGTTCATCCACGGGCTCCTGTTCATCCAGCCTCCACCGCGCGCTACTCCACCGGCTACTGTTCAACCAGCCCTCTCCACAGGCTCCTGTTCAACCACCCCTCCACGGGCTACTGTTCATCCTGCCCTCCACCGTTTACTTTTAATCCTGCCCTCCACGGGGTGGTCCTGTTCATCCAGCCCTCCACGGGGTCCTGTTCATCCAGCCCCAACCGGCTCGATCGATCGGGGTCCTGTTCATCCAGAGGCAACACCACGGGGTCCTGTTCATCCACCCCCGCCAGGAACTGTTCATCCAACCCCCCTCCCCCCCGTAACGCTCACTGTTCATCCAAAGGCAACATCGACCGACTTCAGTTAGCAGCAGCAGCGAAGGAATCGCTCGATCGGGTTCAGTTAACAGTCATCGATCGATCGCTCGGATTCAGTAACGTGTAGCCTGCAGTGCAATCGCTCGGGTTCAGTTAGAGCCCAACGCCTCGCTCGGGTTCAGTTAGAGCCAACGCCTCACACACGCGCGCGTACGTGTACGAGAGAAACGCGCATCGCTCGGCCCCCGACCTCCCACCGTAACCGGGAACTCCCCAAAATTTTCCTCCCCCTCACTTCTACCATGGATTTTTCCGTCATGGACGGCCCAAAGAATGTCATGCAGCTGCGTCTCCGGCCCGCCCAGGACGAAAAGCCCATTTTCTGTCATGATTTTTTATCATAGAAGTAGGAGCCCACCACATCTATGATGATACCGGGTTTTGTCACAATTATCGTCATAGAAGTGTCATATGTATGACAGAAAAAAATTTCGTTCGGCCCAAAATGTCACGGATGTGTCTTTTTTGTAGTGCAGCTACATCTTCGCACGCAAGGAAGTGCGTCCGGGCAATAAAAAACGATTCGCCGCCCTGACTGCTGGGACCCACCAGCTACATCTTCGCAGGCAAGGAAGTGCCTGACAGTCGGGACCCACCTGGTTGAAGCGTACGTAACGTTGTCATTCTGGTCGCGAACATGTACGTACATATATACTGGTGGATGTACAGGCACGCACGTGTCGTAGTAGAGGCGCGTACATGTCGTAGAAGAGGCGCGCACGTAGCATGTAGACGTACGTACAGCGGCCAGGGTGCAAGAAAGAAAATACGGCCACGTATGTGTACATACGGGCGGGGTCTTGAACGCCTACTCGCGCATGCGTACAGCCAGGGCTCGTGTACATGGCTGGGTCGGAACGGAGAAACAGCGTCGTCGTCGTGTTCATGGGGAGGCAATGGAATGCCTCGTGTTCATGGGGAGGCAACGGAATGCGTCGTGTTCATCAGGAGGCAACGGAACGCGTGGGAGCCAACCGGCTGGGTCGGAACGGAATGTGTGGTCGTGTTCATCGGGAGGGCTTGGACGGAACACGCGATGGAAACGAGGCCTGGCGTACCGCACAACGGAGGAAACGGACCTCCTACGGTTGGAACGGGGTCCTGTTGATCGGAAGGGGTCTGGCGTACCGTACAACGAAGGAAACGGACCTCCTACGGTCGAAACGGGGGTCCTGTTGATCGGGAGGGGTGTGGCGTACCGCAAAACGGACGAAACGAACCTCCTACGATCGAAACGGGGGTCCTGTTGATCGGGAGGGGTGTGGCATACCGCAAAACGGACGAAACGGACTTGTGTTGGAGCGCTACGGTTGAAACAGGGGTCCTATTCATCGGGAGGGGTGTGGCGTACCGCAAAAGGGGACTCCACGGGATACTGCTCATCTCCACCGTCGACCTCCTCCAGCCTCCATGGGCTACCGTCGACCTCCTCCAGCCTCCACGGGCTCCTGTTCATCCAGCCTCCACCGTGCGCTACTCCACCGGCTACTGTTCAACCACCCCTCCAAGGGCACCCCTTCACCGTCTACTGTTCACCCAGCCCTCCACACCACGGGGTCCTGTTCAACCACCCCTCCACGGGCACCCCTCCACCGTCTACTGTTCATCCAGCCCTCCACCACACCACGGGGTCCTGTTCATCTAGAGGCAATGCAACCGCTCACTATTCATCCAAACCCCGCCGCAACGCTCACTGTTCATCCCAGAGGCAGCATCGATCGGCTTCAGTTAGCAGCAGTGGCGAAGGAATCGCTCGATCGGGTTCAGTTAACAGCCATCGATCGATCGTTCGGGTTCAGTAACGCGTAGCCTGCAGTGCAATCGCTCGGGTTCAGTTAGAGCCCAACGCCTCACTCGGGTTCAGTTAGAGCCAACGCCTCGCACACATGCACGTACGTGTACGAGAGAAACACGCATCGCTCGGCCCCCGACCTCCCACCGTAACCGGGAACTCCCCGAAATCCCCCCCCCCGTCCCTCGCTTCTACCACGGTTTTTTCCATCATGGACGGCCCAAAGAATGTCATGCAGCTGCGTCTCCGGCCCGCCCAGGACGAAAAGCCCATTTTCTGTCATGATTTTTTGTCATAGAAGTAGGAGCCCACCACATCTATGATGATACCGGGTTTTGTCACAATTATCGTCATAGAAGTGTCATATGTATGACAGAAAAAAAATTCATTCGGCCCAAAATGTCACGGATGTGTCTTTTTTTGTAGTGATTATGGTTTCCGGTTAATACAATTATAGCATGAACAACAGACAATTATCATGAACAAAGAAATATAATAATAACCATTTTATTATTGCCTCCAGGGCATATTTCCAACATACTTGTGCTTCAAAACATCCCTTAAACCAGTTTTGCCATGAGACTCCACTATACCTACCTATGAATTGAGTAAGATCCTTCAAGTAAGTTGTCATCGGTGCAAGCAATAAAAATTGCTCTCTAAATATTTATGATCTATTAGTGTGAAGAAAATAAGCTTTATACGAACTTGTGATATCGAAGAAATAAAACCGACGGACTGCATAATAAGGGTCTTTATCACAAGCGGCAATATAAAGTGACGTTCTTTTGCATTAAGATTTTGTGCATCCAATCATAAAAGCGCATGACAACCTCTGCTTCTCTCTTCGAAGGGCCTATTTTTTACTTTTATCTTCTACCCTTATACAAGAGTCATGGTGATCATCATCTTTCCTTTTTTACAGTTTTTTTTTTGCAAACACCATGTGTTGAAGAGATCCGGATATATATATATATATATATATATATATATATATATAGAACAAATTTTATCTACAAACAGTGATAGTTACCACCTATTTCATTAGCCTCCACGTGTCCCCCCAACGTAGCAGCGAGGCAACCGGGTGCCCTGGGTATCGATTGTGGGCAGAACCCACTAACCCGCTAGCTGCCGTAAGTAATTTGAAGTTGAGAAAGCAATCCCTGCTTTTTAGGTGGGAAGGTACTTATCCTAAAAATAATAATTAATTAGTCAGGTAGTGGCGCACCTCCCGTCAACAACCTTATAATCTTTCGCCTAATCACCCAGCCGGTTGGATGGATAATAAGTTCCTAGCTTATAGTACATCAAGTACGCATTATTCATGCACATCGAGCATACAGAGTAGGGACATTCCTATAAAAGGCATGCAGAGTATGGAGTATATCCTCTCAGATAAAATAAAAGTATGGAGTATATCCTCTCAAATAAAATAAGAGTATGGAGTAGTTTATAAAGAATGACTATGTAGTTTTTTTTGAGGAACCGAATATTTAGTATGTAGAGTATGGAGTATATCTTCTCAAATAAAAAAAAGAGTATGAGTATATAGTTTATAGAAAATGAGTATGTAGTATGTTTTTTTTGTTATTCGCAAAAAAAGTATGTTTTTTTTGTTGAGGAACCAAGTATACACTATGTAGAGTATTGAGTATATCATCTCAAATAAAAAAAGAGTATGAGTATATAGTTTATACAAAATGAGTATGTGGCATTTTTTAAGGAACCGAGTATGTAGTATGCATAGTATGGAGTATATCCTCTCAAATAAATAAAAAGAGTATGAGTATATAGTTTGTAGAAAATGAGTATGTAGTATGTTTTTTAGGAACTGAGTATGTAGTAGTATGTAGTATGTAGTTTCTCTAAAGCTGAATAAGGAGTATTTAGTGTGAAGTATATATAATTTTTCCAATAAAGAGAACCCAGTATACATTTTAATTAGATAATGGATTTTCAGAGTATAGAGTATATTTTGTTCCATGAATCATGGAGCCACGACCATGCCCAATCTAATTAGTATCAGTGGAATGATCACGTAAAAAGTAGTTTTTTGTAGCAGCATGTAATGTAGTAGTATGTAAACGGAGCGGTAGTATCCTAAAAAAAGGAGTGACGGTAGTACGAAATATATATACGCAAGTATGCAGACGACGCACGGCCGGCCGATGCTGCAGAGCACAATCTAGAGATATAGCTCCTACAAAATATCTGAACGATATGCCATGAACAGGGAGCTTGGAGTAGAATGTCGTCATCGCGTCGCATGGGCGGGCCCACCTCAATTCAAGGGTATTCAGTTGAATACCCATTATTTTTTGCAAAAAACTAGGTATATATAGTCTATATATTGTGTATCTATAAAGAAAAACGAAACTGATACACCAAAACATGCTAGTCCAGCCTTTAAGCCCCAAAACAGAGGCTCACCACGGCTTGGCCCAGTAGACAACCAGGACTTGGCCCAAATGGCTGTACCACAACGCACGCACAGTCGCACACGCCGTCCATCATTGCCCAAAAAATAAAGTCCATCGATTGAATCGATTAAACGCGGAGACGATCGATTGTTCCGCTTGCCCAAAAAATAAAGTCCATCGATCGAATCGATTGATTGTTCCGCTGTTCGGTTGTTCCTTAGTTCTCTTCGCAGTCGCAGATCGCACGCGAACAGCCAGGCCGGCTGGGCTGTTGCCGTCGGCTGATCGACAATCGCGCGTGCGCACGGCGGCGCCGAGGCGACAAGAATCCATCCCTCGCTGTCTAGCTCCCTGCCCCCTTTTGGTTCTGATCTTTGTAGTCGGCTGCGGCAGCAGGCCACATCGATTCAGTTTCACAACCACGTACAACTCACAGATTCAACTACTGAAGGTATAATTGCTAATTAGACGTATTGATCGTTTGATTTCTGAAATTGGGAGCTCCTCTCATGCAGTCATGCTGATTTCTTAGCTGAAGTACAGTCATGTTAATTCGATTTCTGAATTCCTGTATCACTGCAAGGTGCAGGCAGGAGAAGTACAGTCACGTTAATTCGATTTCTGAATTCCTGTATCACTGCAAGGTGCAGGCGAATTCAGATTTTGTGAGCTTATGCACCCGGGCCTCACTATCGTAGCACTCCAATGTTGCTTTGAGATCTGTGCTACACAACTACTTTATTACATGGAATTTTCTCTTTTTTGTTCCTCTCATATAAAACTTGTCTTGAACTTCAAACTTTGCAATACAACATAACTTTGTAACTAGAATGTGAGATAAAACTTTCAGATTTTTTTGTCCGACATAAATATGAAAAATAAGATTTTTTAATCAAACAAATCTCATTTTGTATATTTATGTTTGATCAAAAAATTTGTAAGTTTTATCCCATATTCTACATAGAAAGCTTTGTTGTGCTGCAAAGTTGAAGTACAAATACATGTTCTATATGAGAGAAACAAAAAAGAGAAAATTATTTGCACGAATCGTGATGCAAGAATGAGTAGTTGGATAAGGAGTACCCGAGTGCATAGGCTCTAAAACATATTTTCGAGGTGCAGGCAGGAGCACAATTTTCTTCTCGCTTTCCAGCAGGCTGCAGTACAGACTTACAAGTTTAAGTAAGTCTATTTAATTATAGAGAAACCAGGGACTTGTTTGCATTCAATTATGAATTGTTTAGACATGTGAATTTGTAATTTTCCATTTGAATTTGTAATGTGACAATGTTTATAAATTTTGAATTTATTACAGTGAGCATTATGTGTAACTATTAGTACTCTAAAACTTGAGCAATTTTACTTTTCAGGTGTAAACCATGCAGAGGAAGAGTACCGATACTACTGATATGAGAGCTTTCTTGAATGATGGGGCAAAAATACTTGAATGATATCTTGTTCACATTCATTCAAAGGTAATTATTCTTGCAAGTTAGGGATGATGACATCAGAAATCGTTTTCAAAGCATTAAGGATCACAAAGTTATCTTGTACTCCCTCCGTCCGGAATTACTTGTCGTGAAAATGAATAAAAATAGATGTATCTAAAACTAAAATACATCTAAATACATTCATTTCTCCAACAAGTATTTCCGGACGGAGGGAGTAATTTATAAGGTTTCTTATCATTTGCTATTTTCTATCCTCTATATATCTTACATTTTGTCACCATGTGTTGAACAATACTAAGTCATAATCAGTTTTTATTAATATAATATATTATGCGATACGTTCTATAGAACTAGTACAATATGCTGCTACAATCGGTTATACGCACCAAAAGAAAGGCTATAGGCTTCCAACAAAAAGTTTTTAAATTTTGAATACAAAATCCTCAATTCCTGGGCCCGCCCCTGTCGCGTCGTGTTGGCAACTCGAATCTAGGCCGCCGACGACCACGTACTTTGTCCATGTCGCCGGAGAATCGATCAAGTAGAAGCAACATAATGGAGGCTCAAACCTACAATACGAGAGATCATATCAGTGGTTGATCAATCATGCATGCGTGCGTGTGGGATAGGATGAAAAACAACAAGAATTAACATTAATACCTACGTCTCCTCATCTCCTGTCGAACATGGTGTTGACTATGAGAAGGGCTCTATATATCGGAGGTAGTTATACATCGGCACCCGATGGCCACAAAAATAGGGACGACTAGTAAATCTAATTTCAAAAAGGAAAAACAACCAACTAGCTTGACAATCCAAACCCATTAATCAATACCCACTTCGAGACTAGATCTGACGATGACGGGAGCAAAGGTAACTACCACCTAGTGGTAGGATGTATTTTCCCTATATATATATATATATATATATATATATATATATATATATATATATATATATATTCACTCGGATGTAGGTTATCATAAATTATTATTGTTGACATTACCCTTGAGGTAAAAGGTTGGGAGGCGAAACCATGAGCCCCTATCTTTCTCTGTGTCCGATTGAAACTTTGAACCCATAAATATCACGTGAGTGTTAGCAATTGTGAAAGACTATATGATAATTGAGTATGTATGAATTGCAATTGTTTGATGACTAAGAACATAGTTTGTTAGTTTTCAAGAAAGTTTATGGTCTATACTTTAATTTGTGGATAGCTTGTTACTTAACCATGAGAAGTTTTATGAGATGAGCTACTGTTTATGACAAAGAATAATACTAGAAAAGGTGCTTGAAACTTTCATTAATCAAACTTGTGCCCTTGATAGCATTCACCCTTCATAAATTATTTCTTTTATCATTTACCTACTCGAGGACGAGCAGGAATTAAGCCTGGGGATACTGATATGTCTTCGACGTATCTATAATTTACGAAGTATTCATGCCATGTTTACAATGATTCCATATGATTTTGGTAAGATTTGATTAAAACTAACCCGGACTGGCGCAGTTTTCAGCAGAACTACCGTGGTGTTGTTTTTGTGTAGAAATAAAAGTCCTCGGAGCGAGCTAAAAATTAACGGAGATTTTTTCTGGAAAATATGAAAAATATTGGAAGAAAAAAATATGGAAGAGGAGTCCCGGTGCCACCACAAGGGGGGGGGGGCGCCCCGGACGCGCCCCTCGACCTTGTGATCGCCTCGTGGGCCCCTTGACGTGAAACCGACGCCAATTCCTCCTATACATCCAAAAAAACCCTAGAACAAAAGAGAGATCGAAAGTTCTGCCGCCCAAGCCTCTGTAGCCACGAAAAACCAATCTAGGCCCTCTCTGGCACCCTGCCGGAGGGGGCCAACATCACCGGAGGCCATGGAGGAGGAAGCCGGAGGGGTCATCGCCGTCATGGAGGCCAAGGACCAGAGGAAGAACCTTGCCCCATCTAAGGGGAGGCCATGGAGGAGGAAGCACAAAGGGGAGAACCACGCCCCCTCTCTCTTGGTGGCACCAAAGTGCCATCGGGGGAATCATCCCCGCGGTGATCGTCTTCATCAACATCATCTTCATCATCACCATCCTCATCTCTTTTACGTGGTCCATTCTCCTGCACCCAACTGTAATCCCCTACTTGAACATGGTGCTTTATGCCACATATTATGATCCAACGATGTGTTGCCATCCTATGATGTTTTGAGTAAATTTCTTTTGTCTTTTGGGTTGATTGATGATCTAGATTGGTTTGAGTTGTATGTTTTATTTTGGTGCTGCCCTATGGTGCCTTCCATGCCGCGCACACATGAGGGATTCCCGCTGTAGGGTGTTGCAATACGTTCATGATTCGTTTATAGTGGGTTGCTAGAGTGACAGAAGCTTAAACCCGAGTAAGGGGATTGTTGCGTATGGGATAAAGGGGACTTGATATGTTAATGCTATGGTTGGGTTTTACCTTAATGATCTTTAGTAGTTGCAGATGCTTGCTAGAGGTCCAATCATAAGCGCATATGATCCAAGAAGAGAAAGTATGTTAGTTTATGCCTCTCCCTCGTATGAAATTGCAATGCCGATTACCAATCTTGTTAACATTTGCCTAGGACAATTCCGCACACCGATCCATCATTATTACACACTCACTATTTATAATATATTCTAATTTTATGTTAACAACAACTATTTTTATATTTTAGTTCTCCGATATCATGCAAAGTTATCCTCTTCATACCAATAACGTAGTTTTATTTCTCGTTTCTAGATGGAAGCAAACGTTCGGTGTACGTAGAGTTGTATCAGTGGCAGATAGGACTTGAGAGAATATTGATATTACCTTTAGCTCCTTATGGGTTCGACACTCCATACTTATCACTTCCATCTTTGGAAATTGCTACGATGATTCCTTGCACTTGGGGATTATCACCCGCGCGCCGAGACCGAACACAGACGTGATGTAGTAGCTGAAGTGCGGCTCCTGGAACAACCACCCCGTCAGGTTCATCAGCTCCTCGCCCATGCCCATCTTGCTCCTGCTGCCCCTCTCTCGTCTATCACCGACGGTTGCTTCCGCAGCGCGCTCCCACGACGACGATCCATCCCTTTTGCCACCGCTATTGGATTAGGCGAGAGGCGGAGAGGACCATGCTTGAGCCTAGATCCGCTAGTCCTCCTCGCCTTGAGACAAAGGAAGGGTGCCAGCTGGCTCAAGAGGATGGCCGGAGGAGATCTAGCTGGTAAGGAGGCGGCAGCGTGAGCGGAGGCATGGAAGAGAGAAAATAAACTAATTGGGGGAAACCCTACGGGCCCGCCCTCGCCTCGTCCACCACCGAGCCAACACACGACTGACACATACAAGGCCTCCATGTGAAAGATCGATTTTGCCCTCGACGGGGCAGGGAAATATTAGGCGGGGCCACGCACGGTTCGACACTGTTTCGATCCACAGTGTCATGTTTTGATCCAGCGGTCGAGGTGATTTGCGGGGAAGATCCAATGGCCCAAAACGCATCAAGCACCATATCCAACGGCCAGGAAGCGCTAATCTATGAGGGCGTTGGATTTCTCACAATATGTATCTTTCTGGATGTTTAGTGGGACTATGTGCCTCAGAATTTGAGTCTCTTCCCTCAAAAGTGAAGGAGCAAGACTGAAACACCAGCATCGTGGCTTTGATCTCACGGATAATGCTTGCATGTAGCATGACGGTAAGAAAGCAGTTTTAGTCTATTTATAATTCTTTTTATTTAGGGAAATTTATATTTTTTTGAGACAAATTTATACTCCCTTCGTTTGGAAATACCTGTCATCAAAATGGATAAAAAGGGGTGTATTTAGAACTAAAATACATTTAGATACATCCCCTTTTATTTATCTTAATGACAAGTATTCTGGACGGAGTGAGTAAGGTGATGTTTCGTTCTCTAGTCCTACGACTTTTTCTAGTCCCAACTAAAAAGTCCCTAGTCCCCCAAAAGTCCTTCACTGTTTGTTTCCAAAGACTAAAAAGTCCCTAGTCCCTTCCTAGAGGCTATTAAATGATCATGTTGCCCTTAGTATATAGAAAAATAACAATCAAACAACACCATGGGGTGGCAGGCCAATAGGTGCATGGAGGGGCATTGTTGAAAAAGTTCTAAAAAGACTTTCCTTGAGAGTCTTCTTCATTTAGTCCCAAATGCCTAGTTTAGTCTCTAAAAAATCCCTCTCGTTTGGTAAAAAAGTCTCTAAAAGAGACTTTTTTAGTCCTTATACAAAAAAATCCCTGGAAACAAACGCCCCCTAATTCTCTTTCTCAAAAGCGTGTGTCAGCATTTCAGGTTGTAGTCCCGATATGAATCCAGCCTATCCAGTTAAGCCCGCTTAAGCCCATTACCGGAGTGCATACGATAGAAGCCCAAAATCCTCACACAGTGCTCCAGAAGCCCAAACCATAACCCCCAGAAACCTCTAACCTAGATCGGACGACCAGAAGCCTCGATCACCAGATCTGTCGGCTCTTATAGAACCCCCCGCCTTGGCTATATACACATCCGCTACATCCAGCCCCTCGCTCCCCTGTCTAGCCGCCCTCCGCCTCCCCGTCTCGCTCGCTCCCACCTCTCGCCGCCGCCGCCGCCGCCCGCGCAGCCGCAAAATGGTAGGAAGACCTGGAAAATCTCACTCGCTGTCAGGCTTTCTCTCTCGCCTTCTCCCTGGTGGTCTTGGTTGTTGACCATTCGTGCCTTGTTTTTGTGCTCGTGCAGCCGTTCAAGAGGTTCGTGGAGATCGGGCGGGTGGCCCTGGTGAACTACGGTAAGGACTACGGCCGCCTCGTCGTCATCGTCGACGTTGTTGACCAGAACAGGGTGAGTTCGATCCCCTTCCCTAGTTCCTCCTGTCATTCTCGATCTGCTTCGGCGGAGGAGCCTATACGGACGTAGTGATTGAGATCGTGCTCAGTTTCATGTTTAGTGTAGACACTTCTTCTCTGCGTGTCCCTAGGCTGTAGATTTGAGCTGTTCAAGGTGTGGACTTCTGTATGATTCAAAGTAAAAGTGTGACTGCACGGATATCACATTGTTTCTGCGATTTCTTGTTAATTTTTGTTGTTGCTTTGTAGCTAATAACTTGGCTGTGATTGGCCTCCTAAAATCCCTTAACTTTGATTGCATATATAACTAGCCTTTACAACTATGCGAATTTGAAAATGCTAGTTGATTTTACATGCCGTTTGAAGTTTACCCTTGGCAAGTAGTATTGCATACTCTTGTCAGCGCAGTTATGTTACCATAACTTGTTTATGTTTTGTATTTGACTCGTCTTTAACATGCGGCCCTTTATCTACCCTGCCAATGTTTTTAGTTGTATATGCTTTAGCTCACCTGATCAGTCTCGAATATGCCTTGCGGCCTTACCTAAATGTCTTGAGGTACTACTGAAAATAAACAGCCAGACATGCTATTGCTCAAATATCTGTTATATATTTTGCCACTTGATATTTATTGCTGTTTTCATTGTGAAATAAATAACTTCAGTATTAACTTCATCTTCCATGAGTTGTGAATTTGTGATGCCTTCATCCCCTTCTTTTTCTTCTTCTTCTCATGATAGCATCATTGCTCTGTTCTACTACTGTTTCTTGGTATATCGAGCAGGTCGTGGTTTGCAATTTATGATACTGATGCAGTATTTGCCAGTTCCCTTGCTGGGTTGTCCCTATAGCTACTTTTTAAATTCTGTTGGCGAATCATATTTTTAAACGCAACATAAATTGTACTCCATCTTCTGCAAACTAATATAAGACTTTTTAGATCACTATATGCTTTAGTGATCTAAAAAGTTTTATATTAGTTTACAGAGGGAGTATTAGTTACAGTGTCATAGCTCAGTTTTTTGATTGTTTGCTGGTAATGATTTTCTAATGTTTGTTAGGATATTTAAATCACTTACTGCAACATCTTCTCTGAGTTGGTGTTTAAAATCGTTCTTTGACCCTTTAGTCTCAGTGACTGTTTATCTGGAATGTCATGTCTTGTTTTGCTGTTTGCATTAACATACTTTTCTTTCAAAAAAGTTATCAGAGTGAGATACTGCGTCTGACTAACCACTAACCTGCCCATTATGCTTGATGTCAAAACCCTGCCCATTATGCTGCAAATAACGCGACTTCTATTGTCTACATTCTCAATGATGATTGCCTCATCTGCTTTTGATATGTGTTGATACTTCTTTAACCGTTACCTTCGCTAGAGTCGATATTTGTATATATTTGCATTTGCCGAAGTATATGGTTTTCTTTGGTTGCCAAAGTACTCAATGCATTTGCTTTTATGTGAAAACAGGCACTTGTTGATGCTCCGGACATGGTCCGCTGCCAGATGAACTTCAAGCGGCTCTCTCTGACCGACATCAAGATTGACATCAAGCGGATCCCTAAGAAGGCAACTTTGATCAAAGCAATGGAGGAAGCTGGTATTAAACTAGCCCTTCAATAAATCTTAAAAAATTGTTAATATCAACTGTTTAAAATGGCATCCTGATTGCAGATGTGAAGACCAAGTGGGAAAACAGCTCATGGGGCAAGAAGCTGGTTGTCCAGAAGAGGAGGGCATCGCTCAATGACTTTGACAGGTTCAAGGTCATGCTCGCCAAGATCAAGGTGAGATTCTCAAAGGCTCTTTCATGCTTAATTCCTGTAAGCAAATTGTGCATGCATTCCTGACATTTATGATTACAATGTAAACAGAGGGGAGGAGCTATCAGGCAGGAGCTAGCGAAGCTTAAGAAGGAGGTTGCTGCTGCTTAGATCACTTTGGTGGGCAGACTGTTGAGCTTTTGGTCAGCGTTGTATCTTTGCCCCAAAATCGTGAAATATTGTGTGAATCACTCATCACTGTTATTGGTGTATCAGATGAAAATTTAGTAGTGTTTGAGATTTTGCTGGACTTGTCAGGATCTGAGATGGTATGTTATCTATCTGTTATTTGTGATGCCATCTAAATTCATGGGCCTAGTGCTTACTGTTAGTCTCCTGCGTGTTTACCCCAGTGGCTCCACCGGGCATTATTCCTGGAACAGCTTTGTTCCAATCGATCATGTTTATGTATTATGGAGTAGTACTCCCTCCGTTTCTAAATATAAGTCTTTGTAGAGATTCCATTATGGACCACATACGGATGTATATAGATGCATTTTGGAGTGTAGATTCACTCATTTTGCTTGAAATTTCTATAGACTTATATTTAGGAACGGAGGGAGTAGATGGCAAGCAAAAGAGCTCGAAACGGTCAGTATGTTCTTGCCAACCACGCGTTGGAAGGGAATTTGTAGCCTCTTTCCGGCATGCCTTTCTTTTCAAGAGCAAGGCAGATTGCGTGCTTTAGCTTTATATGGTTGGAAGATGGTAAAGTAAGATAGAACTTGCCAAACTCCGGCACGAACGCACGTAATGCAACCTCAACGCATATGTATATACTCAACTTTGTCCATCAATAAGGCCTCCTTTGGTTCATAGGATTAAAAATCATAGGAATAGGAAAGTTATAGGAAATGAGATGACATGCATCTCAAATTCTATGCATAGAAATAGAAAAGGAGATGCCTTTTAATTCACACCATAAGATTTTTTCCATTGAATCTAGGCTAATGTTTATTTTTCTATGAAATGTGAAGGATAGGAAAAATTTCTTCATAGGAATAGGATTTCATTCCTACAAACCAGGCCTCTTTTGATTCATAGGATAGAATTATCATAGGAATAGGAATCTTGTAGGAAATGAGATGACATGTATCTCAAATCCTATGAGTAGGAATAAGAAACAAGATGTCATTTGGTTGACACCAAAAGAATTTTTCCATTGAGTCTAGGCTTTTTTTTATTTTCCTATGAAATGTGGAGGATAGGAACCAATCCTATGTAGGAATAGAAATCCATTCCTATGAACCAAAGGGCTCTAAAGGAAAAAATTCTACAAGAATCCTATCCCCTAGAATTCATATGAAATTCCTCTAAACCAAAGGAAGCCCAAAGAGCTCTGATGGAATTTTTCCTATAAAAATCCTATCCTATGAAAATCCTACAAAATTCCTCTAAATCAAAGGAGGCCTACGAGTTTTGTGAAAAACTGTGACGAAAAACAAATTCAATGGCATAAGTTTTGTTGCTCATAGCCAACATTTTGTTGATGTGAATGGGTAACCACTTAATTATCACTAAAAATTCACCAAGGTTGTCTTCCACTGCGTGCAGACATTCTGTCGACATAGGGTAGATTTTATTGTCTTCAAATGAAGCATTTAGAAACACAATGAACACACAATTTTGTTGACTAAAATGATCATATCTATGATCGATAAAACTACAACAATAACTATATCCACACCAACCATCTCATTACACCATATGGATCACGATGTTCTTAAACAGTAACTCCTTCTGGAAAGAAGCAACGGCCATGGGTCACCATCGCTGTTCTACCAGCGAAGGTCAGAATCTAGGTTTCCATCGTAAAAAATCAGTCCGAACATATCCGAGCAATGCATTGAACAAGGTAACAACGTAAGAACATCACCATTGCCAGGTATAACCAACTCGGGCCAGTCCTAGGCTTTCACCCCGAAGTTAGAGGCCGGACGCTCGATTAGCACCACCACCGACGTCACTCATGTGTTGTCACCATCACTTTTCGGCAATCCCAGCAACTATAATGTGCGACCACACTCGCTCCACAACCATCCCTCTACATCAACATTTCTCCACAATTTGCATCTCGCTGAGTATAATGTTTCCTAAGGTGGTTTGTGACACACAAACTAGGTTTATTAAAGAGAAAAATATCATGGAGGGTATTGTCCCGTTGCATGAAACAACACATGAGATTCACTCTAACAAAAAATAATTTTTTTTTCTTAAGACGGATTTTACGTATGCCCATGATAAAGTCAAATGGTCTTTTCTTTATCAAATGACGCACACCAAAGGATTAAGATGTTTGATGTGATTGGATAATAAAAATTGCTTGGGGTGGACGATTGTCTATAGAGTTGAATACTATGGATGTCATACTTCCTCACTTTCAAGGGTGTTAGGCAGTCATCCCCTTTCTCCCCCACTTTTTTGGTATTATAGCAGATGGGCTAACCAGGCTTATCAAGAAAGTTCAATATTTGGGTTGTCTAAAAGTTTTGGTGCCTCATCTAGTAGATTGTGGTCTAGCAATTTTGCAATATGTTGATGACACTGTATTTTTTACATAAGAATGGCATGAAAAATGCTAGAGATCTCAAGTTCATGATGTGTAAAATTGAATATAATTTTAGGTTGGAAATAATTTTTTATAGGAGTGAAGTTTATTTTCTAGGAGATATCCTTTCCTAGATTACAACCACCGTGAAATCTTTACTTGCAATATGGATACTTTTCGTTTCTCTTTCTCGGGGGTTCCAATTGATGTCAAGTGATTCACATTGGAAACCAAATTAATATGAAGTTGAAAAGAAACTCCTCATATGGAAAAGAAACATCCTATCAATAGGAGGCAAAGGGCAGCTTTGGCGAATTGTTTCATGAGCAGTGTTCCCCTGCACATGGTTCCCTTGTGGAGGCCCTAATGGAGTTGTTAAGAGAATGGATTATCACAGGGTAGAATGTTATGGCAACAGACTAATCGAAAGAAGTACCATATGTTATACCGACCTATAGTGCACTTAGCAAAGGATTATGGAGGTTTGAGAATTCTTGATCTCACCCCATTGAATTAGAGCATACATTGCAAACTATTGTTGTGATCGGAAAAAATTGTAGATACATGACAAACACAGCTAAAAGGGAAATATTTGTAGAGACAAGTGTTGTCATTGTGGAAGAAAGGAATCATGGATCACTGTTATGACCTATGGCAAAAGTCTGGTGAATTTAATCATGCTTTTCATAGATATACCGAGATAATTGTAGGGGATGGAAGCAAAATGCTTTTCTGAGAAGACACTTGCCTTAATGGGAGACCTTTTGCATCAAATTCCCCTCATTGTACAATATCCCTTTACATTGAATGGGTGACAATCCAGAAAATCTTGACTGGTGGATCATTCTATTTACTCACTTTAAATTGGGTATCTATTTGCCTCCCTTTTCCACTAGGATTGAAAATCCTATAATTTTCCATATCCACATGATGTAGTCGTTAGGTTTTCAAAATAGTGTAATGGAAAAGAAGTGTTTCAAATCATTGCTATTTGACTTGGACCAGTTCTAAAAAAGTTGAGGTATTTTGAATTGTTTGTTAACACGAACAAAGTAAGGGAAAACCTCTAAAAGAATTTCCGTATTGACCTTGGACACACTATATGAAGGAAATATGCCCTAAAGGCAATAATAAAGTTATTACTTATTTCCTTATATCATGATAAATGTTTAATATTCATGCTAGAATTGTATTAACCGGAAACTTAGTACATGTGTGAATACATAGACAAACAGAGTCTCACTAGTTTTTCTCTACTTGACTAGCTCATTGAATCAATGATGGTTATGTTTCATAACCATAGACATGAGTTGTCATTTGATTAACAGGATTACATCATTACAGAATGATGTGATTGACTTGACCCATCCGTTAGCTTAGCACGATGATCATTTAGTTTGTTGCTATTGCTTTCTCCATAACTTATACATGTTCCTATGACTGAGATCATGCAACTCCCGAATACCGGAGGAACACTTTGTGTGGTACCAAACGTCACAACGTAACTGTGTGATTATAAAGGTGCTCTACATGTGTCTCCAATGGTGTTTGTTGAGTTGACATAAATCGAGATTAGGATTTGTCACTCCGAGTATCGGAGAGGTATCTCTGGGCCCTCTCGGTAATGCACATCACTATAAGTCTTGCAAGCAATGTGACTAATGAGTTAGTGATACGTCTCCAACGTATCTATAATTTTTTATCGTTCCATGTTATTATATTATCTGTTTTTGATGTTTATGGGCTTTATTATACACTTTTATATTATTTTTGGGACTAACCTATTAACCCAGAGCCCAGTGCCAGTTTCTATTTTTTCCTTGTTTTAGAGTATCGCAGAAAAGGAAAATCAAACGGAGTCCAATTGACCTGAAACTTCATGGAACTTATTTTTGGACCAGAAGAAGCCCACGGAGTATCGGAGTTGGACGAGGAGAGTCCCGGGCTGCCCACGAGGGTGGGGGGCGTGCCCCCCTGCCTCGTGGACAGCTTGGAGGTCCACCGACGTACTTCTTCCTCCCATATATACCCATTTACCCTAAAAACTTCGAGGACGACAATAGATCAGGAGTTCCGCCGCCAGAAGCCTCTGTAGCCACCGAAAACCAATCTAGACCCGTTTTGGCACCCTGCCGGAGGGGGAAATCCCTCTCCGGTGGCCATCTTCATCATCCCGGTGCTCTCCATGACGAGGAGGGAGTAGTTCTCCCTCGGGGCCGAGGGTATGTACCAGTAGCTATGTGTTTGATCTCTCTCTCTCTCTCTCTCTCGTGTTCTTGAGGTGATACGATCTTGATGTATCGCGAGCTTTGCTATTATAGTTGGATCTTATGATGTTTCTCCCCCTCTACTCTCTTGTAATGGATTGAGTTTTCCCTTTGAAGTTATCTTATCGGATTGAGTCTTTAAGGATTTGAGAGCACTTGATGTATGTCTTGCGTGGTATACCTGTGGTGACAATGGGGTATTCTATTGATCCACTTGATGTATGTTTTGGTGATCAACTTGCGGGTTCCGCCCATGAACCTATGCATAGGGGATGGCACACGTTTTCGTCTTGATTCTCCGGTAGAATCTTTGGGCACTCTTTGAAGTACTTTGTGTTGGTTTGAATAGATGAATCTGAGATTGTGTGATGCATATCGTATAATCATACCCACGGATACTTGAGGTGACATTAGAGTATCTAGGTGACATTAGGGTTTTGGTTGATTTGTGTCTTAAGGTGTTATTCTAGTACGAACTCTAGGGCTGTTTGTGACACTTATAGGAATAGCCCAACAGATTGATTGGAAAGAATAACTTTGAGGTGGTTTCGTACCCTACCATAATATCTTCGTTTGTTCTCCGCTATTAGTGACTTTGAAGTGACTCTTTGTTGCATGTTGAGGGAAAGTTATATGATCCAATTATGTTATTATTGTTGAGAGGACTTGCAGTAGTGAAAGTATGAACCCTAGGCCTTGTTTCAACGCATTGCAATAACATTCGTGCTCGCTTTATCATTAGTTACCTTGCTGTTTTTATATTTTTAGATTACAAAAACCTTTATCTACTATCCATATACCACTTGTATCACCATCTCTTCGCCGAACTAGTGCACCTATACAATTTACCATTGTATTGGGTGTGTTGGGGACACAAGAGACTCTTTGTTATTTGGTTGCAGGGTTGCTTGAGAGAGACCATCTTCATCCTACGCCTCCTACGGATTGATAAACCTTAGGTCATCCACTTGAGGGAAATTTGCTACTGTCCTACAAACCTCTGCACTTGGAGGCCCAATAACGTCTACAAGAAGAAGGTTTTGTTGTAGACATCAAGCTCTTTTCTGGCGCCGTTGCCGGGGAGGTTAGCGCTTGAAGGTATATCTTTAGATCTTGCAATCGAATCTTTTTGTTTCTTTTTTAGCACTAGTTTAGTTTATAAAAGAAAACTATAAAAAATGGAATTGAGTTTACCTCACACGCTTCATCTTTTTAATATCTTTCGTGAGTATGATGGGAAGGAAAATTGTGCCAAAGTGTTAGAAGAAGAATGCATTAAAATGTTTGGCACTAAATATTTGAATGATGAGCATGATTGCAATGTTGTTAGTATGAATTCCTTGAATATACATGATGCTAATGACATGCAAAGCCACAAGCTTGGGGAAGCTATGTTTGATGAAGGTGATATTTCTTGTCCCCCAAGTTTTGATGAGAAAATTTATTATGATGAAAGCATGCCTCCTATTTATGATGACTATATTGATGAAAGTGGATTTGGAGAGGTCATGACTTTATTTTGTGATGAATCCACTATTTCGGAAGAGATTTCAATTGATTATGAGAAGAAAGTTGCTATCTATGATGATTATTGTGATGACTTGTATGCTATAAAGAATAATGATATCCATGAAACTTGTCATCATGATTTTAGTTTTCAATTGGATTATGCCTCACATGATAATTATTTTGTTGAGTTTGCTCCCACTATTAT